>NC_142471.1:33908888-34570833 GCF_049115385.1 Moschus berezovskii
AAAAGGATTCTAAACTGCCATGGCAAGCATAGCTCATACCCTCACTGGTTGGACACCATGACCCTCTCAGAGGTTGCAAATTCACATCAGAGAGCCCTCTTGACTTCTTTCTACCTTCAGTGCAAATACTGCACCAGGAAACAGCTATTTAAGCAGTAACAGCCAGCGAAAAAGCTTGATGACCCCGGATTCCTCTTTCACCCTCTTAGGACAGTATAATCAAAGTCGTCTTTCTCATGAGAGCTTGCTTTCCCATTCAGAAAATTAACACAGACAGCCCTGCTTTCCTCCAAAAGTCTTCCACACTCAAGGAGGCTCTTGCAAAGGTTGGTGTTAAAGATCAATGTAAAAGCTTGTGACTGTTTTAGAAAAGAGGGTAAGAAAACACACTGAATACTCACTTTGACGAGTCTATGAAGTATATTACAAGTGCACCAATGCTGAGGGCAAAGACTAAGACGACCTGCAAAAGAAGAGGAAAACGCCGTCACTTCAGGGCTGAACGCTGGGATGGTTACTGATTGATCTTGTGGGACACCCACCTGCAGCCTGGAAACATGGTGCTTTCGGGGGCCTGCCTGCCAGTGTCGTCCCCTTGCTGCACCCACAGACCCGCCCCTTCTGTTGGCTCCTCACATCACAGTGGACAGCAACCTCGCTGCTGGCCAACAGAGGTCAGGGCAGACTTCGGTATCCCTTGGCACCAGGTTTTATCTGGCCCTGTTATCTCAGAGTCCAACTTCCCCACAGCTGAAGTCAACAGACCTCAGTGGGAAAAGAGCAGGGAAAAACAACTGCAGTGATACAATATTTCCTATTATATGTGACCTAGGCCCCAAAGGAACTCAAAGATAGGGAGATCAACTTTTAACAGCTTTGCTGAGATAACTTACACACCATAAACACTCCCATCTTAAGTGTACAATTCAATAACTTTGAGTAAATTTACCAAATTGTGCAGGCAGTACATCTACTTTCAGAACATTTTCAACAGCCCAGTAAGATCCCTCATGTCCATTACAGTTAATACCTGTTCCTACAACCAGTCCATTCTAAAGGAGATCAATCCTGGGTGTTCATTGGAAGGACTGATGCTAAAGCTGAAACTGCAATACTTTGGCCACCTCATGCGATGAGTTAACTCACTGGAAAAGACTTTGATGCTGGAAAAGGATGGGGGCGGGAGGAGAAGGGAACGACAGAGAATGAGATGGCTGGATGGCATCACCGACTCTGTGGACATGAGTTTGAGTGAACTCCGGGAGCTGGTGATAGACAGGGAGGCCTGGCGTGCTGTGATTCATGGGGTCGCAGAGAGTCGGACACGACTGAGCGACTGAACTGAACTGAACCCCCAATCCTAAGTGAAGTGAAACTGTTCGTCACTTAGTCGTGTCCGACTCTGCAACCCCATGGTTTGTCCACATAATTCATTAGGCAAGAATACTATAGTGGGTTGCCATTCCTTTCTCCAGGGGATCTTCCCAACTCGGGTGTCAAACACGGGTCTCCTGCATTACAGGCAGATTCCTTATCATCTGAGCTACCAGGGAAGTCCAATCCCTAACAAACAATAATTTACTAACAAATAATAATAATAATTTACTAACTTACTTTCAGTTTCTATACAATAAATTTTAATCAAAAAGCACAAATTTGTTGTCTGTACAAATGTCCATACATGTGTGCTCGTATGCATGCATATTTATATTCACTGCCTGTGTGTGTGTGCGTGTGTGTGTGCGCACGCGTGCGTGTGGTTATATGACTTCTCAAGTATTCTGAAGATAGTTTTGGTGCAGGAAGCCAACTTAGGTAATAAGAGATCGGCCAGGTATATGTCAACCCTTGTTCTTCTTTACACTCTTCACTCAAAATTAATCACCACGAATACAAAAGACGGTTTTGGCATCTCTTTCAAAGAATACCTGTCACGCTAAAGTCTATCAAATGAATATGTAGCAGATGAGGCTGATGCTGACGCTTCTGTCCTCACTCAACATTCCAATTTATTTATCCTTTCATAAAGGAGACTAGGAGTGCAATTAGAAGGATGTACAAAAATAAAAAAGATGCCAAGAGCCAACAATGAAGTTTGAGAACCAAAAATAAACACCACCATCACATATAATGCCTGAGGCGGGGGTGGGGGAGGGGTGTGAAGTAAGTACCTGGCTGCTGCTGCTGCTGCTAAGTCACTTCAGTCGTGTCCGACTCTGTGCGACCCCATAGACGGAAGCCCACCAGGCTCCCCCATCCCTGGGATTCTCCAGGCAAGAACACTGGAGTGGGTTGCCATTTCCTTCTCCAATGTGTGAAAGTGAAAAGTGAAAGTGAAGTCGCTCAGTCGTGTCCGACCCTTAGCGACCCCACGGACTGCAGCCTACCAGGCTCCTCCATCCATGGGGTTTTCTAGATCCTAAAGGGACTGTGGGGTGAAGAGTGTCAAGAGGTGTCAGCCTCCTCAACCCACCTACAAATTGACATCCCTGTAGCATTAGCAGGTGGATGGATGTGAACCTCGATTTCCGTGATGATGAAACATAATTGAGTCATGTGTATGAGCGTGTGCATGCACGCACGTGTCAAATAGGCTGATAGAAACTGAACTCTGCATACATATTCACTTAAAACATTATACAATTTTGTGGAACTGTGTCCATTCATTCCATGGATGGTGGGCTACAAAGCAGACAACTGACATTTGAAACAACCAGACATTATAGAAGGAGTATGTATTTTCATAGCATCTGATGAATTCTCCTTATGAAAGGAAGCATTAAAACATTACTGGGGCTAACTGTATTCTTCCGTTTTGTTTTCAAAACTAAAACAGGCTCCAATTGAATTGAAGGAAACTCCTGCAGTCTGTCAGTAATTACCCATGGCCCAGGGCTAATCCCCACCACCACCCCTCCCTTCTGCCCCGCCCCTGCCAGCAGACTCACTTCAGTCCCCTCACACATTCATTTCTTGCACAGTTATACATAAAAACAAACAAAAACACCAACGGGCCTCTACTCTTCCCTCTATTATCTGAATGAGGCAGCAAATCAAATAGCATAAGATTAATTTTGATCTGTGCTGCTATTTCAGAGACATAAGCAGTTAGTTCCGGGCCCTGACCTCATTCTCAAAATGCTGCAAAGAGAAGGGGCATGGCCACATCAGAGAGAAAGGCCCTCCTCTTCAATCATAAACAGTTGATGCAAGACTAATTTCTATCAATTTGGCTGTGCTTGTGTGTGTGTGTGTGTGTGTGTGTGCGCATGTGCACACCTGTGAGTGCAGAGCTTGTCACAGCGGCTGTTCAGGCCTAGGCCATTAAAGCTGGAGAGAGGATGAGGGGAAAGGATGGGAGAGGCAGGAGGAGAGGAAGGAAAGAGGAAAGAAAACTATAAAATTCTCGCAAGTCGTTATCTACATCATTCTGAAATAAGCTCAATATCTAAGCTCTCCTGCAATGGTGATGACTTCCCAGCATCAAGGCAGAGGAGATGGGGACAAAGTGGCTGACACTAAGGTATCCCAGATCCCCAGCTTGGCCTCTGTGATGTGGAAAATGTGTAGCTTATTTAAGCAAATCAGCCAGTGACTGGAGGGGAGCACTCTTCCTAGCCTCTTCATATGCAAACTCAAGTATCAGCACTGCTGTTAGGAATGGGGGAGAGAAGAATTCAGGAGGAAAAGGATTCAAAAGCTCCCAGGAGCTGAAGATTCTGAGAAGTGAACCTATTCCTGGGTCCACAAGTTCAGCAGGAAGGCTTTCTCTCAATGAGGTTCTCGGTGTCCAAACTGTCCCACCCCCCACCCCCTCACCCACCTGCCTCCAGACACAAAATGATCAATGGGGGGAGGATCTGTTTCTCTGTGATCAACTGCCTCTATTGAGGCAACCAAGCATGCAATTTTCAAACTTGCTAAGTGGCTCTTTGTCAGGCTTGATTCCACTGTCATCCCAGATCCAGGTGCTGCAGAAAAGGAATCAACCCTTTGGATTTGGCCATGAAAACAGGAACCCAACAGAGATGAATCTTCTCCAGGGCCCTAGCAAAGGCTAGTTCTCTCTCGCATCTTTCATTGTCTAAGAACCCTACACTAAATATGAAAAAATTCAGTCCAACTACACAAAATGACTAGATTTTAGCCTAAGTGGTAATGGTTATGTTAGAGAGTACACCCAAATATTCATCTAAATATTTATGTCACATTTGCTATGCATAAGGCCTTAGGAAAAATGAAAGAAGCCCACCTAGAGTCACAAAATATGCTCTTTTTCTGGAGTAACGCTTAAATAGATGAATCCTAGGCTACTATGCAGGTCAGGAAGCAACAGTTAGAACTGGACATGGAACAACAGACAGGTTCCAAATAGGAAAAGGAGTACGTCAAGACTGCATATTGTCACCCTGCTTATTTAACTTATATGCAGAGTACATCATGAGGAATGCTGGGCTGGAGGAAGCACAAGCTGGAATCAAGATTGCCAGGAGAAATATCAATAACCTCAGATGTGCAGATGACACCACCCTTATGGCAGAACTAAATGGTGGAAGAACTAAAGAGCCTCTTGATGAAAGTGAAAGAGGAGAGTGAAAAAGTTGGCTTAAAGCTCAATATTCAGAAAACTAAGATCATGGCATCTGGTCCCATCACTTCATGGGAAATAGATGGGGAAACAGTGGAAACAATGGCTGACTTTATTTTTCTGGGCTCCAAAATCACTGTAGATGGTGACTGCAGCCATAAAATTAAAAGACACTTACTCCTTGGAAGGAAAGTTATGACCAACCTAGATAGCATATTAAAAAGCAGAGACATTATTTTGCCAACAAAGGTCCATCTAGTCAAGGCAATGGTTTTTCCAGTAGTCATGTATGGATGTGAGAGCTGGACTATAAAGAAAGCTGAGCGCCGAAGAATTGATGCTTTTGAACTGTGGTGCTGAAGAAGACGCTTGAGAGTCCCTTGGGCTGCAAGGAGATCCAATCAGTCCATGCTAAAGGAGATCGGTCCTGGGTGTTCATTGGAAGGACTGATGCTGAAGTTGAAACTCCAGTATTTTGGCCACCTGATGCGAAGAGCTGACTCATTGGAAAAGACCCTGATGCTGGCAAAGATTGAGGGCAGGAGGAGAAGGGGACGACAGAGGATGAGATGGTTGGATGGTATCACCGACTCAATGGACATGGGTTTGGGTAGACTCTGGGAGCTAGTGATGGACAGGGAGGCCTGGTGTGCTGCGGTTCATGGGGTCACAAAGAGTCGGACACAACTGAGAGACTGAACTGAACTGAGGCTACTATGCAATTAGTGCTCAACTGTACGGTATATGTAGAGTCAATATATAGTAAGATATTGAGTAGGTGGTACATACATAAATGGAGTAGCTAGGGAACGGTGGAAACCATAGGAGTTCTTGGCTCAACAGCCAATTCTTTCTCAAAGCTTCCCTTCTTCTGACATGTTATGGCTACTTTAATATCTCTTCAGTAATAAGGAAAGCCAGTGGGAATTCCTCCATGAACTTCTATAGTTCCAGGGATCAGGGCCCTGCAGCCCAAGGGACATGATAAGATGAGACCAAGAAAAGCACAAAAGTTGAGATCAGAAAACACCTGCCCTTCAGCAGCTGAGTCACAGAACACTCCTTACAGTGACCACGCACTTTACAAAGCACCATCCCAAACAAGAGTGTGTGGACACAACCTGACACACAGGATAAAGTGAGTTGTCCCTCTCAGCATACCTTACGCCTGCCATGAGAGCCCGATCAGCCTTCCTAACTTTTCAATCTGCATTCACCAAGTCACCTTCACTACCTTCAGTTCAGTTCACTTCAGTCGCTCAGTCGTGTCCGACTCTCCGCGACCCCATGAATCACAGCACGACAGGCCTCCCTGTCCATCACCAACTCCCGGAGTACACTCAAACTCATGTCCACAGAGTCGGTGATGCCACCCAGCCATCTCATTCTCCGTCGTCCCCTTCTCCTCCCGCCCACAACCTTTCCCAGCATCAGAGTCTTTTCCAGTGAGTCAACTCGTCGCATGAGGTGGCCAAAGTATTGTAGTTTCTGCTTTAGCATCAGTCCCTCCAATGAACATCCAGGATTGATCTCCTTTAGAATGGACTGGTTGGATCTCCTTGCAGTATAAGGGACTCTCAAGAGTCTTCTCCAACACCACAGTTCAAAAGCATCGATTCTTCGGCGATCAGCCTTCTTCACAGTCCAACTCTCACATCCATACATGACCACGGGAAAAACCATTGCCTTGACTAGACGGACCTTGGTTGGCAAAGTAATGTCTCTCCTTTTTAATATACTATCAAGGTTGGTCATAACTTTCCTTCCAAGGAGCAAGCGTCTTTTAATTTCATGGCTGCAGTCAGCATCCAAAGTGATTTTGGAGCCCAAAAAAATAAAGTCTGACACTGTTTCCACTGTTTTTCCATCTATTTCCCATGAAGTGATGGGACCAGATGCCATGATCTTTGTTTTCTGAATGTTGAACTTCAAGCCAACCTTTTCACTCTCCTCTTTCACTTTCATCAAGAGGCTTTTGAGTTCCTCTTCACTTTCTGCCATAAGGGTAGTGTCATCTGCATATCTGAGGTTATTGATATTTCTCCCAGAAATCTTGATTCCAGCTTGTGCTTCTTCCAGCCCAGCGTTCCTCATGATGTACTCTGCATATAAGTTAAATAAGCAAGGTGACAATATACAATCTTGACGTACACCTTTTCCTATTTGGAACCAGTCTGTTGTTCCATGTCCAGTTCTAACTGTTGCTTCCTGACCTGCATACAAGAGGCAGGTCAGGTGGTCTGGGATTCCCATCTCTTTCAGAATGTTCCACAGTTTATTGTGATCTACACAGTCAAAGGCTTTGGCATAGTCAATGAAGCAGAAATAGATGGTTTTCTGGAACTCTCTTGCTTTCTCCATGATCCAGCGGATGTTGGCAATTTGATCTCTGGTGCCTCTGCCTTTTCTAAAACCTGCTTGAACATCTGGGAGTTCACGGTTTACATATTGCTGAAGCCTGGCTTGGAGAATTTTGAGCATGACTTTACTAGCGTGTGAGATGAGTGCAATTGTGCGGTAGTTTGAGCATTCTTTGGCATTGCCTTTCTTTGGGATTGGAATGAAGACTGACCTCTTCCAGTCCTGTGGCCAGCGCTGAGTTTTCCAAATTTGCTGGCATATTGAGTGCAGCACTCTCACAGCATCATCTTTCAAGACTTGAAATAGCTCAACTGGAATTCCATCACCTCCACTAGCTTTGTTCGTAGTGATGCTTTCTAAGGCCGACTTGATTTCACATTCCAAGATGTCTGGCTCTAGGTCAGTAATCACGTTTTCGTGACTATCTTGGTTGTGAAGATCTTTTTTGTACAGTTCTTCTGTGTATTCCTGCCACCTCTTCTTAATATCTTCTGCTTCTGTTAGGTCCATACCATTTCTGTCCTTTATCGAGCCCATCTTTGCATGAAATGTTCCCTTGGAATCTCTAATTTTCTTGAATAGCTCTCTTGTTTTTCCTATTGTGTTGTTTTCCTCTATTTCTTTGCATTGATCACTGAGGAAGACTTTCTTATCTCTCCTTGCTATTCTTTGGAACTCTGCATTCAGATGCTTATATCTTTCCTTTTCTCCTTTGCTTTTCACCTCTCTTCTTTTCACAGCTATTTGTAAGGCCTCCTCAGACAGCCATTTCGCTCTTCTGCATTTCTTTTCCATGGGGATGGTCTTGGTCCCTGTCTCCTGTACAATGTCACGAACTTCCGTCCAGAGTTCATCAGGCACTCTATCAATCAGATCTAGTCCCTTAAATCTATTTCTCACTTCCACTGTATAATCATAAGGGATTTGATTGAGGTCATATCTGAATGGTCTAGTGGTTTTCCCTACTTTCTTCAATTTAAGTCTGAATTTCGCAATAAGGAGTTCATGATCTGAGCCACAGTCAGCTCCTGGTCTTGTTTTGGCTAACTGTATACAGCTTCTCCATCTTTGGTTGCAAAGAATATAATCAATCTGATTTCGGTGTTGACCATCTGGTGATGTCCATGTGTAGAGTCTTCTCTTGTGTTGTTGGAAGAGGGTGTTTGCTATGACCAGTGCATTCTCTTGACAAAGCTCTATTAGCCTTTGCCCTGCTTCATTCCGTGCTCCAAGGCCAAATTTGCCAGTTACTCCAGGTGTTTCTTGACTTCCTACTTTTGCATTCCAGTCCCCTATAATGAAAAGGACATCTTTTTTGGGTGTTAGTTCTAAAAGGTCTTGTAGGTCTTCATAGAACCGATTAACTTCAGCTTCTTCAGCATTACTGGTTGGGGCATAGGCCTGGATTACTGTAATATTGAATGGTTTGCCTTGGAAACGAACAGAAATCATTCTGTCATTTTTAAGATTGCATCCAAGTACTGCATTTCGGACTCTTTTGTTGACCATGATGGCTACTCCATTTCTTCTAAGGGTTTCCTGCCCACAGTAGTAGATATAATGGTCATCCGAGTTAAATTCACCCATTCGTAGTGCTAATTGCCATATTCTTAGGTTTACTGCAGACACCCATATGCTGTGTGATGGTAGAGTCCTGACTGAGTGATATTTACACAGCGCCAGATTCCTAAAAACAAAAGCGGTCTGATAAATGTCACTGGAACAATGGTGCCCGTGAGTCATCTATTTTCAAAACTCCAAGATCAAACACGATGTGTGTTTGCACAGAAGAATGCTAGGAACATACACAAAGAGTGTACTAAAAGAATGTCTGTCCCCTAACACCTGACGCCAGGAGTCTGATGATCCATGGGGAGCAAAGAGATGGAAGCCACGGCCATTTTCATGGTGGAAATTCTAGCAGGCCCTGACGACCTTCCAAATGTCTCGGGAAGTTCAGAAAAATGCAAAGCAGTATGACAAAGCACACGGAATATCCTCCCTAAGGTCACCGGAACTCCCCAAGGAACAGACAGACCCATGGGTGTGGTATGGAGGAGAATGAAGCTGGAAAGCTGGCTCTTCAGATACGTTGTCTGCTCTTGAACCTGGTTTCAAGCTGTCAGGTTTAGGCCCAAAAACTTTGAATCCACACCTGAGGCTACACAGGCCTTCAGACATGGATTTGGGGCAGAGGTTCACAAAGGTGGCTGCCACTCCAGTCTGATCACCTGAGGAGCTTTCCTTTAAAACAGAGATGCCCTCACCTCACCCGGGGAACAGAGGGTTGATAGCTGGGGGGAGGAGGAAGCTGGGTATCTCTATTTTTAACAAGCTCCTCCAGTGAATCTGATGTGTGGCCAAGAATGGGAGTCACTGAATTAAACCCATTAGGGAAAACCACTTAGCTCAAGTCAGAGATTAATTTACAAATGTCCCCTTAACAATTAGCCCATTAGAACATATGTATGAGGCCTGCAGGCTGTAAGAATCGCGCAAGGAGTACTCTAAAAAGTACAGAGAGGAGAATGCATTAATTCTCTCCTGAGCAGATTTTACACATTCTGCTCAGCTCATGGCAGAACAAATGACCCTAATTAATGATTCTACATGTCTGATAGGGGCCTAGCCAGCTACTGGCAGCAAGGACCCCTAAGAAAATGAACAATTTTAGATACAGGATACCAAAGGCACATTACTTTTTTTATTATTGAGATGTAATTTATACACAATAAAATTCACTGCATGCTAAAAAAAAAAAACAAAGACATGAGGACTTCCAAAGCAAAACAATCTGGGGACAATTTGTTTATGAGGATAACATCATTCTAGCATCCAAATTATAATGTTTGGTCTGGCAAATTTAACAACCCTACAATCAACCTTTATTGAACTCCTCTACAGAAGGCCCAGAGGGAGAGAGAGGGAAACAGAAAACTGAAATAGCTAAGTCAGGCCTGATCTTTGCCCTCAAGGATCATGGAATCCAGAAGTTTAAATTACTCAGGAGTCCTTGTGAATTTTGTAAATGCTACACATATAAATAGACCGTTCTGCAATGTCCAAGGAAGGGGAAGGTGGCTAGAAGTAATACCACTGCCAATTCCCACAATGAAAGGGGAAGAAAGGAATGGAAAATCAATGAGGAGGGAGAATTCCTGATGTTCCAGGTCCACTTGGCTGGCCCAGGGAAGGACAGGCAGCAGGTGGATGGGGTGTTTGTCACAGGACTCCAGTCGGGAGGCCGACCTGGGTTTGAATCTCGACTCTGCCACTATAAGCAACATACTCTTCAGCATATCATACAAGGTCCCTGGGAGTCAGCTTTCCAACCTGTGAAATGGTGGGATCGCAAGAGGTTTATCCACTGGGGGCCTTGATAAGTTACTCTAGATGGTGAAAGAATGAAAAATATTTGGCTTGAAAAGGCAGAGCTCTTTTCTGCCAACTGTATGTCCTTTGTGCCTAATTATAATTCAGCATGATGTCAACAGTGTGTGACACTGATCTGTGTCAGAGAGGCTTGCTTCCTTCAAAACACCACAAGCGAGGACTCCACGGACACCCAGGTTCAGAGTCTGCATTTCCAGTAGCACAGTTAGTTGTCCCTGTAGCTTTTCATACCACAGCACTAAAATCCTAGAGCCAGCCTCTGCCATCTCCCGGGTCTGCCATCTCTATGCCTCAACCCTGCCACTGCTACAGGGCACCGAGTGGTGGTTTGATGCAGCCCCTCTCCTGCTGCCTCTGTCATTCTCTAGAAACTCGTTTCTGCCAGTTTTACCCCAAGAAGCTCACACCCTGAGTCTCAGTGTTTTCTCAAGGGGAAGGGGGAAGGATTTCTTTTTCTTCACTATCTGGCAAGATTAGTAGTATGTTTTCTCATCCCTGAACTATTAGTGGTTCTCAGTAGGAGAAGACATCATCTTGCTACCAAAAAAGGTATTTTTGTTATGCTAAATAACAAAAGATTTGTAAAGTACAAAACCAATATTTTGACAGTGCCAGTTAAACAGCTGAAGAGCCCCCTAAGTTTCCAACCTAACATTCTGGCACATTACATTAGACTTATGCAAGTGCTTACACGAAAATGCCGTAAATGGATTCATTGGAAACCAAGACTTCAAACAATGGCTGAAGTATAGACATAGTCAAGATCAAAGAAAGGAAGGAGAAAAAGAAAGCTTTCAGGAGTTGGTATTTAGAATTACAGTATTAAAATAAAATACATGGGACTTCCAGATAAGAATAAAACTGTGATTTATTCAAATGTAAGGAAGCCTAGTAAAAACACCCGTGATTTTTGTGGGGATTCAAAGCTGGTGTCTCAAAAAATGCAATATATAAAGTGTAGAATGAACTGGATTTTCAGGACACATAAAAGTCCAAAGGCCCCCCTCAATTGCTGCAAATGACTTCCACAGCTTTTGGTATGAAGAAAAACATCATTGGCACAGCTTAGAAGACCCTGAAAACTGACCATTTTCCTCCTCTCTGGCTTTATCTCATACACTTTCCCTTTCTAAACTCCAATTAATGGAAATTTGAGTTCTTATTCACACATGCACACACACACACACACACACACACACACCCCAACCACAGGGTCTTTGCACAAGTACTCTCTTCCTCCTGGAAGACTTACTTCCCCTCAGACTATTCATCCTTCAGATCTCAACTCCACTGCCACTTCCCTGCTCATATAATGGGAGAAGGTCTCCATGAGTACAGTCTGTACCTGGTGGCACTTATCACAGGGGCAATTTGAAATTTTATGTTTCTTTGTGTAATCATTTGATTCACTCCTCTCTCCTCTACTGGAATTCAAATTCTATGAAGACAGGGTCCATATCCGTTTTTACTAACCACTAAATTTCCAAGAGCTAGCAAAGTGTCTCAGTCAACATTTGTTAAATAAAGAAGCACATGGAGAAAAGACTGAAGAATGAGCTGGAGAGTGGGTGCAGTGAAAGCAAAAGAGAGCCAGAAGATATGAACCCTCACCTAGTGGGACTTCAGAATTTAAATCCTTCCCTGCAATGGCAGGATGTAGGAGCCCTGCTGACGTGGAGTGCGGCTGAACAGCATTGCAGGGAGGAGGATCAGGATCTGGGATGCCCAGGAGCCAGCTATGACATCCAAGTGCACAGACTGCAGGGTGATGGCCAGAAGGACCTGGAGGTAGGTAGACGACAGCAGCAGGGAGAGCAGAGAGACTGAGGATTTAGTCAGATGGCCAGGACCTCAAGAGAAAAGGTTCTGAACAGCATGGAAGAGGCAATGGAGGACCAGAGTGTCCAGTGATCGCTGGGCTATAAAGAAACAAGCCACCTCCACACAGAAAAGTGGGGGAAACTACAACTCCAGGCAAAACCAGTTTGTTAGGAGTGTTACATGAAGAGGCTAAGAATTTAGATTAAGGCAAGGATTAGGAATCTGTAGGAACAAAGGGTAGCCCACGTCCTGAGGAGGTGTGATACAGAATAATATAAATGGTGTTAGTCACTCAGTCGTGTCCCACTCTTTGTGAAATTATGGACCGTAGGTCACCAGGCTCCTCTGTCCATGGAATTCTCCAGGCAAGAATACCAGAGTAGGTTGCCATTTCCTTCTCCAGGGGATCTTCCCAAGCCAGGGATCGAACATGGCTTTCCCACACTACAGGCAGACTCTTTACCCACTGAGCCACCAGGGAAGCCCTGTACGTGAATATATGTGCATGTACTGGGTTCTAAAAATCACTGTGGACAGTGACTGCAGCCATGAAATTTAAAAGACATTTACTCCTTGGAAGAAAAGCAATGACAAACCTAGACAGAATATTAAAAAGCAGAGACATTACTTTGCCGACAAAGGTCCATATAGTCAAAGCTATTGGTTTTTCCAGTAGTCATGTATGGATGTGAGAGTTGGACCATAAAAAAGGCCAAGTACCGAAGAATTGATACTTTCAAACTGTGGTGCTGGAGAAGATTTTTGAGAGTCTCTTGGACAGCAAGGAGATCAAACCAGTCAATCCTAAAGGAAATCAACCTTGAATATTCACTGGAAGAACTGATGCTGAAGCTCCCATACTTTGGCCACAGATGCAAAAAGCCGACTCATTGGAAAAGACCCTGATGCTGGGAAAGATTGAATGCAGGAGGAGAAAGGGGAGACAGAAAATGAGGTGATTGGATAGCATCAATGAATCAATGGACATGAGTTTGAGCAAATTCCAAGAGATAGTGAAAGACAGGGAAGACTGGCATGCTGCAGTCCTTGGAATCGCAGAGTCAGACACGACTTAGCAACTGAAGAAGACAACAACAATGCACACATACACAAACACACATAAACAAATGGCAAAGAATGCAGAGACAAAGGGATAGTCCACAGATCAACCGCAAATGCTGGATCTCTACCAATATTTATTAAGCAACTACATTCCCAGCAACGTGTCTCCGTCCATTTTCAAATTAGGTAGTACTTTCAAAATGACTGTAGATACAGAGAAGCCCTAGAAAATAATAGGGATACTTCTCAATGTAAGCTGAGAACACACTTATTATAAACTATGTGTCTGCTGGAAAATGGATAAATTAAGCACAATAGTGGGTTTTCTAGAGAGGGTGGAGGAGAAATTGATTAATATAATAGATATAGAGAGGCTGGGTTCTCCTTGGTTTGTTATTTTCTTCAAAGAAGAATCTGGAATATAAGTGATAAGTCAATTGCCTCCTCTCTTCTGCTCTGAGGATCCATGTTGGGTGCCAGTTCTGTGAACTTATGCAGGTTAGTGTCCTCAGTTGTCACAGGAGGATCATCTGTCTTATATCCTGGATTTCACTGACCATGCTCATCTCATTCTGTGCAACTTAAAAATACAGAAGAGTTCAATGTGTTCCTCTAAGGTCTAAATTTATTACAATTGAAACAAGAAACTGAAATGATGGAAAGCAATAGTACCAATAAGACAGAAAACTTTCCCTAAACTGTCTCCTTCCTGAGAGTTGAGGTTTAATGACATTGAAACCTTAGGTCATTGCATCATAAAATTCAAAAGGCTGATTTCTGCATATTTTTACCAATGGTATTAAAATTGATGTCTTGACAAACAAGACAAAAATCTTCCATTCGAGGCCTAAAGTTTGAAAGAGCTTTTCTCTCTAATTATTGAAAAATCCAAGGGAAAACCTTCCATCTGCTGGTGGAATTTCCAATTTTGCAGCTAATGAGCTTTTTAAAAATTGTTTGGCTTAAGAGCATGTGAGTTTGGCCAATTGGACTGCTAATTTAATTAGGTTTATAGGATGATAAAACTTCTGGGGCACTATCAGGTCACCAGTTACCACTTATTGTCACCAAAGACTAAATTTGATGCTTTTGAACTGTGGTGCTGGAGAAGACTCTTGAGAGTCCCTTGAGGACTGCAAGGAGATCCAACCAGTCCATTCTAAAGGAGATCGATCCTGGGTGTTCATTGGAAGGACTGATGCTAAAGCTGAAACTGCAATACTTTGGCCACCTCATGCGACGAGTTGACTCACTGGAAAAGACTCTGGTGCTAGGAAGGATTGGGGGTGGGAGGAGAAGGGGACGACAGAGAATGAGATGGCTGGATGGCATCACCGGCTCTGTGGACATGAGTTTGAGTGAACTCCGGGAGTTGGTGATGGACAGTGAGGCCTGGCGTGCTGTGATTCATGGAGTCGCGGAGAGTCAGACACGACTGAGCGACTGAACTAAACTGAACTGAACTTGCCCAACTTTTCAAATTTTGCAAGTTCTTATGGTATATTAAAGGCAAAAAATAGAAATGAAAGCAGGGACTCTTAACAGATACCTGTACACTCAAGTTCACAGCAGACAAAAGGTAGAAGCACGCAAGTATCCACTGATAGATGAATGGATAAACAAAATGGGATCTATACATACAACAGAATAGTATTCAGTCTTTAAAAGGAAGGAAATTCTAGGGGACTTCCCTGCTGGTCCAGTGGTCAAGACTCCATGCTTCCAATGCAGGAGGCATGGGTTTGATCCCTGGTCAGGGAAATAAGATTCCACATGCTGTGTGGCACAACCAAAATTTTTTTTAAAAAAAGAAAGCAAATTCTAGCACATGTTACAACCTGGATGACAATTGATGACATTCTGCTAAGTGAAATAAGCCAAACACAAAAGGACAAATACTGCATGATTCCACTTATCTGAGGTACCTAGAATAGTCAGATTCACAGAGACAGAAATGGGATGATAGCTGCCAGGACCTGGAGGGGGTAGGGATGGATATATGTTGTTTAGTGTGTATAGAATTTCTGTTTGTTCTTCTATAAAGAGCTGAATAGTCAATATTTTAGGTCAGTAGGCTACATGATCTCTGTTACAACTACTCAAGTCTGATACTGTAGTGCAAAAGGCAACAGAGACAACACATAAATAAATGGGAATGGCTATTGTTGGTGATGGACAGGGAGGCCTGGCGTGCTGTGATTCATGGGGTCGCGGAGAGTCGGACACGACTGAGTGACTGAACTGAACTGAACTGATTGCCAACAAAATTTTATTTACAAAACCAGGGGAAAAAAAGAATTTCTGTTTGTGTCAATGAAAAAGAAATTGACAATGATAATGGTTGTAAACACTGCTGATGTACTTAAGCCACAGAATTGTAATGGCTAAAATAATATATCTTATTGTATACGTATTAAAGGAAAAAATGGAAGAAAAATTCAGAGAACTTGCAAGTGGAATCCAGCAGTATATTTATATTTCAAATCTCAAACTTAATCACCTTCTCAGGGGCATACAAATATCTCTCCTTTCAATAGCAGTGACTATCTCCAAGAAACTTGTATTCCATACATGAGATTCTTTCCTCTCTGGGATGTTTGATCTTATCCCTTAGTTAATTTGAATTTCTCCTTTAGATTCCAGAATCTCTCCCCATTTAGCCATAGAGACCTTATATGGGTCCCTACTTTCCCCTTCTTCTCCCATCCTCATCTTTAACTGATATACAAAGTGGGGTATGACTTTCTTAGGAATCAGGGGTTGACTGCTGAGCCCATTCTAGAGATTCTAATTCTGAGACTCTGAGGAGCTGAGAATTTGCATCTCTAAAGATCCAGGTGAGGACTTCCTTGGTAGTTAAGGCTTCCTTCCAGTAGTTAAGACTGCCTTCCAACGCAGCTGGTGCAAGTTCGATCCCTAGTCGGTGAGTTAAGATCCCATACGCCTCATGGCCAAAACACCAAAACATAAAACAGAAGCAATATTGTAAGAAACTCAATAAAGATTAAAAAAAAAAAAAAAAGACCCAAGTGATGCTGAGGCTCTCAGTTTAACATATGTTGAGAATATTTTAACCCTATTTTGAGAATCCCTTCTTTAAAATCCTCATAAAATAAAAAGTTTTCCTTTTCAGAACATTCTTTCTTTTTGAATATGGATGTAAAAACACCTTAAATTAATTATTTTAGGTATGCACTATTTGCACAAAATTCTCTTAAAGTATCTATAAAAACATACTGCAAAGACTTCTGGAAGGAAAAATAAATGGCTAGAACTCTATCTTGAAACATTACTCAAAACCATTTTCACACTCTAGTTCGATGAACTAGACAACACCAGAAAGATATTGTTGTTGTTGTTAAATTAAGTTGATATATCTTGCACATAGAAAGCTACCTCATGAATTTAGATGTAATGTCACTACTGCCACTAAGAAGGTTGAGTGCCAAATAACTGGTGATTGTGAACTGTGGGGCTGGAGAAGACTCTTGAGAGTCCTCTGGACAACAAGGAGATCCAACCAGTCAATCCTAAAGGAGATCAACCCTGAATATTCACTGGAAGGACTGATGCTGAAGCTCCAATACTTTGGCCATCTGAATGCGAAGGGCCAACTTACTGGAAAAGACCCTGATGCTGGGAAGATTGAAGGCAACAGGAGAAGGGGATGACAGAGAATGAGACGGTTGAATGGCATCACTGAATCAATGGACATGAGTTTGAGCAAACTCTGGGAGATGGTGAAGGACAGGGAAGCATGGTATGTTGCAGTTCATGGGGTTGCAGAGTTGGACACGATTTAGTGACTGAACAACTGCTAATAAAATTAGTAAAACCCTCATTTCCAATGTATAGGCTTAGCCATCTGAAGTCCTAGTTCCACACAGGAGTACAGATTTGTAAAGGTGAGGAGACTTGGTTTCCAAAGACAGTACCAAATGGAAGATGGGATCTCATCAATAAATGATATCCTTTATTGTTCAGAAGAAATAGTGCAAAAGAACAGCTGCCCTCATAGCCTCTAAAAACAAAGGAACCAAAGGCTGTGGTTCTGGGCATTTTCTCCCTGGAAGTGTCTAAGATAGAGGGAGGCCAGAACAATGCCTTTTGTTTGGGCTCCACCCCTGCAAGAACCTTCTGGCAGTCATTTGGCTGCCCTATCTTAATTAGAATGCAGGTCTGCTTGGCACCATCTCTCCAACAGCAGTCACTTTATCATCTAGAGTAGCTATTCTAGATTTTGTTGTAAATGCTATTCAATAACACAGGATGGTTGAATGTTTTTAAGCCTTGTTTCTTTTTCGTTTTCTTTTTTGCTTATTTCTACTACTGAAAAATCAAGCCACTCAGATGCACGTGGAGTGACAACTTTTAGTCTTTCTTCCAAAAGTACCGTCCTCTGCTGCGCTGTTGAGGGGGCCTTCAAAGGAGCCTGGGGAGATGTTAAGCATTTTTTCCTATTCCGTACTAATCACCAGTTTTCTTCTCAGTCTCCCAAATACAATTTCCCTGAGGGTATAAAGTGTGCTGTTCACATCTGAGTCCTCACCATTCCCTTATTTATTCCACAAATACGTAATGCGTACAGTAAACATTTACTGCTGCAGAGCACACTTTGCGCAATGCCTGGACATACAGCAGAAAATAAAAATGGGCCCTGCCCTCATGCAGCTCATTGGTAGAGTCAACCAATGGTCACATGAATGAGTAAAAACTGCACATGGTAAGAAGGGTGCTCAAGAGGAGAAGAGATGAGCTTAGTTGATTGTGGGGTCCATGAAGATGTCCCCAAAGAAGAAGGATGAGAAAGAACTAACTAGAGTAAGATGAGCATTTCACACACAGAAAACAGCACATCCAAAGGTTCTGAGCAACCATCCTATGTGTGTTTGCTGAGTGAATGGAGGGACCAAGCTGGTGCTACTCACTCGCATGACAGCTCACGGTGAGGACAGAGGAAACACTGGCTGCACTGAGCTGATGAAGACCCACTGTCCTCACTCCATCCTGAAGGTGGGCAAACCGAGGCATGGGGAGCTTAAAGGTCGTGTGCAATAGGCAGAGCTTTATTGAGGTGTAATTGACAAAATTACGTATATTTAAGGTGTACAGCATAATAATCTGATATATGTGCACACTGCCAAAATGATTACCTCAGTCAAACTAACACATCTATCCCCCTATACAGTTACCATTTTCTTGTGTGTGTGGTGAGAACACTGAAGACCTACTCCCTCGGCAAATTTCAAATATGCAATACAGCATTCTTATCGATAGTCTACATGCTACACACTGTGGCTCAAGAAGCTATTCATCTTATAACTGAAAGTTGGACTCTTAGATCAACATCTCCCCCACCATCACCCAGCCTCTAAAAACCATCATTCTACTCTCTCTGCTTTTGTAAGTTAGACTTTTTTAGGTTCCATGTATAAGTGAGATCATGAAGTATTTGTCTTCATGGGTCTGGCTGATTCCACTTAGCAGTGTCCTCCAGATTCAGTTATGTTATTAAAAACTGGCAGGATTTCTTTTATGTGACTGAGTAATATTCCACTGAAGACAGACATATAAATATAGACATACATTACATTTTCTTTATCCATCCAACCATCAATAGAGACTTCAGTTGTTTCCATATCTTGGCTATCGTGAATAACTCTGCAATGAGCATAGAGGTGCAGATATCTCTTTGATTCACTGAAGCTGTTTGTTAAAAATACACTTTCAAATATTCTGATTCCAAATATTCTGACTGGACCATTTGCTGCCACCTGAACATCAGTAGCCTGAGTAGTTTCAGCAAACTGTTCCTTGGCTCTGCAGGGTCCTTTGAGCAAGCACAGCCATCTCATCTCTTGCTCCTTGGCACCTCTGGGTCCAGGTACAGGGTTTGGCCCTCAGATGGATAGATAGCTGTTTCTTGCCAGTGGCAATGCGGGCCTTGCTCAGTCCTTCCCAAGAAACAGGCAAGAGCAGAAGGTATAAGTAGGATCTGGTTCAGAGATCCCACAACTCAAACCAAATCCACATCTTTCTCAGCAAAATGAAGGTCATGTAAACACATGAGTTCCCACAAACTCCTAAGTTGTGTCACTCCCTTGGCAAAACCTTAGTAACAATAGCGTATGTTGATCCCTGAGAACCTGGGACAAGATAGACGATGGAGAGGACCTGGAAGTCCCTGGAGAGCCTGTCACTGGGACGATGGCTCAGCGTCCAGCCAGACACAATAGCTAGTTCCTGTCTGGTCAAGCACCCTATCCAGCGGCATGAGGGTGAACTGTAGGCCAGCACCATGCAACAGAAATAGAATTCAAGCCACATTTGTAACTTTTAACTTCTAGATGGTTATTACAACCATGAAATTAAAAGACGCTTACTCCTTGGAAGGAAAGTTATGACCAACCTAGATAGCAGATT
The DNA here is from genome assembly GCF_049115385.1 of Moschus berezovskii. NCBI lineage: Eukaryota > Metazoa > Chordata > Mammalia > Artiodactyla > Moschidae > Moschus > Moschus berezovskii. The sequence continues at coordinate 33,928,537 of NC_142471.1, forward strand.
AAAAAGCAGAGATATTACTTTGCCAACAAAGGTCCATCTAGTCAAGGCTATGGTTTTTACAGTGGTCATGTATGGATGTGAAACTTGGACTGCAAAGAAAGCTGAGCGCCAAAGAATTGATGCTTTTGAACTGTGGTGTTGGAGAAGACTCTTGAGAGTCCCTTGGAATGCAAGGAGAACCAACCAGTCCATTCTAAAGGAGATCAGTCCTGGGTATTCATTGGAAGGAATGATGCTGAAGCTGAAACTCAAATACTTTGGCCACCTCATGCGACGAGTTGACTCACTGGAAAAGAGTCTGATGCTGGGAGGGATTGGGGGCAGGAGGAGAAGGGGGCGAGGATGAGATGGCTGGATGGCATCACCGACTCAATGGACATGAATTTGAGTGAACTCCGGGAGTTGGTGATGGACAGGGAGGCCTGGCATGCTGTGGTTCATGGTGTCACAAAGAGTCAAACACGACTGAGTGACTGAACTGAACTGAATATCCATTTTAAAAAATTAAAGCAATATTCACATTTTAAATATTTCATATTTAACTCAATATATCCAAAGCACTTAAGGGCATTACGAGGAAAAGTGAAAGTAGCTCAGTTGTGTCCGACTCTTTGCAACCCCATGGATTATACAGTCCATGGAATTCTCCAGGCCAGAATACTAGAGTGGGTAGCCGTTCCCTTCTCCTGGGGATCTTCCCAAACCAGGGATCAAACCCAGGTCTCCCGCATTGCAGGCAGATTCTTTACCAGCTGAGTCACAGGGAAGCCCAAGAATACTGGAGTGGGTAGTCTATCCCTTCTCTAGCATATCGTCCCAACCCAGGAATCAAACTGGGGTCTCCTGCATTGCAGGCAACTAAGCTATCAGGGAAGCCCTATTAAGAGGAATGTAACATTCAAAACAGAGCCCCAAGGACTGTGGAATTGCAGTGGGTGTGTTGGGTGTACAAGTTGTGTGAGTAGTCTAGCTGGGAAGATAAAACATATACACAAAAAATGGTTAAACTTATATATTAAATTGTGTGGAATAGAGTGTCCTCAAAATGTGAAAAATGATATGTGCTTTGGAACATCAAGCAGGGAAATCTATAGTTCAAGGAGGAAATTCATTCATCCACTTATTCATTACATCAACATGAACCAGGGTCTCCTGCATTGTAGGCAGATTCACCAGCTGAGCTACCAGTGAAGCTCAACATGCAACATTATTAAAAATTATTAATGAGATACTAAACACAACCTGTGCACCCAATACACCCACTTCAATACCACAGTGTCTTCTGTGATGCCACAATTGTTGCATTTAGTGAAACGCTGTCCCACTAAAACAACAAAGTAGTGCTTCGCAGAAAAAATATTTTGTATTGCCTTAGTTTTGAGGTTTATATTGAAATTAACTGAGGTTAAATAAAATTTGAAAATGTAGTTCTTTGGTGGCACTAGCCACATTTCAAAAGCTTGATAGACACCTGCTAGTATGCCCTGGATTGGGCAGCACCCAGATGGAACACTTCCTTTCTTGCAGAGAATTCTTTGGTGTAGCACAGCTCTAGAAATTAAACAATTAGAAAAGGTCCCATTCTCTTTCTACCAGCCCAGGATGACAATGCTTGGAAGTATCCTGAGTGACATGGATGCTCCCTCCTGTCATGGCAAGAAGCCTGAAGGTTAAGGGCTAGAACTGCACACGCACTCACCACCATGTGACCTTGAGCAGATCATGCTCTGTGCCTCAATTCCCACATCTGTTAGCAGGGAATAAGAAGAGCAGCTACCTCAAAGAATTATGAGGATGAAATAAGTTAATAACTGGAAGACACTTAAGTCTTTACCTTTGCCACGTAGTAAGTGCACTATAAACAGATGTTAAAGAAATAACATTCCAGCACAATGTCCACTGGTTGGGCACTGAGCACACTGATACAGTGCATTCCACGATGCTCTTACTGGAAGATGCAAAAAATATCTCTCACCTGTCAACAGCTACCAGCCTTCTAGATGGCAGTATCATTCACTGATTCACTCAAGGAATATTTACTGAGTTCTTACTTTACGCCAAGCACAGCAACCTCAGGCTCAGATGTGTTCCAGACTGTGAATCCCTTTCCCATCCTCCAAACTGTCTGCTCCTAGCTCTCCAAGGCCAGGATAGAATGCCACCCTCCTCAGGCTCCCTTCCTTATTCAGGTCTGAGTTCAGGTAGGCTCCTCCTAGAAGCCTTTCCTGACTCTACTTCCTAAAGCTGTGTCATGGGTGTGCAAGCAAGCAAGCCTGTGCACACAGCTGCACACTGCACTGGCCTGTCCCCTTACACCATTCATATCCTTTGTTGGCTTATCATTCCCTGAAATTACTTTGTCTGTTTACTCCTTCACTGGTTCACTGCTTACCTAACCTCAGTTCAGTTCAGTTCAGTTGCTCAGTCGTGTCCGACTCTCCGCGACCCCATGAATCACAGCACGCCAGGCCTCCCTGTCCATCACCAACTCCCGGAGTTCACTCAAACTCATGTCCATAGAGTTGCTGATGCCATCCAGCCATCTCATTCTCGGTCATCCCCTTCTCCTCCCGCCCCCAACCCTTCCCAGCATAAGAAGAGAAGATAAATTCTATAAGAAGACAGACCTGGTCTGTTTTGTCCTTGCTACACTCCTTGACACAGATCAGTGGCTGGAAAATAGTAACTGCTTTATATAAAATTGTTGAATGAATTCCCCCTTGATTATAGATTCTCCTGCTTCTTCTAGCTTGATGTTCCAGTGAACATATTGTTCAAATTCTGAGGACACTCTATTCCATACTTCTTGATATAGATGGTTAACTATTTTTGTGTAAATGTCTTGTTTCCCCAACTAGAGGTCAAGCCCCTTGAGGCTGTGTACTGAATGTTACATTCCTTTTAATGCCCAGCATAAGGCACACCCTCAATGAATACTTGTTGATGAATGAATGGGAAGGACAAAGCACAGTCCCCAAACGAAATTTTTTGGTCACACAGAGTGGACTATTTCTACAAATAATAATTTGTAAAATGAAGTAAATATATATATGCATTCAGCTATATGTGTGTTATGTTTCACATTCTAATTAAAGGAAGCTATTTTTGCAACTGTTTTCCAGTTCAAGAGTAAAACTGTAAAGAATAATGTTAAATGTTAGATCATTAAGTCGGTTTTCTTTAATTATATGGCCATGTTTCAAAAAAGCTCTGAGTCATCTTTAAGATTCTTTGCCAAGGGTACATACAGCACGCTACATTTAAAATGGCATTTATCTTAGTATATGTACTTCTACTGCAAATGATTTGTTCCAACAAAGCAAATCCTTGGCAAAGAGATGCCATTCCTTTCAAATCCCCTATCAAGAAGAGATCCATGGGAACATTATAAGGACCAGAGATGAGAAAGCCTGGGAAGTTCTCTTTACCAGAAATTACCAGGATACACTGTTTTAACAGAAGCATCAATGTGTCCACCCTCATCAATTGCCAATCCTATGACACTTATTTTTTGTAAAAATTTTCTATAGGATAGCTGCAAGTCCTCAGAACTTATAATAAAAACTTATGGATATCAATATATATCCATATTTTCTTTCTCTCTCTTTCATTCCCTTTCTTCCTGCCTCCCTCCTGTTTTTCTTCTCTGTTTTTCTAAAACAAAAATCAGGAGGTCAGTCCCATTTGTTCTTGAACAATTAAGCACACAGGCCAATCATTTGAAGCAGAAAAAAAAAAAAATCCCATAAAGGCTAAATTATGTTCTGATGTACTTATTACATGAAGAGTCTATTATGATTAACTATTATACATGGGAGATGAATTGAATTCACATTTATGCACCTCATCTATTCCTAGAGAAAAGCAGATAAAAATTTTATAGCAACCTGAAAGGTTTGTGAAAATGGATCTTAAAAAAGATCAATACTATAAGGTTTTAATGTCAAATTGAGACCATAGAAAAGACGGTCCACAGCAAGGGCTCCATTTCCAACAAAAAATTAAAGAGTTAATCAGGTGAGGAGAGGAGAGCATGGTCATTCAGGTGGGAGCTGTCAAGAAAGGAGCTGGTAGAACTCTGGTTAAGCTAGTAAGGAATATTGGGCAGAACTGGAGGGCGGAAAACAGTTCACTTATGATTTCATTTATCCGTGCCTATGTATTGACCTCCTGTTTATTTGAGATAACGTTTCCAGCAGAAGGGACATCACACAGAACAAGGGACAGACACAGGCCCCTTTCTAGAAACTAGTTTTAACAAGATATGCACAATGTGATGTTTACATGTACATACAGGACAGGGAAGGATTTTTATTTATTCATATTTTTATGTTGTCTGTCTCTTGAGTATTGAAGGTTTACCTTTATGATGGCATCTAGAATTTCTCTAGGCTTTGTGAGATTTGCATTGCAACAAGGAGTTTCCTCTCATGGAGCCTATCTCATCCTTTCTCCTTCCCTCTTGCCATTATTAATCAGGGGATACAGTTAATGACCCTGACAAATCATAAAAGATTTCTCCTAACTTCTTCAAGTGTGACTACCCTGGTCAGAGCCTGCAAGTACACCGAGCCATGAACCACATGCTATTTATAGGCTTAAAACCCAGGCAGAATTTGTATCACGCACGATGAAAATGCCAGCCTCTCCCAGGACCCAGGATCTGAAACAAATCTCTTCTTCCCTAAACCCCCAAAGGATGCCCACATGGTTCCTCCCAGATATGTGTTTAATCAGAATCCCCTCCTTCCCTGCAATCAAGGAACACACAATTACTGAGCTAATCATTTAAATGATGCTAGTGAGAAACAAAGCCATTTTCCTTGTTAAAAATGTGTTTGCTGTCCTATCCATTTATCTGTTTTCTTGGCAGTGCTCTGCATTAATTTATTGCTCAATAAAGCACAGACACCAGCAGACTTGCTGAGCCATGCCTAGTGGAAAGCCCACTATTTCATCCTACAAAGACAGCCTGCGAGCCAAAGGCAGAAACAAAAGCACACTGGGCCTCACAAACCCTGGCTGGTTAATCCTGGCTCCATTTACTCTCCCAGAGACTCAAAAGGGAGGCAGGTGTACAGCATTGGGGAGAATGCAGGTGACTAAACAGTTATCGATTGTCAGAGGAAATGGAGTAAGTTTGGTCTGTTAGCCAAGTGCCATTGGGTTTCCTTTCTGTTGGATGGTAAACCTCACTGCCACAAGCAATCTCGCGGTGAGCTTTGACGGGAGAGAAGCTAAGAAGGGAAATGATGAATATAAAGACAGGGCGGGACTTGGTTTGCCAAGGTGTCTGTCATTCCAGGAGATTTTCCCTTTAAATGAAAGTGATGCTTGTGGCTTCCTTTGCAGTTAAGGTACAGGGACTAATCACAAGGCTACTGTTCAGATCTTTGCTTCAATGCAAAACCTTGGCCGTGATTAGCCTGTGTATGGAAGGGTTTATCATCTAAGAATCTCTTTTATGGGTGATCACTGGATGATCAGGTATGGTCAACTACACAGACACAGGTACTTTCTGTCTGAAGGCTTTGACCTCAGAGAGCCTTTATCAACTAAAGGTTCATTAACAGTTGAAGGGAGGGCCACAAGTGACAGGATTCCCTTCCAGACTTCTTATCCAGCACCAGTCTAGCAAGAGGCTTCCAAGGAGACTGAGCCCAGGAAATCTGGGCTTTGACTCAGGAACCTAATAGTGAAGGAAGATGTTTCAGAGCCAAGAAAACTGAGCACCAAGGATAATTCCAAGGATTCAAAAAAGTCACTGACTGTTAACTTTGATTATCTTGTCCTGGGCCTGAATTTTAGGGGAGATAATTGGGACCAAGAGAGGAACTGACTTGTCCAGAGTCCTTCTGTGAGTCAGTGGTAAAATTAGGAGGACGGATGACAAATAAGGAGGGGAAATGTACAAAAGGCCTGCCTTCAACTCAGTGGTTTCTGCCCTAGAGAGGGCACACCAGGCCAAGCTACTCACAAGCAAGAGACACAAAACCACAACAAAACCCACAAAACAGATGGACACCCTTCCCCTCTGCAGGCAGTTCTCAGCAGGCTACAAGGTATTATCATTACTCAGCAGAAGTACAAGAGGGAGGAGAAAGGCACATGTAACACTGTCACCAGGCAAGGGAAAATGCCAAGGGAGGCCCAGCACATGCCCAGGTCCAATCCACTCATGCAACCCCCTTTCTGCACCTCCCTGCATTAACAGTAAAGGGTGAGGAGATGCTGCCTTCTGTCTCTGCCCAAGGGTGCCCTTGGTGAAAGCACAGGAAGGCAATGAGAAACAGCCACTGAGTTTGCAGAGGAGGTCTTCAGTTCACCAGAGGGGCGGAGGGGGGCGGGCGGGGAATGCCAGCAGGGGTCCTCACCACCCCAGTCACATGCCATCGTCCTTTCACCTCTGAACCTTTCTCAAAGGGTGCCCCCATGCACACTGTCCTCGTCACTCTCTTCCACAATCACAAACCCTACCAGTCTGTGTAGCTCTGTTCATGAACCTTCCTCTAGCCACTCCTGTCCCCACGACAACATCCTTTTCTGAGCGTGGACAACATGTATCACAACCTCATTGGTTAACTGGGCTGCTTTTCAGAGCAGACACGGCAGATGTACACAGAATTTGTATCCACTATGTACTTTTATTTAATAAGATGATCACTGCCACAATCAGACCTCTTGGGAGCTGGGGTCATCCTTTATATGCCTCCCACCATGTGCCTGGAGTCAGCTCTGAAGCTAACATGTAGATACTGCAAACAGAATCTGCATTCAGGTTGCCTCAGAGTGCCTCCCACTGCAACGGGTGGACAGAGGACACGAGAGAACACTCGCTGACCTCGCATAGTCAACACTGACCGTGGAGAGGGGCCTTGCGGTCAGGAGACCTGGTCTTAACCCTGCATGGCTCATGGATGTGAAGTTTCCTGCACAGATCCAGGTTGAAGTGGTACTCACTTCCAGGGCTTTGTATGAGGAGTGAAATCTGTGTAGGATACACAGAGATCAATCCAGGAACTCCCTTGAGCCAAAACCACAATGAAAGGCTAGTGACTGAGCCTGGTTTGGGAGTACACTAATAACATAATAACCCTATAATAACTTAATATAACAAATATAAAACTGATGACATAATAAATTAATAATAGAGTATTACTAGCAGCCACCATATATATATTTTGTGTGCCAGGCATTCTTCTAAATATTTCAGTTGCAATAACTCATTTAACCAAACCAAAACATTTTAGAAGATAAGTACTACTACTATCATATCCACATTATAAGCTGGGAAACTAAGGCCCAGGACTGTTGGGTCATCGGCCCAACATCCCGCAGCAGTTAAATGGCATAGAGGTGATGTTCTGATAACCGCTCCTCTTTCCTGAGACAGAAGCCGGCTGCATGGTTCATCTCTTCTCTCTGGGTCTCTGCCGTGAGATCTGCAAAGATGTTCTCAGCAAGCTGTCCCTGCCAAATAGAAAGCTCTGACTTCCCCTGGAAAAAGCCCTCTGTCCCCCAGGGGAGCAGAGGAGGAGGTGAGAAGCTGCTATCTCAGTCTATTCCACCCACCAGCAGGGTTTGCAGGGCTGGGCTCCAGGCCAAATCTTAATATTCCTGGACCTCTATGCTAGGAGCACAAAGTCCTAGCTCCACCCAATGAAAAAGGTACCTAATGCAAAATGCAGAGGTGGTACCTGGTAAGCTTTCCCATGATGTGGCCAGGTTCTGTATGAAGGGACTATCGATTAGCCGATGAGTTTTAAACTTCTGAATGATTGATGTTGTCTCCGCAAGCAGAGGAATTATCAATAGATGAAACTATCACACTGCCCACGTGCCAACCTGACAAAGAAGCTGGGACCACAACACGGACACCGGTGCCCAAGATCTGCCCCTGACAACCCACCTCCATGAACAGGGAGTGTCTTCAAAGTGAGGGTGACATTCCTCCTGGGGCTCATTCTCTGTATGCTGGAATCACCACAAAGGGCCTGATCACTGTTCACCACGTTACTGGCTCTACATTTTAAACAGATTCAACAGATCACATTTCTCACCAGACATTGAACCAAACTGAGTCCAAGGCACCAGATTCTTCCACTAATCTACTAACTGCTGTTACTGCTGCTGCTAAGTCGCTTCAGTCGTGTTCAACTCTGTGAGACCCCATAGACGGCAGCCCACTAGGCTCCCCCGTCCCTGGGATTCTCCAGGCAAGAACACTGGAGTGGGTAGACATTTCCTTCTCCAATGCATGAAAGTGAAAAGTGAAAGTGAAGTTGCTCAGTCGTGTCTGACCCTTAGCGACCCCATGGACTGCAACCCACCAGGCTCCTCCGTCCATGGGAGTTTTCAGGCAAGAAAACTGGAGTGGGGTGCCATTGCCTTCTCCGAATCTACTAACTAGTCATCCTAATTCTATGCTTGACTCCAAGCACTGTGGGTCACTGGGCCAGTACTGATTTTCAAAGCTGCCTGAGAAATTGACAGTTATCCTTATGGAAATGAATTGTTGAGTCCTTTTGATTTCTAAGGGTCCCTCCACGGGACAAAAGGATGTTGGAGATATTTCCTTTCAATCTAAACAGTTAAAAGGTTATACCCTGCCACTGAAGGATGGCATCACCAATTCAATGGACATGAACTTGGGCAACCTCCAGGAGATGGTGAGGGACAGGGAAGCCTGGCATGCTGCAGTCTATGGGGACACAAAGAGTCGGACACGACTTGGTAACTGAACAACGAACAACCCTTTCGTTAAGCAATGCCATCCAACTCAATCACAAGGACCCCAACACCATTCAAAAACAAGCACGGCTTATTTCTCAAGTCAGTCTTGCTGATCATACGTATATGATCAGTGTGCTTTGACCTTTGTGACAGACAATCTACTTAACTCAGTGGACATCTAGCCAATGCAATTTGCATTTAAGAATTTGAAAAAAGTTGACTCAGCATCTGTGGTAACTTGGGCTACCTGCTAGGTGCTGTAGAGAACAAAAGAGAAACATAAAATATGATTCTCTCTTAATGAATATATATGTTCCATGGGCTGACAAAATGAATACTCAACAAACAGCCTGACAATCATAACAGATTGTGTATAGCTAAAAGGAACTATCAGTAGGAGATATAATAAAAGGCTTAGGAATTGAGAAGCAGATGATCAGCGCAGCTACAATGGCTGGGGAAATAATCTATCAGAAGTAACAAAGGTGATAAATGTGAGAAATGTAATCCTAAGTGCACTGTGTCCTGTAAAGCAAAATCATTCAGGGCACTCAATTAAAATGCTGCTGCTGTTCCTCACTCCTGCATTTGTCTGGAAACTACACAAAGAAAGTGGAAGTCACTCAGTCATGACTGACTCTTTGCAATCCCATGGGTTCCTCTGTCCATGCAATTCTCTAGGCAAGAATACTGGATTGAGTTCAGTTCAGTTCAGTCGCTCAGTCATGTCCGACTCTCCGCGACTCCATGAATCACAGCACGCCAGGCCTCCCTGTCCATCACCAACTCCCGGAGTACACTCAAACTCATGTCCACAGAGTTGGTGATGCCATCCAGCCATCCCATTCTCTGTCGTCCCCTTCTCCTCCCGCCCACAACCTTTCCCAGCATCAGAGTCTTTTCCAGTGAGTCAACTCGTCGCATGAGGTGGCCAAAGTATTCGAGTTTCAGCTTTAGCATCAGTCCTTCCAATGAACACCCAGGATCGATCACCTTTAGAATGGACTGGTTGGATCTCCTTGCAGTCCAAGGGACTCTCAAGAGTCTTCTCCAACACCACAGTTCAAAAGCATCAATTCTTCAGCGATCAGCTTTCTTCACAGTCCAACTCTCACATCCATACATGACCCCTGGAAAAACCATAGCCTTGACTAGACGGACATTGGTTGGCAAAGTAATGTCTCTGCTTTTTAATATACTATTAAGGTTGGTCATAACTTTCCTTCCAAGGAGTAAGCGTCTTTTAATTTCATGGCTGCAATCAGCATCTGCAGTGATTTTGGAGCCCAAAAAAATAAAGTCTGACACTGTTTCCACTGTTTTTCCATCTATTTCCCATGAAGTGATGGGACCAGATGCCATGATCTTTGTTTTCTGAATGTTGAGCTTCAAGCCAACCTTTTCACTCTCCTCTTTCACTTTCATCAAGAGGCTTTTGAGTTCCTCTTCACTTTCTGCCATAAGGGTAGTGTCATCTGCATATCTGAGGTTATTGATATTTCTCCCAGAAATCTTGATTCCAGCTTGTGCTTCTTCCAGCCCAGCGTTCCTCATGATGTACTCTGCATATAAGTTAAATAAGCAAGGTGACAATATACAGCCTTGACGCACTCCTTTTCCTATTTGGAACCAGTCTGTTGTTCCATGTCCAGTTCTGACTGTTGCTTCCTGACCTGCATACAGGTTTCTCAAGAGGCAGGTCAGGTGGTCTGGGATTCCCATCTCTTTCAGAATTTTCCACAGTTTATTGTGATCTACACAGTCAAAGGCTTTGGCATAGTCAATGAAGCAGAAATAGAAATAGATGTTTTTCTGGAACTCTCTTGCTTTCTCCATGATCCAGCGGATGTTGGCAATGTGATCTCTGGTGCCTCTGCCTTTTCTAAAACCTGCTTGAACATCTGGGAGTTCACGGTTCACATATTGCTGAAGCCTGGCTTGGAGAATTTTGAGCATGACTTTACTAGCGTGTGAGATGAGTGCAACTGTGCGGTAGTTTGAGCATTCTTTGGCATTGCCTTTCTTTGGGATTGGAATGAAGACTGACCTTTTCCAGTCCTGTAGCCACTGCTGAGTTTTCCAAATTTGCTGGCATAGTGAGTGCAGCACTTTTTCACAGCATCATCTTTCAAGATTTGGAATAGCTCAACTGGAATTCCATCACCTCCACTAGCTTTGTTCGTAGTGGTGCTTTCTAAGGCCCACTTGACTTCACATTCCAAGATGTCTGGCTCTAGGTCAGTGATCACGTTATTGTGACTATCTTGGTCGTGAAGATCTTTTTTGTACAGTTCTTCTGTGTATTCTTGCCACCTCTTCTTAATATCTTCCGCTTCTGTTAGGTCCATACCATTTCTGTCCTTTATCGAGCCCATCTTTGCATGAAATGTTCCCTTGGAATCTCTAATTTTCTTGAAGAGATCTCTTGTTTTTCCTATTGTGTTGTTTTCCTCTATTTCTTTGCATTGATAGCTGAGGAAGGCTTTCTTATCTCTCCTTGCTATTCTTTGGAACTCTGCATTCAGATGCTTATATCTTTCCTTTTCTCCTTTGCTTTTCGCTTCTCTTCTTTTCATTTTCACTGGATTGAGTAGCAGTCTCCAAAATCCAGCCTCATCAGAGCATTAGGGAAACCTGTCATGGTGATGAAGACAAAAATAACCCCCTCCCCACCACCATATTTGGTCATCCAAAGCAATTCAGGAGCTAAAACAAGGTACAAGGGATTCAATGTGGTAGAAATTAAGAATCATGTGACTCAATTTGTAAAAGAATATAACTTCAGCTTCCCAGGTGGCACAGTGGTAAAAAATCCTCCTGCCAATGCAGGAGATGCAAGAGACAAGGGTTCCATCCCTGGGTTGGGAAGATCCCCTAGAGTAGGAAATGGCAACCCACTCTAGAAATTTTCTTGCCTGGAAAATTTCATAGACAGAGGAGCCTGCCCACGGGGTCACAAAGAGTTGGACATGACTGAGCACGCACACACATGACCTCAGTCCAGTGGAAAAACTGAGGGACAGCAAAGTTACTAAAGCTGCACAGCTAAAAGGAAAATAGTCTTCCACCCACTATTCGCTATCCCATGGCTAGTCAGCTCTGTTAGTGGAAGCTGATTGAGTAGACACACCAGTCATGAAACTGCGAGTGTTATAGACATTCCTAAACCCTTTTTCTCATAGAGTAAAAATATACCTCAAGACTCCCTTGTGATTTATAGGAATGGAGTCAGTTCTAGGCTCATAGATCTCAGAAATGTTTCCATTTTTACTTTTTGGAAGCTTCAACATTTTCCTTCCTACCACCTGCAGCACTGGGGCAGGAGAGGCTTGCCTGGTGGAGCTGAAGAATTCCATTAAGCTGTGACAAGACTAATTTAAAATTTATAGCAAGTCTTCTAAGACAACGTGACACTCTACTACATTTAGAATAATTATCCCATCGACTACTTACTTAAACATTTTAAAGGAAAGGAAAGAAACTGAGGTGGGTGTTTTAGGCTTTATTCTAACAGATTTTTTGAGGGTAAATAGAAAAATTCCAAAAAAGCCATTGAAAATATTTAATCCCATGATGGGGGCCTCACTTGCTACAGCGGAAATTAATGATGGAGAGAGAGAGGCAATGGAAGACAAATCTACCCAGCAGGAATACAAAGGGCAAGCCTGAACAAATTAATAACACCACTTCCCAGCTAACTGGTAGTTTTCATCAGGGAACCTCAACGCACTTTACAGAGAATACTTATTTTCCTGTCTCAAAGAGGCAGGGAGATAAATGGCAAGCCCAAAGGTCACATAGGAAGTGTACAATGATTTTAAGAATAAAATTCAGCCTTATTCCCCAGTCTCTGGTCTAACAGGTTCCTCCCTTCAAACTCCCCTGTGCCTTTCACCCTTGTTCTTTCGACCAACCACAGTGTCTTTGAAAACATCCCAATTCTTGTTCCTCTAACAAAGGACACTGTACACCAGGGGCCACTTGAGACCTAAGAACATTGTCCTCATCTTGCAATTTAATCTACAGTCACCAATGTGCCACAGACAGCATGAATCACCAGTGGAGGGGGAAATGTGTGGCTCCTTAGAAGAAGATGCATTGTCAGACCCTGGAGAACACTCCTTTGGGTTATCTGATTCTGATTGTATGGAAGACACTTTGCAATTCTGTAAATTGTGGATAAGTGATAGCAATGCAAGTACTTCTTGGCTATAGACATGTAAATTCTGTCCTGTCCAAGAGAGGTCCAATTGACTTCTCCCTCCCACTGTGGAGAAAACAGTTTTTGCACATTTGCACATTCATTCTAATATTTCTGATCTACAAAATGTGTCTGTTCTTTTCAATAGGTTATAACATCTGCCTGATTCTCTGATTAGGAAGTAGAATAAAATCTTTAGCATGTATTCATTTTGATATCTAACAGTCATGATTTTACCCTTGTTGTGAAAATTATTTTTTAACACCAATTCAGCCACAGAAATGATGTACCCCAAAGTTAGAAACACAGATGGGAACAGCATGAGATGTCAGTACTCAGATGAGAACCGATGAAAAAAATAGGTTGAAAATTCCTCTTGCTCATGGTAGAGCTCTAAATATTGGGTTGATCAAAAAGTTTGAGTTTCCATAACATCTTATGGAAAAACCTGAACAAACTTTTTGGCTAATCCAATACAGATTAAGGGATGTTTTTCTTCTGGGAACAACTCCATAAATTAAAAAAACCCCTAGGGACTTGCCTGAAGGTCCAGTGGTTAAGAATCTGCCTTCCAAAAATAAAAAAGAATCATCCTCCCAATGCAGGGAACGCAGGTTCAGTCCTTCATCAGGGAACTAAGACCACACATGTTGCCAGGCAACTAAACCTGCACCTCAACTAGAGAGCCTGCATACCACAATTAAGACCCAACACAGAAATAAATACATACATAAATATATATTTTAAATATATATATATATATATATATATATAAAATATCTGTAGATCCAATATTTCATCCTCTATCTTATCACTACCTAAATCTTAACTCAAATATAAGCCATGTTAACTGGGTCCAAGACCTCAGCTCTGACAAATGTCAATTGACAGGGCAGTCCAACTGAAAACCCGGACACAGTTTTTAAGGGTTAGAAAAAGCCCCACCCCATACTCACTGGATGAAACACAGTCCTATATTGGAGTTTATGGTTTGGCATATGGGATGTAGATTTTATGTGAGCCCTTTCTTGTGCCTTCAGCTGGGCACCTTTGGGCAGTGCTCAACCTATAAAACTGTACATGGTGACCCAGACAGAAGGAATATTCACAGCCCAAGACCCATAGCCATTAGCAGGAATGTACAGCTAGAGAATGGCTGCTGCTCAGCAGGGCAAGAGAGAAACCGAGAGGCCTATGTCCAAACTGACCCAATCAATCTAGACTAGTGAGGTCCAACAGCATTGCAGACAATCACTAACTCTGTGGCACTCTGCTCCAACCACACATAGGGACTGGCTGACAACTGCCCCATGACTGGATCCTTTCCCTGGGGGTTGGGGAGATGGGGGTTGCAGTCAAGAAGTAGCTGAGCGGCCATAAAAAGGAATGAAGTGCTGATATATGTTGCAACATGGATAAAATTTGAAATCATTATGCTAAGTAAAAGAAATCAGGCACAAAAGATCACATATTGAATGATTCAATTTCTATTCAGTGTCAGAATAGACAAATCTATCAAAATAAAAAATAGACTTGTCTAGGGTTGGCGGATAGTGTGGAGAATGGAAGGAGTTTCCCTACGACATCCCAAGCTGTGTGCCTGGATGTTGTGATGGTGACAATGATAAAGTGATCACCAGGCTTTCTGGGAAAGGAGGCTGCAGTGCAGGTTAACAGGAAAGCTGGCTTCGTTCTCCCAACCATTATTACTGGCTAGCTCTGCCTCTACCCTTTAATATGCTCTTAGAAACACATTTTGATTACTATCACAGCCGGTTTGCCTCAATTTTTTCCACTTTCCTTCCACCCCTAAGACCTCATTCCTCACCCCCTTTATTCTTTGCTTGACAGATGGCAGAACAGAATCTGTGCAGACCGGGTCCCTTCACTGTCCTGACATCCAGGTCAGGCTCCAGGCCCCTCTGCAGCTCCAGACACAATAGCCTGTCCTCAGTGACTCAGGGCTGCCTTCCTCCACTCCCCACCAGGCTCGGGCAAATGTCACTGCTCTGTCTGAAACATTCTCTCTGATCTTCTTCATCCAACTCCTTTCTCATCAGGTCACTTATTCATCCCTTCAGATCTCAAGCTAAGGGCCACTCTGGGGAGCCTTTCTTGATCTTTAATACACTGGCTCTCACAGCAGCATTTCTCTCATGTGTGTGTGTGTGTGTGTGTGTGTGTATTCACACAGGCAGAGCAGGTGCACTTGAATTCTCTAAGTTAAACTCACACATGACCAGATTCTGTTGACCAGATAACGGTCAGGGAATTGGAGGAGGACAGACTCCTGCCGTGGAATAATTTTTGCCTGTTTTGCCTTTCTCCATTGCCTCCCAGTCTCCAGTCTGTAGCAACAGACTGATAAGAAACAAAAGTGGCCCTGGGGCCAAACACAACCCCACCTCTGTCAGGATAAGCTTCCCTACCTTTGGAATTAGACCAGGGAGAATGGAAGTTTGGAATCATGTTGAGTGGAAGATATATAAGCTTTGGAGCCACATAGACCTGGGTTTAAACAGCAGCCCTTTCCTTCTTTGTCTGTCGTCCGATTACTCATCTGTGATGAGGGATGAACGAAAGGAAGCAATGGCTGTGTGTACGGCCTGGTCTCTGCAACACGGTGAGCAGCTTGTAAAAGTCTGTTTCCTTTCTTCACTCACATCTTCTTCGTTCTTTATCAATAATTTCAGTAAGACTTTATTTCCTCTTCTATCAGTCTCCAGTTTATCTAGATAGAACTTAAAATCACCATTGTCTGACTCAAGGAAGAAGGGAAAAGAGGTAGGATTCCGTTTCCCTATCAGCCAGTCCACTGCAGCCTGGCAGTCCCACAGCTCCAGAAGAAACCTGAGTGGTCCCCCACCTATCCAGGATGCTGCTGATCAGGAAAGTGACTCATGGTGTACAGACTGACTGGGATGGACAGCCTCCCTGTAAAGCTCTTGATAAATCCCAGAAAATGCCAGGAATGCTCTGGTCTCTTCACATACTTGTCATATGAGGTCAAAATCAGAAGTCACATTAGTGAAAACTGAAGGAGGATGATGGAGAACAGGATTCCTTGACACTGAGGGCAGAGGGAGAGAACATGGTGGTTGTCCAACACTTCCAGCCACTTACATATTCCAAACATACTTAATTGAGTGCTTATTATGTGCTGGGCACAGAGTGAGATGCTCAGGATGGACAGAACTGTAGCAAAAGCTAGACTGCAGCTATTCTCAAGGAACTTAATTTATCGACATAGGGAGATACTCATCCAGTAGTCACCCTCAACAAATGAGTGAACCCAAATGGAGATAAGAATGTGAAAGACAAGAGCACAGGGAATTCCCTGGCACTCCAGTGGTTAGGGCTCTGCCAAGGGCCCAAGATCAATCCCTGGTCGGGGAAGTAAGATCCCACAAACTCCACGATGAAAGAAATTTCATCAAGAGAGAGAAAGAGCAAATGAGAGAGAAAGAGAGAAAGGAAGGAAGAAGAAAGAACACAATTCTAGGAGAGAGGCTAACAAAGGAACAGGGTGAAGGGAAGTATCCCAAGAAAACTGCATTTAAGTTGACTTCAAAAGGAGTTGGAAGTGCTATCCATGTGAAACATGTGTGTTGGAAGGGATATGAGAAAAAGAGAAAGAATTCTCCAGACAGAGGGAACAGCATGCGCAAAGTCCAGTGACAACAAAGTGGTACAAAGAGAAGGGTACGAAGTCAACGTGACGGAGTCCAAGCACTGAAGAGAAGAATGAAACTTGGGGCTATGACGAGGACAGTTCCTGATGACTGGGGAGAGGTGACTGGGAGCACACTCTTGGCTAGAAATACACCCCTGCAGTAAGTGCCGAGAACTAAGGTACTGGGACCAAAGTCCTGTAGGCCTCTTGGAGAACAGAGTAAAATGCAGCTGAAGACAGGTTGAGACTGACCATAACTTTTTATACTTCTCAAAATGAGCAAGGTTGTGATACAGGCATATTAAAATGTTAAAATTCAAGCAGAACCAACTTAAAACATATCTTTGACTGAGAAGGCATGCTTTTATAATTTTTTCAGGGGAGGCTGTTAGGCTGAAAATGAACTAAATGGCAGCGTTATTTCTCTGTAAACATATGTAATTGCCTTTTAAAGAATTCTCAAATGAAGGTTACAGCAGTGAGTGATAAACATTCATTTATTTCTCACAATATCAGAGAATGAGACCAGCATTAACAAGCTGCCTTTTCCTGTTTCCTCTTAAGCGGTCTCATTTATCGTGGGTTTCTGTAAGCATTAACAATTTGTAAAATGAGTTAATTATATTCTTGGAGGCTTAATAAAATCTACCAACTTGAGTAATATCCTGAAGGTCTTGAAATTTACCCACAAAACTTATAAAAAGGAGTAAATGCATTTAGCTGAGCAGAACATCCTGTATATTTATAGACAGCATATATTATCCTACAATGGCCAAGCTAACTATGTAAGAATACTGCTGACAGACTCTCAATCACGCTGAGCTGCAAAAGGATCCCTCCTTTAAAGTTTAAAAAATGTTCATGTCAATGTATAAATACTGACAGAGAGCCAAGCCAAGCATTCCGAATCCAAAGACTTTGGTGGTTCAGACTGAGAGAGAGACAATAATCGAGTTGAATTGTTGAAGAGCAAAGCGGGGATTTCAAGACCATCCATTGATCTTTAACAAACATTGGCATGAGGGAAACAGGGAAGAACAGTGAAACAGAGGTGAGAATTAAGATGTCACATGGATTACATATAGGTTTCAACTGTTTAACTTTAGGTTGGTGTTTTGTGTCTCTCTTTTCTTTTTAAATGTGTTTTTCTTTCTCCTCACCAGAAACTCAACTTGCCAACAGGTAGTAAACTGAATGACTCCAGTTTTCTCTTATTCCGTGTCCCTGGTCATTTGCCTGGAGTGTTATTAGGTGTGAAATGGGAAGTGGCATAAGGGTGAAACACCAGGATCTGGAGTCCAGTTGCCTGTGTACGAACGCTGGATCTGCCCCCTTCCCAGTCATGTGTCTTTGGAAAGTCAGTCACAACCTCCAAGTGCCAGTTTCCACGTCTTCGAAACAAAGAGACTGAAGCAATACACACCTCATGGGGTTGTTGGGATGATTAAGTAAGATGTACGAAAGATACTTAGCTGTAAAGGTTAGTGATCAGCGTCCCTCTGCTGGAAAGAGTGGCAGTATTTACAATGTGGGAGAGGAGCTCATCCCCATCTCCTCCCCAGCCCTCTGAAATCATCCTTGATGGAAGGGTCTCTAACCTCCATCACATCCTATCCCAACAGACAGTATGTTATAACTGGGTCCCACCTGCACAATTACTTATAAATATGTTTCTCTTGAAACCGCATATTTCTGTTAGGAGCCCTAACATCTGAGTAGCCAGGATAGGCCTGAGACCTTGCTTAGGCCTAAGTTTTGATTTCCTGGAGAGAGGGTGGAGGCTAAGTCCACAGAAACTCCTCCCTAAGAAGATCCCCGCCGGCGCCAAAAGTCGAGCCAATCAGAGTAAAAAGGGAAATCCCCCAGAAAAACCCCGCGCGCACGTGCGCGTGCGCGCGCGTATAAACTGGCCAATGAGCTTCCGTGCATGCATGAACTGGCCAATGAGCTTCTGCCAGCTTGATCTTTTGAACAGAAATAGGTGCTTATGTAACCTGAGATTATAAAAACCGCTGTGACCTGGGCTCGGGGCTCTTGTCCCACTCCACTGCGCTGGAGGAGGCATGAGCCCTAGCTCGAGCTAGAAATAAACCCCATTCTTGCTTTTGCATTGCTGCGAGTGTCTTATTCTACCAGTCTGGGGGGACCGGACTCAGGGCATAACATTTCTAAATTGGTTTCTTAAATGGATCTTTATATTACTACCAGAAATGGAAAGCCCGCCTTACTTGTCATAACTAGGAAGGAACCGTAAACATACAAAAAAAAAAAAAAAAAACACATCATCCAGATTCTCTTGATACTGTTACCCCAGCAAAGACTCAGAGCTAGAAGCTGATGACCGCAAATTAGAGAGGTCCCAAAGAGATGACAGAACCAAGTGGATGGCAAACAATGTAAAAGGAAACACAACCCTCTCACCACGCGAGTCCGCATCATCTGATGCTGGGGCGACACGCCATGCGAAATCCTGGCAACGCCCATCTCTCGCAATGTCATCTAGAGTGACTTCTATCACAATTTGTGGGAGTTTTATGGATAAACAAGCAGTGTTGCATGGCAGCTGAGAATAATCCCAATATTCCCTTGGAAGGAAGGCTCCCAATTAATCCTAGCCCATTCATTTCTAAAACAGCAGAGTGAGACATTAGAATTTGTGAAATTTACAGACCTGTGAATTCCCCTGGCAAACAGCAATGTATCAGCATATATATACATATGTATATATGGGAGGTGGGCTACTTAAATTTTATGCATCCTCGATCAGACCCCCATCTCTCCTGAGGTTAGATTTCTAAGTTGATGGTTCCTAGTTCCCATCTCTGTCTATCAATGCCTTCAACCCAAATATCATGTGAGTCCACCAGTACACATGTCCTTTAAAACACCCTAAGTGGGAATCATTACCTGTTGAGGATTAAAGAAGACATGTAATCACGTTTCATCCCGAGCTATGGCCGTCATCTAATACAAATGCCACTTTCACTTAGGAAGGGTGTCTGTACAGTATAAATAGCAGGGGAATAGAAGACGCTTTCCTGAATCAGCCTGCTCAGCAAATCTGAACTCATTCAGTCACAGATCCAGTTAATTCACGCTTCAGGGTTTGTACCACTCTAATAAGATGAATGAAAAAGCAAAGACACACACATGGAGGGAGTTCCTTTGCTGTGCGTGCAATCAACTTTTGCTTCATGGGAACGTATTACACAGATAATTCAGAAGCACCTGACAAACGATCCGTGCAATTCTGGAGTCGACCCCAGGAAAGCACATACTCTCTATGTGCACAGAGAGGCTCTTAATCCATGTTAGTTCCTCCTCTCCTACCTGTCACATTGGCTTTAGCAATGATAGATGATGTTGTCTCATCCAGAAACTCCGTCAGCGACAGGAAATCCCAACCTGGGATTCTATATTTGACCACAGATCATTCAGATGGACAATGGGAGTTATCTGATTTGTGGACTAAGCAAAAGCCAAAACCTTCTGTGCATACATGAAAATGTATTTGTAAGTCAAAGGCATTTATTTCTTAGATGGAAGCTGGCATGAGTACTGTCTGCGAGGGGAGAGAGAGAGAGGTTTCCTGGAAGGGGGTGGCAGGCTGACTGCTGAAGCACAGGAACACGTGGACAAACTGAAAGCACGTCAAGTGCTTTTCCCCACTCCCATCACCTCACACATCAGCTTGGAGGGCTGACAGGTCCCTGATCACTCAACAGGCAGGCAGCAAACTCTGAGGGCAGAGGGAGTTAACTCGGCCTTATCTTGAGCTCCTCTATTAACAAACTTGTCATCACTTAACCAAGTTGTTAGTCACTGGAACAATTTGATGGAAAGGAATTTGTGTCCCAGGGAGAAACAAGTTGACCCAGATGGGCTGGCCCATGGGATCAAGTGGCAATAAACTCTGTTATCTCTTCTAGTCAGCAAACAAAAAGCTAAGTAAACACAGTTCAATATGAATAGTTCCACGTATCACATATGGTGGTCATTATCATTATGCAGATGAATAAGTACCTTAAAAATACACTTAACCTGAAAACTCCACCGCAGTAAGTGACTTCTTTCACTAGTGACTTGGATTTGTTGATCTGAAAATTACTCTTCCCTTGACAAGGCATGAGAGGATAAGTTAATAGAGAGTTCCAGTTAACCAAGTACCCAGTTTATACAGATCATCAGTTGTCTGCTTTGCATTGGGAAGAAAGGGATTAAGAGCCAAGGGACATCTCTAGCCCTGGTTCTGCCACTGGACACATTACTAAGCCTTTGGCGATCTACTGATGAGCAGTTTTCAATCTGAACATGACAACACTCTGGTAAAGAGCTCAGATACAGAGTCTTCAAAATTAACTTATAACGAAATACTAACATTTATTAGTTTCCTTAAATGTATTGACTAGTGATGGAGACACTATTGTCACCCCCATTTTACAGATAGGAAAACCAAGGCTCAGAAAGGTCAACAACTTGCCTGAGGGTCACCCAGTCAGCCAGAGGCCAAGGTAGTACTTGGAACCCATGTGGTCTGGCTCTTAACAACTCCACTATATGCCTCAATAATGGTTAATAGCAGTCATTTGTTGTTTAGTTGCTAAGTCATGTTTGACTATTTGTGACCCCACGGACTATAGCCCACTAGGCTCCTCTGTCAATGGGATTCTCCAGGCAAGAATCCTGGAGAGGGTTGCTATGTCCTCCTCCAGGTGATGTTCCCAACCCAGGGATTGAATACCTATCTCCTGTGTCTGCCAATGGTTAATCAGTTATAGCCAATCAATTGACAGACTGTCAGCTATAGGAGATTTGAAACTTAAGATGAAAGTCTATTCTCACCAAACCAATTCAGCAGGGTTTTGCTTGCTTGCTTTCTTGAGAGACCAAGAGATGGGATTATATAACACAACCTGAGGCTTGTGTCACAAAAGTGAACTCAACCAACTGGCTAAACCAGAAGACAGATTGATAGGCATCTGCTGACCAGAAAACATGCTGGTTTCATGCAATTTAGCCATGATTCCTTAGGGCTTTGAGAAAGAGGCTGCAATATGCTCACTTGCCTTCTGGCAGTACCAAAACCTTGCCTCAAAGCAGTGACAATCCTGGGCCTAAAACAGCTGGGAGGATCTTGACAGGCTTATCTCCTGCAGCTCCTGGGATGTCTCCTGCTAGCTGTCAGATTGAGAACACCCAAGCCAATTCTCTCAATTACCTCCTTGGCAGGCGATCACACCAGAGCAGCGCATTCTCCACCTTGAACCCAGCAGCCTCCTGTCCCCATGCAGACAGCACATTATCCTGGCAGAGCCCAGCCCCAGAGGTGTGGGGCTCCTGAAGGCATTCATGTGATTCCTTCATGAATATAGTTGGTTCCTCCATGTGTTTGATCACCACAACCATGTATGGACTGTGTTTGAGCAGCCCGATGGCTCCAGAACACTTGGCTAAGCGGATAATATTCCAACTATCAGCAGGCACCTGGAATTCCAGCCAGCCTCCCTCCAGGCACACAGCCTATACTTGACTTAGGTAAGAGAAATGGACAGCAGCCAGAAGTTACTAAGGGCCTACTAGGTGTCAGTGTCTGGGACAGAAATGAAGGTCTCAGAGCTGTCTACCAATCCCTGTTGCCAATTTCCTAAGTGTTCCTTTAGGGAACCACTCAAATGCTTCCAAGCTTATACAGGACTGATGCTGAAGCTGAAGCTCCAATACTTTGGCCACCTGATGTGAAGAGCTGACTTATTGTTAAAGACCCTGATTATGGAAAAGACTGAGGGAAGGAGAAGGGGGTGACAGAGGATGAGATGGCTGGATGACATCATCAACTCAATGGACATGAGTTTGAGCAAACCCCAGGAGATAGTGACAGACAGGAAAGTCTGGCGTGTTGCAGTCCATGGGGTCACAAAGAGTCGGACACGACTGAGCGACTGAACAACAATATAATGAAATGATACAGGATGAGTATGTACTTTAAGCAAAATAGGCCCATAAGAGAAGGCAGCCTCAAAATGTCACATACTATGGATTCTACTCATCTAATGCTCAAAAAGACAAAATTATAGTGATGGGAAACAGATCAGTGGTTGCCAGGGGCTATGGGTGGAAGGCAGGAGCTTTACAGAAATAAAGAACAGGTGCGTGTCCTGATTATGAGGGTGATTACAAGCAGCTATGCATGTGCTAAAATTCCTAGAACTGCACACAAAAAAGCAGGGAGCCCATTTTACTGTTATGATGTGGGCTTCCCTGGTGGCTTAACGGTAGAGAATCTGCCTACAATGCAGCAGACACAGGTGATCTGGGATTGGTCCCTGGGTCAGGAAGATCCTCTGGAGGAGGTCATGGTAACCTGCTCCAGTATTCTTACCTGGAGAACCCCATAGACTAAGAAGCCTGATGGGCTACAGTCCATGCGGTCGCAAAGACTGAATCGACTTGGCACACACATACGCAATGTAAAAAATAAAAATGTGTACATGACCCATGAATAGGTTTTCTTCCAGAAGATGACTTTTCTGCATCATTTTTTTTTTCTAATTTGAATCATACTTAGAATACTATTGATTATCTCACAAATTTCAATGGTTACGGTTGCAGGAGAGATGAAATGAAATGACATATTAAAATGCTCTTAGAGCAGAAAGGACAGGGAAGATGTCATAGTATGGTAGTGCTTGGAGAAAGAAGTCAAATTAGGCTTTACCACCTCCCGTTAGACAAGGGTTTGAGGGCCTGGGTGCCCCCAAGCCCTGCAGCCAAGGGCCACTGCCCTCAGAACTTCACTTCCTTCGAGTGTGGAAAGAGGCATCTAAGAGGGGATTATTTCTTTGTGTCCTTCAAGGCTATTGCACAATCCTTAAGTGCACAGACCCACAACTGAGAGTTAGTTGTTTTCCTTTAATACTTAAAATAGAACAAGCTTGTCCTTTAAAACCAAAAGTACTAAGGTTATGAATGAAAGCTGATGAAATTCTAGTCTTGTGGGAAATTCCACTTTCTGACAGTCCTGACAGTGCCTCTGACAAAGGAACACACAATGACTCTGCTTCTGAAGAGCAGGGTGCAAAAAAAACTCAACCAGTACTCCTCAAAGCCCAGAGAAGCCTGCGTCATCACGAGCTTGACTAAGCCCCGTACTGTGAATTGATCAGGGAGAGGCTAACTGTTTGGAAAGCTGCGGCGTATTTTTCAGCAGTGTCTCATGAGGCAGACTGGGAGTGGCTGTGGAAAGATGATGAGGAGATTCGACACACAGAATGTTCACCAGACAACATTTTTAAAATACACCCTTCAGCTACCGCCACATTAGCGATTCAGACAGACCTTGGAAAAGTACACATATACACCCTCCATCACTCTCCACCAGAACCACATCTTCCTATGCATTTCTTTCTCATGAATTCAGTGCCGGCCCCCATGAGCTGTCACCTTCCAGTCTGCAATTCAATTGAAGTAACTTCCAGAAATGTCCTAATTACAGTTGGGCATCACTATTACATTAGAGGCTTAAATAAAAGTCTCTGGACTTGAATCTGCGGAGATTTCTAATAATAAAAGGTACTTAGGAAGTTTTGATAAAGCACCAGTCAACCCTAACACTTAGATGGGAAAAACTGTTACAGCTCAAAATTCAACCCTTGAGCAAAACTCTGAGGGCAAGGCAGCAAAAGGCACCACCTCAGCAAAAAAGAAAGAGCAAAAGAGGAAGCAAAGACAAAGGAAAAACATGTACTCCATAAATTACTCACATAAATCAGTGTAGGCAGACTACGATTATTTTTAAAGGAAGAAAACTCTTGAAGACAAATTCATAGAAAACCTACAATTACTCCTTCACCAGGGAAAAATGTCACAACAACAAGGAGATATATTAAAAAATGGCCAACCACTGCCTTTGCTCCAACCAAATCCTTCCATGGAGGACAGTCAGTAGGAGGAAATCTGAAAATCAAGACTGAGGCTGGTGTGAGCCATGGGAGGAACCTGGAATAGGGGCCACCTGGGCCACCTCCCAGTTTGGTTGGGGTAGGAGAATGGGGCTTCCCTGGTGGCTCAGATGGTAAAGCGTCTGCTGGCAATGCAGGAGACCCGGGTTCTATCCCTGGGTTGGGAAGATCCCATGGAGAAGGAAATGGCAAGCCACTCCAGTAGCCTGGACATGACTGGGCCACTTCACTTCAGGGGAATGGGAAAGGAGCCTCCAGTGCTCTACTTAGAGTGTTTCTTCCATTATTTCATGTCCCTTCCAAGGCATTACACACTCCCGACAAACAGCTGTTCCTATCAAAGTGAAAGTGAAAGTCACTTAGTCGTGTCCGACTCTCTGAGACCCCATGGAATTCTCCAGGCCAGAATACTGGAGTGGGTAGCCTTTCTCTTCTCTTGGGGATCTTCCCAACCCAGGGATCAAACCCAGGTCCCCCGCATGGCTGACGGATTCTTTATCAGCTGTGCCACAAGGGAAGCCCAGATGTTCCTATGCGTTGAATCAGTTCCCCAAGGTCACCAGATAGAGATCATAGGGAATGTGGGATTCAGCTCTGGCCCCTTAACACCCTGCAGCCATGAATAAACCCAGGATGCTGGGAAGAGTCTCAAACATCACATAGGAATGAAAGTTGAAAACTGCCATCAAAGGAATTCCTCAAGTAATGCAACCCTGCATATATAAAAGCATCAGCGGGCTCAGATTAAAGGACTCAGGAAAGAGAGTTATTTTCAGAAATAAAAATCCTTTTCCCTCCCTCTTGGCTAGGGCAGCAAAGAGAGGAGAAACACCTGGCATGGAACCCATCTGGGCCACAAGGAGTAACGGTCAGGCGCAAGCCCCAGAGCTGCTCCCTCTGGGGTTCTGGCATTTTAACAGGGATCCGCCCTATTAGAAATGATGTCAGGCGTGATTTATGCGGACTCACGTACGCCACTCATTCATCCATTCACAGTTTATTGAGGACCTGTTAAGTGCCAAGGGCTCCTGAGATGCTGGGGATGGAGCAAGGTGCCAGTCACAAGGGTCTTCTCAGATCTATTCCCTGCCTTTCCCCTGCTGTGTTTTGGTGACAGGGATAACCTCCACAGGCTATATGTTTCCCTGGGAGCAGCCCTGACAACTGGTTCACAGCTGGTTCCAGCTAATGGGAGCACTGGGGGAAGCTGGAGACAGAGGGCAGGAGAAGCCGGCGGGAGCTTGCTTCTCTGCTGACTGCCCCCCTCTCCTTCTCTCTCCCTCAGGTGGTGCCTCCAGCAGTGATGGGATCTCCCCCAAATACCACCTCCGTCCCTGGTCCCTCCAGGCCCAGGTTCCCTTCTCTTTCTAACCTCTGGGTTTCCCTGAGGTGACCTAGTTGACCTTTCCACTCTGCCTAAACCCAGGTACCTAGTTCCCCATATTCAATTCCCTCTCTCAATCCACCCTGTTTTCCTGATTGGATTCTGACTCCGACAGGCAATGAAGATGACTAACCAGATCCCCACACTCTTAGAACTTACATTCCAGTGGGGAGAAACCCGAAGGGCAAGAAAACAACAAAATAAACAAAGAAATAATAGTTCCTCGTTGTGTTAAGGGTTATGAAGGAAATCAGCAGCAAAGTGGCAGGAGTCAGGGGCACAGGGTGTATCAGATGGCAAAGACACATCTCAAGATCTGAAGAATGCAGTAGAATGCACCCATGAAAGGAGGGAAAAAGCACTCAGGCAGAGGAAAGAAAAAAAAAAAGTACAAGTGTTAGTCTCTCAGTTGTGCCTGACTCAGGACTGCAGCCTGCCAGGCTTCTCTGTCCATGGAATTCTCCAGGTGAGAAGACTAGAGTGGGTAGCCATTCCCTTCTCCAAGGGATCTTCCTGACCCGGGGATGAAACCCACGTCACCTACACTGCAGGCAGATTCTTTACTGTTTGAGCCACCAGGGAGGCCCAAACAGCATGACAAAGGTTGTGGTGCAACAACCAGTGCGGTGTGTGTTCAGAGTCACAATCACTTTGGCCAAGGTATAGAGAATGTCCCTTACTTGTCCATAGAGACAGAGATTCTCAAACCCCCCTCCTTCAAATTGCTTTCCTACCCAGATATATTACCCCTTCCAAGAGACAAATAACCACTGTCCCACCAATCTGCACAAAGAAGGACAGAGGGGACAACCACAGCTCCTGAAATGTGGGTTTTGGTTCCCCTGATAACAGCTCCAATGCGTTCTGAGGTCAGAGGAGAGGAGAGGTTAACACGTGTGTGCACAGCAACCTGTCACTCACAGGTCTTAACGATCCCTCCCTCCTTTAACCACTTTGGAAAGTTGCCAGCGGAAAGATATGCACACCAGCATACCCTCACATGCTTAGGTGGTCCACCGGACTGTCCAGACTCTGGGGGTGAGACTCTCTCCCCTGCCCCCTTGGACTAGCAGAGAGCTGCAAGTTTCCATGCTTTGCCCTGCTTCTCAGTTCTTTCTCTGCTACATCAGCCAGGCTCTGTCTCATTTTCTCAAAGTGACAAATGTATGCTGCCAAGCAAAGCTGAGGGAAAGGGGAAAATAGAAATGTAGTCCCCATCGTGCCTTCTTCCCTGAAATGCTACTAATCTGGCATTTAGGTTGTTTGCTCCTTTAATCAGAATGCCATTAAGAAATCTCTGCCGGGTTTCTGTACACAGTTTTTCTCTAATGAAGCATCAAATCTCTTTCACAAATAATAACTGTGTCACATCCAAGCACTCTGGCCCCCGCCAGCCAGCGGGGCTGCAATCCCCAGCAAATGCAGTGCCTCTTTCAAGTCTCTTCCCTCCAGAATGGCCTGCCACCCTGGCCCTTGAGTCAAAGTCTGGAACCTGTCTGGCTCTGGCAACTTGGAGAGACAAGAGCAATCAGTGATTTTCAAGGAGACAGTGTTTTGTCCCTGGCATTTGACATAGAGTCTTGGAAAGTAGCCCTTTGTGAATATACTTTTGAATGTCCACATCCCTCCTGGTAGCAACTCTGGGTCGAAATCTGCCCCCCAGCTAAGAGACTTGTAAATCCTGGACTGAATCTGGATAGTGAGGGTGGACATGGTCAGAAACAATCCATGATGAGGTGCCCCAGGATCTATCAGTAAGGGTCACAGCAGGGCCCTGCTAAGCATGACATTTAGCCACACCCAGAGGCCATGGTCTCCAAGTACACATTGATATGCTTCTCCTGGAAGGCAATGTGGCAACAGCTATCTAAGTTTAAGATGTACATAACCTGGCACCCGTCAATGACACTCACTGGGGATTATGCCATAAATAAACTGGCAAACATGTGCAAAAAAAAAAGAATAGTAAGACGGTACTTGCTATAACATTGTTTATTACAGCAAAAGATTACAAACAACTATGAGGTCTCTGAACAAGGGGCTGGCTGGTTGCATATATTCTGATATACCAATACAATGGAAAACTATGTAGCTGTTAAAAAGGGTAGGTACAGAAATCCTGCTGTGAACAGATCATTAATTGGACCATTTGCAGAGATGTCGATAGATCTAGAAACTGTCATACAGAGTGAAAATTAAATCAGAAAGAGAAAAGCAAATATTGTATATTAATGCATATATGTGGAATCTAGAAAAGGGGTATAGATGAACCTATTTGCAAAAAAGAAATAGAGACACAGATGTACAGGAAAAACGTATGGACACCAAGTGGGGAAAGAGAGGATGGGATGAATTCAGACACTGGGACTGACATACCTATATACTAGAATGTATAAAATAGAGAACCAACGAGAACAGACTGCACAGCACAGAAAACTCCACTCAGTGCTCTGTGGCGACCTGAATGGGAAGGAAATTCAAACAAGAGGGGATATATGTATACGTGTGGATGATTCACTTTGCTTTGCAGTAGAAACTAACACAACCTTATAAAGTAACTATACTCCAATCAAAATGTTTACAAATGAAATACAGTAGTGTGAAAATGAGCTATCATTTGTGTTTTCAAAAATGGGGAGTTATACATGTATACACATGTATGTGTGCACATATGCTTATATGCACATTGATCCTTACTAGAAGGATACACCGGAAAGTAAGAATGAACACAGTTTCCACCTCTGGGAAGAAGAAATGGGGAAATGGAACACTGGAAACCAGGGGTGAAGACATATTTTTAAGTAGTTTTTTTTTTTTCTTTACAAGTACAATTTTTCTCTTAAAAAATTTTTTTTTTTAAAAAAAGAGAAAATGCAACGGTCCCTGAGGCTTTGGTGACTAAAAAAACAGAGAAATCATTCATTGGAAGTTGGGGTAGACAGGATAACCGTCTCCCAGAGACATCCACATCTTAATCCCCAGAAACTGTGGACGTTACCTTATGCAACCAAAGGGCCTTTGGTGGTGTGATGAAATTAAGGCTCTGAAGATGAGGAGAGGGTCCTGGACTATCCAGGTGGACACTAATGTAATCACAGAGTTCTTATTAAAGGAAAGCAGGAGGCTCAGAGTCAGAGAAGATGTGACAATAGGAACAGAGGTCAGAAGGGCATGAGGAAGGGGCCATGAGTCAAGAAACACAGATGGCATCTGAAAAAGCAAGGAAAAGGATTCTCCCCAGGAGCCTCCAGCCTGGCCAGCACCTTGATTCTAACCCAGTGAGATGGATTCTAGCCTTAAAACTTCCAGCATGGTGAGATAATAAATTTGTGCTAAGACATTAAACTTGTGGTAATTTGCTATAGCAATGATTGTAAACTAATACAGACGCATACCTTTAAAACAGTCTAATTGATGTGTCAGAAGGGGGACATTCAGACAGGCTTACCACAAGTGGTGGCTCATTGGCCCTGACTGATCCTTCTGCTGGAGACAGGTTTTCCATAACTGTCAGTTACAATAAAGTCTGATGAATGACAAACATCTCCCTGAGTCAGCCTGCTACAGCTGCCACCCCAGCCCCACACACGAGTAAACTTAGCATCCATCTGGCCTAATTGCTACTCTCTTAACAGGATGGCATCTCTCCCCTAACACGTGTCAATCCCACTTGTCAGGCAAGAAGAAAACAGATGAGAGGTCCTACCTGCCAACCTGCTTAACAGGAGTTATAAAACGTAAGAAGAATGTCTAGGGGGCTCATGTGGAGAAAAACAAAAAGCTCTTTCTGGGGCCCTGGTATAGCCCATTGTGAAACTGAACTTCCCTCTGCCTTTGAACCATTCACCTGACTGCACCCAAGACATCTAAGGAGGATGTAGAATGTTTTATTGCTTCAGAAATTAAGATCACCCCCCACTGTGTGACTGAGGACCTAGTTTCTGCCAAGAAGACTTTGCCGAGATACAGAGGAAACTGTGAGAGGTAAAGTGTGTAATCACAGCCTCTGGTTTCCAGAGAACCAAAGAACCCAAGACACAGTCCCATTGTCTCTTGTCCCAAGAATAGAGTCCTAACAGGTGGCCCTGTCACACCCAACACAATGTAACATGGAGCCAAATCGCTTGCCTCAACTCACATTTCATCTACAGGATGCTGTCACCATAATTCTTAGATATCTTAAACACAAGATTATTAAAGGGCTAAATGGTTTTTCCAGTGGTCATGTATGGATGTGAGAGTTGGACTGTGAAGAAAGCTGATCGCCAAAGAATTGATGTTTTTGAACTGTGGTGTTGGAGAAGACTCTTGCGAGTCCCTTGGACTACAAGGAGATCCAACCAGTCCATTCTAAAGAAGATCAATCCTGGGTGTTCATTGGAAGGACTGATGCTAAAGCTGAAACTGCAATACTTTGGCCACCTCATGCGACGAGTTGACTCACTGGAAAAGACTCTGATGCTAGGAAAGGTTGGGGGCAGGAGGAGAAAGGGACGACAGAGAATGAGATGGCTGGATGGCATCACCGACTCTGTGGACATGAGCTTGAGTGAACTCCGGGAGTTGGTGATGGACAGGCAGGCCTGGCATGCTGTGATTCATGGGGTCGCGGAGAGTCGGACACAACTGAGCAACTGAACTGAACTGAACTGAACTGAAAGATATAATAGCAAGAACCTCAGCGGAAACATTATAGCTATTTTTCCCCCCTCTGTTTGAGGAACACAAGCCTGTATCATTTTCTTTCATTCAAATGACAGCTTCACCCAAGCTCTGGGGCTGCAGTGCATGGCTCTGCTCTGGTGATTTATAACCCATTGAATCATCATCTCATTAAGTCAAAGGAGATTAGTATGTGAACCTATTTTGTAAACTGTAAGGCACTACACGTGGGTCTGGTGGCAAGACTAGTTAAGCTCTAAATACACACAATTAATTTGGCTGCACACTAAGACAGATGGTACAAAAGAGACAGGCTTTACCTATGTGAAGAAGAGGAGAAAAAAATAAAACCCATTTTCTTGTTCAGCCAGGTTATATCTGCTCTCCCATTCCTCAGCCTCTTTATTGCCAGGATGATTTGAACACCACAGGTGTGGAGAAAGGAAAATGCACTTCCTCTCTTTGTTAATTTCTCCTGTCTGGACTCCAAGCAGGGAACACAAATGAGGAGACTTGGGCATTAACTGGCCCCCAAATGAACACACACAGTGGTCCCAGCAGTGACACCAAGTGATGATGACTAACCCTCAGGGCAGCGAAATTGGTATCCATCCCAAAGGCCTTTGGCTTACCATTTTCTCCCAAGGCAGGCCCTCAAAGCGGTCCAAAAAAGTTAGCAACATCTACTCATGATCCAAACCAGCATCATGAATTTTCTTGTAAGAATTCAACAACAACTGTAACCCAGTTCAGTTTGCAAACCAGAGAAAGCTTGTCAACAATGAGAACTAACTGGCTACGAACGCCCAAGAGCGAGGAGGAAGGAGCTCTCAGAGGGGCCGTCAGAAATAACCAAGAGGGCTTCCCTGTTGACACAATGGATAGGAATCCACCTGCAAACGCAGGGGACACGGGTTAGATTCTGGTCCAGGAAGATTCCAGGAGCAATCAAGCCTGTGCACCACAACTAATGAAGCCCATGTGCCCTAGAACCCATGCTCCACAAGAGAAGCCATGGCAATGAGAAGCCCATGCACCAAAGTGAAGAGTAACCCCCACTCGCTGCAACTAGAGAGAGCCTGTGCATGGTAATGAAGACCGAGCACAGCCAAAAACTAAAAAAAAACCACCAAGAAGTGTATTAAATATGTATACTTAGGCACCATGAAGTATCTTGTAACGAGCAAGAGACATGAAACTCTATTGGAAAAAAAAATCCCCAGATGCTTTTAACACCCATCTGAGTCCAGGCCCTACAGAGTCAGGTGATCTACCCAAACTCCCCTCAATTAAGGCTCCCTGCCACCCCCTGCCTGACAGTTGACAAGTCTAGAGAGGAGTGGGCCTCAGCATCCAGGGCTGCCCTTTCCAGTGCCCACAAAGCCACAGCCACTCTGGGCTTCCACAGGTAGGGAGGACCATCTGTAGGAGATCCTCACCATGGGCAGCTGAGCAGAGATGATCCTCAACACCCACCCTCCAAGCACCAAAGAATCTGTACCCCAGAGCTTCAGATGATGCTCCCATTTGAGGAGTAACAAAGCCATCTTTGAACAACAGATGTGGTGGTGGTTGTAGCTCTTTCCCCACAAATATCTGCCCTCCAGCAAGCTCTACAGTCACACAGGCTTATGCACAGGGGAGCTTGGGGGCTTTCTTATCATGCATTGCAGAGCTCGCAGACTGTGATCATTTATACTGCACCTTTTTGGGGCTGTGATATGGTCTACACCTTCCAACCTTCCCCCACACCCCCCTTACTGCTGCCACCCACATCCCTCATTTAAACATCATCGTAATGCCAGCTAGATGCTGCACGTGTTGAGTAAACATTCCCAATCTGAAATTCTCCCCAAAGAGCCACATTTTAAGGCTTTCAGCATGGGTCTTAAGGAACTGCCACTCTGGCAGCCCAAATGAGCAGCAAAGAAGACCTCCCTTACCAACCCAGTGTCTGGATTTCCCATCTGGCCCATGCCTGGAGCTGCGTAACCCTCTGGGCCCTCCTCCAGCGAGCCGCAAAATGTGATTTCATATTCTGGGTCCAAGTGGACACTTTCTGAGAAGCCAGTGTAACCCATCAGGCTTTGGAAACGAGTTTAAGTTGTTTTTATACTTTCCATTACCCAGGTTGCTCTGGAATGCAGCTCCTAAGAGGTGCAGTCTGCCTTCCCGTCAAGAAGCTTAAGAAAAGGGGAAAACAAAGGAGACAAAATCTGTGCCAGAGGCCTGGGGTCAGGAACTCAGAGCTGTCTGTTTCCATGGTTCCCGGTCAGCCCGCCACCTTCCTCCATTTCCACTGTGCTTGTGGATAGAGTAAACTGCGTGGGAAAGCAGAGACTTTCGTCCTTGAAGCTCAGTTGCAAACACCCCAGGGCTTGAAGGACCTCAAATTTCTTCTGCCTCATCCTTGTCTATCAAACAGGTCCACTGCACTGATCCTCCACGAAGCTGTGCACAGAGGTCCAAGGGCCACTGGAAAGGTAGGCAGAGCCCTGCTCACCTCCACCAGCTCCTCTCCTAGGGCAAGGCTCCACCATCTCACACTGAGCCCCTGTGGAATTAGAAGAAACAACCCCCTTGAGCTTGGGGCCTCATGCCCTCTCATTTCCTTGGCCAGGTATCCTTGTGCAGCACACAACAGGAGCAACTATACGGTACAGTCCTGCCTCATCAAGGGAAAGCCACCTCCCCGGGCTCTGGAGATAGAAACCTGAAAACGTGCAGCTTTGGCTCTCATTACACTTTCTGGACTACTTCCGAAAACCAAAGTTCAGTTCAAATCCCAGTTCCATCACTGATCTGTTCTGCGACTTGGATCAGCTTATTTAACCTCTCTATTCCATAACTCTATTGGAATGCAAGGAGATCCAACCAGTCCATTCTAAAGGAGATCAATCTTGGGTGTTCATTGGAAGGACTGATGCGGAAGCTGAAACTCCAATACTTTGGCCACCTCATGCGACGAGTTGACTCACTGGATGATGGGAGGGATTGGGGGCGGGAGGAGACGGGGACGACAGAGAATGAGATGGCTGGATGGCATCACTGACTTGATGGAGGTGGGTTTGAGTGAACTCCGGGAGTTGGTGATGGACAGGAGGCCTGGCGTGCTGTGATTCAGGGGGTCGCAAAGAGTCGGACACGACTGAGCGACTGAACTGAATTGAACTGAACTGATTCCGTAACTCCTTGCCCATAAAATGGGAAAATGGTAGCACTTATTTAGTAGGACTGTCGAGAGGATTAAATGAGCACATGTATTTAAATCACTGTCTCATTATGTTATTAGATCAATTCCAAGAGTCACATTTTCCAACACAGAATGATTATGAAGTCAAGATATATTTTACCTTCAATGAATATTTTAATACATACCTAATATAGCATTTTCTTCTATGCCTTTCATTCAAAAAAGCAGTTATTAAATCGGTGCTGCATCTTACAAAGCATTATGTTTTAGAATCAGGGAAATATAGGAAGGAAACGTTTTCATGACCATTTCATGCCCAGGAACAGATGCAATGTTTGTTCAAGACTCGCCTCTTCTTGGGGAATTCCGCAGCTTAGTCCAATGCCCCTGGGGAAAAAGGTGCCACCCTAGCCAGCATCTCCTTCCTTCCCCAACCCCTCCAGACCCTTTTCCATCCTCTCAAACCCAAACCCTGAAAAGCCCTGCAGCAGGAGCAGGGTGTCCAGCAGTTACCCACCCTGACTTCTCCCTGGGATCCTAGGGAGCTCGGCCACCCTAGAGGTTCTGATTTAATTAGTGGGAGTGTGCCTGTAAAGCTCCCCCAGAGGATTCAAACAGAATGCAGCCAGGATTGAGAATTATGGCTCTACTTAGTCTCATCACCATATGATGTCTGAATCCACCCAGGCCTGGCAGTTAACAATAGCTGGCAGCCTCCTCCCTAATTCCAGGAGAATGAAAGCTCTCACTAGCTTAGGTCACAGAACACTACAAAAAAAGAGACAGGCCCTTCCTCAGGCAGACCCTTTGTTGTTCTCAGATGAGGTTAAGTCCTTAAAGGCATTTTTAAACTCAGAAATGAGGAAACCTACCCTAAAAAAAGAGAAAAATAGATTCCTTCTTTCTAGCCAGCTAAGCTGAATACCTGGATATTAACCTACTTTGAATTTCGTAGAATCTTTTGACTTACAAATGATCTAATTCTCCAAATCAACCATGCTGAGAATGGGAGATAACTTTAACGCTGGCTGGATGCCATAAAAACCGGTGAATGGTAAGGATAATTGTTAGAAGCCAATTTCTTCTAACACGTTAGGTAAATCGGTTTCCAGGTAAACTAGATCCACTTTTGAGGGGTTCTGCCTTTCCTCTTGCATCCACGCCAAGCTTTTCTTTTTATAACACACCTTGTTTCCCGTCTATGTTCTCTTTTCGGAGCTACACTCCAGAAAATTATAAATGTTACTCATTTCACCGACCACAGAGATACTACCCCACGTTGGAGAATTAGTGTGAGCTGGCTTCAACTGCACTTTAATTGACCCCCTAGAGGGGGTGCGCATATAATTCCACGTGTATCCAACATTAGAAATTCTGTGATTGGGCAATAAATGTTTAATTCTCTGAGAAATTGGCAAAAGCTACACGAATCATCCAAGATGCTTTTAAATCACAATAATGGGAGCACCTCACAACAGCTTAATGTTTTCAACCGGTTGGAAGGCAGAGTCCCAGACAGCCAGGAGAGCTCGGTGGCAAATCAAAGCCAATTAAAGTCAGGCAGGGTGGCCTCTCATCCCAGATTCCAAGGCTTGGGGAGCAGGGTTGCAAAGGGCCAAGTGGAGAAGAGCTGCTGAACACTGAAGGCACACTGTGCCAGGAGGAGGGCTGGGTCCTTCCTATACGTTCCCATTGAACTTCCTTGCCACAGTCTTCCGGCAGGCAGGTCATAGCAGACCTGGGATTCAGTCCAGCTGCCTCTGATTTCCAAGCCTCTTTCTACAAAAAGGTGGGGCAACTTGCTCCCCATCCACAGATCCAGACCTGGGGAACAGGGTATTTTGATGATTCCAGGAGTTCCTGGTTGAGAATTCTGGTTTTTTTGCATCTTTGTGTTGCTCCCCACCTACACTGCTCCTTAAGCAACAATGTCCTATAACCAATCTTGTATATAAACCCTCATTCCACCACTGAGAAGTTGTGTGACCTTGGGCAAGTTATCTAGCCTCTCTGACCTCAATTTCTTCATCTTCAAAATGGAAACAATAATACCCATAATGCTGCAAACATTAAATGAGTTCATTTACAATGATGGATTACTGCTATTACCTTCACTAGCTCTGTCTTTCATTGCTCCATTATCTACCTTTCCAAAAGTAAGTGTCTTGTAAACCCCTTAAGGGCAAGTCTTGTTTTTCTTTTATCCCCACAGGGCCTAGTTCACTGTAGGTGCTTGATAATCACTGTCTTATTCTATATTTGGAAGTCTAATGAGGTCATTTTTCTAAACTGAAGGGACTTTTTTTTTTAAACAAAGTTTGCAATTTAATTTGATTTAATTAATTAATATCTTCATTTTGGCTGCGCCACAGTATGGCGTGAAGAACCTTAGTCCGCCAATCAGGGATTGAACCAGTGCCCCCTGCAGTGGAAGTATGGACTCAGCCACTGGTCTTCCAGGGAATTCCCTAGGAATTTCCGACAAACTTCTACTACTAAAGCCAACTGTAAACACCATCCTATAAAAATCCATGAGAGGTAGGTCAGTCGAAATCTTAAGCTGCCCCTAGGCAACCCACTCCAGTGTTCTTGCCTGGAGAATCCCAGGGAAGGGGGAGCCTGGTGGGCTTCCGTCAATGGGGTCACACAGAGTCGGACACGACTGAAGTGACTTAGCAGCAGCAGCAGCAGGCCCCCACAACTTTTCAGTGTGGACCAAAGAAGGCACATTCCCTCCAATGCTAGGCTCTAGACCTGCCACTCGGTGTGACCTCCAGACCAGGGGGATCAGCACTCCCTGGGAGCTGCATAGAAATGCCAATGCTTGGGCCCACCCATAAAAGCTGAGGCTGAAAGACAGAAGCTATTTCAACAAGGTGACAAGGCAACCTTTATAAGACTTATGAAGCTGTGGACCCCAAGTTCAACACCCTGGCTGCACATCAAAATCACCTGAGAGAGATTTTAAAGATACTAAGGAGCAGGTCCCACTCCCAGAGATTCTGACTTAACTGTTATGGTGGGGGCGGGGGGCGGGGGGGATAGATGGCCCCGGCACTGGGGTTTTCAAAAGTTCCCTGAGTGTTCTAATGTGCTCTGACACAGAACTCTCCCGTCAGTCCTCTTTGGTCCACACCATACCATCAAGATGTCTTGGCCGCATACCTTTCTATTTAAACAACTGGCTTCTAAAAATCTCAACTTCAGGACTTCAAAGACAAGCTGTAAAACCTTGGGAAACAGAATTTTAGCAAATACTTATATAGCACCTACTATATTCCAGGAACTGTTTTAAGTATTAATATATGTTAACCAAAGAGTTTTATCTGTTAGCAACCCTAAGGTACAAGTACTCATACTGTCCACATTTAATATATGAAAAAACTAAGGAACAAAGAGGCTGAGAAACTTATCCAATCTCGCAAATTCAGACTCTGAACCCACGTGGTCTGTGCTCTTAACCATTATGCTAATATTGTTTCTTTATCAGAGATAATACTGAGAATCATACCCACTCAGTCTACTCATGTTCAGATCTATTGACTCCAACACATTTTAGCTTTTAATATTAGTTTATCATCCTTTCTTATCTTTCATGTCGGAGATAAGACTGGCAGCTGTCTTCATGCCTGGACCCAAAGAAACAACAAAATAAACACTCTAGTCTAATGCTAAGGAGTCAATGGGACATACTGATGGGACAAAGGGCCATTAAAGGGTCACCTCATCTGCCCTTCTCACGGAGCTGGACTACCTCACTACTCAGAAATATAGGAAGGGGGAAAGGTAGAAGGGAATGTGGGAAAGAGAAAGAATGAGGCCACCATCTTTACCCCGTGAGAATCTTCCTCAACTAAGGAGTTATCTTAGAATGACCGAATGTTATTAGCAAGGGACTGGAAAAATAATATTATCCTGCCATCTGTTATGCCTTAGAAATAGCTAACAAGCATGTCTTAGAGACTCTGAGGTCTCTGGAGATGACCCCACTCAAGTCCCTCATTCACAATGAGTCACACCTCCTATCTTCACCCCCACAAGGTCTGCACACCTTCTCTCCCCCGAGTCCTTCAGATCTCCTGAGGCCAGGAGCAGGGAATGCTGATAGCCAACTGGAGAAGGACTCTTTCCTTGTTTGCTTGGTTCTGGAGCTTGGTTCTTCCAGACAGGGTTATTGCTGCGATGGTAAAACGACATAGGGAGGACATTCTGTCGTAGGTACATGGTCAAAGAAATATTTGCCTTTGTCTTAAGTCACCCAGAGGTGAGTAACTGGTTGGAGCTGCCTGATCTGGTTCTTCTGGTCCCTGAAGAATTAGTACTTGAATCCAGCACAGCCCCAAGAAATTAACGCTTGCCCAAAGGGACCTCAGCTACTTAAAGATGTTACTCCTGCTTTTCTGGTTCTAAAATGAGTGGTAGGGTAATTTCCAGAAATACCAATTTATATTTGTGCTCCCTATGGGCTGCTTATATCTAGCAAATGGATTTCAGGAGAGAATTTCTGTAGATGGGAAAATATAGGTAGCTTGATGACAAAGGCTTTTCTGGTTCATTGGGGTTCATGGAAGAGATGATGGTGGAGAGGACCTTTGGGAGCACCACGGGAGAGAGATGGGAGAAGACGAAGGAGAAGGTAAGCGAGGGATTCACATCCTCCTGGTGGCAGTGAGAGAGCAAGATCTCAGACAGGGTCACTTCATGGTACCCTGGTGAGGATGTACCACTGGTGCAAGTTCCATGTCTGTCCAGAGACTCCTACTCCCATGCTCCAAGGGCAGCACAGGTGAGGCAGAGGCCCAAACCTAAGAAACTCGATGTCACAACAACTTCAGCAAGGACCATACGTTAGTGACCAGAAGCCTGTGACTGGGTGTTTCCTTAGACCCAACAGCTTTGGCCAACCCAGAGGAGGGGCAACTCCTCCCAGTAAACACGTGGGTGAAAACTTGGTCACATTTCAGCTGATTAGAAGATTAAAAATTAGAAATGATTTTGCTTGTACACTTACACTGGTAAACTGAGTCACTCACTACAAGTGCTAGTTATGGATTAACCAACCATCCCATGTCCACTTGCTTCCTGCCTTGAAAATTTCCATCCATCAGGTCCAGCTACAGTGCTGTGTCTTTCATGGAGCCCTCCCTTATCCCAAGCTTGTAAGGTTCTCTCCTTCTGCCTATGCTACGCAAACCATAAATTACACTCCACCTCATGTAAATGTGGCATTATATCTGTGACTTCAACTCAGTTCACCACTACTTCCAAACTCCTGGAAGGCAGAGTCCATGACATCATTTTTTCTACTTCTCGGCCTAGCAAAGGGCTAGGCCTATGGCAGATGATCAACAAGCCCTAGGCTGATGGAAGGAACAGAACCCTGCTCAAAACTTGAACAGCAGGTTCTCTTTGGAAAGTGAGCTGGGGCAGTGCGGCCCTGAAAGATTTGGTCCTTTTCTCAAAAGAAGCTGGGTTCATGCAGACTCCAGAGACTGGCAAGACTGCTGTACCTTAAATGCAGCATTAGGGGAAATGTCATTACCTCCCTCCTCTAATTGCCCAGAGAGTTAAACCACAGGTAGACCTGATCTGCACACAGGCAGGCTGTGGGCAAAGCCAAGTACAATTCCCACAGTAAATGGGAATTTAAACCTTTTGTTAAAACACAAAAGGTTTGGCCCTCCCCACAGAATTCTGAGTTAGGGAGCTGGGGCGGAGCCTGAGAATCTGCATTTCCAAGTTACTGAGTGACACTGCTACACAGACCACACCTTGAGTAGCACCACTTTCAAGATCAAATCTGTCAGAGTCTGAGATGAGAAGGAGACTGCTAATGGTAGTATCAGCACTACCAATCTGGGATCAGAGAGGCTGACTAATTTGCTCAAAGTCACCCAGCATGTCAGTGACAGAGTTGGGACCAAGGGTCCTGATGCTTATTTCCTATTGAACCAGGCTTACTTCAAACAGCAACAATCATAATCATTTTATTACTTCTAGTTCTTTTTGAATACCAAGTGCTTTTCCTATTTCATCTCCTTTATCTTTACAATCAACCTTTGAGGTTGGGTGGGAGCAGTGGTCAAGATTTACAGAGGAAGAAAGGATGGGCAAAAAATTAATCAATACAATAAAAATTGGCTCAAGATCACAGGCCAAGGTGCAGAACTGTATTCCACTGGGTTCCATCCAACCCAGCACAGTTTCTCCTCAGGCCTCCTCAAGCTCTCAGAAGGGAACCTTTCTCCACCAAAGAGTTGAATGGGAGATTCCACACCACCACTTAGCTAGCAGGAAGGAGGGCCCCCAAAGACTAGGATAAAATTAAAATAATACAACAGTGAACAAAAGTTATTTTTTAATGTTTAAAAAAAAATTACGGCTAGGAAGAGAGCTAGAGAAAAGATACTGGAGTCCCAACCACTCAAAGATTGCTTATCCTTCTCGTCCCAAAACTTTTTTCAGGGGTTGAAGGCCTGGGTCCATGTCCGACACCCCACACAGCCCTATAAATCCTGTCCCTAAGAGTCCTGGCTCTCCGCAAATAAATTTAATAGGCTGCAAACTCTAAATGGGTGATTACAATCTATAAAGCAGCCCATAAAATGACATCACGGGGATTCGTATTTATTCTCTCCCACCAATTTCCACTATAAATTTGCCCGGTTTATGAGTCAACATAGTTTCTTCTGCTCTGCGCCCAGGCATAAAGCTCATCTAAAGGAAGAAACATCTGTCCGAGTTGCCTGGAGTTCATTTCAGTTTCAGCGGTTCCCTGGCCTGCCAGGACACATGGCAGGAACCTGCAAGGAAGCTCTCAAAAATCCAAAGGCTCCAGCACCTCTGTACATGCACTGAATCATGCTAAACTGCAGGCTGGAGCTGGGTCCTGGGCCAACAAGATGGGGGTAGTTCCTACCCTCAGGGAACTTGTGAGGGGTCAGAAGGAGGAAAGAAAGGGGAAAACAGACATCAAATGTTAAACAAGCAAACAAACTAAAACTACACAGACGACACAGAGTAATTCATGAGGTGCTACAAAGGAAAAGTTCAGCAAGCTGAGGGATACGGAATGAGAGATGCCCTCTTGGCTTGGTAAGGGATGAAGCTCATGAAGGATGGACAGGAGGGAGCTAGGCCAAAAGTGCGGATAGAAATGGAGAGGAGACATTCCGAGTACAGGGATACATGTGGGTAGAGGTTTTTTTTTTTTTTTTTTGCTGGTGGGATCTTAGATCCCCCTGCAGTGGAAGTGCAGAATCCAAACCAGTGACTGCCAGAGAACTCAAGGCCAGTTGTTTTTTGTTTTGAAGTTGCATTATGAGAAGCACACAGAGAATGACAAAAGTTCTGGAGCAGAAAACATGTGCTAAGGAGACTGGATTTTCTTTTAAGTACAAGGGGGACAAATGAAGAGCTTCTTAAAGCGAATTAACATGATTAGAAAACCATTTTTATTTTTTTAATTTTGTAATGTAAGTTTCCATGTTACTCTCTCCATACAGCTCACTCTCTCCTCCCCTCTCCCCATGTCCGTAAGTCTGTTCTCTATGTCTGTTTCTCCACTGCCGCCCTATAAATAAATCCTTCAGGACCATTTTTCTAGATTCCATACATGTGTGCTAAAAACCATTTTTAGAAATGTCCCCTGGCCTCTGCTGGAAGAATGGATTGGATGGGGATGGGGGTGTGATGAAGAGGGAATGTCAGATTTCTAGATCATGATCACAGTTGTCAACACAAGAAGTGATGGTGGCCTGAACTAGGTGAGGAGCAAATGGACCACAGAGACACCTAGGAGGTTGGACTGATTGGGGTCAGCCTCAACTTGGGCTCCAATGGTGCTCAGCACAACACAGGGCACGGCTCCAGGGAGTTGCACAAGAGCTAAATGGCCACCAGTGATTTGTAACACACTTTGAATCCAACCTCATTAGAGTTGTATTCTAATCCAGAGTCATAGCTGGAAACCACTCAGCAGCCAGTTTTGGTACTGAGTCAAGTGACCACCCATCCAGGCCACCATGGCACTTGTATGGCCAATCCAAGCAGTCCCTAAGCCAGGTGAAACTCTCAGCTTGCAAAACGAAGAGGAAGAGCCACCCTCCTGCTATTAAACCCAGGCTCAGGCTCAAATGCATCAAACGCAGAGTTAGCAGAAGCGCCACGCCACCCCCTGCTGTAGGTACATTTTCCAATCAGCTGTGCAGGCCTCTGGTTTTATATGCCTCATCCAAAGCCAATCATTTCCAGACTTCAGAAGTTTCTCCCTCTTCTAAACTCTAAGAACATTTACATTGGTCCTACACATATCTATCTTGCTTCGATTCAATTCATAACCATAATTTATACTGTCTTATTTTGATCTACTATTTAAACACTTATGAATCATATTTCCCCCAAAGACTTTAAACCACTAGAAGACAGGTATAGTACAACCAGCAGCGTGATGTCCCATGGGAGTGCCCATTTCAGGGAATGGAATTAAAACAGAAGACACTGTTGGATACTGGACACCAATGGATATTGCAATACCACATGAACTGGGGAAAGCGAGCAGGAAAACAGGCTCAGAGCACCGTGCTGTCCACAACTGCTCTCACGTACGGGCCAAGACAGTGGTCACTCCCTAGGTGACAGGGGCTTCCTTGAGCAACTGATCTAAAAGGAGATCCAACCAGATCCAGTCATCATTTTCACACACTATCCAACCGAGTACCATGCCAAGAACCGCCAGATGAAATCACTACTTATAGGTATTACTTAGAACATGATCACAGGCCAGTCCTTTTCACGTCTCACCCTCCATGGAAGGAAACGCCTTGTTCTCTCTCTTACTCAAGACATAGCTGGGCTTACAGAGATGCATCTCCATTTCTTACTGACTGCTGTAATTCCAGGTAATTCCTCTAAGTGCACTATTAAGCTCCAGCAGCTGTTCCAGATCCCGGCAACGAAGAAGATTCCGACTGCTGCCCTGTTGGAGCTCAGGAAA
This sequence comes from Moschus berezovskii, assembly GCF_049115385.1. Classification (NCBI taxonomy): domain Eukaryota; kingdom Metazoa; phylum Chordata; class Mammalia; order Artiodactyla; family Moschidae; genus Moschus; species Moschus berezovskii. The sequence goes on from NC_142471.1 coordinate 33,971,336, forward strand.
TGAAGCAGGCCAGCTGGCAGTCTCCTAACCCTGAGATGTGTCCAGAACAGCAGCCCAAGGGGTCACTTTATGTACAGGTCTCTCCACCACCACGCGTACCTCTTCATGCTATGAGCCTGCTCTGAGGCTGAGACTGAGAAGCTCAAAGCTCTGGGTCATTTTCCTCTAAGCTACCCAGCTGTGTTTATCCTTCAAAGCCCATGAGAATGACCCCAGAATTTACACTGAGCCCCTACCCACAAAGCAGCCTTCAAGTGTTGTAGAATTAATTGCCCAAGGTCAGTAAGCTGGAAGGCAGCAAAGTCAGGATTTGAATTCTAACCTTGGGTATGCCAAAGCATCCGGCTTCCCTACCCTACTCCAGTCCCTACTGTTCCAGAAGCCACTGTGTGTCCCTTACCCAAAGGAGCCTGGTCATCTCAACCATCTTTTTTCCCCATCTGGGCCAATCACATGCCAACCCAGTGCATAAATACGGTTCCCACATCAGCATCTTTGCACCTGCCACTTTCCTCCAGAAGGATTTTTCCATGATGAAATGACAGAATCTGCAGCCAGCAGAGGGGATCGTAGACACACAGGCATATACAAACACATTTATCTCATAGCCTCTTGGCCTGAATAACCCCCTCCAGATGTTTCTATAATCCAGACGCTTCAAAGGCCGATCAGCAATTCCCTGACAGCAGAACAAGTTTGTCTAAGGAATTTACATTTTGAAACAGGTTCTCTAAAACCTAAGCCAAGCAGGTATCTTACCAACAGTAAAACTTCACCTAGCATGTGGCTGAAAGTTCACCCCCTTGCCCAGGTGGATAAGAAAGAAAGACATCAATGCTTTTCATTTTCCCAGCATTCCAAGCCTGGAGTAAAATATGGGGCAGAGGACCTGGATGGGAGACTTCCCCCACTCTCACTGCCTGGCTCCAGTTTTCCCAACTGGTGCATGCTATCTCTCCCAAAAAGCGTGCTTTCCCCTTATCCGCCTCCCATCCAAGTGACTCAGCAAGCATGTGCTGGGGTAGGAGGGTGCTACACAGGGTGGGGGCTGACTCTGTTCTAATTCCAGGCTTAAGGAACAGCTTCACTAGTGGGGTACTGGACAAGAAGCCTACACAGTGGGGCTGGAGAGGAAGCTTCCAGATTTGTTCCAGATGACTGGGATGGCCTGGGAAAAGTCCCTGCCCGCGCTCTGGCCCACTTTCTTCATCTGTATTTCTCAGACTAAATGCTCTGTGAACCCCTGACTCAGCCAATGGTTCAATTATCCATGCACCAACAACCTTCCCTCCTCTTTCTTCCCTCCTGGAGTAAGAAGGCAAGGCATGAGAGTTATGGGTTTAGAACTGAATTGTATTCATGTATGAGGTTGAATTTGAGCTGGGTCTTCCTTGATGGGCGGGACTCAAAAAGGCAGTGAAGGCATGGACAGGGGTACCAGTGGTACAAAGACGTGGATGTGGGGATTTGCTTGGCATCTCTTAAGGTACCACCAGGGTTCATACTTTAGATAGGATGCATTGGTACCACCAAACATCCTTCTAAAATACTGAAGCCTTTTGTGTTGGTTGGCAGTCAATGGCCAAGCTCCACATATGTCTCAGCTGCCCCTCCTGCTCCACTTCTCGGTCCCCCCAACAACCATATGATCCAACAACTAAAAGGTTAATAGTCATACTTCATGTCTTTTTTTTAATATTTATTTTTAATTGATGGATGACTGTTTTACAATATTGGTTTGATTTCTGTCATACAGCAACATGAATTAACCATAGGTGTATATACGTCCCCTCCCTCTTCAATCTCCCTCCTTATACTTGAGGTATTGATACAAAAGGTGCCTGTACCATGGCACCCACCTCCCCAGGCCAAAAAAACACAGCACCTTGGGTTGAGCATCACTAAATATTAGGTGCTGTGTTAGGCATATTTATATGTATTACTTCCTGTAACCTTCACATTGACCTCTTTTCATGAAGAAACTCTTAGAAGAGTGAAGTAGTTTCTGTCCAAGGTCATTTTACCTATGAGTGGAAATGGCAAGACTTGAATACTGACGAATAGGCCCAAGTTCACACTCATTTCATAAAAATCCCAGCTGCTTCTGAGAAGCGCTGGACCACAGACAGAGAAGCTTTGGAGGCAGCAGGAGGAATTTGGCCCTGCTATAAGGAAGATGGTTTTAAGATCAAGAATTGTTAGACAGTGGAACAAATTATTATGGGGGCTGATGAAGTCACCTTCTCCAGAGTTTTATACACAAGAGGGATTAGAATAGGCCTGGAGGCAGAGGGATGGATGAGCTGACCTAATAAGGCCTTTTCCAACCCCTGAACTCTTCTGTCTCACACAGACATGAAAGTCTATCGATTTTTAAAGTCCCAACTTAACTCCTGGCACATTTAGGAGGTTTAGCTATGTCTGAAAGCAAAATAAATTGTTTTCTTTCTTCTCTTTCCCCCAAATCCAACTCTTCATTTTAAATATTCTTCTGGCAGGTCTGACAAACAGAACCTTCCGGCCAGAGCTGCTGTCAGTTCAAAAGTTTAGTACTGGCATCTGAAGGCCAAACTCAGCTCAAGGCTGAGCTCTTTCTAAAAAGATTCTTCAATCCTGTTAGGAGTCACTGACAGAGGGGAAGCTGGTATAAGAAAGCAAAAAGAATGGCACCAGGCACTGTGGCCCACTTTGCTAAGCCTCCACAATTTATGTCAGATGAGTCCCTCCAGCTTTCTCACCTAAAAAATATGGTGACTGGTCGTGGCGCCCCCAGCGAGGCCTAGCAGCAGAATCAACATCAGCACCTGTTAAAGCGGCTACAGTTAGTGGGGAGAGCAGCCTGCTCATGCTCTGGGCTGGTTTCCATGGCAATGGATGCTTCTTCCTCTCTGTCTCCTGGCTCCAGGGAAAGACAAGGACACCCAAGAGAAGATGGTGGCAATGAGCGGGAGGAGAAGTACCAACACATTCCACTTTCTCACAGCCCAGGTAGCTGCCACCCCACATGCTGGCAGTGACAGCCCTCACTGACTTTAGACAAGTCACGCCCTAGCTCTAGACCTCAGCCTGTTCATCTGGAAAGAGAGGGGGCTGGACTACAGGTGATCCAGCAAAACCTTTCTGGCTTCAATGCCACAGAATTCAATGGCTTATTGAACCAGGCCAGTCTCTGGGAATGGCCTCTTGTCTTATAGACCTCAGTGTAAAGACATAAACAAATACAGCATTCCATGGGACAGGAATCAATTTGCCTCATTCAGAGGCTCAAGGCTTATTCGTACCCTAAGCCATGCTGCCTCCCTGACAATGGTCTGCTCTGGAGGAGATCATCTCAGATTATCTCACATTTCTAGGGTGTGAGGGTCTCCTGGGGCTCACTCAAGCCATGGTCTGGCAGCTTAGTGGGAATGTCAACCCACCCAGCCATTTGCATCCCACCTCGATGACATTAAGTTCAAACCTCAAATTCAGGTGTGTACAGCTCACTAGTGACGGGCCCCTCTTGTGACTATGCGAGTAAAGGAGCTCAGGAAGAAGAACACGTAAGAGGTCATTCTATGCAGTGTGGAGAGTGCCAGGGTGAGCTGACTGCAGGAGCATGAGGGAAGCCCCCAAGGCAAAGCAGGAGGGAGCTCCCAGTAGAAGCAGGGAGCCAGGAACACCAACAGCCCCTTGGGTTTGGCGAAGTATTTGTAATTCTGGCTGAATGACCTAAATTAGAGGGGGCAGCATGTGATGAGGGTAAAGAGGAAAAACAAACATGGAGGAAGATTGGAGGTCTGATGACATGGTGGTGTTTCCAGAGCTGGGCTGAGGGGAGAAAAGGGAGTCCTTGGGTTGGAGGTACAATCTATGTGCCCAGTGCTGGCTTTCTTCAGAGTGGCAGAGGCTGAAGGGAGAGGGTAATGGCCCTTCCTGAGAGCCAGCGGTGGCCACTTAGCCCTCCCCTCGAGTCTACTGGAGAGGTGGAGGTGGGCGGACTTGTTCCCATTTTATGTAAGAAGGATGAGCAACTCAGAGTCATGGAGTGATGGAACCTAGGCATTCAGCTGCTCCTTTCCAGGAGAATATAATCTTGCAGGGCAGTGAAATAATCATAAAAAATGTAGCACATGACTCTAAACTGACATGTGGCCACCTTATCAACTGCCCTCAGAAGTCCAGAGCACAGGAAGGATCCACACTGACAGGGACATCTGAGGATGAGCCTCTCATCATGGCGGGGGCCTTAAGGACCATCCAGTGCCCCCTATCCTCTTGGACCTAGTTCACCTCTAACCATCTGGCAGATGGTTAAACAGAACATTTCTAGGATTCGAGTCAAGAGTCGTTCCCTAGCATAAGCTGGCCCACACATAAGACATCTAATCAGTTCCCAACTCTGAGCCATCTTGGGCTTCCCAAGTGGTGCATGGTAAAGAATCTGCCTGACAATGCAGGAGATGAAATAGATGTGGGTTCAACCCTGGCTTGGGGAGATCCTCTGGAGTAGGAAATGGCAACCAGCTCCAGTATTCTTGCCTGGGAAATTCCACGGACAGAGGAGCCTGGCAGGTGTCAGTTCATGGAGTCACAAAGAGTTGCACATGACTGATCGACTAAGCATGCACCCACACTGAGCTATCTTATTTTGTTAGTCCCTGCAAGTCAGCTCACAGGATCAGTGGTCTACTTAGGAAATGAAGTATCTAGGGCTCCCAAGAGACTGAGAGGGAAAGGACCCCCTCAGCCAGCCATTGTTTTCTAATATGTGTTCGTTGTGAATTTATTTTTTATTAACAGCAGCATGTTAAACTCTGCTATTGGACTAAGACTTTAGGGCCAAATAGTTCACTCATAACATCAAGGAAAATGTGCTGGAGATGAAGTTCAAGGGTCCTTCCTCCCAAGGGGAATGCAGGGCAAGCAGCGGGACCCTTATAACCCCATCAAACCCACCCAGTGTCCCTATAACTTTAGCTTTATAACTTTAGGAGCCGTGTTTTACTTACTTTACATACGTCACATTACCATAGCCTAGCACAGTAGCTGGTAAGTAATAAATGGAATGATTCAATAATTGATTAAAAACAGATAGTTTTCAGTCAATCAACAACTTAGGGAGAGAAGCCAAGATGCTGGAGTAGAAAGAAGACCCTGAATTGATGTCCTCTTACAGGCACAAAAAAATCACAACTATCTGTACAACAAACCTTCGATGAAAAAACCGGAACCTACCAGAAAAGATCTTCTACAATGAAAGACAATAAAGAAAGGCCACAGGAAGACGTGTAGGAGGAACAGACGCACGATACACTCAAATCCTGTGCTCTCTGGGTGGGCGACCCACAAACTGGAGAGGTTCTCCCACAGGAGTGAGAGCTCTGAGCCCCACATGGGGCTCCCCAACTCCCCACCCACAGGGGGCGGGGGGTGGTCCTGCATCTGGGGGATGAGCCCCCAGAGCGTTCAGCTTTGAAGGCCAGCAGGGCTTAACTGCAGGAGCCCCCACAGGATTGGGGGAAATAAAGACTTTACTCTTTTATTTTTATTTTTTTGGTGAAAAAAAAGACCCATTCAAAATTTATTCTCCAACAGGCAGACAGCATCAGCAGGTAAAAACTACAGAGGTTTCTCTGTAGATAATACATTCACCAGGCATTATTAAGCTTAACAAGTGAGAAAGTCCCTGGTATATTTTCTGTAACAATACCCGCTTCACAGTGTAAATAGGTACTATTATTGTGTTCACTTACAATTCCAGAAGGAAAGGCACAACTTGGCAAAAAATAATAATAATAATAATAATAACTTATGGAGGGGGGGGAATCCTAAAGTCAGGTGCAATTACCAAGAGACAGACTTGAGAACAGCCATGATCCACTCTTCAAAACAGAGGGGCAAAGACTTCTCCGCCCAGAAATGCGGGTCTTTCTCCTTGCTTGTTAAATCTCTCAAGAGGAACGCTTCATCGTCTGCTTAATATCACATATACAAAAGGGGGAATTAAGAAGAAAAAAGAATCACGACAACATCCTGAACTTCCAGCTGTTCCCATCAATACATCAACTCTTAGGTTTAGGACAGGGTCTAGGAACACTTTCCTCTTAAAGGGCGCACACAAACTCTCACAGACCCTGGGCCCCAGGCAAAAGCAGTAATCTGATAGGAGCCTGGGCTAGACCTACCTGCTGGTCTTGGGGAGTCTCCTGGAGAGGCGGGCCGGGGGCAGCCGCGTCTCACCCTGAGGGAGGCAATGCCAGCAGCAGCCACGTTTGGGAGCTTCTACCACAGACGCCCCCGCTGGCTGCAGCTCATTAGCTGTACCTGTTACCTGGCCCGCCCACCAGCCGAAGGCACACGCGCTATGGCACGGAAGGCCAAACAACTAACTTGGTGAGGACACCAGCCCCACTCATCAGCAGACAGGCTGCCTAAAGACTAAAGAAATCACACCTGTCCCTAGACACACGCCAGCCCACCTGAGGGGCCGGGACCCAGCTCCACTCAGCAGAGCACAGGCGCGGCCCCGCCCACCAGGAAGCTTGCACAAATCTCTAGACTAGCCTCACCCACTAGGGGGCAGACTCTAGAAGCAAGGAAACTACACTCCCACAACGCAGGGCACATTCTAACCTGGGATCTGCTGGGCTCTGACTCTACCCACTAGCAAGCAGATGCAACCTTCCTGACCTCCTAAACCTCATAGCCAACTGTATCAGGAACCCACCCCCCTAAACAATCTTAAAGGAACTTTAGGATCTTTGAGCCCTGCACCCAGACTCCAGGAACCAGCTCTACCTACCAGTTCCGTTCCGTCGCTCAGTCGTGTCCAACTCTATGCAACCCCGTGGACTATAGCCTACCAGGCTTCTCCGTCCATGGGATTCTCCAGGCAAGAATACTGGAGTGGGTTACCGTTTCCTTCTCCTGGGGATCTTCCCGACCCAGGGATCGAACCCGGGTCTCCCGCATTGGAGGCAGACGCTTTAACCTCTGAGCCACCAGGGAAGCCGCCCCCCCCCCCCCCCCCCCGCCACTAAACCCAGGATCTGGCTTCACCTGCCAGTGGGTGGGCAACAGCCCCAGAATCTTCCAGACCCTGACTCTGCCCACCAGTCAGCCAGAAATAGCCCTGGGGCCCTCTAGGATCCAGCAACCAGTCACCAGGCACCACTAATTAGCAGCATCCACACAAGGCAGGCCTGGCAACCAACCAGACTAGGCAAAAAAAGAAAAGGCCACAACGAGAACAAGATAATTGTGGAAGGAAAAGGCTCACCAATAAAGGCAAACATACAGTAAAGGTAGGAAACATTCCACACAAAGCTGTTGCTGCTACTGCTGCTAAGTCACTTCAGTCGTGTCCAACTCTGTGTGACCCCATAGACGGCAGCCCACCAGGCTTCCCCGTCCCTGGGAGTCTCCAGGCAAGAACACTGGAGTGGGTTGCCATTTCCTTCTCCAATGTGTGAAAGTGAAAAGTGAAAGTGAAGTCGCTCAGTCGCATCGGACTCTTCGCGACCCCATGGACTGCAGCCTACCAGGCTCCTCCGTCCATGGGATTTTCTAGGCAAGAGCACTGGAGTGGCTTGCCATTGTCTTCTCCACCACACAAAGCTAGTAGAGAGGTTAAAACAACTTTAACTAAGAGCCTGCTGCACACTGAATGTTACACCCGAATACAGTGCTGATTTGTACTGATTTCACAGCATTTGAGGTGGAAAGGGAATCTGAATGTAACCTAATGTGGTGGGGTTCTTTTTTTTAATTGTAACCCATGGGTGGGTCATGAAATTGATCAACCTAATGAGTTCTGACAAACATTTTATAAATACCATGGGAATGGAATGGATCAGAACGCATCACATGCAGTAAGAGTAAGCATAGTGGGTGTATCCTGTCTTACGTCCAAAACCACGAACAAATCCAACATTCATCCAGTGGTTTCACTACCTCAGAGGCTACGTCTGGGATGTGCGATTATCTAGCCTTTCTAGACTCCTTTTGTCACAGGAAATGAATTTCATCCAGAAGTTGGCTGTTACAGAGAGTCCGGCTGTGGGGATTCCAGCATGGTTCAGAACACATCACATCAGACACACCCATGACCATACACACAAACCAAAATACAGTTTCATGAAGTAATACTTACTGCAAGTAATATAGTGAGATAAAATAATATTTTATTTCATTCTTTTTCATTTTTTTAGTGATGTTGGTGATGACCCATTAACTAGGTTTCACAAGCATACTAATGCATCATGGACTATGATGCATTGCTGCTGCTGCTAAGTCACCTCAGTCGTGTCCGACTCTGTGCGACCCCACAGATGGCAGCCCACCAAGCTCCGCCATAATTAGGTAGTGCCTAATAGTCCTGGGTTTTCATTGGAAGGTCTGATGCTAAAGCTGAAACTCCAATACTCTGGCCACCTCATGCAACGAGTTGACTCACTGGAAAAGACTCTGATGCTGGGAGGGATTGGGGGTGGGAGGAGAAGGGGATGACAGAGAATGAGATGGCTGGTTGGCATCACCGTCTCGATGGACATGAGTTTGAGTGAACTCCGGGAGTTGGTGCTGGACAGGGAGGCCTGGCGTGCTGTGATTCATGGGGTCACAAAGAGTCGGACACGACTGAGCGACTGAACTGAACTGAACTGAATACTCTGAAAGTGGCAGAACGGGGTTAGGGGAAGAATTTCACATCGATCCCCTTTCTTTTCATTATGTTCATCTGCATGCCTATATTTATGTGTAAAGGAAGATGACTGCCTGGTGAGCTGGAGCCTGGCTACTCTGGGGGCTCACAAAGGAGTGGTCACAGTCTCCTGCTGTCTTCTACTGCCCTTGTGGGCAAACTCATTGAGAGAAGACAACGTGAGTCTTTTATGGAGCATGCTAATGGCTATTGCAAACACATAATTATTCTTGGTTCTCTTGCTGATAACAACAGAGTGGCCATCACGTGTTTCCTCTTAAGATTTGAGAGCAAAATCATCCATCTCAAAGATTAAAAGTTAGAAGCAAAGTTTGAATGGTGATTTCCCCCCAACCCCACTGACCCAACTTGGAAGAATCTGTCTTTGGAGAACCAACTTAATCAAATAAAGTGGAATCAATTTATTGGAGACATAATCCAACTTACAATAATTGTCCTAGCTGGTTTATACCACAGCTGTTCACAAGGACACGGTTCATTAAATAATGAAGTCTTCATCAGACTCTCCTTCACTGATCTGCAGTGCTTTTATCCCACACCACCAAAAAATGCTGCCTTCATTAGTACGCAGTGTCACCAATCACCAGTGGGGTAATTGGGGGAATTTATTTTTATGACACTCTATTAACTAGACATCATCAAAAGAACAACTAAAAGCCATTGTACTTTCCCCAGTGGAGAATGGCACCACTAGATAATCACACTAGACTGTGAGTTCCTATGAGCAGGGACCACATCCTTCATCTCTCTATTCCCAGTCCTAAGCAAAATGCCTGGCATTTGGTGGATGCAAGATAAATATCTGTTGACTCAAGAAGAAAACATCTCCAGTGTGGGATTCCTAATGGCTTTAAAAGAGCGATGCTTAGAAGTCTAGCAGCAATGAACATTTGGTCCCGAATCGTGTCCCCTTCCTTTCTGGTTTGTTAATTTTCCACTTGACTAGACCAAATTGTTCAAGTTCACATGGAAGCAGACGGGACTCTCAGAATCCCCTCTGGCCAACAGAAGGTTCAGCAATGATAATTTTGCTGTGTTCGAGCCCAGAGGCACAGTTAACCCCTCTGGGTGGTGGAAAACCTATGCCAATTCCAGCATTTTGGAATAATTCCAATGTTAAAAGAGGACACCGGAAGCTGGGCTGCTGAGAAGCAGCAGTGACCTTGTAAATTTCCTCAGGTGTGAGGAGTCGGCAATCTGGTTTACAGAGCATGGCAAGGAAGACTTGCTCTAAAACTGGGAAGATTTATGGCTTAAACAGTTCAGACCAACTCAAACGTATTCAAACACAGATAGCCAGACCCACCGCTAGAGTTTCTGATTCAGGAATTTGCACCTCTAATAAGTTCCCAGGTTGATACTGCTCCTCCAGACACCCCACTTCGAGAAACATGGGTTGAGACTGAGGATTATAAACAATGCTCTGGAGCCAGCTGGCTAGGTTGGAGCCTTGAAGTCCACCACTTACTAGCTTGTGGCTTTAGGCAAATTATTTAAACTCTTCCAGCCCTGTGATGAGTGTCAAAAGAAGGCACAAGAACACCTTTCTCCCAAGGTTGGTGTGAAAGTCAACGAAGAACAGGTAGAAAGGGCGCCATTAAAGTTACTCAAATATGGAAGAGAGGTGGGAATACAGTCTGATGGAAAGACTGTTCGACAGGGGAGCCAGATACCCATTCCAGTTCTAGCCCTGCCACCACTGTGATCCTGGGCACATGCCTTTTCCTCTCTGGGCTTCATGCCCTCATTATGAGGGCATTTGACATTTTATTATGGACTGAGGATGCCTCTGAGCTAGAAAGATTCCAAAGCATTTTGCTCCTCCATTCAGCACCATACATCAGATCAGCCTCTCCAAACTCCCTACCACCCTTAGGCTTCCCACTGCCAGGTCGTCAGCAGGACAACTCAAGACTGCCTTTGACTCATGACCTGATCCTCTGCCCTAGAGGGAGCTTAGCTATACCCCATCTGACTCAGCTAACACAAGCTAAGGACCCCACTTTCTCAGCAGTTCAACCTGGCATCCTGCTTGCTGAAGCCCTATTACACTCCTCCAAGATGTTTTTCCTCCTTTCAGCTGCAACGAGCTCCACTCATTGATAATTCTTTTATGGTGGCATTCTAGACTGGAAGATGAACAGGGGTACATGAATATGTTCAGAGGGTACAAGTATGGTTTCATCCAGAGTGCTGCGTTCAGATGGGTATTGGAGGGTGAGGCATACACTCTCAGAGAGAAACACAGCTCTGAAATTGATTTTCACAGCCCAGTTAGGGGGAGGGACCGAGAGGAGCTTTGAAGTCCAAGTTCTGCATTGAAGATACAAAACTCATTTCTCCTCCCCACCTACATTTTCATCAGCCCTGTCGCAGGCTGCTGCACTAGCTTTCTGCTAAGAGCTGATGACAGAGAAAGGGCTCTGGTTGGCACAAGGCCGCTGTGCATTTTGCTTTTATCAGATGCTGACAAAATTTCCCCATCAAGGAAGATAAATTCGAGGTGATATTAATAAACCTCCGAATGCAGAGATCAGATCTGGCTGGCACGCTTAATGATCCCATCAGCGGCAAGCCATTTCCAGCCTGGGGAACCCAGAAGTTTATGATTCTGTGTAAGGCAACCTGAAGGCTGGCGTCTCTTCGCCTGGCTCCTGGCAGAATCTAGAGCCCAATCTGGGGTTCCAACTAGAAGGTGGGGCTTCTCCAGGCCCCCAAGTGAGGTAGGAGCTGACAGGAGAGGCACTGATGAAAAAAAGCCCAGAGTAAATGTCACCAGGCAGTGTTTGCACCCAGAAAGTGCTAAGTGTTTTGTACCCATCTTCTCATTTATCATAAGCTGAGTGAGGGAGGTGCTATTTTTAGCAAGGACGCTCCCACTTAGGTTATCCTTAGCAATATCAGCGTCATCATACTGGCTGTCACTTACTAAGTGCTTTCTGGGTGACTGGGCTTAGAATTGTGTCTGAACTTTCACAAGTCTATCAGCTCAACCCCATTTATGAACTGGAACGTGAGGGGTAGAGAGGTTGGATGTGTCGCTTGAGGTCACACAGCAAAGATGCTTAGTGGGCACCAGAATTCACGATTGGATTCCAAAGCTTATGCTGCCATGTGCTGCCCTTATCACAGGGTGCTGCAGGAACACCACCAGAGGGGACCCTCTGGCCTCTGTCATAGCACCTACCACTCCAGGCTGTAGCAGATGACTCACTGTGCTTCCACCTTCCTGGAGGAAAGCTGTGTGCAGCCATGAGCCATGTCTGCCTGGAGGGTGCAGTTCAATGGCTATTGTAGGCCCCGGCACTTAGTAGGCACTCTTTAAATGCTCGATATACAAGTAGAAAAATGGGAGTCCCTACACACATCCCCTGGTGGCTCAGTGGTAAAGAATCTGCCTGCAATGCGGGAGACCTGGCTTCAATCCCTGGGTTGGGAAAATCCCCTGGAGAAGGGAATGGCAACCCACTCCAGTATTCTTTCCTGAAGAATCCATGGACAGAGGAGCCTGGTGGGCTACAGTCCAAAGGGTCCCAAAGAATCGGACACAATTGAACGACTAACATACACACACACTCACATCCTAGAAGACTGCAAAGGCACCTCACTCCACTCTCCTTTGGGAGGGGTGTAACTGGGCTCAGAGAAACGTGAATTTCAAGTTCCCTAAACTTGGATTGAGGTGGTGAGAACATAAAAGAAAAAAGAACCCAGCAAATCCTGAAGGGGAAACCTGGGCCCTAAAGCAGCCATCTGCACAGCAAACACTTCCTTTCACAGCACAAATGCATCAAAGTCCTTAAATCCTATATTGATGCTAATCTAGTTAATCTTCACAATGACCCCATTTTACAGACAGAAAAAGTGAGGCACGGCAGGACCTAAGTACTTGCTCAAGGGTCCACAGGTTATGAATAGTAGAGCTGGAATTTGAACCCAAGCCATCTAGAACCAGAGTCCATACTTTGGGTGTCTCCACTTACTATCTGCTGGGTATGGGCTGTGTGCAGGGGTGGGGAACCTCGGGGGTCCAGAGAGCTCCCAGAGAGTCCACCCCACCAGGCCTCAGGCTCAGGCTGAGAGGAGAATGCTCTGCAAAGGCAGCAGCTGGAGGTTAAATTCTGAGTAATTAACATGTTTATCCATCATAGCAGAATTGTTCCCCAGAGAATTCAAGTGTCATTTCACTGTGCCTTTAATCCAGGAATGCTTTTACTGTGTCTTGCCAGCAAATACTAAGGGGGAAGGGGCTGGCAGCTCCTTGACGCAACAAAGAGGGAGCCGGGCTTCTGTCTGGACCAGGTGGAGGATTACCACCCGGACTGTTCTGAAGGAGCCCGAGCTAGGGATGTGGGGGCAATCTGTGTCTGCTTCGGGGACACACAGTCTTGGAGCAAACAGCACCCGATTTATAAGTCACAGTCAGAGGGCAAGTAGGGACTGCACAGTCAGGACAGGCAGAGACTCTGGACCTGGGCTGGGTTCAGTCCTGGCTGCACCACTTACCAGCTGTGTCACCTTGGCAAGCCACTTCTTTTACTGCATATATAAAATGGGGATAATAATAGGAGTCTTTAGTTGAATCCCTCCTAAAAGCAGCCCTGAAGTCCAACACCTGGTACAAGTAATTCATCTGGAAGACAATCCAGGGAAACAATGTGAGGTGTGAGTGAGTGAGACAGGCAAGGGAGGAGACCAGTGCCGACTGCAATGATGAACAATTATTCCCACAGTGGGCGACCAGGCTCTGTCCCTCCAGGGGCTCTTCACAGGGGGTGTCCCACTGGGTTATCTATTCCACTAACCCACCCATCATTGCTAGAGGGTCACTGCTGGCACTTCTGGCCTGCGTCTCATGGAGACAGAGCACCCTAGGGCAAGAGATGCAGGGAAGCACCTGTGCAGATGGGGTCTACCTTCAGGATTCACCCTCAAGAAACTCCTGGGATTGGGCATGGGGATATGAGTGGACACAGGAACATCTGCTTCAACACAGGTAAAGTAGCTGACATAGTGCCTGGTAACGGAGGAGCACTCTACCTTAAGTGCTAGTTTGCTGTCATGGTGATGATGAGTGTGATGGCTATCATTGCGACTTCTGGCCTTGGGAGGACAAGCAGGAATATGAGCCATCCAAGGATAAAGAAGCAATAGCTGATGAGATGGATGCCTCGCCTCACCAACAAGTCCAGCCCCGGCTCCCACCCATCACCTGCCATGAATTGAGGGGTATGCTGCTAAGAACAGACACCCCCCACCCCATGCTCTGGGGGAGGATCAGAGAAAGAGAAGCAGCCAAAGTTGGGTGGTGGCACAACATCTTTCAGTAGGTGGGGAAGCTGGAGGAATACAAGGATTTCTAGGCTGCCGGACTACTTGAGCTGAGAGTCTGGGGACCTGGAAGACAGAGGTTGGATCCTGAATAAATAGACACAGACTCCAGTGACATGGATGAAAGGCTATTCACTGGTTCACTGAACAATCCTGGCATACCATCCATCTTTCCAGCACTGTGCTAGGTACTGGGAATGGGGAGGTGAATCAGATACTGCCCATAGGCTGGAGATTGCGAAAAAGACAGAGGAGGGAGAGGGACAGGCATGAAAGAAGGAAACTAAATGTCTCCTTGAGGAAGGATATCTAAGTGGGCTCTAGCCTACCCATCAACTTTCAGTGTTCCTCAGGACTCTTCTCCCTGTAGCCAGCCATATCTTTCAATGTGGATATCCCAACACCACCACCCCACTTTTATTCAAGTACTGATATAATAACAAACTTATCCAGAGTGATCTTCTGTATTTGCTAGTGCTCCAAGAGCTTCACCAAATATGAATTCACACCAGCCTGATGAAGTTTTACAGAGAAGGAAAAGAAGCTCAGAGAGTCTAGTTAACTTGCCCACAGTCACAAAGGCAGGAATGGGAGAATGGTCTGCAGGTACAATCATTCTCCTTACCCCTCACCCCATCCACCCCCAGCAGAGCCTTCCCTGCCTCCCCACCCTTCCCAAGCTTGAAGCCCGCTTTGAGCACCCCTCATCTGGGGGCCTGACAGCCCCGCCCACCCAGCCCTTGGGGCCACACACAGGCTGCCTCATTGTGTTTTATATTTCACACGCCTATGTTTTTTCTCCCACTAGCTTTTCATCTACCTCAGGAGCAAAACCATACTGTCAATTTCCGTGATTTCCTAGAATAGCACAAATACTTCCAAGTAATAATAACTCCACTCATCCACATGAATGCAAGCTCCCTGAGAGCAGAGACCTCTTTATCTGTCCCAGGGTCTGGTGGAATGCTTGGAACAAAACAGACACTCAAAATATTGCTGATGGTTGAATGAACAAACACATTTACTTGCACTCATCACATGCCAGGCATTGTATCAGAAGCTTCATATGCATTATCCCACCTTGTCATCGCAGATGATCGCAGGAATGAAGTCATAAGTGAGTGAGTAAAGGAGCGAGTAATAAATGATTGAGGACGTAAGGGAAAGAAGGAGTTCCAAGGGCAGCCTCTTGTCCGTTACCCGCAACACCCAGATGTTTCACTCCCGGCCTCGCATCCTCCAACCACGTCCTGTTCCAGGCTCCCTACACTGCCATGTGCCTCCCAGCATATCGGTGGAGTCACTCTCCAGAGTCGAATATCCATCGGCATAAGCAAGAACAGTCGAGGAAGCTTTCTGTATCCCACTTGAAGAGCAGTGGGAGCCTACACTGCTTTAACAGACTTAGAAGTCAAGGCTGGGTGTGGAGTGAGGAGAGCTGCTTGCTGAGCAGAGAGCTTTTCTGGTCCACCCAACATCGTCCCCTGGCTGCAAGCCTACAGCACAGCTTCAGAGCTCAGGGTAGAGAGGGAAGGACATACTCACTCACTCATTCACCCACTAACAAGCCTCAAGCAATGGCGCACCTACTGTGCCCAGAGTAGTTCTATGTTCTGCAGGGGACATGCATATAAATAAACAGTCCTTGACCTTGGGGAATTTATGCTCTAGGAAGAAAAATATCAGTGACATTAACTCAGGTGTCAGCCATCTCCGGTTTATCCAGTACCAGGTGCCATGTATACAGCCTCTGTTTTTGCCCTGAATGACTTACACCCTGGATATGGCACTTGTTTGAGACCTCCTCTCCTGCCCTGCCCTCCAACCCATGCCCCCAGACACAGGCAGCAGGGACCAACACAGACTGTTGAAGATTTCACAGGTAAGGTGGGTCTCATGCGAGGTTTTGAGTTCACCCAGTTTCTTCAAGGCCATGGTTCGACCAAGGATTTCTTCCCCAAACCTTCCCCATATAGCCCTTAAGGGAGAAACATGGACCTAAGAAGCCTAAGTCTCTCACTCTCCCTCTAAAAGCCCCCTGACCCTCATCCTCCGCTAGATAGGGCTTCACCTCTATGGACATCATTAGGGATATTTATAAATATTGCGTTTTTTTCCCTTTTCCTAGGCAATTGGTAGTATATCTTCTAGTCTCCTTTGAAGTTATGTGCTGCCAGCAGTTTGCTCTGACCAATAAATCATGAGCAAAATGATGTATGCCATTTCTGGATGGAAGCTTTCCACCCAGAGGCGCACCACTGTCTTGAACCAGGATGATCCTAGAAGTAAATGCCAAGCTGGAGTTTCATTCAGCTTGGTTCACTGAGTGACTTCAATAAAGAGTCTTCCCTTCTCCTCCTTTCTGTCCCCGTGATTGATATTATACGTGGAAGGAGCAGGAAATAAACCTTTCCTGTGTTATTTCACTGTTGGGGTTGTTTGTTACTGTAGCATAGCATGGCTTATCCTGACTGACGCAGCCTCTTTGATGCAGGACAATTCAGCCTTGCCTTGATCTACAGGCAAACTGTCATACGCAACCAATTCTGGAGCTCACCATTAAAAAAAAAAAAGATCCTCTAGATAACAGAATCCGTACTCTGCAAAAGGCAGTTGATGGCGTCTTTTGATAGCTGAACATTCTCCTTGAGGTCTCACGCCTCATTCTCAAGAGACATAAATCAACATATTTTTTTCCTAAACAAAATGGCAGAGGTCCCCACAGGGAATTCTAGAGAAGGAGCTTCTAACTGGCACAAAAGAAATACGGTCTGGTAAGTTCCATGAGAAAGTGGGTGTCAATACCACAGGGACCCAAGAAATGGTGGGGCTGATTTGGATGTGAGATACCTTTAAGAGGAGGTGGTAGCCCCAAAACACTCATGAAGGTTTTTCTGCAAGAAAGGAAAGAAACAATTCCCTAAGAATTGAATCTGAATGTAACTCTGAAGCTGATGCCTGGACCACAGACAAACTTGCAAGAACAGAAGGAAGGAGGTGCTCTGGTGGATTTCCAGTGGCAAACTCTGTGCCACTGGGCCAAACCCTTCTCACCACACCAGTGTCAGAGCTTTGGCAGGCCTGCCCACTCCTGCCATCCTCCCGGTCACTCGCCAGACCAGGATGCATGAAGGAAAGCACTTTCGGATTTGGATTCTGTCTTATTTCTCTCTCCTTCTTACCTGTCAACCCCACTACATTTGAGATTAAGCAGATAGATCATCTGACTTACGTGCAATATGACATGACTCCAGCCTGAAAGTTACAGGAAAAACTTGAATACAACTCTAAAACATTCAGGAAGCCTGTGTTTAATGTGAAAGAAATCAGCCTCACAGGACCTTTATGATACACCAAGGCAGGAACCCACAATCCACCCTGAAAAAATCTGGACTGCTCATCACCCAAACGTACTTCATTGTCCAAGGTCAGTACCCTCGGGCTGCCTGGGGCCTCCACTGCAGCCTCCTGCTCACCTCCCCCCACCCCTGCCATACTCCATCCTTAAGCAGCTCTCTACCTGATTTCACATCCTCCACAAAATAGATCTGATGAGAGAGGAGCCAGTTTAACCCACCACCTCTCACAGATACATCAAAATCACAACTCTTTGCAGAATCACCACTGAGGAAGAAGACTGGAACCTACCAGAAAAGATCTTCTACAACTACAGCCATAAAGAAGGGACCACAAGGAGACGGGGAAGACGGGTGGACTCGTGATGCAATCAAATCTCATACCCCCAGGTGGGTGACCCACAGACTGGAGAATAATTCTAGTGCAGATATGAGAATTCTGAGCCCCACACTGGGCTCCCCAGCCTGGGGATTCCTTCACCTGGAAGATGAGCCCCCAGAGCATTTGGCTTTGGAGGTAGTGGGGCTTAATTGCAAGCAGACCCACAGGACTGGGGTAAATAAAGACCTCACTCTTAAAGGGTGCACACAAAAATTTCACGTGCACCAGGCCACAGGGAAAAAGCAGTCATTAGATAGGAGCCTGGGCCAGACCTACCTGCTGGTCTCAGAGACTTGTGGGGTTGTGGTGGGAGGTGTGTGAACCTTACCCTGGGGACACAGACAGTGGCAACAATCATGTTTGGGAGACCCTCTGCCTCAGTAGCTGGTACTGATGGTACCATTCACTTATTAACACCAAGACCCAGCCCTGCCTAACAATCTATAGGTGCCAGTGCTGGGACACCTCAGACAAAACAACTAACTGGGTGAGAAAACAGCCTCATCCATCAGTAGACAGGCTGCCTAAAGACTACAGTGCCCATGCCAGCCTCTGGACATGCCCCCTAGCTGCAGCCCAGCCCACCAGAGGGCCAGGACCCAGATCCACCCAGCAGGGAATAGGAATGGATCCCTCCCACCAGGAAGCCTGCACAAGCTACTAAACCAGCCTCACCTACCAAGAGGCAAGCTCCAGATGGAAGAAAATCACACCCACAACACAGGCCAGACCCTAACCCTGGGGCCAGCTGGGGCCTGGTCCTACCCACTAGCAGGCCAGTGCAAGTTGCTGAACACCCTGGTCTTATTCCCAACTGGACACCCCAGCCCCACACCTGGCAGTGATCTGACATGAACTCTAGGATCCCTGGGCCATGCAGCCAGACTTCAGGAGCTAGCTCTGCCTTGCCAGTAGTCTGGTACTAACCCCAGAATCTGACTTCACATATCAGTGGATGGGCTATAACCCCAGAGTCTTTAGGACCTTGACTTTGCCCACCAGTCAGTCAGCACTAGCCCCAAGGTCCCCTGGGATTCCATGACCAGCCACCTTGTGACCAGGCCTGGAACCAGCAGCCAGCAGCATCCATATAAGGCAGGGCCTGGCAACCAACCAGACTAGGAGCCAACCAAGTCTACCAGACCCCACATAGTCAGCCTGCCAAAACAAAAGGACCCACACAGCCCTCTTAGAGGGAACACCTAGAACATATAGCTTGGGTGACAAAAGGGGAGGACACAGCCAGGATGCACAGGACACCTCCTACAGAGGCCACTTCTCCAAGGTTGAGAAACAAAACCTACCCCATACATAAAAATATATACAACAACTCAAATAAATGTGGCAAAAGAGTATGTTCCAGACGAAGGAATAAGATAAAGCATCAGAAAAGAACTAAGTGGAGGTAGGCAATCTACCCAAGAAAGAGTTCAGAGTAATGATTGTAAAAACTATCAAAAAGCTCAAGAGAAGAATGGATGCACAGAGCAAGAAGTTAAGTTTGCAACAGAGTTAGAAAACATAAAAACAACCAAACAGGATAAATGCAACAACTGAAATCAAAACTAGAAGAAATCAATAGTAGACTAAATGATGCAGAAGAACGGATCAGTGAGCTGGAAGACAGAGTAGTAGAAATCACTGCTGCTGAACAGAAAAAAAAAAAAGACAGGAAATTAGGGCAATTTAAGAGACCTCTGGGATAACATTAAGTGCACTAATTCTCCTTTATAGGGTTCCCAGAAGGAGAAGAGAGAAAGACTCTGAGAAAATATTTGAAGAGAAAAACTGATCTGATGGTATCCATTCTCTTAGGTGTTTTTCTAAAGAAATTTCAAATTTATACTATTAATGACTGACTATTTTGCTGTCTCCAGGAAGGCATTTAGGTACATTACTCACAGTGGAAATTTTTGCTATGCGATGGGTCACAATGGAAAGAAGACCATTCTGACATCATGATGCACAAAAGTCCTCTTCTTAGGTTCAGTTCAGTTCAGTTGCTCAGTCGTGTCCGACTCTCTGTGACCCCATGAATCACAGCACGCCAGGCCTCCCTGTCTATCACCAACTCCCGGAGTTCACTCAAACCCATGTCCACAGAGTCGGTGATGCCATCTTACCCCAAATGTCATTCTATCACATGCCAAATAAGCCTCTTACACACAACTCTGAGAATACCACATGAGTATCCATTTCTAAATAAGTGACCTTTGCCCTTGTCAGAGGAGAAAGGATCAAATTAGATAATTCTGCTACACAGTAAAATTCTCCTGAATAGGAAACTGCTTCTCCCACAGATAGAAAAGCTGGAAGAAGCCCAAATTCTGAGGATACTGTCAGTGAAAACACACACAGATTGTAGCTAGTTATTAATCAATTAATTCTCAGCTAGCTTTGTCCCATGGAGAAGGAAATGGCAACCCACTCCAGTACTCTTGCCTGGAAAAATCCCATGGACAAAGGAGCCTGGTGGGCTACAGTTCATGGGGTCTCAAAGAGTTGGACATGACTGTGAGACTAAGCACAGCTTTGTCGCAAGTCATCCAGCAGACAGAATAAGAAGATATTTACAAGTTGTGTGCGTTTCAATTAATATTTTTAGATATCATGAGTGCGTAATTAATACTTTCAAAGAACACATCCACACCAGATCAGGCAGTGTTGTTTTCTGCCCTTGTCCATATGCCGGTATTTTTAATTTCTTTCTGGAAGGAAGACAACAGTCCTAAGTTTTTTCCTTCTGTGGCTCAGAATAACCATATTTTTTCTGCTTCAGTAAATCATTACTGCAGCTTGAAAGGGTTCCTAGAAAGTTCTGGTTCCATTCAGTCTTTAGGAGGAGGAGAAGCAATCTACAAATACCGAGAACTAGAGGCTTCAGGCATAAGGGTAGTTGGCCTCCAGACAATGCAAGATCCATTCATCAGGATAGGTAAGGTTATACTGCACTAACAAAGAAACTCTAAACTTCCCAATATTTAACTTTTCTCATTTATGTCTCACTCATGCAAAGTCACTTTGGGTCTGGTGGCTCTCCACGGTAGCGTCTTAAAAAGAGATGACTCAGGAATCCAGGCTGGTTTTATCATGTGATTTCTACCATTTCAACACAACTTCTGCCATCACCATGAGAGGGCCAGAGAGAGCACAAGGAAGCAGGAGGGCTTTCCATTGACTCGGCCGCAAGAGATACATGTCATTTCTGCTCACAGACCACCCAACTGCATGGGGCTGGGAAGAGTGGGAAAATTCATGGCTATTTGGTGGTCATTATATGTCTTTGCAGTCTTGGGACACTTTATACCTACTTAGCAATTCTTGAATTCCAGTCCTTAGAGTCTGTGCTCCAAGCTCATTATGAAATCACCACCAGAGGTGACAAGGGGATAAAGAATGTTGTGCACCTCATCAGCAATGTGGCACAGGTGTGTTTATTTGAATCCAAGGATCCTTCTCTTTGTTCTCTGAGTGTCCCAGAAGTGCCCCTTGGAACCACCATTTGTGCTTTGCAAAGAGAAGATGGACCAGAAGAATCACCTTGAGCTTTTAATGAGAGCCCTGCTTAAGAAGGACCAGAGGAATAGCCTTGAGCTTTTTATGAGAGCCCTACTTCTCAAAAGGAAAATAAAAGTTGTCAGGCTGGGGGTGGGAGTGAGGACTGGCTCCACTGTACCCACACTGGGAGGATTTTATTACAAATTTTCCTCTGCCTGGGAACCAATAGATAAATGAGATCACTGTTTCCAAACCCTGGGAGGAGGACTGAGATGTTAAAAATATATAAAGCCTCTAGAAATTCAAACTTAGTCAATGTAAAGCAGTTCCCAGGAATCTGCATAGTAATAAACACCTTAGATACGCGCAATAAACAATCATATTTGGCAGTCACTGCCCTGGAGGAAAATACAAGTTCACCACCAGAAGGATTGATTTATTCAGTCCTAAAATGATAGCCAGGACCAAGTAAGTGGCTGAACCAAACTAAGATCAGCAGAGCACTGGGCTCCCATCAACCTCTGATGGAAGGCGAAGGTCTGAGGCTGGTGTTCATGTTGAGAACAGACCGGCACATCACAGAAATAACTGGTCCTCTCATTTGGAAACCAAAGCTCCCAGGAGTTTGATTATCCCTTTAGAGACAAATGGGACTTCCTGGCAGGACTGAAAGAAGGGTTCTGAGGTGGGAAGAGGTTCGAATGAACAAAGTCTTTGTCAAGGGTAAGCTGTGGCCTTTCCTTTCCATACCAGCTTGTGAACCTGCTTGGACACAGGCGCATGAACGGGTCAAAAAGGACAGCACTTTGCTCTGGAAGTGTAGGTTTGCTGCTGCTTTTGGCTGCACTGTGTCTTCTTTGCAGCACACGGGCTCTTCACTGATGTGCTCAGGCTTTCTCTAGGTGGCGTGTGCAGGCTTCTCATTGCAGTGGCTTCTCTTCTTGTGGAGCATGGGCTCTAGGGCATGTGGGTTTCAGCAGCTGCAGCTCATGGGCTTTAGACCACAGTCTCAGTAGTTGTGGCACTCAGATTTAGCTGTCCCACCTCACGTGGGATCTTAGTTACTAGGGATAGAACCTATGTCCTCTGCATTGACAGGCAGATTCTGAACCACTGGACCACCAGGGAAGTCCCTGGGTTGGCTTTTTACAACCTACCTAAATATGCTCAGGCCCATCACTTTTCAGTAATATAATTTACATGCACCTGCTAAGCTGTGAGAGGGGTGATATGAATGTCTAGATAGCTTTGGAAAGCTAAGAGTGATAGCTCAGAGATTACAGAAAAGTTGTGTAACATAAATGTATTTATATATTTTGTTTTTCTATTTCTCTCTCCCTGCCTTATATACTACTGCAAAACTTAGAGATCAGGTGTCATATCAGGCCTGTAGGATTTCCCTCATAATGTACAGTGAGGGGCCTGGGGCCTGGGGATTCAGGGGTAGGCGTGTTCTAGAGTTGAGACTGGGCTCAAAGCAACAGAACTATCCACTGGCCTATAGCTGTCATGGGTAAGGCCTACAGGCAATTTCTTTTGTATTTTTTACATTTTTATTTTATATTAGAGTATAGTTGATTAACAATATTGTGACAGTTTCAGGTGGACCACAAAGGAACTCAGTCATATATCTACCTGTATCCCTTCCTGGAGGCAATTTCTGGACAGAACATTTTGTGAGCTTCTTGGTCCTGAAGCAGATATTCAGTTGCCTGCCAAGATCCAGTTTCAATAAGACAAGGAGATAAGAAGCAATATCTTCTCTGAGGATTCTGGGGGCAGCATGGGCATTAAGCAAAAGGAGCGTTCCCTCCTCCTACCACTCAAGACTCTCCATGGACCACTGCAGGCTACTGGAGTGGATGCAACCTGAGGAAGTGGCGCACATTGGAGACTGCCCACGCTCCAGACTGATCCATGCTCCCTGCACCAGCAGGATGGCAGCTTTAGAGTCAGGGAGATATGGCATCCTTCCTAGTTCTGGAATTCCCAGCTGAGAACACTCCAAAATCCTCCAGTTGCCTCATCTTTTAAATGGGACCCACTGGATCCTGCTGAAAACCGAATGATACAATACAATTAAATAACCCAGTACTGAATCTGGCACTTTATAACCATCCAGATCTTAGCTTCTGAAGTTAGAATGGCATCTACCCCGCCCACCTCTCCAAACCACTGGGAAGATGATAAAAGGGCAAAAGCCCTGAAATACTAAAATCCATGTGTGGCTATGTAGATGATTTTTGTCATGTTCTTGGCCTTCCTGAATGCATACAGCAAAATTTCAATCAATGCTCCATCCTGCCTGGAAATGGTTTTGTTAGTAGCTGGAAAGCCAAGCCAAGGTAGAAGCATTTTAAGGTGCCCAAGTCGTCTGGGCTGGAAGTACAAATTTAGGGTCATCAAAGAAGGAACCAGGGAGAAGTAGACCTCTGAACAAATCACTATAGGTCTGGGGAGTGTGTGTGTGTATAGGGATGTGTGTATGAGAGAGAGACAGGGTGAGAGAGATAGTAACTCTGAACTGATCGGAAGCTTGCCTTTCATATCATGCTGATTTAAACTGCCAAGACTTTAGCTGGGTCAGACCACTGAAGAAGAAAGACAATAGGAAAACAGAAGGTGACTCAGGATGCAAACACCTCATTGTTGCAGCGCGGTGAATGGATTCACTCCTTTGCTAAATGTCAAGTTATTTCTCTTGGCACCGGCTGCATCCCTCCCCTCCTTCCCCCTTCAGTGAGCCTGGTCTCCCGGAAGCCCGCCCTTTGGCAGCCGCCCAGCCTCAGCACTGGGATTTGAGGAGGGCGGGATGGCTGGCGCGGTGAACACAGAGGCCCCCAGCTCAGCTGAGGAGGGGCAGCAGCCTTTGTGTGGAGTAATACCCACTGTTGGCTTCAAGCTCTGGCTCTGGGGAGCTCTGGGCTTCAGGATGCAGCTCTGGCAGCTGACCACACCAGGGAGTGGCACAAACGGAAGTTTTCCCTGTCCTGCTCATAGGCAGGGAACAGAAGACAAGGAAAGAGAATGACCTTCAAGGTCAGTTCCCAGTTGGAACTTTGTGCTCCCTGCACTGCCCCTACAGTCTCCAGGCTACCCTCCACAGGATCAGCAGTGTCTCCCCAAATAGACAACCCACCCAGGTCACCCCCTAACTCGGAATTCTTCCCTCGTTCTCTCTGGTTTTCAACATAAAGTCCCAACCCTCATCAGACCACTGAGGACTGAGGTTGGCTCCATTCCTCAGAATTCACAAGGTCCCTTCACTCTGCTCCTTGCCCAGACCTTATCATCAGGATGACGGCCGTCTATTTCCGGGCCTTCTCCTCCACTCTTTCGTGCAGGGTCTATAACTCTCATGTCTGTGTGCCCAGTGCCACCCTGCACTTATGGGGCCTGGTACAGGGAATGTACTCAGTAGCACCTAGAAGGCCATTCATTCACTCACTCTTGCAGACCACTCTACACATTATTTCCCCAGTCTACCTTCCACCTTCACTTTGAAAACTATTCAGGCACTCCCCACTTTATGGAGGGTCCTGTCTACCTTCTTCATTTTCACCATCCTAATCAATCTTTGTAACTTAGCTCAAGGTCCCCTGCAAAGCTCACCTCTGTGAAGCCTCTTCATTGTTCTGTTTCTTCTAAGCATCTATTGTACCTGATTAACTGCATCCCCCATGTGGAGCTTCATAATGGAAGGTTTTGTAATAGTTACTTAACTCCTCTGAACCTAATCTGTAAGCATGGTTAATAATAGGTTTGCTATAAGTTTTACATTAAGACACAGTACAAATAAAGCACGTAGCACAGTGCCTGGCATATAATAATTGTTCAAAATAGGCTTCTTTAATGATGATATCTTTTTAAATCTCAAACTCTAGATTGTCAATCCCCTCTTTGAGGGGAAGGACCATGGCTTTCTTTGTCTTGACAAACTTCCAAACATACAGTCCAATGCTCTACTGTTGGTGGAAGCTTTATTGATAATATTAATGCTATTATATGTTACTGATTATTAATTGTGTTTGCACACTTGATGGCATAGAATCATGGAGAGAGCATTGGATTAGTAGTTGAACGCTGACTTTTGTTTTTGTTTGTTTGTTTGCCTTGGCTACATTGTGAGGCTTGTGGGATCTTTGTTCACCTAGCTTGGGCCCCCAGAAGTGAGTCCTAACCACTGGACTGCCAGAGAATTCCTCCAAACACTCACTCTGAATGGTTTCAGTCCTGTTTTCCTACTCTGGGACTCAGGTTCCCCTGCTGTGTAGAAAAATTTTTTTCTGGAAGGATCTGCAGTTCCATCTCATAATGATATTGCAATTCAGTGGTTATTAATGAGACTAGCTGACACCACACTGAGCTGACCCTCCATCCATATGTGTCATCCCTACTCACTATGCCTTCACACAAATGCAAATACACCAGTGGGGAAACATAGAAATGAGGATTTATGTCAGCCAACCAAAAGAACACCAGTCCTCACTGCAACAGGCAAATGTTTTCTGTTTTAAAGGTTACTCCAGGCAGCATCAGGGTTGACATTCCCTCTCACAGCAGTGGGTTAGCAACAGATGTTGCAGCAAAATGATCCTGACTGGAGGTGCTTATTAACCCTTCTGCACGGCACACCCATCTTTGCTTCTGGGCCCACGCCTTATGACTCTTAAGGCAACTTAACCTCTCATCCCTGGCTTCTAGAATATCACTACCCTCCTGCTTGGGTTGTTAACAGAACAAAAGACTGAGCATCAAATCTTATCAAATATAATCACATCTCCTATATTTCTGCCCAGAAAAAGGTTATACCTGCCCTTCTATTCTGAGGATCTCATGGGAAAAAAATACAGGATGACCCTAAGATTCAGAATATGAGCTCTGCTCCACTGTTTATGGCCTAACTGAATCATCTTGAGCAATTTACTTAGTCTCTCTAATCTCATCTTCTTAATCTATAAAACTGAAATAGATATCCATGTTGCCTAGGATTGTTGTGCTTGTGAGGGCTAAATAAAATAAAATATGCAAAATACTCAAGGCACAGTCTGGTTTATAACAAGCACTCAATAAATGTGTATTGTCATCACCCATGATATTGAAGAATAGGCAAATACTTATTTCTTTCTTTCATTTTTATAACCAACCACATTGAAGGACCAAACTCTCAGGCAGGCAGGCCTCAGTGTAAGGCAAAGGGTCAAGTCCATCAAGTCCCAATAAGGCCAGAGAAAACAGAAAAGGGCTCATTACCCACTCTGCAGATTACCCTTGGAAAATATTTTAAGCTTTGTACACTCTGATGTCAGCATTTGGGTACTCAGACAATGCTACTGTGACTTCCTACAAGGCTTTGAAAAATGTCCCATGGAAGAGAAACTGAGCCAAGGACACAAGTATAGCGTAACTATAATGCTAGTCCACTCCAACACCCAGGCCCTGTCCGTGGTCCTGAAAGAGACAAGTGGCAAAAAGCAGGTAGAAAATCGTGACTTCTAAGAGATTGCCAAGGCAGAAAGAGAGAGACTGTTTGGAATTATGTTCAGATACATTCAATTATTGAGAATAAATGTTTTTTGGCTCATTAATTGGGCTTCCCCACCTATTGTGCTCCTGATTCTAAACTTATCGTCGAAAAGAACCTCATAATGCATACCAGAGCTAACATAAATTACTTGGGGAATCAGTGGCTCCCCTCTGTTGGCCTGGATAATAAGAAATTGAACAACATGAATCTCCTATCCTGAAATGAGTTAATTTTTCTCTTCTCTAATTTACCTACTGCAAAGAAATGGCAGAGAATACTTATTAAGAGTGAGCCTCTGGAATCAAACTGCCTGGATTCCAACCCTAACTCCTCACCTATCAGGAGGTAATTTCTTTCATCTCTTCATAACTCAGTTCATTCAGCTATAAACGTAACCATAAAAATAGCACTGAACTCATAAGTTTACTTAAAAATTAAATAAGTAAGGCACATAAATTTCATAGAAAGTACACTGTAAGAACTCATTAAGTATAAAATTATTATTATTAATATCATAATGGTTTTCATTATTATTATCTAAGTCAGACTTAACAAATATGAGAACTTCTTTATCCCTCCTGCATCCTAGTTTGCATGATGCCCTTCCCTCTCCCTGCTTCTATTATTGCCTCCCTCTATCTCCCTCCTGAGCAAACTGTGGAGACAGATCAAGTAAGAGATGGGAAAGTTTGTTTACTCATCTACCCACTGAGTTCAACATAAAAAAACCTCAGAAATTTCTTAAAATGAAAGACAGATCCATAAGGGCTACAATTCCCCTAAAAGCCATGGAGAGATTAAGGGCCCTCAGTCCATATGACAACAGAGCCACTCTTAACCCCATGCTTGAGACCACCATCCACTTGCTTTTCCATCACTCTGTCAGCTTCCAGAGTAGCTCAGCAGGCTCACAAGGCTTATACAAGCTGTGCAGATCTCAAAACTCCAGGGCTCCAATAGCTTGGCTCCTGTGAAGAATGCTCAGTCTTCCCAGCCCATGACTGAGAAAGTTCAGCAGTCAGGATGGAAGACAAGCAATGATAGTGACCCTATTTGATTCTGAACTCACAATACTTTCCTAAACACTGCCATGCACCTTACTTTCTTCAATCTTCTTAACATCCCTTCAAAGCAGACAATCAGTGCCATCTCCATTACACAGAAGGAGCTTCCCAGGTGGCACTAGTGGGAAAGAACCCGCCTAGAAATATAAAAGATGCAGGAAATATAAAAGACGCAGGTTTGATCCCTGGGTTGGGAAGATCTCCTGGAGAAGGGCATGGCAATCCACTCCAGGATTCTTGCCTAGAAAACCCCCATGGACAACGGAGCCTGGTGGGCTACAGTCCATAAGGTTGCAAAGAGCTGGACATGACTGAAATGACTTAGCGTGCAACACATTATACAGAAAAGATCACTGAGATCCACAGATTGATGTGATTTTCTACAAATCACACCGCTACCAGTGAATGGCAAATTCAAAACAGCCCAGGCTGACTGTTCAGGGAACAAGATTTAGTGAGAAAAGCATGAGAAAGCAGCCAGGGAGAAGTCTGAATCCCAGTTCTACCTCTTCTTAGCTGAATGATGTAGAAAAGGTGAGAACTTATGAGGACTCGGTTTTTCTCATCTGTAAAATGGAAATAGTACCTTCTTTTCAGAATGTTGAAGGGTAAACAAAAATGTGGGATGCAGATGGAGTTAAGTAAGAAGACATCAGTGTCTTTATTGTCACTGTCAGGCTAGCTCAGTTCTCTTTACAGTGTTCAAAGCCACATGGAATCTAGACTAAAGGATACTGTAACAAACACTGGCTTCAGACAAATGCCAGTGTCCTGCTGTCCCCTCCCTCTCCATCCCCTCTGATACACCTCTGATATACCTGCTTAAACAGCAAAGAGCTCAGTTATCACATGTGACTCATCTGGAAAACTTTTACATCCCATACTGACCTGGCTCACCCCACTTGGCACACTCCCAGGCTCCTCGCACTGACTGGCAGCAGATCTGAGCGTGAGGAATATAATAACTAACAATTTAGATAACCCTGACCATCCTTATGTTCAGTTTATACAATGTGCTTTATGTTATATGGCACCATGACAACATTGGGTCAATGAAACACACCCACTTCCATGAACAACTCTTCCCACCTTGACTGGAACCGATAAGGGTGAAACGATACTGAAGACAGATGCAGTGAAAGGCATTTGATAATATTTAAACACTGAAATCCTCATTTTTAGTTAGTAAATATGGCAATGATCAAGAAGATAGATAATCTGCCCCCTTCCCCTACATTGCTCTATGGAAGGCTGCAAAACCTTAAAGAAAGAAATTTTGGATTATCTGAAAATTTTTGGCTATTTTGGCTTTTCCTCTCATTCAGTGGATAATCAAAAAAGTCTGTAATTAATTAAATGATATCATGAACACAGATGGGGTTTACTCAAGGCTACAAATATTCACAGCACCAGGTGTATTTTTCCAGGCTCTGGAAATACAGAGGACAGAACACAGCAGGTGATTGGCACGTGCAGCAGAGAGGATTGAGGGGGAGGGGACAGTAGGACACTGGCATTTTTTGGAAGCCAGTGTATGTCACTGCCTCCTTTCACTAAACTCTGGACACGCTCAAAGCTGAAACCCAAAGAGGGCACAGGAGTCGGCCAGAGGAGGAGAAGGGGGAGATGAGAAGTTTCCCTGAAACACATGAGCAAAACCCTATTTGTCAGGGAACTTGGCTTCAGTGCAGCCACTGCAAAGATGTGAGGTGGTAAGCAAAAACTGATAATCCATAAATGCAGTCACCTACCCAACACAGTTCTTTGCTTGCTCAAGAGTTGCAATGGCCCCCAGCTGCTGACACCTGCTGCCAGAAGGGCTGGTTCCAGGCGAGCTGTTCTGCCCTTGGTCCTGAGTGATTTGCTGTGTCTCCTTCAGGCTCAGCCCTGAAACCCCACCTGCTGCTGTAGCCCGAGCTGTCCCTCCACCTGCCTCCCAGGGTGGCAGAATGAACAACTCCACCACCTGCTTCCCTCCCCAGAGCATCAGATATTGAACACTGGGGATTTGTGGGGTCATCAGGCAGAACTAGGAGAGTTTGGGAGTGACAGGGAATTATAAACACATCTGTGAGGTGGCAGCAAGGAAGTCAGAAAAGACAGGTTAGATACTGAGAGGAGAGAAGTGGAAACCACAGAAGTGTGTGGCTCTCAGAAGAGTCATTTAGTCAGCTTCATCTTAGCTTCCAAATTTCAGGCACACTCAGAGAGATACTGCATTCATTCAGTGATGAGTCTCTGTGTTAACCTTGATAAACATAACTTTTCTAGTTTTGAAGGTGAAGTTAATGAAACAGCAATACCTCACTCTTTTGACCAACAGGGCTCTTACATAAAGAAGGCAGACTCATCAGCTATGAGCCAAGTAAACATGTTATTTTCACGCTGTTTCCTGTCTGGAGTTCCAGGATGGCTTCACATGGTCAGGGTGGGTCTCAACTCTGCCAGCCCATCCCACAAGGGGAAATAGTAAATGCACAGGTGAGATATAAAGCAGGATATGAGTCTTAATACCTTAGATTGTTCTGAACAGAGGATCTGCTGGTGCCTCTCTTAATGGACTAAATGGACGAGACACAACTTCTGCCAAGAAGAGCCTGGGACCTTTCAAACCACATCACTCCAAACCAGTCCTGTGCTTGCAGTTCAAAAATAAACTCTGTGCCTAAATTCCAACTACCACACTGCAGTGAAATTGCACCATTTTTAGCCCTCAACTCATTTTGGGTTCAAAATGATAACAAGCGCCTCGCCACATTTGCTTGCAGGACACAGGCCTCTTGAGAGGCGTCTCCCCAGGCAACAGCTCCAGTACATCCTGCATTAGAGGATATTTCCGAGAAGCACTTGTGTTACCTGAGAATATGATAGAGTCACTCTGCAGCTGCTGAAGTGTTGCCTAATTGAGGAGCTGCTTTAAAGAGGATGAGAGTGTGATGTATAATTGGCACATTTCTCATGCTTCTGAGACTAAGCTGTGAGCTCCTTGGGCAGGAGAACCCTTAGCTCACCACTGCCAGAAACATACAAAAGGGTTTCAACACATGTATCTATTGAATGAATAAATGAATCAAAGACACACGATGTTATGTGAATTATTGAAACAAGATAAAGTGAGTTTCAAAAGACTTGCTCACCTTCTTTAGAACATTGATCAATGGCTATTTACTCAATTGAGCCCCATGGAAGATTCCCAAGTCATCCACACGACCCCACTGCATGTCCTCTCCTTTGCCTAGTTTTGTTTTTCCCCAGGCTGCTTATTATGCCATCTGACCTATATACGTTTTATCTTGGAAACGTGTTTATTTTCACACATGGTGTAAGGTCCTAAGAGCAGGGACTTTTATCTCATTCACCCACCACTCCAGCCCTATTACCTAGCACTGGCCCATAGTAATAGTTCACTATTAATCATAAGACTTTTAAAAAATGGTTCTATCTCTAAACAGAAATGACTGAAGATATTTCTGCTCCATGTACCAAGGATCTTTATATGTGTAAATTAATTAAGCAATTAAGATGTACTTGAGGATCATTATTCTAAGAAATGTAACTGTGTCATCTTGCAGGGTTTTTCAAACCTTTGCATTACAGTCCCAACATAACATTTGAGCTTTCTTATATCATCATCATCTCCATCACCATCATCAATGACAATTACAGAGAACATTTACTACTGCCTGCTGAGTACAATATGTTTTGATAATAGGTGTTTGGTAGACAGAAAATGAACAGGATACTGAAGTCCCTGTCTTCAAAATGTCTATCTGTAGGAAACATTAAGACACAATTACATATATATGTGAAACATATACTGCCAAAGGAGAGGTTAAACCAGCACTGTCTGATAGAAACAGAATAATGTGAACTACACCGGTTAAGTTAAATTCTTCTAGTAACCACATTAAAAAGAAAAAAGTGAAACCAATTTTAGTAACATTTTATACAACCCCATCATTTTAACATGCACCAAATATTTTAAAAATTTGTGTCAATGAGATGTATTATTTTCTGTTTTTTGTACTTAATCTTTGAAAATGTATATGGCACATGTGTGCATGCTAGGTCGCTTCAGTCGTGTCCGACTCTGTTTGTATATGACACAGCACATCTCAGTTCAGACTAGTTATAATTCAAGTGTCTAACAGCCATGTGTGGACAGTGGCCACCAGGAGGAACACCACTCTCTTCCCTCCTTTCTTCCTCCTCTTTTCTTCCCTCCCATCCCCCTCTGCCCACCCTTTGGAAGCAAGGATAATGGTGGAAGGGAAGCATAGGCATCCCAAGAAGAAAAGGAACAGAACACCTAGTCCTACCCACGAACTCTGACTCCACCCCATCTATTGCCTTTATTCTCTTAGGTACAGTCAGAAAAACTAAAATCCCATCCCAGCACTAATGAGAGATCTGGGTCTTTGCCTACAAGCACTAACACAAGGTTCCTCTGATCTCTAAAGAAAAGTATATCCAGGCTTTAGGCAACCCTAGGGAACTAGAACTACTCTCAACTCTTGCATGCATCAGACTTACCTGCAAGGAATTTTTAAAGTGACAGAGCCACAACCATACATCCCCACATTCTGATTTAATTGGTCTAGACTGAAGCCTGGGGATTTTGGCACATGTTAGAGGCTCCTAGGTGATTATAATGGTATTTAGGGCTGAGACCTGCTGGGTTGGAATGTAGAAGGTACAAAGAAGAAAAGAGGAAAGAACATCCTGTTTGCTACAGATGCTGTTAGGTACAGTTCTCAGCACTGCACTTTAAGTGCATTTCTTTCATTTGATCCATATGAGATACATACCCCTAGGAAATATGTATCACTAACCCCATTTTACAGATGAGAAAACTGAGGCTCTGAGAAACGAAGTGACTTTTCCAGCATCACACAGTCAGCCACTGGCAAAGAGAGAAATTCTAACCAGGTCTGACCCCAAAATTCATGCTCAGCCTTTATCTGCCCTTGTCTATCCTTCTTTATCAATCCCACCCCCTCCAGTCCCCCACCCCAATCTTGGTGCAAGGTAAGAAACTGGGATGGGAACGAGAAGAAGAAGGTAACACGGCAGGAAGGGGTTGGGGGCGGGGCGGGTGGAAGATAGAAAAGAAAAATAGTAGGAGATGCATCTGTAAAGGAAGGCATCTTTCCTAGAGGGCCAGTGTTTCCTGGGAGACTTTTACAATGACAAAGAGACTGAGCACTGAAAGAGCATGTGCAGTGAGGGCATCAGTACTTATCGCTAAACTTATTTGGTATTACGACGATGAGGAAAGATGCCCCAGAAAAAGGAATCATTGTCTGACTTCCACAGAGGCGCCTGCCTTCATTCACCAATGCATACACTGGAAAGATGGCCAGCAACTAGAAGAGAAAGGACAAAGGGGTTCCAAATAAAGACATTCTCTCTTAGAGTTCTTACTCTGTCAGATCACCAAGCAGTGAAAAGTTAACTCAGTGCTATTAAAAAAAAAAAAAAAAAAGTTAGAATAAAGGAGGAGGGGAGAGAGAGCGGGAGGGAGGGAGGGAAGGAGGCGGGAAGGAAGAAGAATCTGGTGATACTAGAAATCAGTCTTGCCTGACAGAATTTAAATTGAATGTCTGTGAGCATGGCCCATAATTTTTTAGCAAAAGTAGAAGCTATTAAAGAGTCGGTGCACAAGATTAAAATTTAGAATGCTGTTTTAATAATAGTGAATTCTACTCAGTTTCAAATGGCTGTCATTTTTAAGCTCCACCAATTTGAGAATATTTGATGGATGGCGTTGGGAGCTGATGGGAAGCCTGAACTTGACAGGTCCAGCTCAGCTAACATAGCCAGAGAGATAAGATATTTCCTTATCCTTAAGGAAATAAACTGACGTTGCTAATGCGCCAACTCTGAGACTGCTTACCTACCTGTTCAATAGGACAACTAATACCTGCCTTACCTAAAGGAACAGACATAATAAAGGATGAAAGAACCACTGTCCAAAGCAAAGTACTGTGAAGGAATTCATCAGAGAGCTGTCATGTGTGTGGCCTGTGCCTGCCACTGGTTCATGGGCTATTTTTTCTGGAAGATTCCTCAACCCCACTTCCAATTCCTAATTTAGAGGGTCGATCAACAAGCAATTGGACTAGTGCTATGATAGAGGGATGCCCAGGGTGTTCTGGAAGCCAGAGGGAACTCAACTCATCTGTCAGCTTCAGAAGACCCACCACCCTGAGCAACGGACTTTGCTCTAACAGCACTGTGCCTGGTATACAGTGTGTGGGTCCTCAGTATCTGTAGGTCTCTTATTCAACATATTTCTTGTTCCTGGGAGTTTTAACTTTACCTGGGCCAACAAATATTTTGTTGTTGTTGTTCAGTTTAAGTCATGTCTGACTTTGTGACCTCATGGACTGCAGCATGCCAGGCTCCCCTGTCCTTTGCTAGCTCCTGGAGTTTCCTCAAATTCATGTCCATTGGGTCAGTGATGTTATCTAACCATCTCATCCTCTGCCACCCCTTCTCCTCCTGCCCTCAATCTTTCCCAGCATCAGGGTCTTTTCCAGTCAGTTGGCTCTTCTCATCAAGTGGCCAAAGTCCAGATTCTAGTCCTTCCGATGAATATTCAGGGTTGATTTCCTTTAGAACTGACTGGTTTGATCTCCGCACTGTCCAAAGGACTCTCAAGGGTCTTCTCAAATATTTACTGAACAGCACAATATGGGCATTAATAGAGAGATCATTAGAGAAACTAGAGGAAGAAAACATTTCTCCCTGATCTTGAAAAATCAGTTTAATATCTTCATCATTCATTATTACCATTGTGGTCATCCTTAGAGTCTTCCACAAATATCTCCTGCTTTTCACATGTGGGTTATATGCAGGATTATGTTTCCTTGTCCCCTTTGAAGTCAGGCTAAGCCAGGTAACCTACAATGGCCAATGAAATGTCAACAGAAGTGGTGGGAGTCGCACCTTGGCAGGAACTTACAGAGCTGTGTACAATTCTCCCCATGCTCTCTTCCCCACCAGAGGAAGCATATGAGAAAATAAGGCTCTGGGGGAAAGATAATACAGGTTCCAGAAGCCTGTATCATATAAAGCATGGAGAGCACATGCACAAGGGGTAAACACGCCTTTGTGGCACCGCCCCACTGAGAGTTGGGGGTCATTTGTCACAGGAGACTATTCTCATTGACCATCATGTCCAAAAGGGCCCACGTAACTACCTGTCCACTGTAGAGGTACATCTCCCTGTATGGGAAAACATGAGAGAGCTGGTGGGTCTTTGGAGAACAAGGAAACAAGATTCTAGTCTTTTATTCTTTTGGTCATAGACACTGCTACTTTCTTTCAGAGCTTTCCTCCACTGGGAAACTCCAAAAAGACCAGTTAATTTCCAGAATCTTCTGAATTAGGAACCGCAGATGCCTGCCCTTTATGTTACCATCTCCTGCCCTAACCTGTGAATCACGTTGCCTCATGGCCATTGTGCTCAGTATCAGAGCTGGATTCCTGGCTGAAGACCACATTCCAATCAGCCCACAAAGAATAAACAGGTCTCCCTCACATTGCCTGGGATGGCTCCAACCTAGGTTCCCTCAGCTCCCTGGTAAGATTCTTCATCTTCAGCCAGAGTCCCATCTGGGCCCTAAGCCTCCTACCTTCCTGCTATTCCCACCACCTGGCTGCCTCCCCTTCTTGTTTCTGGGTCTTTGAAGCCTGTTCCCAACCATCCCCTCCAGAAAGTGTCACCACAGAATCCAGTCCACCCTGTCCTCTCATCCCACCAGCTCTAAACCATTTGACACTTGGCTATATTCTGTCATTACCTCCTTTATCTGGGCAAGTTTGGTTTCTTCAAAGGAGGGGTGAACCTCTTAATCTTGATGCCCTCATTTGTGACGTGTCGGGTGAGAGCGTGTCTATGAAGCACCGCCTTGGTGCCCGGCATATAACAGGTGCTCGAGAAATGGGAGATTCCTTCCCACTCCCCTTCTGCACAAGGTCTAAGCATAGTGGGTGGGGCCAGTCCTTCCCCTCCCCAAGGAAACCCGTATGTGACCCCAGAGGTGTGTCTACTGCAATATTCTTGATGGGGACACACCTCCTCCAAGGGGGCAAACATGGGTACTGGGTGGGGGCGGTAAATAAAAAAAGAAAACCCCACTCCTCTTGGATAAAAGCTCAGATATACATACAGTACCTAAACAGGTACTGTATATCTACAATATTAAAATTTCATTGGGGGAAGGGTACAGAAGATGATTAGGGAAAAAAATGCAAAAAAAAAAAAAAAAAGGACTCCACAGTCAGGGAGTAATGAAACATTGGTTGAGAAACCCTGGTCTGATATCACCTCCAATCAAAACACAGGCAGCCTCTCTCACACCCAGCTCAGCCGAGCCGCTTAACACCTGTCTCTTACATTTCCTCTCCCATGTCTCTTCCAAATCAATAATATGATATTTTTGAAACTTCTGTCAAATCCACGTTCATGCCTCCTCGGCTCCCTTCCCAGCCTCTCCACTCACTGATCTAATCTGCCGCCTCTTCTGGGATGTGAGCCGTGCAACAGGCTGCAGAGAAGGCAGGCAGCGGAGAACTGAGAGACTCCAGTCTCGGTTTCCCAGACATGACAGGCAGGATAGAGCTCATCCCCACCTCCAGCAGCAGCAGGGCAGGAAGGAGCGGAGTGCCCTGGCCTCCCCTACCCCTGCCACTGGCCACTAGGCTGGCCTGCAACTTCCATGGGAGCTAAAAGCACACCCTCTTGGCAAGGGGGAGTGGGCAGGGAATGAAGCTTACCACTGGGCATGGGCTTCAGTGGTTTGTTGGAATACTGCAGACACTGCAGTTAGGCTTGCCCAAGGTGGATTTCTACCTCTCCTAGAGACTTAAAGGCTGCCTACTCACCCAACTTGTAGCTTTGAATGGCCATGTCATATACTCTGCATGGGAAGAAGGCTGATAAGGAGGAGGAGGAGGAGACAGCTTGACCTGATGCTACCCTTCTGTTCTTCCTAAAATACCCAGTAGTTCTGATATCGCCCCTTCTTGCAACCACGAGGAAAAGCCAAAAGAATCTTGACGTTCTAAAGAGGTCGACCTTGACATGATACAACAGCTGAACTGGCGGCAGCAGCCACCTACGTCTAGACTTCATTTTGTGTAGAAGAATGGTGCTCTCTGTTGGTCCCTGAAAGCATCCTATTAACACAAGGTCAAGGGTGAGATACAATGGTCTCCCACCTGCTTTCTCTGCAGTCTCTATATCAGTATATCTCTACTACAAAAGACAGCCCCATATGTCTCTCACTGTGTGGGTCTGCAGCGGGGCTCAGAGGTGCTCTGCCACACTGGCCATATGCCCAAGGTCAAGGCATTTCTGCAAGGGGACAAGCATATGGGCTGTGCAGTCAAGAGAACCTGGGTTCTAGTCCTAAGCTCCCACTGAATGCTGTGTGCCCTTAGATAAGACGCCTGACCTTGCTGAATGTCCTCTGTCTTTACTACAGAAAAGAAAAAAAAGTTGAGAATAGTACTTATACCACACTTCCATTGCTAAGAGTAAAAGAGCTACAATACACAAAGTGCTCATCTTGGCACCTGGAACCTACTCGGTACATACTCGATGGCTATAGTGACCATTTTCTATTATTCTTCCTGTGAGTCTGTCTGTCTTGTTGTCTGGTTCTTTTCTCTAGTTTTCCCCTCCTCCATTTCTCTGCGGGTCTCTATGTGACTCTTCTCTTGCTGGTCCCCTGCTCCCATTCATTTTCACAGTGGAAGGATGTGGCAATTTACCTGGTGTTCCCAGTCGCTGAAGACTTCATTCCTTGCAGGCAAAGATCCATCCCCACACAGGCCAGGCCCAGGCTCTTATCAGTGCTACTAGGTTTGGCTGAGGCTGTGGACTTGGCAGTGGGGGAAGAGAGTGGTACCCAAGGACCTTGGGCCCCAAATCTCCAGAAGGCCACTGTGCCTCCCTCTAGAGTGGAACCTCTCAGATGTGTCTCATGTCCCAGGAGACTCTGCTAGAGCAGCTGTGAAGAGCCAGAAAGGACTCAGAGGTAGTGTCCCATTCAGCCTCTGAACTGAGATCAGACCAAACTGTTAGTGCTTCCCAGGACCTCACGGCCCCATCCACACAGGGGCAGGCTGATATTGCCCCCTGGGAATTCACTGGGGACAGGAAATGTGTCTACTTTACAGATCAAAGAGCAACAACTCCAAGGAAATCATAGGGGAAAGGTTGGTTTGCTAATTTTCCAGAAGATGTGCTGATGGAATCCTGTACTTCTGCAGGTCAAGGGAAAGCCCTTCCCCAGCTCTCAGGCACAGTTCTTTGGATGGAATCTCCAGACTCTTAGTGTTTCTAAATACTGTGTAACGGAGGAGAGGGGAGGGGTGGCTTCCTGTGGACAGGTTGCTGAAGAATCGTGGTATTTATTGGAGAGGGGATGCACTGGTGAGAAAGAGAGGTCAGCTGGCCCTCACCAGGAGTCCCACGCCCTTCGAAGCTAGATTCAGCAGCTCAGTCTGGAAGGATCACAGCATCACAGACTCCACTCCCAACTCACTTTCTTGCCTGCGGGGAATTCCTGAGCAGAACTCAGGAATACATGATACAACAGCTACAACAGCTATCATGTATCAACAGAACAGTGTGGCAAGGGGAATTTCTTCTTTCCAGAAGCTTACTGCCCCCAAAGGGAAACAAAACCTACATAAACTAGCCCACCCCGCAGAGACCCCTCTCCCTGCCCGCCTCTCTAGGCCTCCCCAGCACCCCAACTTCCCCCTTTAGTGAGGGAGGCAGCTCACCCATAATAAAGAAAAACAGGCAACCTCCCTAAGCTCTTACTCAGGGCCGGCAGTTTGTTCTAAATGTGTTTCCTGCACTAACTCACTGATGACCAGCTCAAGCCACTCCCAGACTTGAACATACAGACTCATGAAGGGCTGGCCACGCGAACACTTCCTGCTTGGTCTCACAAAATGCAAAAGGTGCTATTATCACAGAAGCCAAGGCTGCTTGGAGACTACAGAGGTGACACGAGGTAAATTCATTTCCTTCCTGTCAAGAGAGACTCAACAAGGGTATAATCAGAGGCCAATATGTGCACCCGTGATTGGGCCCATCGCAGGGGTGGCATGTAATTGAACAAGCTCGCTGTGCCCAGAGGAGCATGGCGAAGTCCCATCACTGCAAAGTGTCACTCTTTTCATCGGCATACCTCAATTTTTAATAACATTATGGAAATACTGCTGAAGGTCAGGGCAAGGACAGCACCTTGAGGATGTGGCCTCTCTGAGCCATGGAGAGCTTCAACCTTGCAAAAAGGACCTTCTGCCCACATCTGGGTCAGTCACTTTTCCCAGGGATCCCTTCCCTAGACTGAGTGGGGTCTAGGGACCAGGTTTCAGTGCGGCTGTACCTTCTTGTTGAATGGACCCCAAGGGCCTCTGCCCCCCACCCCCAGCACCTCCCCACCCCGCCCTTTGAGCACTGAGGCCAGGCTTCTTGGTTACTGATGGGGCTGTCCAGTGGGTAGGCCCCTCTTCTCCACTGATGACTGGTAACAATGATAATACTTGTGTTGTGCCAAGACACTCCAGTCATGTCCGACCTACGGACTGTAGCCCACCAGGCTCCTCTGTCCATGGGATTCTCCAGGCAAGAATACTGGAGTGGGTTGCCATGCCCTCCCTCCCAGGGATCTTCCTGACCCAGAGATTGAACCTGTGTTTCTTGTGGCTCCTCCACTGGCAGGCAAATTCTTTACCACACGTGCCACCTGGAAAGCCCATAGAGTCTTACTATGAGTGAGGCACTTCTCTGAGCCGTTTGCATGTATTAACTCACTTGATCTGGAAAACAATCCTAGGCATGAGGTACTTCTCCTCTCAGATTTCACAAATGAGGAAACTGAGGTATGGATGAACTTTGCTAAGGTCAGACAGCTGGCACGTTGTGTTCAGGCTCTGGCAGCCTGGCTCTGAAGTGCATCATCCTGACCACACATTCTATGTCTATCGAGTTCCCTTGTGGCTCAGCTTTCAAAGAATCTGCCTGCAATGCTGGAGACCTGGGTTCTATCCCTGAGTTGGGAAGATCCTCTGGAGAAGGGATAGGCCACCCACTTCAGTATTCTCGGGCTTCCCTTGTGGTTCAGCTGGTAAAGAATCTGCCTGCAATGTGGGAGGCCTGGGTTCGATCCCTGGGTTAGGAAGATTCCCTGGAGAAGGGAACGGCTACCCACTCCAGTATGCTGGCCTGGAGAATTCCATGAACTATATAGTCCATGGGGTTGCAAAGAGTCGGATATGACTGAGCAACTTTGACTTCAGTGAGTCAGCACAGCCAAGCTGAGGGGACCAGAGAAGCAGCAAGTGGCAGGGAGGTGCTTTCCTGGCAACTGGCATGCATTCATTTACATTCTTTTTTCCTTTCCACTTTAAAAAAAAAGTAAATGAAAGATTCTTTAAATTCTATAGTGCTTTACAATTTTCAAAAGTTTCACACACATGATTTCATATAATCCCAAAATAATCGTTTTTTCCCCCACACCTATCTTGCCCTTCCCCACTTTCCTACCCCCTCTCCCGGTAACCACTCATTTGTTCTCTGAATCTGTGAGTCTGCTTTTCTGTTTTATATATTCACATTCTTACTGAGCATCTTCTTTGCACCAGACTCTGTTCTAGGCACCAAGGAGATGGTGATATATAAATAGATGGAAGATTACAGTCTAGCGAGAAGACAGAAATACATACATATGTATACATATATATATATATACACACACACACACATATATATATACACACTTAAATAAGGTAATATCATGGAATGGAAAATATGTGGAAAAAAAATAGAGCAGGGATATCAGATAGAGTGATTAGGCAGGAAGAGGTGTAGAAATTATTTTAAGAGGGGAAAAGTTAAAAGAAACAGGCCTATCCAAGGCTGAGTAATCCATTGGCAGAGGTTTTTGAAAGCCTACAAAAAATATAAGGAGTAATATGTCCTTGAGGCCCAGAGAAGCCAGGAAGTTAGAGATCAATGAAGACAAGGGAATTGGGGTCCACTCCATGCTCCCACTGTGGGGCCCGGGCTGACGGAAGTCCTGCCACCTTGCACTGGACTACATGGGTATCCCCTGCCTCCTGGAAGTGATGCCCAGCCCCTAGGTTCCCACATCCCTCCTAATTGTGGGCTCTGGGAAAGATACAGGAGCCACTGGAGCAACTGGTGAGGCCCAAAGGGGACATGAAGGGAGACAGCAGAGATGCGTGAGGTCTCTCGCCCTGAGAGGCAGAACCCAAGCCAGGTGAAGTGGAAAGCCAGCAGTCTAGGAGCTGTGAGTTAATAGATTTCTCCGAATGAATGGCCCTTCATTCCAATTCAAGGAGGTGAGGGGATCAGGCGAAGGAAGCCAGGAGAAAAAGAGGATTAATCCATCTATCAGGGACCTTTGGAACTGAAAACATGAAAAGATGAATTCATTTGTGAGCCATAATGATTCACTACCGGGAGAAATAATTATCTTGAAGCTTGTTTGGCCTCAGAATCAATCTTTATTTAACTGTATTTATTTTGGGCTGCTCATCCTGCTTGCCTCTCTTGGAAACTCAGGGAGGGCTTTCTCCCTCCCTTGTCTGTGTGTGCGTGTGTGTGTGTGTGAGAGAGAGAGAGAGATTCCGAAGCTTGCTTATTTCATGGTTTTCGACAGAATGATCTTCGTGTGGGTCCTTCCCTCTCCCCGCGCCCTGTGTGTTAGTGATCCTCTCCTCTAATCACTCACTTCCCAGTATCCTCTTGTTTCCTTAAAGCACTTTTGACTGTCTTCAAATCTATCAGTTTATTTGCTTCTTAGACAATCTGCCTCTTCCACTGGAACAAAAGACTGGTAAAGGCAGGGACCTTGACTCTCTCCTAGATAGATCACAACATCAGACCAATGAACAGCCATGGAATAAACAAACAAAAAGATACTAACAAACACAAGTAGCTCATGATCTCCTTTAGTCTTTCTTACAACCCCAACTTATTATTATTGACTATGCCCATTTTACAAATGAGATAACTAACTGAGGAACAGGGAATAATTGAGTAACTTGCTCAAGATTACAAAGATAGCAAAATCCTGCGCCAGGATTTGAACTCAGACAGTCTGGCTCCAGAATCATTGCCCTTCTGACTTGAGTTTTCAAGAAGTGATTCGTGATTGAATGAATAAATCTTGAATGAATGACTGCCTTGGGTTTCCTGCTTTCCTTCCCGGTGTTACTTGTTTTTAACTTTTCCTGGACCCCCTACACATCTGGCATGGTCCTAAATTTTCTACACATATGATTCAGTGGAACCCTCAACCTACTCTGCTCCCCCTGGCACGGGTCCCAAGTCTGACACTTAGAACTGTACCTCATTCTCCAATTTAGGTCTCCTGGCTCCCCATTACCAGGTGATACTGCCCTGATCTGAAATCATGGACTTAGTTCCTTCAGAAAGAAAAACCAAAGACTCAGGGGTTATGCCTCCCCGGAGAAGCACGTGGTTGACTGTGGATCTGGAAGACCCCCTTCTCTCTCTGTTCAGAAACTGAATCCAAAGAGATGAAGTTATAGGCTTCATTCCCATGTCCACCCTTCAGGTTGGGGAACAGAGGCAACATAAATACCAGTTGCCAGAGGCTAGGACAGGAGGGAACGAAGGAAGAAAGAAAGTGCTTTTCCAACTAAATTGGCTCTGAGAGTAGAGAAGAACCAACATGAGTTATTGAGGAAGCATCATCATACAACACAGGGCTTCAACTCCCAAGGGAGCAAGCCCTCCCCTCTGTCTTACAGCCCCCATGGCTGACTCTATGAGTGGTTATGAGTGGTCCTGCTTGACACATCCATCACCAGTCATCATTCTCATCCATCAAGCTTTATGTCCATGCCTGGAACAACACTTGGCACACAGTGGGTGCTCAGTCAATGCTGCCTGGACAATGAATGAAGGAGGCACTCCCTTTCTGCCTTGGCTCTGCCTTCATCCCTCACCCCCATGGCTGCACAGTTGAACCTATCTCCATCCCCTTGGACTCAAATCTTGGTCACATTCATGTACTGACTACCCTTGGGTATGTACTTCCATTCCCCACAGGAATGTTTACGGGGCTCTGAATCAAAGAA
Source organism: Moschus berezovskii (assembly GCF_049115385.1). Classification (NCBI taxonomy): domain Eukaryota; kingdom Metazoa; phylum Chordata; class Mammalia; order Artiodactyla; family Moschidae; genus Moschus; species Moschus berezovskii. The sequence goes on from NC_142471.1 coordinate 34,014,360, forward strand.
GGCAGAGTAGGTATATGCTGAGAAAATGTGCTTTCATTGAATGATAGAACTTGCTATTCTTCACAACCATCCCTGGAGCATGAGAATACTGCAACAGTTGTTCTTCCCAAATTGTGGGTCTTTACAGACTCAGGCCAATACCAAATGATGCTCCATTGAGCAATATAAAGTCCAGTCATACAAAGCTGAGTGTGCTTTCTTGTCTAGGAAACAAAAACGTTCCAACTGCTCAGCACATCCAAGTCAATACTCCGTTAATAACCCATATTGAATCTTTCCCTGAACTCCAAAAGCCATAGGAAAGCCATGCTAGTAACCTCAGACTCTCCCTTGTGTTCCATTCTCCCTCCTGTTCCAGTGTCTTACATCTGTACCTCTAGTCATTTGTTTTGTTCTTGTCTTTCAAGTTGAAGAGCATCCATGATTTTGAAATTAACTAAAATTAACTAGAATTTACCTGGAGAATTCAGATTAAGAACTCGTGCAATCCCTCTTTCTCTGTCTCATTGCTCTGCAATGCTTGGGTTCTTCCTCAATCAACTGGAAGACTGTTTGGGGACTTCTTCAGTCTGTCTTGCTGGAAGGGTCTCTTCTGGCCATTTGGATTGTTAAAGAGGTCCACTGGGATTTCTGGGTCCTGTGCTGTGGCACAGTCAAGCAAGCATATATGAATGAGCCACCATCTCTGACTGAACTATTCAACCCGAGACCAGAGTTGGTACTTCCTTCCTGGAGAAACAGTATTAAACTTCTGCTTTATTCTCCTGCCCCAGGAATACCATCTTCAAGCCCAAATGACAGCACTGTCCTACAGAGACAGGATCAAAGTGTCCACCGCCAGTCTGCCCTGCTGATGGTCAGCACCAGCCATGTAACCACTCTAGTACATGGCCTAAAGAAGAGGAATGGGGAAAGAGTTTCAACAGAGTAAGGCTGCTGGGGTTTCAATCTCAACTTCATAATCTGTGGCCTTAGGACCTTGACAAGTCACTTAATCACACAGTGACTCAGTTCCCCCTCTGAAAAATGAACAGTACAGGTCTCCTGGTGGTGTCGAGAGGATTACATGAGATTCTGCGTGGAAAACATCCTGAAAGCTGATTCCGAGCATCATTGTGAGAGGAGACTTACTGAGCACTGAGGACATGCTGGACCCTGTACTAGACACTCACACACCATGTTCTTAGCCTCACTGTGTACAGATGACATGGATACTACCTTTTCTATTTTATAGCAGAGGAGACTAGATCAGAGAACCCAATAACCTGCACAAAGGGAGGGAGTTAGGGAGTGGTGGAATTCAGATCTGGACTGAGGGCTCCCTCGCCATATGAGGAGGATCCACGAGGAGCTGACATCAGCCTCCTGTCTCTGGGTCCCCATAAAGGGCTGGTTGACAAGCAGCTCTACAGAGACGCTGGGGATCGTGCACTTGGAGCCACTGAGTCTTCCATGTGTTGTGTGACTTAGGACCAGCCTCTCTACTGCTCAGGATGTTTTGCTTCCTCTGCCATAAAAAGAGACAACAGCAATTTCCTTGCAAGATTGCCATGAGGCTTAAGTAAAACAATGGTGCTTTGCCATCTTTCACTTCTAGGTAAGATAGTCTTACCCTATGACACAAAGAGAAGACAATAACAACCCTCAGTACAGTATTAAAAGACTTGTTAGTCACTCAGTCATGTCCAACTCTGCAACCCCATGGACTGTAGCTCACCAGGTTCCTCTGTCCATGGAATTCTCTAGGCAAGAATACTGGAATGGGCAGCCATTCCCTTCTCCAAAGACTTTAGAAAAATAATAATTAATGAGATGAATAATAATTGCTAACAAACACGGCCATATTATATTTCAAGAGCCGAACTAAAACACCTAACTCTCATGATGGAGCTATACTATAAAGTAGGCACTTTTCATCATTTCCCTTTTACCAAAAGGAAGCTGAATGAAGCACGTCATGGTTAGGTAACTTGCTCAAGGGCACAAAACCAGATGCTGAAAACTTACAGGCTTGCAATTCCTCTGGATACATGTGAGCTTTATTCAAAGAATGAGTCAGTCCAGGACAGCAACATCAGGATCCCAACCTCTCGGTCTCCCTGGGAACCACTGGGATAAACAAAGGCAAACTTGTCCAGGTCACTTTACTATAGGACTTGCACGGTCTTTAAGATGTAAATGTGCATGCAAAATCATCAAGAGGGAGACAGAGTATGCAGCCTCCCCAGAATTGGAGGGGGACCAGTATGCCCCAAAATATAATTTCAGAAATATGCATCTGGGTCATTTACTCTAGATATAACAGCTCCCATCAGCTATTAGCAAAACTGAGCGTAATGCCAAAAGAGAGAAAAGGGGAAACGAAGAGTCCAGTGTCTGGACTGGACTCTTCATCCTCTGTCTTCTGTCCTCTGATCCAGATCTGTCGAAGTGTGTCTGCCTGTAGGCCTGGATACCCACAAGCCTCACACTGAATGAAGACCCACGGTGGCCCCCAAAAGGAGTGGCAGCAGGAAAAAGAGGTCAGTCTGGCACAATCCTGGGAGGCAGAGGCTCTGGTCAGAGCCTGCTGGGAATCAATGGCCTGTTTTTAACACAAGTGTGACTTCACCTGCGATGTTGGGACTCATTGGTGGGAAAGAAGGAGGCTTTCTTATCCCTGCTTTTACCACAGTAGGATCCAGAAATGTATTTCAGTAATTCCCTTAGCTGATAAGTATGAAAAAGAGAACACTGAATATTCCAATAGGGATCTGACAGAACAGGGGCACGTTCATTAGCTGCTGAATTTCCCAATGACTCCTAGAAATTGCCACAATTAGACCAAATTAAATACTTCCGTTCCAAATATAGGCAATCATGGATCATTAGGGTATATCTCCTCACTGCTGACCTTGTAAAAGAAGGTCCTAGAATTCCAGAAAAAGCAGCATCTCCTTCCTTCTTGCTCTCTCTGAGCAAAGCTAAAATCCAGTGCCAAATTTCTTGAAGCTGATTCTAAACCAGGATGGCTTTTCATGAGATTACTAAAATTGAATCGGCCTTTGAGGAGGCGTTCCTTCACTCTGCAACTCACATTCTTAATGTAATCACTGGAATTCTCCCTCATCCTCCACTGGGTGGGCAAAAGGGTAACATCGACACCCCATGTCTATGGTAGATATGGAGATGTGGGATGTCATTCCAAACCCACAGGGAAACTGAGATCAGTAAATAAACCCAGCTCCCTTCCTCCCCATCATCAGCTTTCCCCTATAGGAAACTGATAGGCAGTTCTTTGGCATACAGAGTCAATCTAAAAATCACTAAGTTTAGACAAGAGGTCACAGCTTTCATCTTTTTTTTTTTTTTTCATGTTCAGAACAAAAACAGTAATGACATTTTATGGAGCATGGTAGTTAACTGGTTTGAAGAGAGAGGCCAGCCATTCAACTGTCTGGATCTACAATCAACATTTTCAAAGAGCTTTCATCTTCTAGTGAGTCCTAGACATATTTATTTATATACCCGTTTCACAGGCAAAAATACTGAAGCATTGGCAAATGGGACTTCCCTGGTGGCTCAGATTGCAAAGAATCTACCTGCAATTCAGGAGATCCAGGTTCCATCCCTGGGTTGGGAAGATCCCCTGTCGAAGGGAATGGCAACCCACTCCAGTGTTCTTATCTGGAGAATCCTATGGTCAGAGGAGCCTGGTGAGCTGCAGTTCATGGGGGTTGAAAAGAGTCGGACACGACTGAGCAACTAACACTTTTCATTGGCACATGACATGTTACAGAAACAAGAGGCCTTGGAAGACAACGTTCATTCATCCTTGTACAAAAGCCAAATGCACCCACTAACACCATGCCTGCAGTTGTCTTGTTTTTGGCGGCAGCATGAGAGGCCAGATAAGCATGATGGATCTCCTGAGCCTCGGTGGAGACCACTGCAGGGCCTTCCAGATTCCCACACCTGAGTCTGCAAAGCAAAAGGAACTGGAGAGGCCTGAGTAAAGTTCAAGATAGGCTGGAAAACCTCCTGAGGGCCTTCACAGCAGACTCCCTGAACCACTTTGAAGATAGGCTATATAGAGGTCAGTGCTCAAAAATTCTAACTGGCCTAGGAACTCATGAGCCAAGTTCTATGAGGATAGGCTCTCCTCTAGAAGAAAGCCTACAGAGAATCTAGACCCTACCCCACCAGTGACCTCAGAGGAGTCCCTTCCCCTGCATTCCTGCCATGACAGACATGCCTTGAACTGGACCAAGCAGTGTATGGGTTATTCTCTCCTCTTCAGCTGCCTCCTTATTACTGGGGCAGCATCAGGTCACTGTGACAAGCAGAAATGATTTAAGGACTTACTGAGCTATGCTCTGGATCACTCATTGGAGACATGGGCTAACTCAGGCTACAGGAAGGCTTAGGGAAGCCGAGCATCAGTGATCAGGGCCCCACCCTTTCTTTTCCTTCAATCATACTCCACCCTTCTCTGCACTATATGTTGGGTTCTAGCTATGATTTCATTTGAGCAAAGATTTTGGAGGAGACCCTCCAACAAAAGAGTTTAAACATCACTAGGATAATGCTGCAAGGGGAGGGAGGTCTCACAATGATATTTTGTTGTTGTTGTTGCTGTTCAGTCACTAAATTGTGTCCAACTCTTTGTCACCCCATGGACTGTAGCATGCCAGACTCCCCTGTCCTCCACCATCTCCCAAAGTTTGCTCAAATTCATGTCCATTGAGTCAGTGATGCTATCTAACCATTTCATCCTTTGTCGCCCCCTTCTCCTCCTGCCCTCAATCTTTCCCAGTATAATATTTTTATAGTATTGTAAACCTTTAAAGAGCATTCTCAGTGAGAAGAGCCAAGAAATTCTCCTTGTAATGTCACCACTCAACCTTGGGACACTAAAGGTCAAAGGGTACCAAAAACACGACCCAAAAAGATGAACCTTGAGCTGCAATTCCCAGGATGCCACAATTAACTCATGACTATGAAGACATTTGGGGAAGATTATCCTCTTGTTCTGACACTTCTGGACTCTGACAGTTCTACAGATATCCTCCACCAGACACCAGCCTATTTGGTAGGCCTGTCACAGACAACCTGGAACACAGTGAACCTCACATTCACCAGAGGCTGCAGGCACTGCAGGATAAGACTACCTCAGGCAGGACATCAGCCCTTCCCTGTACTGGTTTCTGAACCTTGGATCTCAGACCTCAGAGGTAGCCCTGGATCCTCCTGCACTTTGTTATTAGCCCAGACAGTCAACACTATCCTCTGCTTTTCCTTCCTCCCAAGGACAGAAGAATGCAGAACCCTTGCCCAAGGGTGTATATATTAAGCTATGTAAACTGATTAAATCAGTCATTTTCCAAATTAGGTCTGGTGGGTCCCCAAGAGATCCACAGACTTTTGGCAATATTGATGCAATGAGATTTATCCCCTTGATCTATTGAGTCACCTATTGACAGCAATCCAACAGCAGCAAGCATCATCAAAAGCAGGTCTATTCATTTCTGGTGTATGTTTTTTGAGATGAATTAGTAGACTGGGTTGTCCACAAGTAGATTTGCCCACCTAGTAGTCAACAGACAAAGATGTTATAGTTCTGACTGGATAGGAATATTTAATAGTCTAACAGTTTTTCTAAACCCCTTTCTCTCTCTAATATAAGCAAGGTTCTACATTGGCTTTCTGGCTACACCCATGCCAGTCACCAGTGGATTGAAACACATGTAATATGCTATACAAGTTCATTATTCATATCAGGTAACAAAATATACATTTGTATTTCTCTCTAAGAGAAAAATTTCCATATTGGTGGAATGTTTATGTTAGATCAGGGAACAATAGTCCCTTATTTCTCCTGTTATACAGGTGGTTGCAAATTGCAGGGGAAATACATGCAGAGTTAAAAAGGGGGAATGTTTAATATTTGTGCCTGGTACTTTGTAGCTAAATGCTAACACCCATGTGCCAGCTACCCCTCCTTTTCTCCCTCATGCTAAATGCTGTCCCACACAACTCTCTGTGTCAATAAAAATGTTCTTTCTGTGTCATGCAAGATGGTAGCCACTAGCTACCTGTGGCTATTGAACACTTGAAATGTGGCTAATGCAGCTGGGTGACTAAACTAGTAATTTCATTTAAATTTAAATATTCACACACAACTAGTGGCTACCATATTAAACACTGGACTGATCTGGAAATCAGGACCTTGGAGAGAGTCATGGGGGGGGCGGTTGTTGGTGTGTGTGCAAGACCTACCATACATCCCTTCAGCAGGGTGTTTTACAACCCTGAAGAAGAGGCAAAGATCACTCATCCATGTGCCAACAAATACTACCACAAACTTTCTTATACCACACTGTTTTCCAAAGAACCCGTCTGTCTTTCCTGAAGACACCCATCTGTGGGAATTCCCTGGGGATCCAGTGGTTAGGACTCTGTGCTTTCATGGCTGAGGGCCCAGGTTCAATATCTGGCTGGGGAACAAGACCCTAAAAGCTAAGAGGCACAGTCAAAAAAAAGAAAGAAAAGAAACCTATCTGTTCTTCCCATAGAAGCCACTTCTCCCCTCTCCCTTTCCCCCTGGTCAGTTAGGTTTATAAGCCTTTGTGCATATGTGCATGTGTGCTCAGTTATATCCAACTCTTTTGCAGCCCCATGGATTGTAGCCTGCCAGGCTCCTCTGTCCATGGGATTTTCCATGCAAAAACACTGGAGCAGGTGGCCATTTCCTTCTTCAGGGGATCTTCCTGACTTAGGGATTGAACCCTCAGCTCTTGTGTCTCCCAGATTGGCAGGTAGACTCTTGACCAGCTAAGCCACCAGGGAAGCCCCTTATAAGCATTTAACCTTCACCATGTAACATGTTAGTTACTTTTTTGGTTGGCTCCTGTGAGCACAGAAACAAACATTTTCTTTTGTTTAAGGGAAACACACACACGCACACACTGTTCTTTCTCTAGTAAGCACTGTTTTTTGGTCAGAGACTAAAGAATATGCACAGGGGCTATCTGAGGTTCCAGCTTCTTGCTGCCCTAAGGTCGCATCAAAATAAATTTCTTAGTGTTCCCTCTGGGTAGCACAGTTCTGCATTCACTAGGAAGAGGGGCACATGCTCAGAGAGAAGCAACAAAAGGTACAGACACACGAGGGGCAAAATAGAGATGCAGCCTTGTAAAGTGACAGATGATTCAGAAGGCGACAGCTCTCCCTGACTTAGCTGGAAAGCCAAATGCCAAATGGGAAACAGCAGTCTCTTCAAGTCCCTGGAACACAATCCCCTGAATGTGAAATTAGAACTTGGTGACTATTTCCTGATCCAGCCCTTTGTATTTTTCATGAAGCTTAAAGGAGATTAATGGGACAATCAGGATATTACAGATGAAAACCACATGCATTTCAAAAGAGGCTGTGATAAATGACTGAGAAGTCCGCAGACTAGGTGGGGACAGGACAGGGAAGAGGTGGGAATTGGGAAACTCCTCGCCATGGGCTCTGTCCTACTCCCACTAGGACACCCTGGGAAGGCATTCACCTCCATCCTGAGACCCACTGGACAAAAGAAGCCCCGTCATTGAGCAGTGGTGAGGTCCAAAGGGGCAATATTGGAAACAAACACCCCAAAATGATTAAGTTCTACTCCAATGACTCACATTATTAAGCAGTTCAATCAACAGAGTTATTATTAATAATGGCTAGCAATTATCAGGTGTCTGCTATAGGTCAGGCAATACAGATGCAATGACTCTAAGGCTCACAGCAGTCCAACAAGACATATAAGACATGTCTAATTATCCTTACTGCTTGTGCTCACTTGCTGCTATTTCGTTTTCCACATACTGACTCATTTAATCCTCACAACAACCCTATAATGTGGATATTATTCTCATTCTTATTTTATAGATGAAACGATTGAGGCCAAAGAGATAAAGTGAAAGACATCACCCTCCCAGGTAGAATAGAGGGCCACCTGATGAAAGGACACATCAGAAAACAACCCCTTGGATGAAAGATTAGAACCTGGTGACTATTCCTGACCCAGGTCTAGTAAATGGCAGTGCTGGGACATGAACCCAGGTGAAACAATGAGTGTACACTGAGGCTCAAGGTCCAGTGGAAGTCAACTTACCCACCATCTTGGACTTATTTGGTTCTAATCAGTTTATGCCATGTCCTAGGGCTATGTCATTCTTTTAAAGGTTGTGCCTTGCCCCTTTCCCTCCTGTTTCACAGTCACAGCTTGGAGACAGACTCAGGCTCGGACAGTCTGTCTACAGTTGGGATTCCTCACCTCCACACCACACCCCTCTTAAAAAAGTGATAGCACCACCAACTTGAAACTGGGCTTGCCTACCTCCAACTACTCAGCCTTTCTGGAGCCACCCTGCCTTAGTTATAATCCATGATCTACCATGTCTGGCTAATGGCCTTGCATGTTCCTTCCTCTCATCAGTGCAAAACATCTTGGGAAGCCCTCTTTTTCGCCATTCTATGACTGAGAAAAAATTTAGCTCCTCCACTAGGAAGGGGAGAGTGGTAGTCTCAGAGGTTGGGAAGAGTTTTAGAAAATGCTGTCCGTTTTCTTTTTAACCCTCTTTTAAGAAAGACATTCTGATGATGGCCTCAAAAATTAGTTGCTATGATGTTCTAGACCATGCTGGGTGTTATTTATGCCTTCCTGCTCACAGAACCCTGGTCTTCCCACAGAATTCATTATATTCTAAGAGAGAGTGGGCGTCCTCAGACCAAGTCAAACCAAGCTGGTCAGAGGACAAGCTAGGATGAGACAACAGAAAGAAGAAAGTAGTTCGTGGCTGGATTGCCCAAGGTCAGGCCTAGAGTTAGAGCACAGAGATTTATGAGCAGTAGGTATATGCCACCTTCCCTGATCAAAAGATAGAGAATGCACAAACTTGAGTTCTGTAGAGAACATTCGTTAAAGTTTTCCCAGAATCCACTGTCCACTTCCTTCTTCCACCAGTCCCCAGAATTCCACTTGAGGATTCATGTAGTTCCAGAGAAACTGACTCCATCAGTATGTGCTGTCTCCTGCCACAGTAATCAGTTCAGGGCTCAGCACCAGTGACCTAAGCCAGTCCAATCAGAGTGACTCTCAGGTCTCTGGCTGGGAAAGTTGGAACAAAACCACCTTTCCTTCCAGGTGGGCATAACAAAGGAAGACAGAGCCCTAGAAGATTTTTCAGTCATCTTAGGGCTCCAAAAGGAGCCAGCCTTTGGTTAAAAAAAAAAAAAAAAAATCATTGCATAAGACAGAATGGGGAGATGGAAGAAACCAGACGCTGGGTGAGAGTACTCAACCAACAGATCATGGTTCTCCCTATACCAGCCCTAATTCTGTGAGTTTTTTTCAATGAGATGAGACACTAAAATCCCCTTTATTGTTTAAGCTACCTTGTAGAGTGGTTCTTCTTCTTTGCAAATGAAAGCATCTGAACTAATACAAATGTATATAATTTGGGCCTTGCAGTAAAATGAGAAGGCACAGTCCAAGATGATATTACATTTCCTGAAACTAGCAGCTCCAACTCATACAAAACTCATGCATAACTCAGTTAAAGGACAAATTCCCTCTCTACTGTATCCTCATGGGAAACTCCTACTCACTCATCAAGGCCTAGCTCAAATGTCCCTTCCTGCCTCCAAGACTACACTCAGGCAAAATTAATCATTTCCTTCTATTTTATTTTTTATTCCCATAGAAGCATATTACTCATTCTCTTATGTAACTACAAATGCACAGCAGTTCCTTACTGCTCAAGGGCAAAGAACACGGCTTATGTATCCTTTCTATAAGCATCAAGTCCAGGGCAAGACACAAGCATTCTGCCTGCTCCAGGCTGAGTGGCCTTTGACAGGTCACAGAACACTCTGACCCTCCTCTCCAGAAAAATAGGGCTAAGTGTGCATCTCACAGGATTTTGGGGGAAGATCTGACTTAATGTTTATCGAGCATACACACAACTTCCCAGAACATAGTAAGTACTCAATAATAGGCAAGCATAGGTATTTCATAAAAATGTGTTCAGTTAATACAATTAAATAATTTCAAATGTAAAACTGGATGGATAGATAGACAGACACAGACAGACAGGCAGATAGAGAGATAATTTTTTAAATCTCCAAAAGGTATCTGGTAGTTTAATAATAATCATACTGGGTGGAAGTGATTTGTTAGCTGCAGTTGGGGAAGAAATGTGGACAGAGAGATTGCCTGGCCTTATATACACCAGATCAACTTGGTAAATTAGGCTCTGCATCCTCAATTTCCAATATCTAGAAACAAGATGGCAGAACTGCACCAGCAACTGAGATACTCTATAGATATCCAAACAGGAAGACATTGCCTAACAGGATCAGTTGGCAAACACACATCACCCCAGAGTTGACCCCTCAAATCTACCTGACCAAGTCATGTCATAGTGGATAGCTATTTCTTTACCTGCCTAGCTTACATGATCCCTTTGGTAAGAAAACAATCCCTCACTCTCAATCTGTGGTTCAGTGAGGGCCCCACCCCCACTCTCCAGTTCCAGGAGTGGGTGTACACCAGGCTGACCCAATGAGACCAGCAGACCCATCTTCCTGGTCATGGTAATTGGTTCAAAAACAAGTGTGTGAACCAACCTGTTCTAGTAAGAGTCAGTTTTGGTTATTTTTGCTGGAACTTCTGTATTTAAAAAAAAAAGAAAGTGCCTATTCACTGAGAGTTAAGGGTAAGAAGTGAAGATGAAATGCATTTGACTCTGTCGCAGAAAGTATAAAACCAACACAGAAGTACAAATGTGATATGGAAGGTGAAATGGAGTGAACCAGGAAGAACAAAGGACTTGGAGACATCCTTCAAGTGCCTGGGGTCAGCTAGACAGAAAGCCAAACCTAGACTCTGAGGTTTTCAGTTACCAGAGTTATCCAATCCCTCCTCAGCCTTTCCTTTTTGTTGTTTTGTTTTTTATTTTGTGCTTAAGCAGCTTGAACCAGGTTTCTCTCATTTGCATACAAAAGTCCCAGATGATACATGCACTCACGCTGAAAAGACTTCCCATCCCTTTGCTCCCAGGATTTGCATCCTGACACTCTTGGGTTTTGGGAGGGTCCAGAGAGGGTCTGCTTGGCTCTGCTTAGGTTCAGTTCAGTTCAGTTCAGTTCAGTCGCTCAGTTGTGTCCGACTCTCTGCGACCCCATGAATCACAGCATGCCAGGCCTCCCTGTCCATCACCAACTCCCAGAGTTCACTCAAACTCATGTCCACAGAGTCGGTGATGCCATCCAGCCATCTCATTCTCTGTCGTCCCCGTCTCCTCCCGCCCCCAACCTTTCCCAGCATCAGAGTCTTTTCCAGTGAGTCAGAGCTCACTGAAAAGGAGACATGATAAATTCAGCCTTAATTTAAAAATCTGGTCTTATAGGTTCCATTCAGCACTTCTTCTCTATCCCATAGGTTTCTCTTGAGCTGAATAAAGAATCATTTTATAAGTAAACATCTTCACTGCTTATCCAGCAGAGCTCTCCTCTTTATTGGAAAACGCAATTTATTTTAAAAATTAAATTCCCCATGGCATGCAGTCATTTAAATTAAGGGAAAAGCTAGTATTTCTTCAACTTCAGCTTGCTGTACCCAAAGGGATGTTTTATGGATTCCAGAAACGTCCAAAGTTATGAAGACAGCCCTTGGGTTTACTCCTGGGTTCAGTTTCTCTTCATTACATCTCTTCAAACAACATGCAAAGGATGAATCACAAGTATAATCTGAAGAAATACAGAAATAACCAACTAGGAACTCAAATCTTAAGAAAGAAAGAGGAGGGACTTGCCTGGTGGTCCAGTAACTAAGACTCCATGCTCCCGATGCAGGGGGGCCAAGTTTGAGCCCTGGTCAGGGAACTAGGTCCTACATGCTGCAACTAAGACTTGGCACAGACAAATAAAATAAATACTTTAAAAAAGAAAGAGGAACTTAAAGATAAAAAGCAAGGTGAGGTGAAGTGGAGTGGTGTCTCTGAAAACACCACGTCCCAAAATCAGCTTAGAGTCCAAGAGAGCTGCAGGATGATCAGATGCAGGATAGAAAGAAATGTTTTAGTTCCCAAGTCTCTTTTCCAAATGAAACATTTAAGCACAAGATGAGAAAAAGCATGTAAGTAGAAGGGCTCTCTCCAAGAGGGGGGCCGTGTAAGGAGGAACAGTGAGGATCAGCTGAGAACCAGCCCCCAGGACTCCCTGCAGCCCAGCTGATGGGCAGGGAACCAGTGCTCCCTCCTTACTGTTCTCCATCACCCCCCACAACTCTAGCTGAGATGCAGCCGAACTCATCAGACATTCTTCCAGGAAGCTTTCAGTATGAGACAAGTCTTCTTCCACTGGAATCTTTTGTAGGCACGCATGCTCAAGAGTAGGACTTCTCTTACTGACCTTCTGCAATCCGTTCCGTTCCGTCGCTCAGTCATGTCCGACTCTATGCGACCCCGTGGACTGTAGCCTACCAGGCTTCTCCATCCACGGGATTCTCCAGGCAAGAATACTGGAGTGGGTTACCATTTCCTTCTCCAGGGGATCTTCCCGACCCAGGGATTGAACCTGGGTCTCCCGCATTGGAGGCAGACGCTTTAACCTCTGAGCCACCAGGGAAGCCCAACCTTCTGCAATAGATCTGGTTAAATACAGGTAACAATCTCCTTCCCCACTTTTCTATACCCACCACTACCACTACTCCCCCCGCCCCCAACCCCGAGCAGGATGTTAACTATGAACTCATATCTCCCCAACCCTCCCATCTGGAACATGGCACCAGGACACTTCCTGCTGCTGCTGCGGCTGCTAAGTCACTTCAGTCATGTCCAAATCTGTGTGACCCCATAGACGGCAGCCCACCAGGCTCCCCCGTCCCTGGGATTCTCCAGGCAAGAACACTGGAGTGGGTTGCCATTTCCTTCTTCAATGCATGAAAGTGAAAAGTGAAAGTGAAGACGCTCAGTCATGTCCGACCCTTAGTGACCCCATGGACTGCAGCCTACCAGACTCCTCCATCCATGGGATTTTCTAGGCAAGAGTACTGGAGTGGCTTGCCATTGCCTTCTCCGAGGACACTTCCTAGGACCTAACAAATGATTGCCTCCCCCTGCCCTTGGACTCATCTCTTCTTTTTCCTCTCAGAGGCCCCAGGGACCTGGCTCTCCAGCATCTCTCCAGACAGCCCTCTTCCTCCAGGAGCCTACCAAGGAGGAGGACACTATCTACCACCCTAACACTCAACCTACACTTCTGCAAGACAAGTCCACAAACACCTCTGAGGATTGCTACTGCTACACCCACGTGGAGGGAGTGATAAAGTATCAAAACTAGAATGAGTTTATAAAGAAAGATGAAATGTTCTACATCATTATAAAATATTTGCAGGACCTTCATATACTTAGACATGAGTGTATGCCTGCTTCTTCTCCTCTCATCCCACCACCCTCATCCGTCTCTTCATCAGAGCTGCTTCATCTAAATCCTGTTTAAAGCCATCCTCAGTTAAGCCTCCCCTCTTTTAGAATATGAGCAGCCCATCCTCCATTCCCCTTTAATACTAAAAGCAAGCCCCATTTTCAATGTGTGCCCACACCACTTCCTTAAGCTCTCACTCCTGAAGGTAACAGGGGCCAAGTGAGGCGCTTTGTCTAGGAAGACCCATTCATATCCCGGAGGAGGTGGTGTTCTGGGTGCTTTTCCCATTATGCTCAGGATCAGCCATCCAAGACTTGTTCCAACCTGAAAGGCAGAAACGTGTTCACTGCCTAGCAGGTGCTTACAACCTGCAATTCTGCAGTGAGAGCCTTCTTTACATCTCCTGGGTGCAAATCCTCTTGCCCAAGTCTGTTGGGCACCACAGCAAACAGAGGTACCCTGGTCCTGTACCTGCAGCGTGGGAGCAGCAGGAAGGCATCCCCAGCAGAAGGAAGGGCAGGTAAATGAGGGTGCAGAGCCAGGGTGGCGATGACATAGCTACTGCTGCTGCTGTGTGAGTGTTTAAACGGGTGCTGCTTATTTGAATGTGGCATCTGTCAAGGCTCAGTGAGGATGACAGATGTCTCTCTGCTCCAGGAACAAACACCACAGCCCTGTGGGGGTGACACAGACAGGCTCAGCCAAATCAGACTGGAGACGTTCGATTCTCTGAGAATCATCAGAAGACAGCATGGAGGGATCCAGAATCTACCGCACACCTGCTCCCCTAAAAAAAGCCTGTTCTCATTATGAAACCTGAGAAGTGCCAACTCCAGGAACAAGTGTGCGTGAGCCTAGGTGGCCTCATTCATTACCAGATGAACCACCCATTCAAGAAAGACTTGAGGTGTACCTAGGCAAGGGCCCCTCATATACTCAACCCCTGAGTGAGCTCCCACGGGAATCTCAGCTCCAGGGGTGACATCATTAAGCTGATGAATTGAGCTTCACCCTAAGTCAGCCTAATTCTGTGCTTTTCAATTGCATAAGACATTTAAAACTACATATATGCTCATTTCTGCACATCCAGCACCTAGACAAGTGCCCATTGTTGCTCAATGGCCGACTACTGAATAAACAAACAAAACACCAAGAAGGAAAATCAATGGGAAGCAAAGCTATACAAAAGAAACAACTATGGGCAAATGATAATAAGGAGCATTAATAATTCCCACTACAAGGAAAGGGAGAATAATCTGATCTAAGTATGCAAGAGCAGAAACTAACTGTGTATGCTGAATTATGCCAGTGGTATTTTAAATATTTCACGGGACTAAGCACAGAAGAAGAGATCATGCTATGCTTAAAAGAGTTCTCAGTCTTGTCTTAGAAAAAAGGAGAAAGACATGTATAAAGCTGTAGGGAGACCGCGATGTAGCTGATCTTCTAGAATAAGGTCTGGAGCCATGATACTGGGGCAAGCAGGGAAGACTTCCCAGAGGAGGTGACAGTGAGTGGGCCTTGGAGGAAGGATGAGAGCCTGGGGGAGAAGCAGGATAGCCACTGTAGACAGAGAGAGCAGACTCCAAGAACTGTCCCCTCTGTGGGCCCAGGGGCCAGAAAGCTGCTGGCCTCCCAGTCCTCCCAGAGATGGGGAGGCCCAGCTCCTGGTGGAGCATAAGGCTTTGTCCAGGCTAAGATGGTCTCAGGCAAGCCTGGAGTCAAGGCTAGCAGGATCTCACTTCACCTGGACCTCTGAGGTACCAGGGTGGGCACGCTGTCCTCCTCAGACCACTCGAAGATGGATATTTCCCTGAGCACTGGGGGGAGGGGATGGGCACCCTCTTCACTTTTGTGGTCTTTAATCTTCTTTTCCCCATTTTTCTTGCTTCTTCTCACTTTCCTATCCATTTTCCAGATGTGTTTCTCAGGCCTCCAAAAGAAAAACTAGGAGTAGCTGGGTCAGGCTGCCTTGAGCCTCTTCATGTCCAGCACTTTCTAGAGTCTGCAACCCAGCTCAGACAATAGCACACAGGGGGCTCCATGCAGACATGTGGGGGCGGGGGGCAGTGTGGGAGGAATTCAGGAGCCAGGGCACGAGTGCAGTCAGAGGTCTGAGCCTCCTCACTGCCAGGAGGGGAACTGGAAGGATCTGAAGCCCTGCCACTTTCAGGGGGTCTTCTAAGTGACCCTGGGGCTCCATGAGTCATGGGTCAGAACACTCCAGTGGACAGAGCTGGGCTTGGGGTCAAAGAGATGTGGGCATAAACTGTGGCTCAGTCATCTTCCCGCTGTCTGACTGCTGGCAGTCACTCAGCCTCTCTGAGAATTAACTTTCTTATCTGTAAAGTGACTATCACGCCTGTCTCACAGGGATATTGCTAGAATTATATGACATGGGGTCTACATTGGCACAAAACAGGAGAGTAGTAAATGACAGCTAGTTTAACTATTACTGGTATTACGATCATCACCATCATCATCAGCAAGGTTAGACACATCTCAGACCAGGCCCCTGGCGGCCCAACTCTGAATCCAGGGCCCTTCGCTTCAGCAGATGTGAAGGTGAAGGTGGCCCTGAAATGGAGCAGGCCCTGGAGGAGTCCCAGTGTGTGCCCCTAAATCCCAGACTTCCCTCCCAGGGAGGTCACTGTGCCACAAGCCTAGGATTCCATCTTTGCCCCAGGAACAAGGTAACTGGCTAGCCCCGGACCTTTGCTGGCCCAGCAGCAAAGAACAGGAAGGCAGAGCAGGAAAGCGCAGGAACTAATGAGATTCTGAAAGCATGAAAATTAGAGACAATTGGGAGGGTGTTGCCACCTAATTGTTCCGGCACCTCCCACTGCAAAAGGCAGAGAAACTGCAAGCAGAGGGTGAGAGCAGGAGGAGGTGAGCCTGAGGGGCGGAAGTCCCAGCCTTGGCTTCAGCTGGGAGCGGCTCAAGGGACTCTCGTGGTTAGGTAGAATAGAGTAGCTTCTGCTCCCTGGTGCCTATATGTCCATTTTTGGGGCCAAGAGGTGCACCCCAGGTAATTCTGGGCTTTAAGGAGCAGGGATTAGAGGGCCCAGATGTACACCCAAGCAGGGAGCAGCACACCCAGGCATGCCCTCAACCGTGCAAATGGAAGCAGGTAACGTGGGCTCAGGAAACGTTGTTTCTGACCCAGCCCAGGCAAACTGTGACCTGATTCTCAGTTCCCTGAGAGCTGAGCCCACTTGTGACTGAGCTAGGACCAAGGTCTTCCTTAGCAGGCTGCCGGCTGTCCGTTGGCACCTCAGCCTCCTCCCCTGTGCTCTCTCCTCCCTAAAGAACTTTCACATCCATTAACTCACACCAGCACCCAGCGGGCTGGCAAGGGCAGGTCAGCAAGGCAGGCACGCTGACCCTGCTTCACTGGGGAGAAAAGGACAGCCCACTGACAGGCCAGAGGCAACACTCGGATCCTTCCAATCCAATGCCCCTTCACCGTACCCTCCCAAGGACAATGTCCTAGCATCAGGCCAAGCTTGGGAGGAACACATCACAGACCGTCTCCCCAACATTACACACATACAAGGAGTTGGTATGGTCTAAGAGACAACATGGAAAGAGCCAGAAAGATCTGTACCCAAATCCAGTTCTACCCTGTGTCTTGGTTTGTTCAAGCACCTGTAACAAAAATAAACTGCACACATTTATTTCTCACAGTCCCAGAGGCTGGGAAATCCAAGATCAAGGTATCGGCAGGTATAGTATGTGGTGAAGGGCTGCCTCCTGGTTCATCTTTTTTTGTGTCCTCATATGGTGGAAAGGGTAAGGCAGCTCTCTGGCATCTCTTTTATAAGGGCACTAATCCCAAGAGGGCTATGTCCTTATACCCTGCTCATTTCCTAAAAGCGCTACCCCAAATACCATCGACGGTGGGGAGAAGATTTCAACATATGAATTTGGGGGGTGGGAGGGACACAGACATTCAATCTATATCAACCCCTTCTTGCCCATGTGAATTTGGGTGCATTATGTAACCACTCTGAGTCTCAACTGTTTCATCTAAAAAATGGACCGTCACTGGGAAGGATAAATGTGATGGCCTGAGGAAAGGCCAAAGCCTGGAAGACAGCAGATTCTGAATAAATGTGAGAGCATCTTCAGAAGGATCATGGCCACCGTTCTGCCTCAGACTTGGCTGCCCTGCTTATAGGGCAGCTACAGCCTTGCAGGACCCAGGAGCCTCTGCCCATCTGCCTGAGTCACCCTTATCTCACTCTGCCACACCCGCTCTCCCAAGAAGTGACTCTCCCCTGGATAGTTAGCTTATAAAGAGATATGCATCTGTCCAAGGGGCTTTTGATGAACGTCTCCCTGGACTCCTTGCAGATATAAAGAGGAGGAACGCTCAGAACAAAGAGTCACTGCTTCTCTCCAGGCCAAGCCACTCCACTGATCAGGCTGCAGGAGGCACAGAGAACATTTGTCCCCTTCAGAGATTTTAGGGTCCTCCTGTCAGTGAGAGGAGAGGGGCACAACTGACTTAGTTTGAATGACCTTTTTTTTCCCTGAGAAATACAGGGTGAGCTTCCTTAACCCAGTTTATTCCAGTTGATGCTACAGACTCACCATTGCTCTTCCAATCAATAGTAGAATCAAGTCATCAAACTGGAACCATCCAGCTCAGGCCATACAGATGACAACCTTCTGGATTCTCACTCCTAGGGAGTCCCCAAGACAAGGGAAAGTCGATGGCTTCAGTCAGGCAGAACCCTACAGAACCCAGAGACTGCAGCATCTCTGAGTTGCCCCCAGCTCCATGAAAGACCAGAGTCAGGGAGAACCAAAGACCATCAACAACGGCCACCACCCTTGCCTTCTGCCAGCCCTCAGCACTGAGTGCATGAGCTCTTCCCGTAAGTAGGCACTGTATTCTTAGTAACCATTTATTCAGTCCAACTAGGTCCTAATAACTAGAATTAAATTACTTCTTTGCTTAAAGCCCTTCGACAGCTTGCTGTGGCTCCCAGGATAAGATAGCACACTCGTGTGCTCTTACCCTTCTCTCTCACTGCTTTTCAGCCAGGCCACTCCTTGTTCACTACACTTGGATCCCCCTGGCTTTATTTTTCCTTCCTTGAACATGTGCACTCAGGACTGAATGCGTACACTCTCTCCTCTTTGTCCAGTTAATTCCCACACCCCGCCTCCCCTTCTGGTCTCAGCTCAAAGGCTGCTGCTTCAATTCCTTAACTACTCCCCAGGACAAGTTGTCCCTACCATCTTCTGTCTTCCAGGTCTTTTAAAAACAGACTGATCAATATGTATGATTGTACATTTCTAGGTTCATTTTCCTCTTCTTCCCTACCATGTAAGCTCTAGGACACCCAGGACGATATCTAATTTTCTCTACCAGCTCTCATAATATCTGATGCCTAGCAGATTCTCAATGATCTTTGATGAACACATGTGTTCCTTTATTCATTCCACTCTCTAAATTCTTACTTCACATTTAATCAAAGAGCTTCAGTGAACCATGAATTAAGAAACCACTGTCTACTGAGCACTGTCCTAGAGAAATAAATGAGCTCATTTGTATTTGTAGTTAGTAATGCTGCCATTTTTAAATGAGTAAATCCTGACTCCAAGAAGCTAAGTAACTTTTATAAGTCATAGAACCAGCAAGTGGCCAAACCAGAATTGGAAACTCTGGCTCATAACTTCTTTCTTTTTCCACCATATAACAGAAGTGATAATCACTTGGGTGCCCAGAATGAATGGGGAGCAAGTCTTAACTGTGTTTGTCTCCAACCCTCTAGCAGCCAGGATTGGCCCCAGTGTGGCATGGTTCCTCCACCAGAGCAGAGGGGGCTGCTTGGACAATGAACTAGAATTGGCATGTTTACCTGCCTATGATTAACCAGAGTTTTTATTTGACAGCAGTTGCTGAAATAACTGAGGCTATAAATAAATAGGAACTGGGCTAGAATCTGAACCTGCTTTCAAAGCAGGTTTCCAAAGGAGCTACACAAAATCCAATCTGCTCAGGGGGAAAAAATGGAACAAGGGAAAAAAGGCTTTCATCTCTGTGGTATGTTAACTAAGGATTAACTGAGGTTGTATGCTGCAAGGAAGCTAGTGTTGAGAAGTCGTCAAGAAAACTGAGGTGCAAGAACCAACTGCATAGAAGAATCATCCAAGGTTATCAACCAAAGCACAACTGGGGGCAGTGACACTTGGAGCAAACGACAGAGCCATGAAACGTCACACCCCAATGTCTCAACATAGGAAATAGGTCCCACTTGTCCTGCAGATCCCTGGCTCTTCTCACTGCCATCCTTGGACAGGCAATGGCAATTCATGGACATCTTCCACTCCCAAGCCTTGAACAGCACAGATACCATTTCCAGGGACCTACTAGAGACAAGGTTTTCATTGATTTGTTCAAGATCCCTCAACAAGGTAGCTGTCAGCTGCAGGAGGGCTGAAGCCTGAATGGTTTGACTCTAATGAGCCTCTCATTCAACACTGGAACTTTCATGAGGACCTCCTCTAATTGGAGGCAGAGAAAAGACAATTAGGAGTAGATGATAATATGGCTTTCTGTAGGTTCACCACTTGACAAAGTGCCATCATGTACTTGAACCTAAACTTAACAGTCACACGTGTGAGTTTGCAGCTGACTATCCAGTAGAGTCCTGAGAATCTGCTCCCTGAGCTTTGTGTGTTGTGATGGTTCAGGCCACTTGATATGCCTCTCATGGGGACCCTGGGGGCTCTGGTAGCTGAGAAACCTGCTTCCGTCTTACTCTTTCACTAACAAGCTCTATGACATTAACCTTCCAGGGTCTCATGATTATTACCTGCAAGATATGGAGATGAACCTCTACCTAGGAAGTCCTGCTTAGATTTTGATTTGAAATCTGTAGAGAAACTGAGGAAGAACTGATGTCTTTACTTCTAAATCTTCCAGTCCATGAACATGGGATGTCTTGTCATTTCTTTAAGTCTTCAGAATCTTCATTTTAACAAGATCTCCAGGTAAACTCTGAACATCAGAGTTTGAGAAGCACTCTGCTCTAGAGTAGAAATCACAACAGCTTCCTCTGGGAAATTTTACAAAACATGGCTGTCTGGATTCCCTCTAGACCAACTGAGTAAGAATACCTGAAGGTGGGGCTTCCCTGATAGATCAGCTGGTAAATGCAGGAGACCCTGGTTCAATACCTGGGTCAGGAAGATCCACTGGAGAAGGGATAGACTACTCACTCCAGTATTGTTGGGCTTCCCTTGTTGCTCAGCTGGTAAAGAATCTTCCTGCAATGCGGGAGACCTGGCTTTGATCCCTGGGTTGGAAGGTTCCCTGGAGAAGGGAAAGACTATCCACTCCAGTATTCTGGCCTGGAGAATTCCATGAACTGTATAGTCCATGGGGTTGCAAAGTCAGACACGATTGAGTGATTTTCACTTTCATCTGAAGGTGGGTTTAGACACTGGAATTTTTTTTTAAGTCTCTAGGTGATTCCAAGTGTCAGACAGGTGTGAACCTCTACTCTAGACTCAGGTGAGGGCTTATGAGAATCTGGGCTCCTGTCGGTCTGGCTGATGCACTCTAAGTCAGTCTGATTGAGGCCACTGGTCCACTGCTTCTCAGCCCCACTGCACTTTAGAATCACCTGAGGACAGGAGTCACCTCACTGAGAAATTTTAAGGAACAATTCTGACCGATGGCTTTATCTAACTCCTTCTACTGGTCTAATGTGTTTCCCATACTTGAAGATTGCCTTCCTCTACCCACCCCAGGAAGTGGAGCAAGATTCCAGAAGCCAAACCTCTTGCTGCCTCTTATCTTCACAAATCTCTCTGGAAGTTACTGAGGCAGCAGGAGACAGAGGAGAGAGAGAACATGTGTGGGCACAAGAGAAATATCCAATTGCATAAGTCTGATCAATAAGATCCACGACCCAAAATACTTAGGGAACATCTTTTGCTTTCGTATCCACCTCCTTCCCCTGCTGAGTCAGAAAAACAGTTCCATATTTGAGAGAAAAACCCTCCTCTAATCTCTCAGGGCAAACGGAAGTTTGGCTGTCTCTTTTTCTGTGGCTTCTTGTAAAGGTTAAATGCGTGTCTCAGCTACGGCAAGGTGGGACATGACACACTGGTCCCCCAGATATGAACCAATCGGATATTGCCTGAAGAGAGCTCTGTTTCTGTTATCTTTTAATGGATTTGGGGGAGAGAGGAGCTAATGTAGATAAAACAGATGTAAAACTTAATGCTTCCATTTTGGATGGGCACCAACCCCAGCAAGCCAAAAATAGACATAACGCATCAATAATATTTCTCTTTTAAGCTGCAGGTCCTTTGGAGAGTTTGCAAACGTTCATAGATGACAGAAAAGCAGAACGATGAAAACAGTAGAAGCTGCATGCTAGGCCCCCAGGTTGGGGCCTCAGTGACAGCCATGCAGGAATATCTGTTTTTTAGACTCTCTTGTACCTATTTCCTACAAAAAGCCCTTCCAAGAATGATAAGAGCACATTCTCTCCTGCAGGGCTGCCAAGTTCATTCTCAATACTGCTGCCACTGCCTATCTGAAGATGACACATCTCTGATTCCTAGTTCTTTCTTTGAAACTAAACGTTCAAAGACCTTTAGAATCATAAAACCCCAACATACGAATACTTCAATTGCCAAACCATGGCACCCTGAAGTTGAACCAGGCAGACCCTGAAGTTTCCTCTCTTGCTCTTCTGTGAGAAGGTGGACGTGACCTATCCAAGGCCACACAGTCAGTGTGATATGGAACACAGTGTGGCCAGAGGAGTGGTGGGGACCATGGGAAAGGACTTGGCCTGTGCAATCGACTGACCTGGGTTCCGAGACCAGCTCTGTGACCTTGACCTTGAACAAGCAAAGTCACAGTATTTTCTACTTTGCATGGCAACTTGGAGAATTAGAAGTAATGAGAATGTGTATGAAGTGGCTGACACACAATGGGTACTCCATAAACAGCAGGGACTTTTATAACTTGACCTCCCAGTTCCTAGTTTAGTGCTCCTTTCACAGGCCCATCTTATGAACCATTTCCAATTAAGCCCAAGTGTGTTGAGGGTTAGATCTCCTGCCCTCCTCGCAGATATAGGACAATACCATCCAGGCGGCTTTAAAGACAAGAAAAGAAACTGGATTTGCACTGTTCACTCAACTCTGACCCTGACACCTCACAACCTTTCCTTCAGTCTGTCTTCTGTCCTGGGGCTGTGGTTCCTGGCTGAGCCCTGCTCGGTATTAATTGTGACCCCTCATCATAGTGGACATGGCCCTGACTCTGAAGCTGCCTGTTCCTTGCTCAGTTCTCTAGGTCAGCATCCTTCTCTTCCCTAAGGACCTTCATTGACCACACTGCCTACAGAGAAATGATAAGATGGAGCCCTGCAGATCACGTGGCTATTTGTTGACCCACAGAATGACTTTATTTTTTTTTTTTTTTCATTTAGTTGACAACATGTGGGGGAAAAAAAAAAAGACCACCAAAATGTATATTTCTTTCTTCCCTTGAGAATTCACAAACTCGTTACATGGCCACATCAGCCAGAGCTTGAAGGCAGCTGCTTCCTCCCTGACCCTCACTCCACAAAGTATGGCCCCCAACAGGTCCTCTTCCCTCATGGCATGATCTTCCTAGCTCATAACAGCATCTGAGTTTTTAATCTGATACAACATGGACCCCAGTACTTCCGCTGGACATTCATGGTTCTTTACTACCTGACCCATCCCACCTGTTCAAACTCTTCTCCCAGGAACCCTGGAAAATCTCCCTGCTTCTAGGCCTCTGCTTGGAGCATTCCCCTGTCCAGTATGCCTCTCTTCTCTTTTGTTTACCCAACCCAATCAAAAGGGTCTCCTCTTCAGAAATTCTTCCTGACCACCCAAGCCATCAAGAGTTCTCCTCCCCCAAAAGCCTTGAGCCAACAGCCTTCTTACCTACTATCACACACTGTGGCTTTTTCCTGTGAGCGTGTCTCCTGTTTCCCTAGCTGAACTGTAAACTTCTTGAGGCAGTTACCAGTGCTTACACTTGTTCCCCTTCCCTAGAAGGCAGTTGCAGGCTCTGTACAGAAAAGCTTTTGGCCAAAAATTAATTGTTTGGTCAAGGGTTATCATCCATATCATCGTTGAGCTAAAGGTCAAGCACTCATGTCTCTCTAGGCTGACTTGTCTCCATACCACCCCACCTATTACCCCCTCTCTGAAATGTATCCAAGATCCCAGTCTCCTGGAAACACTCCAGAAGGACTAGGACTTGTTTTCTATGTCACCAATAAGAGTTCCCATCTCCTCCAGTCTCTACACACATCCCAGGGTCAAACAAAGAGAACTTGGCACACATCAAAAGCTCAACAAAGATCCACTCAACAAAAAGCACCTTATATTTTGAAATTACATAAATGAACTTACTTACAAAACAGAAAGAGGCTCACGGACTTAGAGAATGAACTTAAAGATGTTGGAGGAGGGAGAGATTGGGGGAAGAGATACTTAGGGAGTTCCGGATGGACATATACACACTGCTATATTTAAAATGGATAAATTACAAGGACCTACTGTATAGCACATGGAACTCTGCTTAATGTTATATGACAGCCTGGATGGGAGGGGAGTTTGGGAAAGAATAGGATATATGTACATGTATGGCTGAGTCACTTTGCTGTTTACCTGAAACTACCATAACATTGTCTGTTAATTGGCTATACATACACGCTAAGTCACTTTAGTTGTGTCCAGCTCTTTGTGACCCTATGGACCATAGTCCACCAGGCTCCTCTGTCCGTGGGATTCTCCAGGCAAGAATACTGGAGTGGATTGCCATGCTCTCCTCCAAGGGCTCTTCCTGATCCAGGGATCTAACCTGTGTCTCTTACAGTCTCCTGCATTGGCAGGTGGGTTCTTTACCACTAGAGCCACCTGGGAAGTCCTTGTTAATTGGCTATGTGTGCTGTGCTATGTCCAATACAAAATTAAAAGTTTTTTTTTTAAAGAACCTTACTTTTTATTCTCTGTACCTCTGCATATGCTGTTTACCTGGTCAAACACAGATTTCTTTTTTCCACCAACCACCAGACAAGGGGCTTGGAAATTCCATATCTAATGTTCTTATCTTGGTCCTTTCCCTTCCTCTCCTCCGCCAGCTCATCCCTCTGTCTAGACTCCGTGGCACTCTGCTCTTGCCTGTCCCAGCCATTGCCAAATGGTGGTGCCATTATTTGCACAAGTCTGCGTATCCTGTGGATGCCATGTTCTTCCACTGCTGGGACTACATGACCTTCTTCCATGCACCTGCCTGATGCCAAGCCACATACAAGAAGAACTAGCCCGTGCGGGAGGTATGATGATCCTCATTTTGCGCACGAGGAAATGGGAGCAAAGACCCAGACTCCACGCATGTATGAGGAGGACAGAAAGAAGGAGTGGGTTTGCTGAGAAGACCCGGTTCTATCATCAGGATTAAAGGAAGAACATTCCTTCAGTGTCATATCTGGGGCATTGTTTGACAGCTGCCCAAAGGAATAGCTAATTATATAGGTGAAAGCACTTTTGTCTGATTTGTCATTTACTTTCAATGAAAGGCTCAGAGTCTGTGAAGTTCCATGATCATTTGACCAGTAGAAATGCAAATGATTTCTGTTCAGTAGAAAAGATAATCCCAAAGTTTATGATTTTATGGCCTTGTAAAACATTAACTAGTTTTATATTTAATCTAGCCGTCTTATTGCAGTGTTCTTTCTTCAGTGCCTATGTAACTCCATTTTGCTATTTTGTTGATCCCCTCATTAGGGAGCTAAATGCAATTTTTGACATGTGCACAGCCTATATTTGTATGAGTCACATTTTTAACTTCTGAAAATTATATTTTGACACTAAGCCTGCCACCAACTCTGAGAGTGTGGGCAAGTCTCTCCCTCCCCTCTTTTGGATTCAGTTTCCCCATCGGTAACATAAGGTAGTGAGCCTAGATGGGGAAATACAAGCCCTAGAAAATTTTTATTTTAATACATAATCTTCAAAAGAATAATTTTCTCACAGGGTTGACTATCTTATAGAGTTATTTCCAAAAATAACAACAACAGCAATCACTAACACTTATCCCAACTCAGGAATTAATATCAAATGCTATCCCATTAAATTCTCACAGTGAAGTAGGTGCTATTGTTACCAGGCCCACTGACAGAGGAGGTTAAGAAAGCTGAAACATTGTTGCTGTTATTTTAAATCAGGAAACACTACATTCAACCCTCTATCCATATTTCCTTCTGTTCATCTCTTCACCAGTCTACTCACCCAGCCAGCCAGCCAGCTGATCAAAAACAAACACGATGCCCACTTTCATACTGGATCTATCTAACTGACTGAAATGGAAGTTGAAAGAGGCAGCAATTGCTTCTGGCTGGTGGGTCCAGGAAGACACTGTGGAAGAGATGTCATTTCCACTTTGTTCCTAAAGATTGGAGCAGGGCTATTTAGAGAGAGGTCACACAAGCATCCTCAGCTGAAGGAACCCCTGGTGGCAGAAAGGACCAGGGGCAGGAGGAGGGGGACATGCACAGTGGGCAGGGAGCACCGGGGCAGGCTGCTGAGGATGGTGCAGGAAGGGTGGATGGCGGCAGACAGAGCTGGAAAGAAATATTGATTGGTCCTGATGTATGTCAGCATCTTACTGAGCATCACGCTAAGTGTTCTTCATCTAATGCCTCCCCACAATCATCCAGACCTGGAGTACCGTGCACGGTGGTAAGTTAGCCAAGGCAAACCCTTCTCCAATGCCAAGGCTGGGCACTCCAAAACGACCAGAGTTCTACACCCTTGGATGGCAGGGTGGCCAACAACCACAAAAGGGGATCTACTCCAAACTCTAGCCTCCCTTCCGGAACATGTGCCCCAGAGCTAACTGAAGCTAGCTTGAGCTCACTCTGCAAGCAGTTGTCACAAGGCACTACATCAGAAGACTCCCAAGGCCCAAATATTTAACAACCAGAACACTCCCTCCATCCATCAGTGTAGTAATTCTATCCAAGGGGGAAAAAAACCTATTGGGGCTTCTTCTCTGGCCTGCTCATTTCTTATAAACACGCCACGGCCATTTATAGCTCACAACTCACTGCTCTCTAAACATTTACACATTTCTCCCTTCGACACATCCTTGGCCATTTGATTAAGTGGTAGGTCATAGAGGCTGGACATCAAGGCCTTGGGACCTTTGGATTCTGTCCAGACCTGCTTTCAAAAGCCTTTCATGCCGGTATCCCCCCTTCAGGAAACATGGGGATCACTGGTGTCCTTCAGCCTTGTTGATGCCTTGATCTGCCCCATACCCACTTTTACACTTGCTGCTGGGAGGGCTGCTGGCAGCCTCTTCAGGGTTTGCTAAGCTGCAAAGAGCTGCCTGGACCAAGGTCACGCCCTTCGGGGACTGCCCAACTCTTATATGACTGATCAGGGTGAGGAAAAAGAAGCCCATTTCAGTTCATACCAGGGCCATGCTGGCAGACTGTCTGAGTTCCAGCTTGCTCTATGGGACCAGGTGATGCTGCAATAGGACTGCCTCACAGCCCAACCTCTGTGAAATCCTGGCCTGCTCCCCTCCATCCATGGACTTTGGTCTTATGGACACTCTCTGATAAATATCCCTGAGAAGCACGCTCACCTGGTCTCCGAATCTGCTTCCCGAGGATGCTGAATGCCACAAAGCCTGAATTTGTTGACTGAACACATGTCAGAAACAAGACTTCTTGCCTGCTAAATCCAAAGTAACCCAAATCCCACGTGCTCAGACAGGATGTGGTCCTGGCTCCTCTAGATCCTGGGCACTCTTGCTGCTGGCCTGGCAAAAAGAGCAGTGTAAGCAAAAAGGCACATGGGGGTGCTCTGACCACCCTGAGCGGGGCTGTACTTCCACATGGGCAAAGCCCCTTTCCAGGGAAATCAGGTACCCAGTTGTCTTTCAACAGGGTCTGGGAAGTTTTAGGCAGCAGTTAGGCACTATAGACCTTCTCTATCAGAAAAAGCCACAAGGTTCAATTTCCCTGGGTAGCTGGGAGAGTCAATCCTGGGTGGAGAGATAAATGAACCAATGGAATACCTAACAGGGAACCCTGCAATAGGACAGCATCCTCCCCTTTTTTTTTTTATTCCAGGAACCACCGAGGACTTTGAATGGCTCAGATAAATGTAAATGTAAATGATGAAGGATGGTCATCCCAGGGCCTTATGTAGAAAGTCACCTTGAGGGATAAGAAAGCGTCCATCAATATCAGAAAAGCCAGAAATTTTTTTTCCTAGAAGATAAATGACTAATTTCAAAATAATTATTTTATCAACTGCTGTATGTTTTCAAGTTAACTTTTTAAAAAATGAAATATTTCACTTTTTAAATAAAACACTGGGACATTTAGATGTACAGTGCCAGTAAGTTAGTTCTTTTTTTGCAGTGAGGGATAGAGAGGGAGCTCAAAGAATCCCCAGCATTCAAATGGCTTAAAAATCTGAGAAAAAACAGCATAGTTCTGAAAGCACTCTGTCATCATCCACCAGAAACAATGCTGGTCACCACAGCTCCAGGGTGCCTGGGAGTCAACAAGCGGTGAAAATAAAATGTACTGACTCTGCCACCCAAGAGGAAGGGTGCCACAGGGACGCGAGCCAAGTGGTGAGGGTGCCGCTTCCCTGTGATTCCTGTTTGTACCTCCTCTTTGCCGCACTCCCATCTCACAAGTGCCTGGGGTTTGGGTCAAAGGCTCAGCTAGGAAGAGCTTAAGACATCTGCTTTTGCCTTGACTCTTCAGGGAGAGGAAGGAGAATCTGTCTTTTGCTAAGGTGAGGCACACGAAGCGGCTGAGTTGCCCGCCCCCTTCCCTCCAAGGGCTCTGTTTTCTACTTTCAGCACAATGGATAGGATAAGGACCTGTCAGTGGTCCAGCAGATCAACGGACAGGATGACATCTACCTCTGCCATATGCATTCAGGGAAAAGCCTTGGCTCCCAGAGTCTAGAGACTTGAATTAGGCCAACTGTCACTGTTGCTTTGCTGTTGTACGTCGTAAGGCACGTGACATACCCTCTTTGATCCTCAGCTTGCATGTTGTGAAGAGAGATCTCAGTTCCAGTCTCCTTACTTCCAGGGCATTTGAGATGTTCAAATAACAAATAAGATAGCATATGATAGAATACCTTGACAAGTGAACATCAAGTATATGCAAATATGAAACACTCTTATGTTCATCATAAATCAACTAATCTATGGTGATCACTTGGCAGGAAGGATGTAAGGAGGCATTTCAAGACAGAATTATTATTCATTGTAGGATTATTTGTGTAATGTTGTAAATGACAGCTCTTCACCCCATAACTGGATTCAAATTAAAAGCCTCATTCCATGGCCTTTACGCACACATTCATTCTCATTGTTCAATTACAAACACTGAGATGAGATGCTGATGACATCCTGGGTAATTGTCTGGTTTCTATTCAGAAATTCTTGGTTCACGAGCATTGTTTCATTTGATATTTGGGGAATAACTAGGCCTTCCCTTGACACTTAAAGAAAAAAAAAACAGTGTTTAACAATTTCTATGTTAAACTGAGTACTAAATAACCAAGAAGGACAATGGACCAAATTCTGTGGTTAATAGAGAACTGTGAGGCTTCCTCCCCACCCCCATCAACTGTCCAATAGGGAATCAAAATATTCTTCTGATACTAATTAAGTTAAAAGGCAATTTAGTGTTTTTCTATTTAAAATAGAGATCGACTAAATCATCAAAAAATTTAAAATTAAAGGCTAAAACTCTTTTCTACTCAGCAAGCTGAGCGCCGAAGAATTGATGCTTTTGAACTGTGGTGCTGGAGAAGACTCTTGAGAGTCCCTTGGACTGCAAGGAGATCCAATCAGTCCATTCTAAAGGAGATCAGTCCTGGGTGTTCATTGGAAGGACTGATGCTAAAGCTGAAACTCCAATACTTTGGCCACCTCATGCGAAGAGTTAACTCACTGGAAAAGACTCTGATGCTGGGATGGACTGGGGGCAGGAGGAGAAGGGGACGACAGAGAATGAGATGGCTGGATGGCATCACCGACTCGACGGACATGAGTTTGAGTGAACTCCGGGAGTTGGTGATGGACAGGGAGGCCTAGCATGCTGTGATTCATGGGGTCACAAAGAGTTGGACACAACTGAGTGACTGAACTGAACTGAAATGAAGCAATAAGAACACACTTGAATTCTTTTCTCATGGGCATTTAAGAGATACTAATAGGTACAGAGAGAAAATGGAAAAGTAAAGAAAACAGCTGGATAAATACCTAAGAGGAGAAAACAAGAGTGATAAAAAAGAAAAAATGAGAAATGGTTAAGAAAGGCATCCAGGATGGAGACAGAGGAGAAAATCAGACAAAAGTGAGCAGAAAACAGTCAACCCAACGAACAACAGCAGTAAAATGAAAAATAAAGATAAACTTTCATAAAGCAGCCTCTCATTTTGGAACGTTAACACTAAAAGCTTTGAAAGCTATTTTACAGATTTAGAATGACAGGAGTTAAAGGGTATGCAGCCTCTTGGTAACTACTTCCTTAATGAGATAAAATCGTATCAAGACTACATCCAGCTCAAGGGCAAGTCGCTCCTCATCCCTGTGTGATAAAGGCCATGCTATATGTTTCTCGTGTAAAACATTTGATGTCTATGCAGGTCAGCATTTTTATCAGGGCTTCTCCTTACTAAGGCAGGTGACTTAGTTTCCCTATACCACAGTGTCCTCACCTATAGGGTCCTGGAATGGGAACAGACATAGTACTTACTTCATGGTGGATATAACACAGGGAAAATACCTGGTACCTTGCTGCTGCTGCTGCTGCTAAGTCACTTCAGTCGTGTCCGACTCTGTGCGACCCCATAGACGGCAGCCCACCAGGCTCCCCGTCCCTGGGATTCTCCAGGCAAGAACACTGGAGTGGCTTGCCATTTCCTTCCCCAATGTGTAAAAGTGAAAAGTGAAAGTGAAGTCGCTCAGTCATGTCTGACTTGTAGCGACCCCATGGACTGCAGCCTACCAGGCTCCTCCGTCCATGGGATTTTTTAGGCAAGAGTACTGGAGTGGCTTGCCATTGCCTTCTCCGACCTGGTACCTTAGGTGGCACTTAATATATCCTTAATAAATATGAGCATTTGTTATTAGCTAGGGCTACAGTTCACTTTAGATGAAGAAAAAGAAGGAATGCGTGTGTATAGATTTTTTAAAAGTATTTTGGATATTGTATAACATCACCTGAAAGCTCTTTCCTGATTAGGTTGAAGTTATCATACTCGGAGCCGTCCTTGTCTCATACCCTACATGAAGAATGAAGAACATTCTGCATTTTCTATCCTGTGTCTCTTTCCCGTCTCTGGCTTCCACACCCAGACCTCAGGCTTGGTCAGCCCCCAAGTCTTCTTAAAGTCTTAGTCCAGCCTGGACTCTTAACTTTGAGAAGCACTTCTCTTATCTCAGGTCTTCATACAGGCCATGGTTCAACCACAGCGTCACCTCTGTTTCCTTCCTTCATTTCACTCACAAAGGAATCCTTTTATCTAGAGCCCTTAGTCTGGCTCCTTGGAAAAGAGTCTCTTCTTGGCATTACTTTCTTGCTCAGCCTACCTTTCCAAAGAATGAAAGCACCTTTTAGGAACCTGCCAAAACACATTGATCCTTCTTTCTCTCAGTTTCCTACA
The DNA here is from genome assembly GCF_049115385.1 of Moschus berezovskii. NCBI lineage: Eukaryota > Metazoa > Chordata > Mammalia > Artiodactyla > Moschidae > Moschus > Moschus berezovskii. The sequence goes on from NC_142471.1 coordinate 34,045,539, forward strand.
CATGAACCCTCAAATACTCATACGCAAGTCACAGGTATACATTCAACTCAGAGCTTAGCACATAGTAGGCTTCTGTGTTCACAGCTTTGATTCCAGCATCCCTTCATTTGAAGACCTGCTCCTCTTCCCCCAACCTAGTGAAACAGTACTGGAGCTTGATAGGAAAAATGCCTTCTCTATTGAGGGAATGATGCTCTAAGCATCCACCCTGCATGCTTTTACATCAAGCAACATAGTGGGCACCATGATGGGAAATGACTTGTCTACTTCAAAAGAGCTCAAAGTTCCAAGACTTATGACCTCTTTGAAATTCATTATTTATAACTTGGTATAGAACAACTCTGTGTTGTTCTGACCTTAGAGTCTCATTTGGGGTAGAAGTGATGGCCCTGTATCTCTCCAGAGACTCTGAATTAGCTATATTTTTGAAGCCCATTGGCTCTCAGCCCCTCCTTCAACAGATTCATTCATTCAACACTGACTATATTCCAGCAAGTAGATGCTAATTATACAGCAGTGATCCAGGCAGACAAAATTCTTGCTTTTATGGAGTTAGTAGGAATTCTAATGCAGATGAGAGAAGATAGATGATAGACAAAATACTGAACAAATAATCAAAGTATATAAATACTCTATTAGAGAATTTTAAGTTTATAAAGAAAAATGAAAGATGCAGAGAACAGAACATCAGAGGAATTTAAAATAGAGGAAACTTATTGGGGTGGCCAAAAAGTTCATTTTTGTTTTCCCCTAAGTGCTCAGAATGATTGAGAGTTAGAGAAAATATAAGGAAAATGCCTTCAGAAAAATGATACTAATTTGTGGTGTAAAAATAGCATGTAGCCTGCTCCCTGCAAGCCTGTTTCCTTCTCTACAGTACTTTGTATGGTATCTTCTAGCACTGAAATTTTATTTCTCTAAGTTGTAAGTAGCAATTTAAACTGAGACTAGAGTTTGCTGAGACCTAATTACTGTGATCTAAGTTCAATGACATAAAGAACACTCCCACATTCCCCAGAGGTCTCCCCAAATCCACCATGTGTATTCCTGGTCGCAAACAACTGTGAGGGCAATCACAAATTCACTGTGATTTTACTTTCTTCCACTGACTCAGAAATAACTTTAAATCCAAGTCTTGCCTTCCTTCAGACACCCTCCTGATAGGGATGATCCTAAAAAGAGTCAGAAAGTGGACTCTGAGAGCAAGGATGTTGGGCACCCTAGCTTCAAGCAACAGCTCATTCCAGAGCCATTGGCTTGACTCCAGTGAATTCAGACCTGTTAAGGTGGCACCCAACCAAGGGTTTCCTCTTCTGAATCTTTTATTTTCCTCTCTATTTTCCTCAGAACTGATACAAGGCTCAGGAGGAGGCCCTTCGTCTCAGAAGAGCCACCTTGGGACCATCCAGAGAAGGAAAGTCATCCATCAAGGGCTCATTAGCCGTATCTGATTAAAAGCTCCCTTTGGGGTGATTCCTCTGCTTCTCAGAGTCAGGGTTCTGCCTGCTGGAGGAGCTATGATGAGCAGATTAGGAAGGGCCTGGAGGCCCTGGAACAGCCACTGGCCCCCTGCAGTCTGATGAGAGCTGAGCCTTCTCAGGTTCTTCCTATGGGCCAGACCCAGTTCTGAGTGCTCTGCATATGTTAGCTCACAACCCTAGGAAGTGGATTGTTAACTGTTATTCCCATAATACAGATGAAGCAAATGAGAGCCAGTAAAGCAGCCTGTCCACGCTCATCAAGTTTATAAACAGGAGACAATAGCCTAGACTCTGTGATTAACCACAAATGCTATGGAGCAGCCCTATCAGAAGAAATATCATACAAGACACATACATAATTTTAAGTTTTCTCAGAGGCATTTTTGGGACACTTAACTGATTTATTTACTAGTTTATTGATTGATTTATTTAAATCTGTAGACATTTAAAGACAAATCTTTAAATGGGTGGCCCTTGGACAGCAAGATCAAACAAATCAATCCTAAAGGAAATCAACCCTGAACATTCACTGGAAGGACTGACGAAGCTGAAGCTCTGATACTTTGGCCACCTGCGGTGAAGAGCCCACTCACTGGAAAACACCCTGATGCTGGGAAAGATTGAGAGCAGGAGGAGAAGGGGAGTGACAGAGGATGAGATGGCTGGATGGCATCATAGACTCAATGGACACGAGTTTGAACAAACTCCAGGAGATAGTGAAGGACAGGGAAGCCTGGAGTGCAGCAGTCCATGGGGGTCACAAAGAGTCACACATGACTGAGCAACTGAACAACTGTTGGAGGAGGAAGCTTTTAAATTGCTTTCACCTGAAGCTTACATACATTGGTTTTCTTGTACATCTTTTTATTTTTTTTTTCCTCTTTGGCTGCCCTGAGCAGCATGTGGTATCTCCGTTCCCCAACCAGAGATTGAACCCATGTCCCCTGCATTGGAAGCACATAGTCTTAACCGCTGGACTGCCAGGGAAGTCCCGTTTTGTACATCTTTAAGGCTGCAGTGTTGGCTGCCCTTTCCCCGTTCTTTCTTCAGAGAAACCTGCTTCAGGGATGCAAGTGACTCATCACAGAGACCCTCGACAGCCTGAGCCAGTCACAATGCTGCATTTCTTCACCAGCAACTGGTTTAGAACCAGGCATGTGACTCAGTTCTGGCCCAAGAGATAAATGGGGAGGTGGCCTTGGGGTTTTAGAAAAATGGTCCTAAGAAAGAGGCCTGAAGGAGATGGTTCCTTTCCCACTGGATAATTTTTTCTTTTTGCCTTCTTTTAACTATAATCAAACATACAATGTAAGATTCATGTTAACCATTTCTAAGTTACAGTTCAATGGCATTAAGTACATTCACATTGTACAATCATCCCCCTATCCATCCAGGAGCATGTTATTTTGAAGTCAAAAGAAACGGGAGCAATCAATTTTAATAAGAGCTTATTTAGCCTAGATTAGGTTCTGGTGAGACTGTCCTAAATACTACCCTTTCAAGATATAATCAATATAAAGATTATTATTATCAATAATATTTTAGAGTCTTCATGTTAAAATTTTGTACTCAATTTTACACTTACAGCATATCTCGATTTAGACTGGCCACATTTCAAATGCTCACTAGCCACCTGGGGTTAGTGGTTCCCATGCTGGACAGCCATATCCAGTTTCTCCGGTCCAAACGCACACTCAGTCAGCCCAAGGCCATCCGCAGGGGAGAACAACAAACCACCTCTTTACATACGCACATCACCACCACCACTCTAGGGCAGCCTGTAATTCACTGCCAGACCCTACATGGTGTCTGACTCTAATAGTTCTAGATCAGCATCTCTAAGCTCCCTCACCCCCCAACTGCCATCATCATGATGACGTCAGCAAAAGATCTAGGCCCTGAAGGACAGCATTTCCTGGTGGGGCAAACTTTGTGCCTCTGGCCAATTCACCTGTGGGTCCAGGTCCAAACTGTGAGGGTGACCTCAGCAGTGCAGGTGGAGACAGCACCTACGTAGCCACTTGAGCACCCCTGGGCTAAGCCAATAATAAACAAACACATGCCTGCATGGAAAGAAGGAAGTGTGTGAGCAGAATTGAGGCAAGCGATGGTTGCCATGGAAACCAGCCAGCCTCACTCCAGACTTTTCCCTGATGTTTTGATCATTATTCCGTGGCTGATGAAGCCCAGTAGATATGAAGCATTGTCCCTGTACCTACGGAAACCTTCCAAATGGTCCGGTTATGAGCAAAGCAGATTAAAGAGGGAACAGTCACATACCTGTTCTCTCCGTCATCACATCCACCTTTTGTCCTGGGTATTACCCAGAGGATCAGAAAATAAAACCATCCTTGCCTCAGAGATAAATGCCTGGAGGGCATCAAGGTAAGACAATAGAGATGAGGTGGATCCCAAAACAAAAATGCTAAAAATGCTTGACTGGACAAATGGTTATGGCTTCAGGGGTTTACCACCTTTCCAAATTGACTGAGAACTCATCCTGTAAAGCACATCCTTGGACTGATCTCTTCCCAGAGCCATGGGTCTTTGGGATGGTCCAATATAGTCTTTCGCAATAAGGAGTTCATGATCTGAGCCACAGTCAGCTCCTGGTCTTGTTTTCGCTAACTGTATACAGCTTCTCCATCTTTGGTTGCAAAGAATATAATCTATCTGATTTCGGTGTTGACCATCTGGTGATGTCCATGTGTAGAGTCTTCTCTTGTGTTGTTGGAAGAGGGTGTTTGCTATGACCAGTGTATTCTCTTGACAAAACTCTATTAGCCTTTGCCCTGCTTCATTCCGTGCTCCAAGGCCAAATTTGCCAGTTACTCCAGGTGTTTCTTGACTTCCTACTTTTGCATTCCAGTCCCCTATAATGAAAAGGACATCTTTTTTGGGTGTTAGTTCTAAAAGGTCTTGTAGGTCTTCACAGAACCGATTAACTTCGGCTTCTTCAGCATTACTGGTTAGAGGAACTCAAAAGCCTCTTGATGAAAGTGAAAGAGGAGAGTGAAAAGGTTGGCTTGAAGCTCAACATTCAGAAAACAAAGATCATGGCATCTGGTCCCATCACTTCATGGGAAATAGATGGAAAAACAGTGGAAACAGTGTCAGACTTTATTTTTTTGGGCTCCAGGATTGCTGCAGATGCTGATTGCAGCCATGAAATTAAAAGACGCTTGCTCCTTGGAAGGAAAGTTATGACCAACCTTAATAGTATATTAAAAAGCAGAGACATTACTTTGCCAACCAAAGTCCGTCTAGTCAAGGCAATGGTTTTTCCCATGGTCATGTATGGATGTGAGAGTTGGACTGTGAAGAAGGCTGATCACCGAAGAATTGATGCTTTTGAACTGTGGTGTTGGAGAAGACTCTTGAGAGTCCCTTGGACTACAAGGAGATCCAACCAGTCCATTCTAAAGGAGATCAATCCTGGGCGTTCATTGGAGGGACTGATGCTAAAGCTGAAACTCCAATACTTTGGCCACCTCATGCAACAGGTTGACTCACTGGAAAAGACTCTGATGCTGGGAGGGATTGGGGGCAGGAGAAGACGGGGACGACAGAGAATGAGATGGCTGGGTGGCATCACCGACTCTGTGGACATGGGTTTGAGTGAACTCCGGGAGTTGGTGATGGACAGGGAGGCCTGGCGTGCTGTGATTCATGGGGTCTCGGAGAGTCGGACGCGACTGAGCGACTGAACTGAACTGAAGTGAACTGAACTGAATATAGTCTTTCACACATCCGTTCATTCCTTCACTCACTCATGAATGAGAAGCAAGATGGTACAGCAGAAAGAGTCTAAAAATCCAGTCTTAAACTCCAATCCTGATGCTTATTGGATGTATTGTCTTAACTATTTTTTAAAATCTTTGTAAATCAATTATACTTCAATAAAAAATTTAAAAATGAAAATAATAAAAAGTAAAAAATGTTGTGCTATGCCCTGGTTCTCTCACCTGTGGCATGGGGGTGAGAACAGAATAATATTTGTCACTTGTCATCCATAGAGTGATAGTCAACGTCCTTAGACATTGACTTAAAGTTATATCTTTTCCCCTAGACTGTGAGCTCCTTGAATATTGAAACCATATCTCATTCCATTTTGATCATGAACAAACTACCTAACAGACAGCCTGGTACTTCCAGATACTCAATAATATCAGTTGGATGAAGAAGTGACAAAGTGCTTTCCCTCTCTTTTAATTTCATTCTCACAGCAATCTGGTTGAGGATTATTTTAGCCCAGTGCAAGACAAAGGAGATTATAATGTTAAAATACATGCTTCCTGTTCCCAAGGTATTTACCATTTACTGTATTTAACAAACAGTTTACATAATATTTTGTCTGTGCCAGCTACTGTTCTAACTACTTTATAAATATTAGCTCACTGAATCCTCATAACGCTTCAATACAAGGTGAGATGCTGCCTGTAGGACTATCACTGGCCCAAGGTCACATGAGTACATGGCAGAGCAAAAGTCAAATTCAGCTGGTCTGGCTCTACAGCCAGTGCTCTTAACCACTCGGGCAATGCCTTAAATAGGGGACATAGGTCACCTGCACAGTATAAAGAATGTACAAGAGTGATGGGTTACAGAGGAGGAGAAGACCCCACACTACATTTTCAAGAGGAGAACGATTTGAACACGCAAGAACATTGGAGAAGAAAAGAAAGGCTGGCTGGAAAGCGAGTAGGGGCCAGATGATGGTCAGCGCTGACTGTCTGCATAAGCAGTTTGGGCTTCAGGCCATGGAGTGCCACTGAAAGTCTCTGAGCCATAGGGGAAGCTAAGCAAAGCTGGCTTTAAGGAAAATTCATCTGACAATGGCATGTAAGGCAGACTAAAGGGAGGAGATGGGGCAAATGGGGAGAGTGACACAGTGACTGATATCACGGGTCAAGGAAGAGGTCTCAGAGTCTAAACCGGGTCGAAGGAGGCAGAAGCACAGAGGGTGAGGCCATAGGACACGGCTTCTACCATGGTGTAAGATGTCTACATCAGCTCTCCACCAAACCACTCAGATTAGAAACAAGTTCCAGGAAGCTCTCCCTGGGCACCTTCCCAGCCATCCAGAGTGGCACAGGGGCAACTCACAGCACCAGCTTCCAGAGAAGGTAAAACTCAGAGCTCTCCTAAGGAGTGCCTGGAAATGCAGGCTGAGCTCTCTCCATGTATATGCAGCTGGTTACTGAAGCAAAGATGGCAAATTCAATCATGACAAAGAACCCCAGCCATTTCAGAGGTGAAAGGCAGCCTGGTACATCGAACTGCTGTCCTGTTATATCACCCTATCCATCACCACCCGGCATCTAAACCCAGCCTGGGTCTCACAGCTAGCAGAACTTTCTTTTCCAATCCCCATCGCAGCAGAAGTAAGGAGCAAAATGAGAAATGGACAAGGAGAGTGGGGTGAGTCACGGCTCAAGGACATGATCTGGGTTTTCTTCCAAGATCTACCAATTGTCTGAAATCCTTATCTATCCCCGGTGCTGCATGAATTCCTGGGGAAGGTTCTCTCTGACATCAGCATGAAATAGATCCCAGAGAACGCATATAATAGGTTGACTCATAAAACTGGTACAGAGAGCTTTGCTCTGACAAAAGCTGGAGTCTTCCTTATTATTTATCTATCACATTTGAAGCCTTGGAATCCCATTTTCATCTTGATGGAAGCCATAAAAGCTTAGCAAACTTTTATGGCTCCCAGGTCGAAGCTGAGGACTCTACCCCCTGTTCCCACCCAGCAATCCTTGCAGACTTTTCAATTCAAAGTCAGGGCAGAAATTGCTTTTGGTCAAAAGCAAAATGTATTTATCTTTGTAAGCATAGTCATTAAGATGTGAGCATGAATACCTGACGAGATAAAACACAAAGGGAGAAAACAGGCAGAAATAGAAAGTGAGGCTTCTGAAGCTAGAGAGAAAATGATGACACATCAACCCCCACTGAAAACTTTTTATGGTGCAAGAGGGTGGGGTGTGGAAAAAGGCATCTTCAGAGACTGGGAGAATGGAACCCCGAGAGTGGGCCAAGGGGACAGCCTTGCAGTAGGAGGGCTGTGATCAACCTGTGCTCAGTGCTAAAAGAGCTTTCAGAGTAGACCTAATAAATGGGAAAATTTTGCTTGCATTTCTGTTTGTCTGTAGAATCACTGTGGATCTGAAATCCACCCCCTCCAATCTCCACACACTGAAGAAAGTCTCCAGATGGAAAAATCTGAAACTAGGCTTCAATATGTAAAAGAAAGAAAAGAAAAAGAAGGCTTATCCAGAAAGCTGACAGCTTTCTCCTCCTCTAAGATCTAACCTATGGAGCTCCAGTATCAAATACTAGAGACAGTCAGGAAACATGGGTTCTTGTCTATTTGTTGCTTTGGACTGACTGCGTGACCTTGGACAAACTTCACTTAAATCACTCATAGACTTTTGGAAAATGATCTAGAACAGATGTAGCAAAGGCATAACAAGGCATAAAAAACACTGGTACTGCCACCTCCCAAGACATTGCTCATGGCAGACATCACTAATCAATCACAGCACACTGTAGAGTAGAGTAGCAGTCCCAATCACTCTTCTGCACAGCCTTGAATCTTCAGCAAAGCCAACCAATCTGGCCAACAAATTAATCAGAATGGGCCCTGGAGATGAAACCTGTTCACCATCCCTGGACTGCTGCTGCTGCTGCTGCTGCTAAGTCACTTCAGTCGTGTCCGACTCTGTGTGACCCCATAGACGGAAGCCCACCAGGCTCCCCGTCCCTGGGATTCTCCAGGCAAGAACACTGGAGTGGGTTGCCATTTTCAATGTGTGACTAAATCTCTTCTAATCCTTGAATTCCAGAGCTATAAAATGCTACATGTCACATATATTCTCATTACAGATATCTTTGAAAGTGAAAGTCACTTGGTCCTGTCTGACTCTTTGTGAAAACATGGACTATACAGTCCATGCAATTCTCCAGGCTAGAATACTGGAGTGGGTAGCCATTCCCTTCTCCAGGGGATCTTCCCAACCCAGGGATCAAACCCAAGTCTCCCACTTACAGGTGGATTCTTTACCAGCTGAGCCATCAGGGAAGCCCAAGAATACTGGAGTGGGTAGTCTATCCCTTCTCCAGTGGACCTTCCTGACCCAGGAATCGAACCGGGGTCTCCTGCAATCAAGGTGGATTTTTTTCCCAGCTGAGCTATCAGGGAAGCCCTCAACTAAGATCTATCTTTCTTCTTTTCCTTGGCCTTTTTTCCAAGTCCTAGCAGCCAAGGCTATAAAGAAAAAGACTGGCTGGAAGGCTCTTCCATTACACCCATGTCTGAAGCTCCAAAAGTGACCCTGTGTATTTTTCTTGGACCTCTTTACCTTAGATTCCCTTATTCTGCTAAAAAGCTCCTCCTAAGGCCAATGTCCCCTCTATTCTCTTAAGGATTTCATCAAGGTAGAGAATTCTGTTCCTTTTCAAATGCTATGAGATCATGGAAGAAAAGACAGCCTGGGGAAGTTCAAAGACATTTAATTATTATCCTCAGTTCTTTTGAAAATTATTAAAGAGCGTAGAATCAGAAATTCAGATTTCCTCCAGATCCCTGAGAACAAACATTTCATGTGTAAATGGCTTAATGTGTGTTTAATGTACACAAAATTGTCTTTCAGGAAAGTGGATTGTTTTTCATGTCATTTTGCATCTCTAAAATATACCACCTATGGCAAAAGGATTGAGATTCAAGGTCTGACAAAATCCACAGCAGAAATAATTAGCCCCAGAGGCTGTGTCTGAGAGTTAAATGAAAGAGAATCAAATTACTTATTTATTTCTGTTCTATCTGGATCTCTCCATCATAACCTGGGAAGAGGAACTGTATCTTTGGAGGCTGGAAGGGTATTTTGCTGCATCGTCTCTACGAGGTTGATTTGTTGGAGAGTGCCCTGAGCCCCCAACACAGCAACTCCTTCTGGTCCAGGAAGCTATGAAAATCTGCTTCAGCGATGTAACTTTCTAGGAAAAGCTACCAGAAAATTCTACTTGTTTGCAAAGTTTGCACAGATCAGAGGAACAATGATGTTTCGTCATTTAGCATCCAAGGAAGGGCTCAGTCCTTACTCCCAAGGACAAGGATGGTCTTTTCTTAAATAATATGAACTAAACCTAGATAGTATATTAAAAACTGAAACATTACTTTGCCAACAAAGGTCCGTCTAGTCAAGGCTATGGTTTTTCCAGTGGTCACGTATGGATGTGAGAGTTGGACTGTGAAGAAAGCTGATCGCCGAAGAATTGATGCTTTTGAACTGTGGTGCTGGAGAAGACCCTTGAGAGTCCCTTGGATGGCAAGGAGATCCAACCAGTCCATTCTAAAGGAGATCAATCCTGGGTGTTCATTGGAAGGACTGATGCTAAAGCTGAAACTGCAATACTTTGGCCACCTCATGCGACGAGTTGACTCACTGGAAAAGACTCTGATGTTGGGAGGGATTGGGGGCAGGATGAGAAGGGGACGACAGAGAATGAGATGGCTGGATGGCATCACCGACTCGACGGACATGAGTTTGAGTGAACTCCGGGAGTTGGTGATGGACAGGGAGGTCTGGCGTCCTATGATTCATGGGGTCACAAAGAGTAGGACACGACTGAGCGACTGAACTGAACTGAAATTGCAAACATCAAAATAGATGCCCAATTGAGGGTCTGTTGTGGTTATTTTTTCAAGTTCATCAAAGAAGTTTACTGGAAATAAAGCTTCATTTAGGGGAAACACTGCAACATCAAACCCACTAAGAACCTCAGTATTCACACCTTTGCTGTAATTTGGAGGCTAAATGCCTGGCAACTCCTGTAAAGCCCCTAGGTATATTAGGTATATAGGTATATTAGGTACTTAGGTATGTTAGGTATATAGGTATATTAGGTATATAGGTATATTAGCTACCTTGCTCCCCAAATAAAAAATGACTCTTGCTATGGTAATGTCTCCTAGCTCCCCAGCACCTCTTGGGTGTCTCTGTCGGTCATGACTTTAAATAAATGTGCCTCTTATGTAACGTTTACAGATATCAAGAGATGGAGCTGCCTAGAAGAGGAACAGACTGCCAGGAACTCTGTGACTTTCATTGGCAGCAGTTCTGTCAAAGCAATGCAAACAGCACAGGACACAACCCATACCTCCCCGAGGGTCTCCTCGAGAAGGCTGCTCCATGGGAAAGAAGGCTCTTCAGTTGGTGCCAGTGGGGTTACCAAATCAGAACGTGATCCCCTCAGGGTTTTCTGACTCTTGGGAGATAACTAGAGGAGGGATATCCAAGACTGAAGTGGTTTACAGGAAGACACTTCTTCAGAGAGCAACTAACTGGTCCCTTGGGATGTGACCCCTCCTCCCACAGGATCCTTCATCCTACCCAACTCCATGGTCACAGGCCCTGCTCCTCCTGCCACCTGCTTCTCTCTCTGTATATGGCGACACACCTGGAAAGGAGTCCAGGAGGAAAAGATTCACAAGAGATGAGTGGGAGGCAGAGGCCTGATGACACAGGGAGAGTTTTTGTTTTTGTCTTAAATGAAGTGCCAAGCCAGGGCAGGGCCAGAAGAATGGGTCCTTGCCTATTTTCTGCATCCCTCCAGTTTCTCTGGAAGCTGAGAAAGGACTATTCTTTCTCCTTCTCCAGTTCCCCAAGTGCTGAGCTCATTGCCAAATGCACCAGAGCTCTGAGGTAGACACTTGCTGCCTTTGCTGAATAAAGGACAGTAGAGGAAGTGAGAAAACATAGCAACATTTTTAACTGCAAGGGAACAGACTATTCAGTTCAGTTCAGTCGCTCAGTCGTGTTCAACTCTTTGCAACCCCATGAATCGCAGCACGCCAGGCCTCCCTGTCCATCACCAACTCCCGGAGTTCACTCAACCTCACGTCCATTGAGTTGGTGATGCCATCCAGCCATCTCATCCTCTGTCGTCTCCTTCTCCTCCCACCCCAATCCCTCCCAGCATCAGAGTTTTTTCCAGTGAGTCAACTCTTCGCATGAGGTGGCCGAAGTATTGGAGTTTCAGCTTCAGCATCAGTCCTTCCAATGAATACCCAGGACTGATCTCCTTTAGGATGGACTGGTTGGATTTCCTTGCAGTCCAAGGGACTTGCAGTCCAATTTCTTGCAGTCCAAGGGACTCTCAAGAGTCTTCTCCAACACCACAGTTCAAAAGCATCAATTCTTCGGTGCTCAGCTTTCTTTACAGTCCCCCTTATTTTATCCATGGACACACCAAGACCTTGAAAAGTAATGGACTTACCCAAGGTCACCAGAGAGATTATGGCAGAGCCCGGATTAAGAGTACAGTGTTCCGCTGTTCACCGTTCTTCAGATGAAAGGAAGTGATGGTAACCTCTGCTCTCATATCCCAAATTGATCTTAAAACACCATCACCAATCCCCAAGGCCCAGACGGATACACTGCATGAAGCTAGGTCAGTAAACTCATTTCCTCCTTCCTGAGGATGTAAGCTTTCTTCCTGGAGAGGTTAAAGGTGGTTGAGAAGCCAAACTGCCCACCTCATGGCTTGGGGGAGACAGTAACCTCATGGCAGCTTCCCCCGGAGCCCACACACAAAGGCCTGTGGGAACAAGCAGCCCCTGAAACCAGCCGCTCTCCTTTGCAGGAAGTTATCTGTCACTCCCAGGGCACAAGCCCTCGCAGAAGGCTCTGTGAGTGCCTGACTGACAGAACTAACTCGAGAGATCCAGCATAACACAGAAGGAAACAGGTTGTCCCCTCCCAATGGTATTCTACACCCCACCCCTTCCTGGGCAAGTTGAAGCCCACAGGCTAATAGAACCAGCAGGTCCATGTGGAGGTCAGGGAGCCGGTAGCTTCTGCCCTGTGAAATGCTACCTTGCTGTCATTCGGCTTTCGTTGCAAGCTATTTTTAGTATAAGCAAAGCCAAAATTTGAGGGAGAGTGATGGGGAAGTGGGGCCCTGTCTTCCTCTCCCCTTTTAGTGAGCTGCTTGCTCCCTGTTCCCCTGGGGACAGTTGCTTCCTCAACAGCCACCATGAAAAGAAGAGGGAAAAAAAAAAAAATGCTGAAAAGAGAAAAACGGGAAAATGGGGAAAAGATCAAAATTCAGCCTCTTCACTAAAAGCAGTCTGGGAAGGTGAAGGTTTTTCAACCTTTCAGCTTAATGTGCTGGATCCTGGCTTTTCCATAGGTACAAGAAACCAGAATGCCCAGTCCATTTACTTTCTGGATTAACTCATCTCCAGCAAACAAGGAAGGCCCGGAGGTCTGCTTGCCCAGGGAGGAGGCAAGTTCACAGGTAACCTGGATGTCCTCAGGTAAGATCTGTGTCCCCAGAGGCTTGTGAACCAGGAAGCAAGCAAGCTTCCACTCAAACAGGCCCCTGGGCTCCTCAGTTTCGGAGAGCCTTCCATGTCAGCACGGGGCCAATTTTGTGAACTACAATTAATTAGATGAGCAAAAACGACAGCCCCAGTGCTTCAGAGGCCTGGGTACATTTAATTGAGTTTTCAAGTGCCCTAATTTCCTTAAGAAAGACAGAGAAGTAAATGTCCTGTCCTAGTTCCCTCCACTACTCAAACACCTGAGAACATTTTCTGCAATTAAATTTTTAGGGCAAATTTTCTGTTGTTGTCATTCTTTTGCAGTGGTCGTTTTTCCGGGAAAAGCCTCATTCTGAACCCAGACCCTAAAAACAGGGCTTTTAGTGCACCAATTTGGGATGTTTGGGGCCTGGAGGCACGAGTCAGTCTGCCTCCTCCTAAACATAGCCAAGTAAACTAAACCTGGAAGCATCAGCTCGTGTGTGGTCCTGAGTGTGATTTTCCAAACACGTGTTTCCTGGCAATGACAATGGCTGGCAACTTTGTCATCATCATCTCTATTTTTGAGTCTTCCTGTTCAACAAACTTCTTCACAGCTGAAATGGAGGCTCCAAGGAGAGTCTCAGTCCCCCAGGTATTTTTCTGACAAATAGGGGGTACCAAAACTGTGAGCATTTCCCGAAGGCCCTGGGGGAAAAGGTGAATGAAAAAGTGTTCCAGCATGAGATGTATCTGGTATTATATGCTCAGTCGTGTCCGACTCTCTGAGACCCCATGGACGGTAGTCCACCAGGCTCTTCTGTCCATGGAATTTTCTAGGCAAGAAATGCTAGAGTAGGTTGCCGTTTCCTATTCCAGGGAATCTTCCCGACCCGGAGGTTGAACCCATATCTCTTGCATCTCCCGCATTAGCAGGCAGATTCTTTACCACTGGGCCACCTGGGAAGCCCTAGATGGTAGGCTCCAAATACAGATGTTCTGTTTCCTACAGAGCCTCCAGGGGGCGCCAGCTTTTACTAACTGGGAGGGAGGGGAGGGAGGGAGAAAGAGAGTTGGAAGGAGAGAGTGTCAGTTTAACATGAATCATATATTGTTAAGCTCAGGCCCCCTTCATCCAGCCACAGAAAGACACAGGATATGTGATCAGAGTTAGAAGAGGTGGGTCTCCAGGCCTGTCTGAGGATGGCTGGAAGGTCACAGGCCCTGATTTATCACCAAACTACTTCAAGCAGCTTGCCACCCGAATTCAAGCAGCTTGCCACCCGAAAGCACTGCAAGAAAATGCAACAAAACATTTTCACCTTCTACACCTGGGATGATTTCACTTTGCAGACTTTGCTAGAAGAACCCCTTTGTGTCCAGTGCCTTGAATAGGATCTGACACCTCTCAGCACTGTAGAAATGCTTGAAGGGATGGGTGAGTGACTAGGAGGAGAGTCTGGGCATATACAGTAGAACCTGTGTCCTTCTCTTCTGGTGACTTAACACACCTTCTTGCATCTTTCCAATGGATTTGGGGTTGCTGCCTGCCAATGGATGTTAAAGACACGTCCCTATGTCAGAAGGTACTGACATGCCTTCTGAAACCAGCCCTGTGTTCATCAGCCTCACCCCACATGCAGGAAGGACTGGATACGGGGACCACAGTGAGTACACTTGTCCCTCTTTCCTCAAGATTCATCTGTCAGCCTGCCAGGGAGTTTCCTGTGACACACGTGCCTACAATGTACAGTTCCCAGGGAGAGCCCAGCCAGCCCTTCGGCCCCCAGCCAGCTCAGGATGGTTGTATGAAGTGAGAATTTCCTGGCTGACTTGACAGTGATGAGTCAGGCTGGCATGAGCCAGCTTCAGAAATGACAGGGCCTGAATTGTGTGCATGGTCCAAACATCATCGGCTGACTGGATCCAAACCTGGATCCTGGAATACTCAGACCCCGTTTAGATGGCCACGCCCAGAGGTGGCTCAGCACTCTTAAATGATGTCTGAGCTTGGTGATGTCTGAGGGCTCCTCCATTCCTGTCACAGGAGAGGATTTATCCTCCACTCCCTACCCCTGTGTGTGTCTCCACACCATCATGTTTCCTCCACGTTAAGTTGACCAGGCTCCCTTCAGTTCAGTCGCTCAGTCGTGTCCGACTCTTTGCGACCCCATGAATCACAGCATGCCAGGCCTCCCTGTCCATCACCAACCCCCGGAGTTCACTCAAACTCACGTCCTCGAGTCGGTGATACCATCCAGCCATCTCATTCTCTGTCGTCCCCTTCTCCTCCTGCCCGCAATCCCTCCCAGCATCAAAGTCTTTTCCAGTGAGTCAACTTGTCTCATGATAATAGCAAATGCTTATTAGCACTAACCACAAAACAGGCACTATTCTAAACATTTTACATATGTTGATGCATCAAATCCTCCTGACAACATGAAAAGCCAAATGTACACTGCTATATTTAAATGAATAACCAACAAGGACCTTACTGTATAGCACATGGAACTCTGCTCAATGTTATATGGCAGTCTGGATGGGAGGGAGGTTCAGGGGAGAACAGATGCATGTATATGTATGGCTGAGTCCCTTCCCTGTTCACCTGAAACTATCACAACATTGTTAGCTGGCTATGCCCCAATACAAAATAAAAAGTTAAAATAAACATTAAAAGGCAGAGGCTATTATTATGTTCATTGAACGGATGAAGAAACTGAGGCACTAGAAGATGAAGCAATTGGCCCAGGGGGAAAGCCCTAGAGCTGAGATTCAACAGAATGACCATAGAGACTGTGTCCCTAACCACTCTGCCATACCACACCTAGCAGCCCTCCACGTGCCAAGCACCATAGCATCCCTCCCCAAGGAGGCAGGTCCTAGAGAGAGAGGAAAAGCAGGACCTGGTGATCTGGGGATGCTAAGTGCTCCACCTATCCTTCTTGCTGGTTCCAAATGAATGAGACGCCAGGCCAGATGGGGAGCAAAAGAGAGTAGAAGCCCCAATTCAGATAATTCTGGATCAGCCACAGGGCAGGCTCCTGTCTCCCAGTCCAGACAGAGAAGCTGAACCGGAGCCAGCAGAGACAAGGGAAAGCACTGAGTGCCCTGCCTTATTCACTAGGCATCCACTGCCTGGGCTCTATATTTGCTTCTGTGTGCTGGGGAACACCAGCGAAGGTGTGTGGATTGGACGGATGGATGAATGGATAAACAAACAGATGGATGAGACAGAAGAACAAAACAGGCACCCACTCCTGGCAAAAGCCCCAGTGGAAAGAGGCAGCAGTCTGAGTACTGACCACCAGAGCCCAGAGGCTGTGGAAGCTGGGGATGAACAGCCGGGATGAACCAGACTGCTCCTGGGCCAGAAGGCTCTTCCTTCCCCTAGGACTCTCTGGGGATTAACTTCTGAAAGTCTCCTTTATTTTCATGGGGGAGGGTAGAGAAGCCAACACACCAGCTAGCAAAATTAATAGCTTTTCTTTGCAGAATGTGCTGGAGAGGCGGGCACACACAGCATATGCCCTGCAAACCGGCAGCACTGTCCAGTGGCTGGGATGGCTGAGGCACTTGGCCTGCAGGCCTGGACCAGGGGTGTCTTCCATGGTAGGGGCCAGACACCGCGCTGCCGGGCTGGGCCTGGGGTGCACTGACTGCAGCGGGATGCAGGCAGGTAGAGGGGGATAGGGAAGGAGGTGAGGAAGAGAGTGAGATGGAAATGTGAGGTATGTGAATCTGCCACCAAGCACCAGTGAAAATACAAAGTAGAAGATGCTGATAAGAAATCATGATAAGAAAGCACCAGGAGGCACTTAAAGGGAGAATGAAGTCAACGATGTCACCTGTGTGATTAAGCTCTGCCCGTGCGCTCTCCATTTTTTTCAACTGGTCCGATTTCAGGTACAGACAGCACAGCAGTGAATGCACCTATTTAACTCTATTAAACCAATAGGATTATTTCTCTCTGAAAGGCTTGTTACATATTTTCTATGGGGCCCTAGGAGATAAGGATAGAATGGTCTAGGCTATGCATACTATGTTAATGTAAAATGCCACACATGCATATATTTAGGAAGATAAAAGGAAAGACTGGCATTTTTCTTTCTCCTATTTCAACAAATCATTCCCCAGACAGTAAAGCAAGTAGAATATATTTTCAATTCATGGATTAGATGTGTCTGTTTCCTGGAGCAATATTTAAATATAGCAGCATGGGAATATGAGGTCAATAAGCAAAAAAAAAAAGAGTAATTCGAAAGGCTCTATCTTTGTTCAAGGAGCTGATAGATATATTGGCAAGATCAGGTTTTGAAGTGAGCACAAAATGCTGAATCTATAAAGGGGCTGAGCAGTTACACAACCCAGCCAGTGTAGACTGTGCTTACACCTTGAGGTGAGGCCATGCTTGGCCACAATACATAGTTTTTCTAGGGAAATAGTCACTCTGAGATTGCTGTGGAAATTAACATGAATATTCAGAAACAAGGTGCTAATGGAGATGGTGTTAGTGTGTGCACCTATATCTATCTCTATAACTCTGTATGTCTATGATTTTTCCCATTATAAATGCGTTCACTGGTACTGTCACTCTTGTATTATATTATCTTATGGAATTCCTACCTAAAATTTTTCTTTCCATTTCTGCCTCTCAATTTCTTAGTTTATGAAATAAGAAGTTGAACTGGACCAAAAATCAGTAAACTATGGCCCATGAAACAAATCTGGTCCCCCACCTGTTTTTATAAAGTTTTATTGGAACAGAGTCACACCCATGTACTGTCTGTGCTGATTTCAAACTACAATGGCAGAGTGGAGTTGTGACAAAGTCTCTCTATAGCTTGCAAAACCTAAAATATTTATTAGCTGGCCCATTACAGAAAAATTTAACCCTGACCTAGATTATTTCTAATACTAATTTTGGCTTATGAATCTGTAAAGTACAACCAAACAATATAAACAAAAGCCTACTCGGTGTGCTTCTCATCCTTTTTATTTATATATGCAGGCATACCTCACTTTATTGCACTTTACTGATTCTGTATTTTTTACAAATTGAAGAATTGTGGCAACCCTGCCTTGAGCAAGTCTATAGGTGCCATTTTTCCAACATCATTTGCTCGCTTCACACCTTTGTGTTACATTTTGGTAACTCTCACAATATGTCAAATTTTTCATCATTTGTTAGGGTGATCTGTGATCTTTTGATGATAGTAAATGACTCACTGACGGCTCAGATGACTGTTTGCATTTTTTAGTAATAAAGGATTTTTAATTAAGTCTCTTTAATTAAGATTTAATTAAGAATTTTTTTTAAGTCTCCTGCATTTCAGACAGATTCTTTACCAGCTGAGCCACAAGGGAAGCCCAAGAATACTGGAGTGGGTAGCCTATCCCTTCTCCAGTGGATCTTCCCAACCTAGGAATTGAACTGGGGTTCTTGACCAACTAAGCTATCAGGGAAGCCCAACGTACATATAATACATTGTTTTTAAAAAACATAATGCTATTGCCAGTGTCATGTAAACATATTTTGTATGTACTGGAAAACCAAGAAATTCACATGACTAGCTCTATTGTGACATTCACTTTATTGCAGTGGTCTGGAATTGAGCTTGCAGTATCTCTGAGGTCTGCCTGTACGGGCTTATTCTTAGATTTCATGTGCTCTACAGAGCACATAACCACACACATATAAAGTTCAAATAGCAGGCCAAGGGGAAACGAGAGAAGAGATGTGGAGATGAAGCTGGGAGGATGCAAATACAGAATGTAAACCCTGAGACACTGTGTATATTCAATGGCCCAAGAACTTGGGCCAGCAGCCACTACAGAAAAGGGGCCAGTGTCCCTTTCCCAATTGAGAGTGTTCACTGGAGCTTAACCAGAAGGACCACAGCAATCCTGGCATATAGAACTATTTACCCCAAGTCTGTGTTTAAGCAGATAACATGAGATGTAGTGAGAAGAGTCCCCAGAAACACCCAGACAGCTGGGTGGCATCTCGCCGGCATTCACTGTGACATTGAAACGTCCCTCAGCATGGACCGGCTCCAGGTCCCAAAGTGGAACTGATCATCAGTTCTCCCAATATATTCCAAAATTTTGAATTAAGCATGCACCAACATTCTAATCAGAAGATAACAAGTATTTTTGCTTTAAGAAAAAGATAAGAAAGCAGTTATCCTTAAGAGTCTGGGGGTGCACGCTAATACAGAATCCCTCAGCCATCATTCTAAGAGGAAGCCCTATGCAGCCTGGATGTGAGGGAACTTTGGGGAGAATGGATACATGTGTATGTATGGAGGAGTCCCATTGCTGTCCACCTGAAACTAGCGCAACATTGTTAATTGGCTCTACTCCAGTACAAAATAAAAAGTTTAAAAAAAAATTTTTTTTAAAGAGGAGGCCCTATGAGGTCTCGCTGTTTCTGTAAAGCTAAGGCTGAGACGCAAGACAAAGATGGGCTATTCTGAGACCTGGTCATCCAGTTGTTAATAGAATTAACAGTTAATAAAAGCACCAGTAAATGGTGACCCTCATTTCTCATTGCTTACACTGAGTGCTACAACCTTTTATCTAGTTTAGCAACATGAATAATGCACACGCTGAATCCCTGGTGCTTGTTGCCCTCTGCCCAGTGCCTGAAGTAATGCCTGGTGCAGGTGAGAAGTAAATACTTCCTGAATGAATGGTGTGCTCGTCTGAGATATCCGGACAACCAGTGAATCCACAGATACGCCAAGGCTGTCTTGGACAATCCTTCCCCAGCTGAGCCTTCCCCGCCTTGCCTGGTTTTGAGACTCACCTGTGACAATTAGACAGGTAAGGGCCCAGATGTGGAGGCCAAGCTCCTGAACTGTGCGTCAAGGAAAACAAATTAAAAATTGAAAAGGAAAACTGCACAGCCGGTGTCTAGTCTCACTCGAGTCCCATTGTTGCAAGGATAAACATTTGGACAATTAAAGACAAACACAGCTTTGGGTTCTGAAAAGAGAGAGCTGCTTCCCCTCACACAGTGAGACTGCAATATGAAATCTCTTCCCGGCTCAGAGCAAGGACCTTCCTTCCCTAAAGAAGAGGCCTGCTCTAAAGGTGCCACCTGTACTCAGAGCTTCCTGCCTTCCGGGCAGTGGGACTGATCCACCCTGAGTGCACCAGAGCAGCCCAGGTCACCTTTTCTCCCAAGAGACCTTCGGAAAGCAGCTGGCCTCATGGGCAGTCCCAGCCAAGAAGGCCTAAGCATGCCATGCGAGTCCACGCAAATGTTAAGAGCATCAGAACAAGCAGCCTCAGGACCTAATTGGGCTCAGAGACAGTCAGGTCACAGCCAAAGCAACAGATGACAGTGGCTTCGAAAGAAGGCATTATCTTCAGATGGGAAGTGATGACACAGGAAGAGTACCGGATGGAGAGACTGGAGGCCTGCAAGTATCAGCCTAGCTCTGTCACTTCACTGCCCTTTCCAGGCCTTGATTTTCTCAACTGTAAAACGGACATAAATTCACTGATAAGACTGGCTCCGTGGCTTCCTCATCATGTATCCCTATAACAAAATGGGAGCTATGGAGCAAATTCAACACTGTCCTTGCCCTTCAATCTGATCACAACATTTAGGGCTTAGCACAGTGCCTGGCTCCCGAGAGGCTCTCAGTAACATCGTTGTCAGCAGTTTCACATCAATGTATGGCAAAAAACCAATACAATATTGTAAAGTAATTAGCCTTCAATTAAAATAAATAAAAATTAAAAAATAAAAAGTCTTAAAAAAAAAAAAACAACAAACACATGATTACATTGACATGAAATGTCCAGAATATGCAAATCCATAGAGACAGAAAGTACATTAGTAGTTGTTAGGGGCTGGGGATAAGGAAACAGAGAGTGACTGCTAAAATAGGGTAAAGGGTTTCCTTTTGGGGTGATGACAATTAGAAAGCAGTGAAACTAATCCTCAGTAAAAATGGGAAAAAAACCCCAAAATAACAAATCAATTAGAAATGGGCAAAATATTTGAATAGAAACTTCACTCAACATATACTGATGGCAAATAAAGATATGGAAAGATGTTGATATTTAAACATGAGCAGCCAAGATCTTCAGGGGATCTTCCCCACCAAGGGATCAAACCTGGGTCTCCTACATTGCAGGCAGATTCTTTACCATCTAAGCTACCAGGGAAGCCCCAAACATAGGGAAGTACAAATTAAAACCACATTTAAATATCAGTACACACTGTTTAGAATGCTATAATTTTCAAAACAAACTGATATTACCAAGAACCAGCAGGGATGAAAAACAACCAGAACACTCATACAGCCCTGGTAGGTACAGCTAATTTGATAGTTTCTTGCTAACTTAAACTTACCAGAAAACAGAAAAATCCAATTCCCAGATATTTACCAAACTGAAATAAAAAATCATATTCCCATAAAAATCTGAAGTAGAAGTAGAAACAACCTGAAGTACAAACAACCCAAGCTGGTAGATGGAAATACAAACTGTGATGCATCCGTTAAATGGATGATTCCAGTCCAAAGTCCTTAGCTCAGCATCTGAAGACCCGACAAGCTGTCTCCAACCCACGTTCCCAGTCTCACTGCCCCTCAGTTGCCTCTGTATTGCCAGCTCCAGCCTCATTTCCTAGCACACCATGCCCCTGATCTCCTGCTCCTCCCTCACTGTGGAATCATTTCCTCTCATTTAACTTTTCGGGATCCTAACCCACATTGCCAAGCTCCACTCAAATGCTTTCTGTTTTATTAGGCATCCTTCTCAGCTCCTGGCCCACTAAGTAGCCCCTGTTTTCAAGCTCAACTATGTTTTTATTTTTTATATTGTCTGTATCATCAAATGTGCTCAGTTCACCTTGAAATAGACGTTTCAGCTCAAAGGCTTTCCCTCCAATGAAGCCCTGTGAATTCTTTCCTGACTCTCTGCTTCCACACACTCATCCTCTCCACCACATACACACTCACACAATATTTGTATTCAAAGCATTTCTCCTCCAGACATCCCTTCAATCCCTTCCAACCATGGTGCGATGGAATTAGGATTTTTCATTATTTTTCACAGAGATGATAAAACACCTGGCCTAAAGTTGGTGCTCAGTAACTCTTAGCGATGAAGATAGATAGAATGGTCCTAAGTGACCACATTGAAGCAGCGGGCACCATAGTGTACAACCAAGCTGTCTGCAATCCCCTCACCCTCTCACTGTACCTCTCATTGTACTATACATGTACAACACACTACTTCCAGTTCAACCCAGGTGAATGCACAGACCCAGACTCCAACCTTAATTTCCCACACAGAATCTACTCACACACAACTGTGAAAAAACAACAGAGACTTTACTGAAGACTCTAGAGGAGAGATGAGGGTGATGGTCACACAACACAACCCACAACAAGCCACCTTCAATTCCTCACGAGACACTCAGGGCTTCCCAGGAGAGCCTATGTTCCACCAATCCAGACCACCAACCTCCATCTTTCTCCACACAGCAACTGGCCTCACCAGTTTCTCTCTCCTCCTTTCCACAAGTCCAGCTTTAAATTTTCCCACTTTCTTACACTGTTGGTGGGAATGCAAACTAGTACAGCCACTATGGAGAACAGTGTGGAGATTCCTCAAAAAACTGGAAATAGAACTGCCATATGATCCAGCAATCGCACTCCTGCGCATACACACCAAGGAAACTAGAATTGAAAGAGACACATGTACTCCAATGTTCATTGCAGCACTGTTTATAATAGCCAGGACATGGAAGCAACCTAGATGTCCATCTGCAGATGAATGGATAAGAAAGCTTTGGTACATATACACAATGGAGTATTTTTCAGCCATCAAAAATAATGCATTTGAATCAGTTCTAATGAGGTGGATGAAATTGGAGCCCATTATACAGAGTGAAGTAAGCCAGAAAGAAAAACATCAATACAGTATACTAACGCATATATATGGAATTTAGAAAGATGGTAACCTTAACCCTGTATATGAGACAGCAAAAGAGACATAGGCATATAGAACAGTCTTTGGGACTCTGTGGGAGAGGGTGAAGGTGGGATGATTGGGGAGAACGGCATTGTAGCATGTATATTATCATATGTGAAATGAATCACCAGTCCAGGTTCGACGCATGATACAGGATGCTTGGGGCTGGTGCACGGGGATGACCTGGAGGGAGGATATGGGGAAGAGGGAGGTGGGAGGGGGTTCAAGAAAGGGAACACATGTACACCCGGGGCAGATTCGTGTCAATATATGGCAAAACCAACCAATATATTAATGTAAGGTAATTTGCCTCCAATAAAATAAATTTTAAAAAAAAATTAAAAAAAAAAGAAAGGAAAAAAAATAAATTTTCCCACTTTCCATTTTGCCACTACTTACCAATAACATAATCTATGACTTCATAACCAGACTCTTCAGAAGGCACAGTTCCTGGTGGTCCCTCAGTTAACAGAGCCCTATCCTCCTTGAAGCCTGTTTGGCCGCCAGTTTGGTCACTTGAACATGACACTTAGTGACTTACTCCTTCCCTCAAGCAGTGAGTGAGATATTTATCAAAAATATAATGTAGAGTTCTCCCCAAGGATTCTGATGGGTGAAATTTCACCATCTCCCAACACCTGTGGTCACCTTCACACTGAGTTTTTTTTTTTCCATGAAACATCAAGAGTGATGGCATCTATCTTTCAGCATCCTTGCCTGATCTCTGATACTCCCTAGCCACCAGGACATCCCCATTCATTCTATGTCTAAGCCAAACGACTCTTGACTGAGCCCCAGCATCAGGACAAAGAAGGACAGCCCATACAAAACAGCTTCCAGAATCACAGGGAGTTATTTAGAATGTCACATCCTTCTGAAGGAAACTCTTGACTCATCAGACCCAAGAAAGCTGGTGGTCAGGGCTACCCAGGGAAGAAGCCCAACCATGGCATGAGCCTTGCCTGACCAGGTGACCAGCTCATGTCTGTTAACCCACACTTCCCCAGTCTTTGCACCAAAAGAACCATGTCCCAGGCTCCCCAGGCAAACAGGGATTACTGGTCACTGCAGGCTTGTTCCACCCACAATACTTGCTCATGAAGCCAGTTAATGAAGCCTAGCTCCACACAAGCAGATCAGAGAGAATGCTGTAAGTGCACGGAGAAGGGGAAGGATGAGCTTAGGCTGCAGGCAGGGCTGAGAACAGTCACCTCAGAAATAAGGTCACACAAGCAACGCTCCAAGCATGGGACCAGCAGTCACAGGTGGGCTGCTGATGAGTGTCATCACCAGCGTGACCGAGGGTTTCTACCACGGGCATGAGTCTGATCACATAGGGTGGGATTTCTGAAAATTATGGCGGCCAGGGGATAACAGTAACACCTTCAGAAGGCCACCAAACACACACAGGCATCCCTGTGCATGCGCAAGCAAACACGTACACTCAGAACTCACCAGACCCCATATTTATAGAGCCTCTGCAGAATTCTGAGCACACCTTTCTCCGATCCTTTCTCCTCACCAAGATAGTCAAGCTGTATGTGTGTGTGTGTGTACTGTGTGTGTGAGAATGCACACCTACTCTGCTAGCAGAGGAAATGCTCTACATCCTCCCCAACAGGCCCTCTCTGCCCCAGGCGCTGGCTCACTCTGCAAATCTCCCCCCACAGACCACTGGCT
Organism: Moschus berezovskii; assembly: GCF_049115385.1. Lineage (NCBI taxonomy): Eukaryota > Metazoa > Chordata > Mammalia > Artiodactyla > Moschidae > Moschus > Moschus berezovskii. Next base: position 34,070,007 of record NC_142471.1, read on the forward strand.
CAGATGTGCACAAAGACGCCAGCCTCTCCATGATCCCATGGAAGCACTCACTCTTCACCCCTGCCTCGCAACAGACAATGGTCTGGAGAAGACAGAGTGAAAGACCACATAAACGAAGAGATCGTGGACCAGAGAGCAGGCCTCCTCATGTGCGGAGGGGGCCAGGGACTCACCAGGACTCTGCCGGTCAGCGTCTGGGCAGATATCATCACCCCTGCCCAGTCTTTCACGGAGGTCATCCAGCCGACCTCGGCTGCCACCGCCTCCTCTTTTTCATCCACTGGCTTGAGAGTGCCATCCGCCTGGCTTGAGCCATTGTTAATCTTCTGGGCCTCCTGGCAACAGAGAGAGCAAGGATTGAGACATGGGCACCAAGAGGATTTAAAAAAAAAACATATTCTACACAAAAGAATTAAAGCCAGACGGACCCCTGCTGAGGTGGAACTGGTTTGAAGGTACGGAGGTCAGGAAGAAGGGATGGATTATGGCTTTGATTGTTTTTTTTAAATCTTTTTTAAAAAGAATCTTTCCTTTGTTTCCTCTTAAACTATTTTTGTGAAAGAAAGAAGAATGAAATTATTCTCTTCTCATTTTAAAGAAAAAAAAAAATCAAAAAGCTCAGGAGAGAAACCATCCTGTCTAGGATGAGAGTGGCTAGGAACAAAGTGAAGTCGGCATTCTGTAATCTCCACCTGCCCAGCCTTCATACCCTTCCTAACAACTACACCCTGTTTTCCAAAGGAAATCTCCACCTTCTCATTCAGTCTGCATGGTTCAAAAGGGACTGAAGGTACACACTGTCTCCAGGAATGGAGACTGGTCAATCCGACCAGTCTATCCCTTTGGCAATAGCAGTTGGGCCAAGGATGGTTATGTGAACTATGCCAACTCAATACAACTCAAGCCTGCAATTTTGCTGAAAAGAGTAAGAAAGGTTACCCTTCTCTGAGAATGAAGCTAACACAGAGGAAACTAGGAGAAGTGGTAGAATACTAATGTCATCGTTGGAACACCTAGATCCAGTGGTACCTGAAATCCACCACAGACCTTTTTAGACAGGAGACAATAAATTCCCCTTCGTGGCTAAAAATGTGCTTGATGAAACAAGGCTGACTTCATCAGATAACTGAGACTCACATGAGCCCCTAAACTGTATTCTTTTGTATGTGCTGTGTCCTCTGCCTAGAATGCTCTTCTCCCACCAAGGATCATGGCTTACCCCCTCACCTCCCTCAAGCCTTTGCTTCATATATTACCTTTTCAATTATTCTTCTCTGGCTACTCTTTCAAAATTCCAACTATCTTCTAATGATGCTGCCTTTCTGCTTTATTTTTCTACAATGCACCTAAAACTTGTAACACACTCCGTAGATCTCTTACTTATTTCTTTTATAGTCTGCATCCTCCAACTGCTGAATCCTGAGTGCCCAACAGAGAGCCTGGTATAAAGCTGGCTTAATAAACATGAGTGAAAGAGTAAAAAGGGTTATGAATGTCAGCCCCTCACTGACTACAGAGCCTGGGCTTAAGGGCTGCCAAATAAAATACAGGAAACCCAGCAAAATTTGAATTTCAAATAAACAACAAATAATTTTTCAGTATGAGTATGTAAAGATTTTAACCCTGAATATTCACTGGAAGGACTGATGCTAGAGCTCCAATAGTTTGTCCACCTGATGCAAAGAGCTGACTCACTGGAAAAGACCCCGATGCTGGGAAAGATTGAGGGCAAGAGGAGAAGGGGGCAGCAGAGGATGAGATAGTTGGATGGCAACACTGACTCAACAGACATGAGTTTGAGCAAACTCAGGGAGATAATAAAGGACAGGAAAGCCTGGCGTTCTGCAGTTCATGGGGTCGCAAAGAGTCAAGACATGGCTTAGAGACGGAACAACAACGAAATATTGCATGGGACATCAGTTCAGTTCAGTTCAGTCACTCAGTCGTGTCCGACTCTCCGCGACCCCATGAATCACAGCACGCCAGGCCTCCCTGTCCATCACCAACTCCCGGAGTTCACTCAAACTCATGTCCATCGAGTCGGTGATGCCATCCAGCCATCTCATTCTCTGTCATCCCCATCTCCTACCACCCCCAATCCCTCCATACTTATACTTAAAACATATTCACTTAAAATTAAATTTAAATTCAAATTTAACTGGGCCCCCTACTCAACTAACCACTGAGATTATTCTTGCAGACATAGTTGTTTCAAAAAGATGTCAGCAAAAGTATGTTCATCATTTAAAATGCTAGAATCCATTAATAAAACAAACTGACCCTGGGGAATCACTGTAAATTGGAGTGAGGAGGAAAACCCGAAGACAGAGGTAGAAATCTTTGTCTGTGGTGAGGGGGTGGAGCAGAGGGAGGAAAGGAGAGCTGGGAGGCACTGAATGAGTCATCCTCCTGGGGACTTGCAGGCAGGCAGGAAGCTGCTCCTGACGCCTGGTTCTCCCCCGCCAGCCACCCCTGACTCAGGGCCTTGGGAAGACAGACTGAGCATCAGTTACACCATGCTTAATTCCCAAGGGTACTGGGCTCCCCAGCACTGGAACAATCCAACAGGAGCCCTGGGGTGGGGGGCACAGGGTGGGTATATTTGGGGGCTGCTTGATGACGTCTTTGGAGCCAGATACCCAAGCCACCTGAGGCCAATCCCAATGATCTGTTAGGACCCTGAGTCTTGGCCATACGGGGGCTGCACAGGTGGGTGCCCAGGAAGAGACAGAGACCCTGATCCAGGGGCAACCTTTAGTAACTGAAGGTGTAGATTCAGCCATTCTGCCTCACGGGACTTTCTTTGGAAGACTGCCTGCCCTATAGGTGTTTCTGGGATTAAACAGTGCCCAATGGCACATGATAGTACATGTTTTACTAACTAGTCTCACGACTTCCTGTGCCTCCTGGAACCATAGACATTCTAGCAGTGGTCCTTAAACTTCAAGAGCATCACCTGGAGAGCTTGTGGAGAAATAGTGCTGAGGGACTGGCCTGGTGGTCCAGTGGCTAAGAGTCCACACTCCCAACACAGAGGGCCTGGGTTCAATCCCTGGCCAGGGAACTAGACCCCACATGCTCCAACTAAAGATCCCTTATGCCACAGTGAAGATGGGAGACCCCTGCGCCACAACTCAGACCCAGTGCAGCTACAGTGCTGGGCCTCCCTCCCAAACCCCCATTTCTAACAAGTTCCCAGAAAATGCTGATGCAGCTGGTCTGGGAACCCCAGGGTGAGAACCACTGCTTCTAATCACTCTGGCCTAACTCGATCATCCCTGCCCTGATATGAACTGAGATGTGCATCTTAACCCCCAGCTTGATCCCAGCTTCTCCCTCTGCCCACACAGGGAAGAGATCAGGGCAAGGCCCTCAGATCAGAGGCTTGTGTCTCCTTTTGAGCAGTGCCTCCTAGAGACATTTCTGAACTAGTCCAGGGCCACGACCTGGAGGACTAGCTAGCTCTCTGCTCCTTGATCCTGGGGTGCAGACTCCCCAGCCACTGGTTGACTCTGGAGGAGGCAATCGGCATGCAAGAGGCTGGGAGGCAGGAAGTCCTCCCCAGACACAGTGGTTTCACTGCATCAATAATTCAGAGCACAAGAGGTATATGGCAGATAACGCTCTTGTGCCAGCCCGCTTACCTATTGTTTTACAAGGCATTCATTATTTTAATTACTTTATGATAGGAAAGGAAAAACACAGACTAAAGGGAGATAACAGTCTCATTATTATTTGCTTACACTACATGTTGTGAGCATAATTATGTGCGGGAGACAGGACTTGGGGGGGCGATGGCTGGGGGGGGCAGGGAGACGGGAACACCACAAAGCCTGATGCTAGGCCGCCAGGTTAGTGTCCTGGGCCTGAAGGGAAAGTCCTTCTGCACCTCTGACCTCACTCAGGCCAAAGCATCAAAAGCAGGTATAATCCCTGATCCAGAGAATAGGGGCAGAGGCCCAGAGAAGTTAAGTGGCCTTGCTGGGTTCGTAGAGGGGTGGGAGTCAGCGGGAGAGGAATGGTAAGGAGCAGAGTCCAATACAATAGTGATCAACCATCATTCATCAAGCCAGAACTGGGTGCCAGAAACTAAAAATTAAGTGTCTTCTCTGCATTATCTTCCTTAGACCTGGCAGGTGAAATTATCCCCCTTTTACAGACAGGCCAACTGAGAGCAGGTATTCATCAGGGGAAGGCTCACAGAGCCTGAGAACTTCAGCAAACCACTCTGGATTTAGGTCTGCTCTGCCAAGCTGGCTCCTCGGGCATGTTAGCCCATAAGCCTCAGCCTTCCTCCATGTAAAATGGGGACTGGCAGGCAGACCCCAGGAAGGCGGTGGCAAAGCTTATGTGAGATAAGCAGTGCACAGCGCTTAGCACAGGGCTAGGGGTGTGGTCGGAGAAGGCGATGGCACCCCACTCCAGTACTCTTTCCTGGAAAATCCCATTGACGGGGGAGCCTGGTAGACTGCAGTCCATGGGGTCGCGAAGAGTCGGACACGACTGAGTGACTTCACTTTCACTTTTCACTTTCATGCATTGGAGAAGGAAATGGCAACCCACTCCAGTATTCTTGCCTGGAGAATCCCAGGGACGGTGGAGCCTGGTGGGCTGCCATCTACGGGGTCGCACAGAGTCGGACACGACTCAAGCGACTTAGCAGCAGCAGCAGCAGGGGTGTGGTAGCTACAGCTGGCGTGACTGAGCACCCACTGACGGGACAGGCTGGCTCCAACAGTATTCAGTGCACTTAAAACTAAGCCATCAATTGGAGGCCCTGGGAGGGACATCAGACCATAGTGAAAACTTAATAATTACAGAAGATAAACGATATAGGTTCTACCAGCTATGAGGCTTTAACTAGGAAATGAGCCCCCAGGAGATAAGGCACCCAACTTGTGGAGGTTCCAGCAGGAGCTGTGTGACACTCCCCCAGGACAGCTGGGGCACGGATTCCTACACAGGTAGCCCTGGACCCAGTGACCTCTCAGATCCCTCTACACTCCATTAGATCAACCTCCCTTGGGATGAGGAAACTGAGGACCAGGGAGGGACGGGCCTCTGGGTCCCAGGACACTGCTCTCTCTCCTGTGCTCCACGACAGGGAATGGGGCTTTGTTCTGAATGGCAGAGTGGGAATCCTTCCATCCACACACCTTCCACCTGCCACTGCAGAGAAGGACCCAGTCCCTCTGCCAGGAGGACTCAAGCTGGGCCAGACAGTCTCCCCCCTGGTGTCAGGAGTGAGCTGGCCCTGATCCCTGCTCACCCTCCAAGAAATCATGGTGAGGTGGGGTGGAGTATGATAGGGATGGTATATGTGTGTGTAAAAGAGAGAACTCCACAAGCTACAGGCTCCAGCTACCCTAGCCTCAGAAAGATCATGAGAGATTTTCTAAAATGAAGAAAGGGTGCCTTGGAGGGAAGAGAGGAACAAGGAGGAAGGAGAATCAAAAAAAAAAAAAAAGACCAGGTGGTGCCTGGGGGTGTCTTGGAAGGCGGAGGTCAGGCCACAACCACACACCCCCTCGCCACCCACCCAAGGAAAGGGCTCCATTTTGCCCTTTCTCCCACCAGAGTCTTGTATAAAAGAAGCCACAGCTTCTGGGGGCAACATAGGACAGTTCTAACCTCAGTGCCTGGACTAGAGGGCAGGGTAGGCTGCACATACAGGAGGCTGGAGGGACCCTGGGGAACAGAGTAGCTGGAAGCCCCCTGCCATCACACACCCACACAGGTAGCTCTCAGCTCTCATGGCCTGGGCCTGGGCACACAGCCTCACCTCTCCTATGCCCCCTGTGGCCAACAGCCTGACTGGACTACAGTCACCCACACAATATTCACTGTCCAAAGCACGTATCTGTTAGATGATCGGGCATTTCCCGCAAACCATCAGGTCAAAGACCAAAGCCTGAGAAGGGATCTCAGCCGTGCCTTTGGATGCCAACCCCATCATGGAATGGATGAGAACACAGAGTGCCTGGGGCGTGGGGGTGGTCCACAGGCCAGTTGCGCAGTGCCACCCTGCCCTACTCCGTATCCACCGAGCCAAGACACAACCCCCCAGCTGGCTCTATTTCCCTTCCCTCTAGTTGCTCCCAACAGGATGATTCTGCCACATCTAGCCCAGGGAACCCAAGCAGATTCTTGCCCTGCCAGCCTGCAATCTGGAGTCCTCGTGTTCCTAGGACCGCAGAAATCTCCACCTGGTCTGATGGGGGGCCCCACAGGGCAACACTTCTCATCTTCAAGGGGCTCAGCTTTCCCCAGCAGTGGGAGTTGCCCAGGCCCAGCAAGGGAGAGCAGGCCTGTGCTAATCCCAGGACCCCATAGCTTCTGGTCCTCTGGTCCAGGTTGTCTCTCTCTCTCTCATCCTTCCTGCATTGGACCCAGTACACTGGGAGCCTTGAGTCTTTTGTGTGGTAAGAAGAGCTCTGAGGGTCAAAAGATCCTCAAGTCCAGCTTTTCTGGATGGCCTTGGACAAACCATTTCATTTCTCAAAACCCCTTCTGTAAACACGGATGTGTCCTGCCATATAATCTGGTCAGGCGGCGTCCAGCACTTTCGGAAAGTACCATCTTTTTTATGAAGGGCGGGAAAAGATGGCATCGAGGCTCAACTCTCAGATACCTGCCTAACACGGGCAGGGCCTGGTTATCTCCCTGGGCACAAACAGGATGTTGGCACTGACAGGTCCTGACAGGTGGCCTGCTGTGCTGGCCACACCCTCCCTGGGAGCCTCAGCCACACCTGCTCCTGCTCAGCTGGACTCATTCACCTCTGGGTGCCAAGTGCCAAGGCCACGCTGGGCACTGTATCTGCTGGCTGACTGCTTCAGGGAGGGAGGAAGATTCCAGAGTCACCTTGCTCATCCCCTCTGAGGCCACCCACCCCCTGCAAAGCTCCAAGGCTGTCTTGGGTTAACACTTCAGATGGATCTAGGAAGTTGTTTAAGCAGTGATCGTCAGGGAGAAAAGCTATGCTTCAAAATGTAAGTCCTTCTCATCCCACTCAGAGGACAAGTCAGAGACGTCACACAGTCCAACCCACCCGATCTGGCCTGCTTCTGCCATCATCCTACAAGCCTCCCACTCACCCCCCTTGCTTGCTCAGCTTCACTGGCCTCTTTGTGCTGTCAGAATGTTCTAGGCCCACTACCAGCTGGGGCTGATGGCACTGGCTGACTCCCGACGCCCACCCCAGATAGCCACAGCTGCTTCCTCAACCTTATTATTCGTTCAAATCCTCAACCCGTCATTGAGAACTCTCTTGCCACCCCCTTGAACGTGACACCCCACCCCTCCACCAGTCCCCTACTCCATCCCTCCCATCTATGTTCCGTGCTTCCCTGAGTATTTTCTCCACCATCTGGTAGCTGGCATACTGTAATCATCACTGGTTATAAGTTCCATGAGGGAAGCATTTCTGTCGCTTTTGTTCATGGCTGTGTCCTCAACAATGAAACATTATAAGCTCAGAGTAAGCAAGCACTTGATGCATCCTGGTGAAAGGTAGGAAGGAAGGGTGAAGGGAGAGGGGAGGGAAGCCAGAAGGAAATAAAGGAGGGAGAGAGGGAGAACTGTAGCAGATGGGAAGTCAGTCATCAGCAAGCACAATATCTAGAACAAATAATATTACTAATAAGTAAGGATGATAATCCTCAGAAACAATACCACCGTTTCTGAACATCATCACCGTGGCTCTACGAGGCAGTTTCAACGCACTCATTTGCAGACGAGGGCTTAATCAGCTGGCCCAGGAAGACACAGTCGGAATTTAAACCCAGCTGTCTGACACCAAAGAGAGATGAGCACCTGAGCTGACTTCCTCTCGGGGATAATGTGCGCGGAAGGATTATGGACTGTCGCGAAGGGCCCAGGAGAGGTTTGTTCCCATCAGAACACTCGATTTGGCCCACGTCTGGGTACTGCGTGTACCACAGAGACCCTTCTTCAAGGCTCCTGTGCCTCAAGAGGGCGGTTAAATCAAGGACAGAGGAACACGGTTCCTTTCTTGGCCAAGAACCAGCTTGGAACCCTAAATCACCCTTCACGGAGCAGAGTGTCAGATGGGAAATGAGCATGGCCGAAGTGACAGGCTGCGAGCCCTCCTGAGGTTCTCTACGCAGATGCTGCCAGAGGAGGATACATCTTCTCTTGTGCAGTCTGCATCCCTAATAGGGCATCCTGGCCTGACGCTGCCGGTCCTGGGGAGCCACTGGGGCAGGGCACTGTCCAGGACCAGAGCACTTCCCATCCCTGGGAGTCCCATGTCTGGACCTCTCTCTGCCCAGGGCTGGTGCTATGGAGTACTTTCGGGTGCTCAACATCCAGAAGGCTGTGGGGGAAGGGAGAAACCTCCATCTGCCCTCCCCTCATATCTCATAGCCCCACTTCATCCTCGCATTTCCCTGGTCGACATCAGAAAGCCATTTCTCCTGGGCATGCATTGATGGATCCTGCTTCAGTCTGCCTGGAACCCCTGCCCTCACTCTTCCCTAGCTACAGTCCTCTGCCCCTCCATGCCCTCTTTCACCCAGAAAAACTGAGCCAGCAGCCTGGCAGGCAGCTGCCCTCAGCTGAGCACAAAGTAGGAATCCAGAGGTCCTTGTCTCCTGTTAGAGGGATGGAAATGGCAACCCACTCCAGTGTTCTTGCCTGGAGAATCCCAGGGACGGGGGAGCCCGGTGGGCTGCCGTCTATGGGGTCGCACAGAGTCGGACACGACTGAAGTGACTAAGCAGCAGCAGCAGCAGCAAGGCTCAGACAGTAAAGATTCCACCTGCAGTGTGGGAGACCTGGGTTGGGAAGATCCCCTGGAGGAGGGCATGGCAACCCACTCCAATATTCTTGCCTGGAGAATCCCCATGGACAGAGGAGCCTGGAGGGCTACAGTCCACAGGGTCACAAAGAATCGGACATGACTGAGCAACTAAGCACAGTACAGCAAGGCCAAGGGCTCTGGAATATGATTTAGGAAGCCTGTATTCTAGCCCTGGCTTTGCCAGGCACAGAATGTGTGGCCTTGATCAGTCACCCAACCTCTCTAAGCAAAGTAAACAGAGTCCCCATATGGGAAAGGATGGGGAGCAGTAGGTTAGATCCATAGTTTTCTGTCCCTTAAAGGCCAGCATTGTGTGTTTTGTCAGGTGCCTTAGGGGTTAGCAAGCGGCAGCAGAGGAGGCAAGGCCCCCAGGCCTCGTGAAAATCAAATCACCATGACATTGAGCATTTTCATCTATTAAGGTTCTGGGCTAGATTGCACCTGAGCGAAGGGGTTTTCCGCAGAAAAATAAAGTTTGAAATCTACTGAGTAAAACTCCATAGGCCCATTTTAGCTTTTATAAGATACTCTGTTTCATGGTCAATGTGCTGACATCCTGTGCTGCAGCTTGGCCCAAGACTCAGAAATGCCTGAACATCCACACCTATAAACCCACAGGGCTCCAGGACACCCTCACAGACTATCATCCTGTCCCTCTGCCACAGGTCTTCACCAGGCCTAAAGGCTGCGGATCTGTCCTCCAGCCACTCCCACTTACTCCAAACAGCTCAAGAGGAAATTGTCTCCCACCCGCTCCTGCTGCCCCCTACAGCCTCCTTCACATCCTAGAAGGGTGGCCCAGTCCCAGGATTCTCCCAGGTACCAATAATCCTGCGCATTAGGGATTAGGCTGATTACCTCGAGCAGCTCAAGCAAACAAAGCATAATGTGGGCACCACCAGCTGGGATTTTCATAGGATTTTGCAGAGAGAGAGAGAGGAGGGAGGAGGTGGGCACCTGACACTGGGCAGGTAGGGGTGGAGACGAGGCAGGATTGGTTTCTGCCCTCGGGAAGTTCTAATCATCCAACCTGCCCCTGGTAGGAGGGAGCTCCCCTGCACCTTGTAGCCTCATCAGCCCCCAGGACCCAGATGTATATGGGGCACCACATATGTGCCAGACAGTAAAGAATCTTCCTGCAATGCAAGTGACCCAGGTTTGACCCCTGGATCAGGACGATCCCCTGGAGAAGGGAATGGCAACCCACTGCAGTATTCTTGCCTGGGAAATCCCATGAGGAGCCTGGCTACAGTTCATGGGGTCACGGAGAGTTGGACATGACTCAGAGACTAACACTTTCACCTTCAACCCATCCAGCAGCTATTACGTCTGTTAACTACAGGTTACAAGTCCAGGGAAGGAGCAGCACATCCACAGAAACAGGCTGCAGGAGCTTAAAAAGAAGTTCGGACAAGGCCAGTTGCTCTGGGATGTCAGAAAACCATTGCATTGCCTGTGTCTCTCTGCTGGCTGTAAGATAACTCATCGTCACGGGCATCTTTAGCTCTGGCTTCCCATGTACCCTGTCCAGATTCACACTCCTAGGAGCCCACCGGCACAGTGTGTGAAGACATAGGTCGTCACGGAAGGGAAAGGGTGGCAGCAGAAAAAGGCTGGGTGCTCTTTAACAAGTCGCTTACCATTTTTGTGCCTCAGGTTTCCGTGCTTGCAATTCAAAGGGGCCATGGAAACACTCCCCAAGGTTCTGTCTAGCTCTGAAACCGCCTGAGCTTGACCTCTGGACTGTGAGTCCTGCACTTCCCCATGTCCCAGCAGTGTGAGATGCTGGGGAAGGATTGGGGGTCCTTACTGGCTCTTCGCACGTTCAACACTGCTTACCTGTCGCCTAGGGACTGAGAGGGTCAACTGGCTGTTAGGAAACCCTCGACTTCTTCTTGTCTCCACCAGCCATGTTCTCTCCTTGGCAGTCTTACACCATCTGATTTAATCCTCACAACAATCCTGCAAGGTAGGAATGCTATGAGGCTCACAGAGGACGGGTAATTTTCAAGATCACTCATCTTTTAAGTGGCAGAGGTGAAATTTAAATCGTCTAAGACCAAAGGCCATGTTTTTTTCCTCTTCCTTGCTGCCTCAGGATAGGCAAAATGTACCAAGAAGAGATAGAATCTCCTTATGCTTACTACTAGCATTGAAACAACTGTCTTATACCCTATGGCTTCTAAATAACAGAACTGTATAGTACAGATATCTGGTTATAATCAGCCATGTATGGATAGGGTGTTGGAAAAATGGTCTACGGGAGAGGGTGCCAATTAGGGAATAGAGTGACCCATTAGACACTATATCCCATGGTGAGATGTGCCACACTTGTTGCTTAAAATTAATAAGTCAACCCTGAACTTTCAAGACTGATGCATCCATCTCAGTCTATACCCATGTTTGCAAAATAACGATCTCCTTCTCAATCAATCAGTTTAACAAAATGGGAACAGAGAAGTGACAGTCCAGAGTTCACTATCTGGACCTCAGAGACTTGGAATTGGATTAGCAGAGACCTCAGCTCTGACCTCTCAGCCGGAGTGGCCAGGCTGGGTCCACAACAGCCTGCTCACATGCAAAGACATGGCGGTTGAGCGACCAGTCTGAGGGCAGCCTGCCCTGTCCTGGGAGAACGACTCAAGAACCACAGGTATAAGAAAACCACCACAGGGGCTCAAATCAGAAGGCAAAAATCATACTTATTTTCCAGTTGAGGAATCACTTGTAACCACAGAAGGCAGGTCTGAGGCAGGACCAGATATTTAGGAAGACTGATAATAGACACAATTTTCTGAATGCCTTGTATTCGCTTGGTGAATCCTGTTAACAAGATTGTAAGTTAGGCACTATTATGCCCATTTTAAAGATAAGCAACTGAAGCACTAAGGCTGTCTGCAGGTCTATGGTTAAACATACAGTCTTATAAATCCCATTTAGGCCTATATGCTCAATACAAATCCCTTTTCCCTGGAGGAAGAGTCTGGCACTGTATGGGAAGGCAATCCAGAGGGACTTCTTGTTTCATGGAGAACTCAAACCCCTTCAAAAGATTTGTTTCTTTTTTTAATGAAATGCCTCTCAGAGTCATAGATCTGTAGAAGTCAGAGCCATAAGGGACCTGAGAACATGTATAAGACTGGTTCCTTCCCTTTAAAAAGAAGCCTAGGGTCATAGAAGGGTAGAAGCTTCTTCAAGGAAACACAGTGCACTTAAAAGACTGAGTAGTGAGGAGCTACCCCACGCCTGAGGCCAGGGCCGGCGGCCGAGAGGAGCTACCCCACGTCCAACAGGCGGTGGCTGTGCGGGCGCAGGAGGGCCGAGAGGAGCTACTCCACGTTCAAGGTCAGGAGGGGCGGCCTTGAGGAGATACCCCTCGTCCAAGGTAAGGTACAGCAGCTGCACTTTGCTGGGGCGGCTGTGAAGAGATTTTCCACGACCAAGGTAAGAGAAACCCAAATAAGACGGTAGGTATTGCTAGGGGGCACCAGAGGGCAGACAAACTAAAATCATAATCACAGGAAACTAGCCGATCTGATCACATGGACCACAGCCGAATGTGGTCCACTGGAGAAGGGAATGGCAAACCACTTCAGTATACTTGCCTTGAGAACCCCATGAACAGTGACAAAGGGCAAAATGATAGGATACTGAATGAGGAATTCCCCAGGTCGGTAGGTGCCCAGTATGCTACTGGAGCTCAGTGGAGAAATAACTCTAGAAGGAATAAAGGGATGGAGCAAAAGCAAAACCAATACCCAGTTGTGGATGTGACCGGTGATAGAAGCAAGGTCCGGTGCTGTAAAGAGCAATATTGCATAGGAACCTGGAATGTTAGGTCCATGAATCAAGGCAAATTGGAAGTGGTCAAACAGGAGATGGCAAGAGTGAACATAGACATTCTAGGAATCAGTGAATTAAAATGGACTGGAATGGGTGAATTTAACTCAGATGACCATTATATCTACTACTGTGGGCAGGAATCCCTTAGAAGAAATGGAGTAGCCATCATGGTCAACAAAAGAGTCCGAAATGCAGTACTTGGATGCAATCTTAAAAATGACAGGATGATTTCTGTTCGTTTCCAAGGCAAACCATTCAATATTACAGTAATCCAGGCCTATGCCCCAACCAGTAATGCTGAAGAAGCTGAAGTTAATCGGTTCTATGAAGACCTACAAGACCTTTTAGAACTAACACCCAAAAAAGATGTCCTTTTCATTATAGGGGACTGGAATGCAAAAGTAGGAAGTCAAGAAACACCTGGAGTAACTGGCAAATTTGGCCTTGGAGCACGGAATGAAGCAGGGCAAAGGCTAATAGAGTTTTGTCAAGAGAATTCACTGGTCATAGCAAACACCCTCTTCCAACAACACAAGAGAAGACTCTACACATGGACATCACCAGATGGTCAACACCGAAATCAGATTGATTATATTCTTTGCAGCCAAAGATGGAGAAGCTGTATACAGTTAGCAAAAACAAGACCAGGAGCTGACTGTGGCTCAGATCATGAACTCCTTATTGCGAAGTTCAGACTTAAATTGAAGAAAGTAGGGAAAACCACTAGACCATTCAGATATGACCTCAATCAAATCCCTTATGATTATACAGTGGAAGTGAGAAATAGATTTAAGGGACTAGATCTGATAGACAGAGTGCCTGATGAACTCTGGACGGAGGTTCGTGACATTGTACAGGAGACAGGGACCAAGACCATCCCCATGGAAAAGAAATGCAAAAGAGCGAAATGGCTGTCTGAGGAGGCCTTACAAATAGCTGTGAAAAGAAGAGAAGCGAAAAGCAAAGGAGAAAAGGAAAGATATAAGCATCTGAATGCAGAGTTCCAAAGAATAGCAAGAAGAGATAAGAAAGACTTCCTCAGTGATCAATGCAAAGAAATAGAGGAAAACAACAGAATAGGAAAAACAAGAGACCTCTTCAAGAAAATTAGAGATTCCAAGGGAACATTTCATGCAAAGATGGGCTCGATAAAGGACAGAAATGGTATGGACCTAACAGAAGCAGAAGATATTAAGAAGAGGTGGCAAGAATACACAGAAGAACTGTACAAAAAAGATCTTCCCGACCAAGATAGTCACGATAACGTGATCACTGACCTAGAGCCAGACATCTTGGAATGTGAAGTCAAGTGGGCCTTAGAAAGCATCACTACTAACAAAGCTAGTGGAGGTGATGGAATTCCAGTTGAGCTATTACAAGTCTTGAAAGATGATGCTGTGAAAGTGCTGCACTCAATATGCCAGCAGATTTGGAAAACTCAGCAGTGGCCACAGGACTGGAAGAGGTCAGTCTTCATTCCAATCCCAAAGAAAGGCAATGCCAAAGAATGCTCAAACTACCAGACAATTGCCCTCATCTCACACGCTAGCAAAGTCATGCTCAAAATTCTCCAAGCCAGGCTTCAGCAATATGTAAACCGTGAACTCCCAGATGTTCAAGCAGGTTTTAGAAAAGGCAGAGGCACCAGAGATCAAATTGCCAACATCCGCTGGATCATGGAGAAAGCAAGAGAGTTTAAGAAAAACATCTATTTCTGCTTCATTGACTATGCCAAAGCCTTTGACTGTGTGGATCACAATAAACTGTGGAACATTCTGAAAGAGATGGGAATCCCAGACCACCTGATCTGCCTCTTGAGAAACCTGTATGCAGGTCAGGAAGCAACAGTTAGAACTGGACATGGAACAACAGACTGGTTCCAAATAGAAAAAGGAGTACGTCAAGGCTGTATATTGTCACCCTGCTTATTTAACTTCTATGCAGAGTACATCATGAGGAACGCTGGGCTGGAAGAAGCACAAGCTGGAATCAAGATTGCTGGGAGAAATATCAATAACCTCAGATATGCAGATGACACTACCCTTATGGCAGAAAGTGAAGAGGAACTCAAAAGCCTCTTGATGAAAGTGAAAGCGGAGAGTGAAAAGGTTGGTTTGAAGCTCAACATTCAGAAAACAAAGATCATGGCATCTGGTCCCATCACTTCATGGGAGATAGATGGAAAAACAGTGGAAACAGTGTCAGACTTTGTTTTTTTGGGCTCCAAAATCACTGCAGATGCTGATTGCAGCCATGAAATTAAAAGACGCTTGCTCCTTGGAAGGAAAGTTATGACCAACCTTGATAGTACATTAAAAAGCAGAGACATTACTTTGCCAACCAAGGTCCGTCTAGTGAAGGCAATGGTTTTTCCCGTGGTCATGTATGGATGTGAGAGTTGGACTGTGAAGAAGGCTGATCGCCGAAGAATCGATGCTTTTGAACTGTGGTGTTGGAGAAGACTCTTGAGAGTCCCTTATACTGCAAGGAGATCCAACCAGTCCATTCTAAAGGAGATCAATCCTGGATGTTCATTGGAGGGACTGATGCTAAAGCTGAAACTGCAATACTTTGGCCACCTCATGCGACGAGTTGACTCACTGGAAAAGACTCTGATGCTGGGAAAGGTTGTGGGCGGGAGGAGAAGGGGACGACGGAGAATGAGATGGCTGGATGGCATCACCGACTCTGTGGACATGAGTTTGAGTGTACTCCGGGAGTTGGTGATGGACAGGGAGGCCTGGCGTGCTGTGATTCATGGGGTCGCGGAGAGTCGGACACGACTGAGCGACTGAACTGAACTGAGACACCCCATGGCTAAGACACAGCACAAAAAGGGGGGCAGGCACAGGGGATCCTTGTCCCCAGTCCACCTCCTGACTTCCCCTTGTACCAGCTATACAACCCAGTACAAGTAACTCCACTCTATCCAGCATCGGTGTCTAACCGAACAACAGGCGTACAAACACCTTCTTCAGAGAATATCTGAGGATCAGCTGTGATGATGAATGCAAAGTAGGTGCTGAGAGTGCAGTAAACAGTTTTATCGGCTAAGTGCCAGAGTGTGCACTTGTGTGACCTTGGACAATGACCTGCCCAAGGTTCCACAGCTAATAGAGGGCTCATCAGGATGGGAATCCAGATTTTTCTAGACGGTAAACCCCATCTCTGCCCTCTTCACCAAAGTAAAGGCCAGCTTTGTTTCTAGTCAAAACAGACTGGATACGGATAACTAAGGCCCAGAGGAAATCCAAAACCTTCATTTTCACAAAAGAAGGCAGAAAGCTCCATATGATAGCCCGGTTAACTCTCATGACTCAAGTGAGTAGAAAATAGGCAAATGGAATAAAAACAAGAATGTGAACTTGATTGGGAAACAACTGAATCCCATCCAAAGTTACGGAGTTTTGACATCTGAAGGACCAGTTCATCTGGTTAGGGAGGTCATGGGCTGCTCCTCTCTTCCACCTCTCCCAGCTCCTGAAGAGCAGCCCAGGGCAGTTTGGAGTATCCCCACTTTGAGAGAGGAGTTGCCGAGAGAGAGACAATGGAAGGGTCAAGAGGGGAAAAGCAGAGGAAGGAAGGGAGCCTGTGGCAGACTGAGCATCAGGAGGAGGATCTGGCTCCCCACAGCGAAGCATCCTGCAAGGCTGGCTCTCATGCGCCCCGGTCCCGTGGTCCCCACCCACTGGGTCACCGAGCAGTGCTGCTCTAAGGTGGAGTTCAGAAGCGGATAGCAGGAGCGCAGTGTAATGTGTGTGTGTGGCAGTGAAAATCACCCAACACTCCTCCCCAGGGAAGAAATATCTTTTTCTTTGACATTATGTCATCACTCCTTGGTTGGGTATTAACATGCCCTTTGAATGAAATGACAATGATGCTGGCATTTGACAGGTTCTGTCTTGCTTGTCAAAATAAAAAGCTGGCAACCCTCTGAAATGCTCTATGATTTTTCAAGTTTATTGAGTACCCAGTGGAAACTCTATGGACCACTCCCCTAGTCTTCATGCTGCAGATGGGAAATTCAGGCCCAGAGAGGTCATAGTGACCAGGAACCCAGGGTGTGTCTGTCACACCATACAGGGTCAGCCTTGGGGCCAGGAAAGATAGGACCCAAG
The DNA here is from genome assembly GCF_049115385.1 of Moschus berezovskii. Classification (NCBI taxonomy): domain Eukaryota; kingdom Metazoa; phylum Chordata; class Mammalia; order Artiodactyla; family Moschidae; genus Moschus; species Moschus berezovskii. Next base: position 34,086,792 of record NC_142471.1, read on the forward strand.
GAATGGAGATGAGGTCCCTCAGGGCTCTAACAGCTCAGCTAGAGCAGGTCCAGAAAGCAGAGAGAAGGGACTGCATCAGTATTCAGGGCTCAGGGCCATACCATGGAGTCCTGAGTTCCTAGCCTTACTCTGAGTTCTGCAGCCCTCACTGCTTCTACAGCAGGAAATGTACAGGACCTAAACAATCTCCCTGGAAACAGGGACACTGTTTCTATGGCCCCAAACCATCATTCAAAAGGCATCTGGAAAGAAATTACCATCAGAGAGCAAGTGGGAGGAATTGCTGATGGTTGGTTGAACAATGCCCTCCAAGTCAACAGACAAAAGCAACGTGGAATAAAAAGTGAATGACTGGTGAGCAAAGTCCCTGGGAATGCCAAGGGAAGCGGATTCCTTCCGCCCCCTTAGCTAGCAGCACTCTTCCTCATAGCCATTACCACTGCCCAACCTTATACCTGGGGGTACTTATTCCCCTTCAGTTTCCACAAGAGGGTAAGCTCCCACCCATCTCCACTAGAGGGTAAGCTCCAGGAGGGAACTGCCTTGGCCAAATCTGCTCTTTCCATATCCCCAAGATCCAGTCCTCAGGCCTGCCGGCTGCCCTCCCACTGCTAACTAAGCCCGCTCCCCCACCAGGTTTCTCTGGGAGGACTCAGTCCTCGTGACCTCTACAGCCATTCCCATCCCAGGAATGCCCTCTGCATTTCTCTCCGCCCATCTTCATTCTGCTCCATCAAGCCCCAGGAGCCCAGTGATGCCAGCTCCTGATGACAGACAGCCCTCCATGTCCTAACCCCAGTGCCCACAATCCACTCCTCTCTCTCAACACCACACGGGCCCTGGCTGGCAGCCTTTGCTGTTTTCTCATCCATGCATGTCAGAATGCCCCAATTAGCCTGAAAGATCCTTGAAGCCAAGGCCCCTTTTTTAAGATATCCAGAGTGTGCAGCATACAGCAAGTGATAAGCAGGTATGCACACTGGATGAGTAAACTAAAACACGGCTCAAGAGGCGTTGGAAAAGCAAGCCCTTCCCCGGGCACCACTGACATCCTGGCCCAACCAGGCCAGTTTCCATGACTTGAAGCTTGAACAGGACTGCTGGCTCCCACAGCTGTTCCTCCGAGCAGCTACATTTTCAAATACAAACACCAAATCCCAAACAAGAATAGATGTCATGGGGCTTCTGAGAGGCACATGCCTCACTAGGCACGCCAGTCAAAAAAAGATGAATGTTCTTGTTTACAAAAGGATCTGCCCCGTTCCAGGAAAATTTCCACCACAATTTAGGACCTAACCAATACGTGCCTATAGACCTCACCGACTGAATATTTTTCCACCTCTTCCGTTTGTTGAACTTGGATGGGGTTTGGCTTCAGGTCAAAAGAGCTGTTGCAATAAAGGCCACTCCCCCTGCCCCAGAGCCTTTCCCAGTGGGAAACATGACCCCCATTCAGGAAACCAAGGCCCAGCGAGTCAGAGAGACCTCGAGAGGCAGAGGGATGGCCAGGTAATCAGGCATACAGATACACTCAGGACCCAGTGATGTTAACAGTGTGAGGACCCAGGCGCAGATTGCGGGGGGTCTGCAGAGAGGCCTGTCTCCCTGTGCTCTGAGCTTGCGCCCGCCTCGGAAGCCTGGCTGGGCTCTGAAACTCCAGCCTTCTATGCTTCTGGGTTCCCACAACCCTAGCCTGGATCTGGATTTCCAAAACAGCAGCCAAATGCAAGAGAGTCTGGCCTGGCTGTTAATGTGAAATAATAACAATAACTCAACAGCTGGGGGAGAGGGGAGGGTTCTTCTATTTCTACTGTGTTCTGACAACTGCTTCTGCTTCTCCTTCTACTGTGAGTTGGGAATGGCCAGCACCCCAGCCCTGCAAAGCCTCCACTCTCCACTTGGCACCCTTGGACCCATCAATCTCCTCCCTGTGGCCTGGGACCCCTCCAACCCCAGACGTTGGGGAGAGAGAGGCTCAGCAGTTGTGAGAACCTTCTTTCTCGAAGAAGGTTTTTCCAAAATTATATCAGGTTTCCTTCTATCCCGGCTTGTCAGCAGGGGACTCTTTTGCCTAACATGGTTGAAGAATGTCTTAGAAACTGGTGTGATTCAGTCTGGCTTCAGATGAGGTTTTCCACCCAGACAGAGCACACCGAGTGTCTGGACGTGGCGGCTTGCTACCCCCGGGGCACCCACACCCTTTCCCTGTCTCCAGTCCTCGGTCAGGAGGGCACACTTGACAAAGTAGCAGGTCCAGCCCAAAGATGAAGTCAGAAATAGAGTCAACAGGAAGCCAAAGAAAAGTGTATGCGACCCACGTACTTGCAAACACAGGGGCCTCCCTCCCAACAGGAGCCCTCCCCACCACCCAATTTTCTAAATTTGCAAATCTAATTGCATTGCACCCATTATAAATATTGAAGAGCTACTGGGGTGAGTGATTCAAGAACTGGAATCTCAAAAGACACACACACCGTTCTCCTAGAAGACAGGGCAAAGCCTTTCAGCCTTCTCTTCCGATGGAGATTGCTTTTCCCCTTATGCCTGTTCAGATGGGCCTCCTTCCACAAACACAAACTCTAATCAGAGAGGGGCCCAAGACAACTGTTAGAAAAATCAGCTTGCAAAGATGTCTGAAACCTGCACATCAAGTTTGCGAATGAATGATTACTGAACTCTTACTTCTGCCACATTCTCGCCTAAGGACCCACAGTCTCCCCTGGACCAAAAGCGGCATTCTCTCCCTCCGTTACTGCTCCATCTACAATACTGAGGTGTGGCTGGATCAGGAGGACGCTGGGAGGAAGGTAACACGAGAGAGGAATCTTCTTTTAAATCTCAGAAGTTTCTTGTTAGAAGTACATAAAAACTGCAATGAGACAAAAGCCCTGCAGGATGGGAGCCCCTGTCTGAGTGCTGTGGCCATCACCTGAGCTACCATCCTGTGAGCCCCATGTTTCCATAACAACTGTCAGTCTGGCCCCTGGAACTCACGGAGACCAGACCTCCTTTGTGTGGGCTGCTCTGAAGAAAGGTCAGACTGTTGCCTGAACACCAAGGCTCTGTTTTTCTTCTCCTTCTGCAGCTGCTTTTCTGACTGGAAGCTGGACAGACAGAGTTGTTACTAGCATTCCTCGGCACTGATGCATCAGAGGTGAGAAGCCAGGTAAGGAGAAGGGGCATGTGGAGAAGCTCCTGGGGACGCCGGCACCATTCTATTCCTTGACCTGGTTGGTTACATGGATTTTCTCATGATCATTCACTTTTTTGTTGCACTTTCATATTTTATACACTTTTCTGTATATTTGTTTTATTTCACAATTTTGAAAAGACATCTAAAAATAAATCAGCCAAACTGTTTTTAAGGGACCTGTCATCATCACCCACCTTTATTAAGTATCTTATGGTACATGACAGAAGACTCTGACTGCAAGTAACCCTGTGTCACAGCCCTGAAAACAGGACCAAGAACCAAGAAAAACGTCATTAAAAGCCCTTGCCAGTTGCATCACTTGAGAAAGTATTTGCAAATGATGCAACAAATAATCAATTAATTACCAAAACATATAAATAGCTCATACATCTCAATATCAAAAAAACAAACAAATCGATCCCCAAAATGAGTAGAAGCCTAAATAGACACTTCTTCAAAGAAGACATTCAGATGGCTGACAGGCACATGAAGAGATGCTCAACATCACTAATTATTAGAAAAATGATTTAAAAAAACCAACACAATGAGGTATCACTTCACACTGGTCAGAATGACTATTATCAAAAAGTCTAAAATAATAAATGTTGGAGAGAGTGTAGAGAAAAGGGAACCCTCCTACTACTGTTGGTGGAAATATAAATCAGTGCAGCCACTATAAATAACTATATAGAGGTTTCTTGAAAAAATAAACTTACAGTTGCCATATGATCCAGCAATTCCACTCCTGGGCGTATATCCAGAAAAGATGAAAACTCTCACTCAAAAAGATACATGTACTTCAATGTACACAGCGATACTATTCACAACAGCCAAGACACGGAAGCAATCTAAATGGCCATTGGCAGATGAATGGATAACGAACACGGAACATTAATCAGCCATAAAAAAGAATGAAATAACTCCATCTGCAGCAACATGAATAGAACTAGAGATTATCATACGAACTGAAGTCAGACAGAGAAAGACAAATATGATATCACTCATATGTGGATTCTAAATATATATATACAAATGAACGTACAAAAAAGAAAAAGTCTCACAGACATAGATGATAAACTTATGGTTATCAAAGGGGAAAGAGAAGAATAAATTAGGAGTTTGGAATTAATATATATACATACTACTACATATAAAACAAACAACGATGATCTACTGTACAGCACAGGGAACTATGTTCAATATCTTACAATAAACCATAATGGAAAGTAATCTGAAAAAGAATAGATATACACTTGTGTATGTCTGTATAACTGAATCACTTTGCTAAACACCTGAAACTAACCCATGCATGCTCAGTCGTGTCCAACTCTTTGCCACCCCATAGACTGCAGCCCACCAGGCTCCTCTGTCCATGGAATTTCCCAGGCAAGAATACTGGAGTGGGTTGCCATTCCCTTCTCCAGGGGATCTTTCTGACCCAGGGATCAAACCTGCACCTCTTGCATCTCCTGCATTGGCAGGCAGATTCTTTACCACTGAGCCACCTGGGAAGACCCTGAAACAATATAGCATTGTAAATCAACCATAGGTCAATAAAAAGTTATTTGTTTTGAAAAAAAAATAACCTCACATTTTTGAGGGGCAGGTACCACCCAGAAGAAGAATGTCAAAGCAGAAGTCAGAAACAGACACAGCCATGGGATGAATGGGCTAGGAACCCTAGAGGACTTGATAATACGACAGTTGGATACAGGGACTGAGCCTATAAACAAGGCAATGGGGAGGGTGTGTGTTTTATTGTTTATACTTGCCTCCGGAGGTCATGAAATGAGGTAGGCAGGACCCCTGGCCATCGGAGAAAGAGAGTCTTCTCCTGCCCTGCAGATTTACTCCCGAGAGTTGCTCATGGTCTCAGCACAGCCTTGATTAAGGTGGCAAGAACATTAAATCAGTCAGAAGACTAGGTCAAGTCCCATGCCAGATCAGGAGCCTCAGGACCACCTCTTCACCTTCCATAAGCTTCCACTCATCACTCATTCCACCCACACTGCTTCCTGAGCCCTTTGCTGTACACATACCTCATACTCTCACAAGTCCATTGTTTGGCTCCTGTTGGACTAATTACATTTCTTTCCAAATGCAGGACATTATTCAACTGTTTAAAGGTACCTCCACCATGAAGCCTCTCCAGATCTCTTAATAGGAATTAATGCCTCTCAGTGACATTCACTCGACCCTTCCTCTCTGTCCCCTCACAGTATAATTTGCCCCTCTGGTTATCAGCCCCCGATATGGTCAAGCATCCATCATCCCTTCCAATTAAGAATCCTGAGGTCAGAAACCTGACATATTAATTTTCATATCTATAGAACGTACATAGGGGCACATACCTGGTGGCTCAGAAGGTAAATAATCTGCCTACACTGTGGTTGACCCAGGTTTGATCCTTGGGTCAGGATGATCCCCTGGAGAAGAGAATAGCAACCCATTCCAGTAGTCTTGCCTGAGAAATCCCACAGACAGAGCAGTCTTGCTACAGTCCATGGGATTGCAAAGGGTTGGACGTGACTGAGCAACTAATACTTTCACTTTCACAGAATATATATATATTCTGTGAAATATATATTATACATTCTTTAGAATGTATCCTATAAAATATATTGATTATAAATTCTTATATACAGAGAATATAAATACATATTCTAGACAAATACATACCTACATCTGTAAATATCAATATATAACAAGAATATGTATATTCTTATTAATTATTAAATCTATAAAAACTTATATTCTATATAATGATAAATACATCTCAACATCTAGCACTGAGCCTAATGGATATGTAGTAGGTGTGCAGCAAGCAGTCAATGCTCACTAATAAGTCAGGGTCTAAGAGGATGCAGGCCCATCGTGTAGAAGGCCATCACAAAGCACACAGGGTCCAGCATTAGGGTGGGGAGTATCACAGAAAGCCTCTGTATCTCAAATCACTCATTTCCCTCTACCCACACCTTCTCTCCCCAGACTGACTGCCAGGCTTCATAATTAATAATAAGGTATCTGCTTTTGCTCCAGTGCCCCATCCATCCTCCACACTAAGCCAGAGAGATCTCACAAAGTTTACATCACCTCTATCATCCCTGTGCTTAAACTCTTCCATGACTCCCCACTGCTCTCAGGGTCAAGTTCAGCATCCTCAGCATGGCCTTCAGGGATGTTCTTGGATGTCTGGGTTTTGTCTAATATCAGATCACATATGAAAGCACTTTCAGCCTCACCTTCCTTATTCTCCAGCCATACTGGACTTTCTTCCCTTCCTTCCATGAGTGGGTCTCCTTTATGACTCATGGATTTGCATGTACCATTCCCTGAAACAACCTTCTCTACCCAGTCATATTCTAGACTTCCCACTCAGACTTAAGCTCTCTCTCCAGCAAGCCTTCCCTAACGGCCCCTCCACCCCCACCAAGTGAGGAAAGCTCTTTAATCATGTGGAGCTTTCACTCCTCCTCCAGAACACTCAAGGCATCCACAAATCAAGGCTCACAGTCTCTTTGCTTCCATAGTGCAGGAGCTGACAAACTGTAAAGGGTCAGCTGGTGAATATTTTAGGCTCTGGATGGATGGCTGCTCAGTCTTGTCTGACTCTCTGCTACCCCATGGACTGTAGCCTGCCAGGCTCCTCTATCCATGGGATTTCGCAGGCAAGAACACTGGAGTGGGTGGCCATTTCCTTCTCCAGGGGGTCTTCCCAACTCAGGGACTGAACCCACATCTTCTGCATTAGCAAGCGGATTCTTTACCACTAGCACCACCTGGGAAGCCCTATTTTAGTCTCTGCAGGAGCCCAGAATCTCTTTGGCAACTAATCAACTCTATCATCACAGAACAAAAGTGGTCAGAAATAAAAAGTAAAAAAACAAGAGTGGTTGTGTTCCAATCACATTTTATTTATGGACACTGAAATTTGAACTTCATAGAATTTTCACATTTCATAAAATATCCTTTATTAAAAATTTTTTTCATCTCAAAAAAAAAAAAAAGAACAACCCTTCTGAGTTAGTAGGCCATTAAAAAAAAAAAAAAAAAAAGATGGCAGGGCAGACTTGGCCCACAGCCTGCAGTGTGCCAGCCACGGCACAAGTTCTCACTTCCATGGAGAGAGAAACTATGTCTTCACTGTTCTATTCCCCCAACACAGGGCCTGGTTCTTAGAAGATGATTCATAAAAAGTTTGCTGAATGCCTTCATATGTGGACGAGAGCAGTGTTTCCCAGTGCGTACTCTACAGAATGCCAGTCCGATGGGATACTCTGTACAGAAGGACTTCTTTTATCAATGAAATTTGAAATGCTACTGTTTCCCTTCCTGGAAATTTTCAATGTTCAGTGCATGAAGCATATCAAAAGCTCAGAGCTAGTCACAGAATTTGACTTAGACCAAAGAACTATATACTTCTTTTTAAAAAAGATTTTTTTGTCACAGACCATATTTTTAGAGAATCTTTTTTTTTTCCAGCTTATCAGTTTTTTATTTTTTTTTATTTTCCCTCTAATTTTATTTATTTATTTATTATTTATTTATTTTTTTATTAGGTAATTAATTTATTTTTTATTGGAGGCAAATTATTTTACAATATTATATTGGTTGGTTTTGCCATACATTGATATGAATTTGCCCCGGGTTTACATTTTTTTTTTTTTTTAATTTTACGGCTGTGCTAGGTCTTCGTTGCTGCACATGGGCTTTCTCCAGTTGAGGCAAGTGGGGGCTACTCTAGCTGTGGTGTGCGTCTCACTGTTGCGGTTTCTCTCGTTGCAGAGCTCAGGCTCTAGGCTCGTGGGCTTAGAAGTTGCAGCTTGCTGGCTTAGTTGCTCCACAGCACATGGGATCTTCCAGGACCAGGGATCAAACCCGCGTCTCCTTCATGGGCAGCCAGATTCTCAACCACTGAACCACCAGGGAAGTCCTAACAGAGTCCATTTTTAAAGTCTTTATTGAATGCGTTACAATATCACTTGTTTTATGTTTTGGTTTTTTGACCCCAAGGCATGTGGGATCTTAGCTTCTAGACCAGGGACCAAATCCACACCCCCCTGCATTGCAAGGCAAAGTCTTAACCACTGGACCACTAGGGAAGTTCCAGAATTATTAATATCTACTTTAACCCAAAACATCTACCAGCATCAACAGGCAACCCCATCTGAAAGCACTGCAGTAAGAACAAAAGGCAAGAACGTAGAAGAATAACCCTTGAACTGTAGCATCAGAACCACCCAACAGAGGTGGCTGAGCCCCACCCTGGAGTTTCTGGTTCAGTAAGTCTGGGGTGGGGCCTAAGAACTGACATTTCTCACAAGTTCTCAGTTGATGTTGATGCTGCTCGTCTGGAGACCCCATCTAGGGAAACACAGATCTGGAGAAAAGGACATTCAGAGCTTAAGTCCTCTACCTGCGGTTTCCTCCTCCTTCCAGGAACTTGATTCCCAGGAGAACCCCAGCTTGTTCACTTCTTCACACTGGCAGAAGAAAGCCTGATCCATCTCTCCAGTGTTTAGGCGAGGCATCTATCTATACATAATGGGTTGCACTGCATTCCCCACCAAAGATGTTTATGTTCTAAACTCCAGTACTTGTGACCATGACTTTATTTGGAAATAAGGTCTTTGGAGACGTAACCAAGTGAGCCCATAATTCAATATCATGTGCGTCTTTATGAAAGGAGGAGAGAGGAAAAGGGGGAGGAGGAGGCCCTGAGAAGACAGAGACACAGGAAGAAGGCCACGGGAGGATAGAGGCAGAGGCTGGTGTGTTGCAGCAGCAAGCCAGGGAATGCAAACGATGGACGACCAACCTGGAAGCTAGAGGCAGCGAGGACAGATCCTCCCCTACAGGTTTCAGGAATACACACCTGCAAAGCCTTGATTCTGAACTTCTGGTTTCCAGAACTATGAAAAAGTTAATTTCTGTTTATTTAAGTCATCCAGTTTATAGCACTTTTTCCTCTAAATAGGGTATTTCTCACTATTACAGATACCCCCACACACACACACACAAAACTCAGGTGAAGCTCTGGCCAAGCCCTAACCTTGGTGAGGGTCCACGTGAACTTCAAGGGAATGATGGACCTCTGTTCACTGATCATTTTGTCATCTCTGCATCACTGCCTGCAAGGCAGTAGTTTGAGCTGGGGTCTCTCTTTGGAATTTAGATTATCTAATTACTATGATGTTTTGTTGGATTCCTGCCCCAAGGCTGGTTTTGGCCAAAAGTCTGTGATTGTTTTCTAGTCTAAAAAAAAAAAAAAAGTCAATGAATAAATTAAGGAGACTTGGCTTTGCCCATACTTGCTCGACTGGTCCCGTTTCTCACTGGAAGACACTCACAAAGGGCTTCTCACTAACAAATAAAGAGTTTCTTCTCCAGATCTGAGCTAGAAATGACTTCTCTAATTGAGGGCTTCCCTGGTGGCTCAGACAGTAAAGCATCTGCCTACAATGCAGGAGACCCAGGTTTGATCCCTGGCTTGGGAAGATCCCCTGGAGAAGAAAATGGCAACCCACTCCAGTACTCTTGCCTGGAAAATCCCAGGGACGGAGGAGCCTAGTAGGCTACAGTCCACAGGGTCTCAAAGAGTTGGACACGACTGAGCAACTTCACTTTCACTTTCAATCAAGCAGAAACATCCAAGCAGCAGATATTTTCACAGTCTGAGCACCTTGGTTTTAGTCACATATTATACCCCTCAAAGAGTTGGACACGACTGAGCAACTTCACTTTCACTTTCAATCAAGCAGAAACATCCAAGCAGCAGATATTTTCACAGTCTGAGCACCTTGGTTTTAGTCACATATTATACCCCTCTTGTTTTTGAAAAATAAGGGGTATAATTTTTATTCTGAAAAGAAGCACACACTGTTATGTGCCCGATACCTTAGGACGGCGCCAAGAAGGGAATCCGTGGACACAGCGTGTCACTGTTGATGAAGAGAAAGGGGACACCAGGGGATAAGGACTCTGTATTCTCAAGCTCAGAGACCACAGAATAAAAATGAGAACCAACCAAATGCCTTCCTTGCCTCTCCAGTCCACGCTAACCCAGGGCTGCCTGCTCACAGAGTCAGTGTGAACTTGCAAACCTTCCGACATGTTACAGGTAGATCAAAGCCACGTTTTCTTCTGCAGCAGGTCAGATTTTCAGGATGCTGTCCCCCACCCCAAGGCCCTTGAAAAATAAGAGAGGGGTCTGATTCTCTGAGATGGGCAGAGTCCCTCCCCTCCCCAAAGCTGGGAGTTAAGTGTTCCCTCCCTCATCCCTTCCAAGGCCAGCATCTAATTTCAAATGTCCAGTCAACCCGTGAACAGCATGTTAGTCTCTGTCCAGGAAAGTGGACTTCTGGAACATCAACATCTCAGCCTCTGACTTAAGAGTTGAGAATTAATCTAGCCAGAGGAATGGCACGCTGTCACAGAGGACAAACAGTCCCGGCTTTGCAAATCTGCCTCATCTTTTGTTTGCTTTGTTTTATAACCTAAACTTGCCGCACAAAGTGTAGCAGGTTATTTAACCCTTCAAAACTCAAGTTCCTGAGCTGTAAGATAAAAATGATAAGAAATGCTTGGCAAGGGGGTTGTAATCCTACTCATCCTCACAACTAGTACTAATATCTCACGTTCAGCAGATGAGGACCAGGGGCACAGAGAAGTCAAGACGCTTGCCCATGGTCACACAGCCAGTAAGCAGCCAAGCAGAGCTCAGACAGGCTGTCAGTGGGCATGTGCTCTCAACACCGGGATCTTCTGTATCTCCATAAGGGGTTAGAAATGAAGGCCAATATTCATTTATTCATCCAACAATTTACCTTTGCAACACTCACAGAAGGAATGCTCACAGGAGGGTCTCAGACAATAAAAACAGCCTCTACTTCCAAGGTACAAGAATTAATAAGAATGTATATTAATAATATATTAACATATATGTATTAATAATACATATTAATTAATAATATATATTCTTCTTATGTGTTTATATATTTTATACTATGCTCAGTCGCTCAGTTATGTCAGACTCTTTGAGACTCCATGGACTGCAGCCCACCAGGCTCCTCTGTCCATGGAATTTTCCATGCAAGAATACTGGAGTGGGATGCCATAAATATATATTTATATTTATTTAGACTATATATTCTATAGTTATAGATCTATACCTAGCACTGTGTCTAGTGAATATGCAGTAGGTATGCAACAAGCAATCAAAGCTCATTAATAAGTCAGGGATCAAAAGGATGCAGGCCTGGCACCCTGGTGGGGCAGGCGGGCTGCCCTCCAGCTTTGCCCAGGTGGCAGGACTTCTGCTGAGACCATAACTGAGATTTGGGTTCCTTGGAGCTGAGCCAGATAATTAAGCACCCTAATGATTCCAGCCCTTCGCGGGGACCTTCCTCCAAAGGCAGGAGAGCCCTTAAAAATGCATGGGTTTCTGCTGGGCCATGCTTCCTGTTTGGAAGTCTCTTCAGTCCAGCACTTCAAAGAGGAGCTGCATCTGTCATGGGCTCCCAGCCCAGGCAGGGCCTTGCATCTCAGACTGAGAGAGGATGAGCCAGGTGTGGGGTACAGCAGGCTGCTGATGCCTCTCAGACCCCAGCAGAGCCCCCAGCAAGGCTGTCTGGGGGTTCCAGCAGCTGCGAGAGCCATCGGGAAGCCAAGTCTCCTGTGGCTGTGTGAGTCACCCCTCAGGGAGGGCTGGGGCAATCCACAGAGCCAGTGTGCTTCAGAACCCTCCTTCTGCTCAGCGGAGAGAACAGTACCCTTTTCTCTGGGCCAGGAAAGGACCAAACCAGCCACATCTTCAAAGAAAGCAGAGGCGGCAGGCCAAGGACAGGATGCGCCCTCTGGTTCAAGAGCACAGGTCTGAGAGCATACCACCAGGGGCTGGGGCTTGGCCTGCCCCTCTTTAAGCACGCCACATCGCCATCTGAGAAATGGACATAAGAAGCCCCACTTCCCTGGACAGAAGGACATACATGGGAGACTCTGCACAGTGTCTAGAATATTTTTATGAGAAAACAGTAGTTATGGATGATCATGATGGGAAGATGATGAAGTTGGTGATGGAGAGGGAAGCCTGGCACACTGTAGTCCATGGGGTCACAGAGAGTCAGACACGGCTGAGCGACTGAACTCACTGATGGGAAGAAGAATAGTAGAAAAATAATCATCCAGGCCTGCTCTAAGTCTTGCCTTGGTAAAGTTTCCTGTTAGGCACTCAGATAAAGCTCATATGCTCACATTTATGTAACAAGTGTCAGCCACTCAGTCACGTCCAACTCTTTGCAACCCTATGGACTGTAGCCCGCCAGGCTCCTCTGTCCGTGGGATTGTTCAGGAGTGGGTTGCCATTGCCTTCCCAATCAAACCTGAGTCGCCCACATTGAAGGCAGATTCTTTACTGTCTGAGCCACCAGATATAAAAAAACACACACATACATATATATGGTGGCCCTGGGCCAGCCATTGTTCTGAGCATTCTTTAAATACTAACTCAACCCTCATAATAACTTCACACAGTATATATCATTCTTAGGCCCATTTCACAGATGAGAAAACTAAGGCACAGAGAGATTAGGTGACCTACCCCAAGCTGTGAACTATAAGAGAGTTGAGCTAGTAAAGTTAGGCCGGCTGCCCTGGAGTTCATGCTGTTAACCAGAGCTACATTGCACTGCTCCATCATTATTCCTGTAGACACTGCCTATTACATCCTCTCACCTTGCTGGGTAGAGCTGTTCTCTTGGACTGGAAAGGAAGAACTCAAGGTCAGCAGGGACCTCCTCTCTAACATCATGAAGCCCCCAAAACACCAACAAAGAGTGGGCTCTCAGCCAACCCTTGCTGACTGACCTGCCAAGACCTGCTGTGTCCTTTTTCCCCTTCAACCCACCCACCAAGCAGAGATTCAAAGAGCACACGCAGCAGGCCTGTCTCTGTAGCTGGCGGCCTGCCCAACTCCCCTCCCAGGTGGTGCTTTCAAATCTGTAACCTTCACCTGCAGTAAGAAATTTATTTTCCATTGCGACTCATACACATCTAGTATATAAGTAACTGCAACAAAGGGCTCATGAAACAACATCTAACCTTATTACACAGGATGTTCTTTCATATCCTTTTTTTTTGCATTGGTTGTGACCCATTAAATTGATTTTATGATCCACTTATGGGTTGTAGCCATGGCCTGAAAAATTCCTCTTGGGTTATTTCAGTTCTAACATGTGAACGTGCAATTTCTGAGCACACAACAATCCTTCCTGAAGCTGGAAAGCCCTGTCTACTGCATGTGAGAAGCATGGTGCTGTCACATTCTGGGTGGTCACTCTGACCCTCCCCAGAGCTCTGAGCCTGGCTGGAGCACTGAGGCTGTGGAGACTGGGTACGCGCTAGGAGCTAAGGACCTGAATTCAAATGAGCACTCGTGGGAGGCACAGAATTAAGAGCATGGCTTCAGAGTGTGCTGGAAAAATGAGCTGAGGTCTGGTTACAACTTGGGAGGTTCTGAACCTCCCACAAGCATCAGTTTCCTCACCTGGAAATGGAGGTTGTTAATGTCCACTGCAGAGGGGGCTGAAAGGGTAGCTGGGAGGGTTGGGAGGGGGCTGGGTGGGTAGATGACAGGGCAGCTGACTGAGCGGGTGAATAGGTGGGGAGCTGGGAGGGTTTGCTGAGACGCAGAAAGCACTCAGCAAAGTGCTAGAACCTGTAACAACCACTGGGTGCTGACTGTGGTGGTGGGAGATCCTTGCTGCCCCCGACACCTGACCCAAAACCTCACAGCGCCTTCCATCCCCGTCTCTGTGTCGTGTAGCTGCAGACACTGCAACCTTCAGAAGAAACAGCAGCACTTCCCCAGCACATGGTTAACACTCAATAAATGTCTGAGCCAATTAAGCAAGAGGCTGGGACTTATTCATCCAATAAGTCACCCATCTCTGAGTGTTTTTTGAAAAAGGTGTTTCCTACAACCCACTCCAGGGCCAGTGGCCAGTCAAGTTTGTTGCATTAATTTCACTCATTTGATCTCATTTGACATCTCTGGATACAGGACAAAGCACCCCACCACCTAGGATGGAAAAGAGAGGGGACCGATTCCACCATGGCTTCCTCAAGACGCTTGTAAGTTACCACTGGGGACAGAGCTGGCCTCGCTAAGCCTGCTGATCCTTGCCTACACAGCCTTCTCAGGGAGAAACAAGTGTCTCGGTAAATGGCTCATGCCCATGAAAATAATGAGGCTCCCTGTGATGAGAAGAAGCACAGGATTGATGGGGTAGGAGGCAGGCAGGAAGGGTATTTCCACCTTGAGTTGGACTGTTCATGTGGCCCAGTGGTGGCAGGGACTCCTTAGAGGATGTGTAGCTCTGAAGCCCAGAAAAGGAAGAGATTATACAAATAGTCTACCTTGAGCCACAACAGGCTGATCTCCCTGAAGTTGTACAGGGGAGCATTCACTCCTGTGAAAGGCTAATTAGTCACGACAGCACCATGCTTCAGACATAATTACACTGGTCCCATCTGGGTCTCTGTGGGTCAGCTGTGATGGAATTTCCATTACCTATTGTGTTTTGGTTACTAGAGGACAATGTGTGTTTGGAGAAGGGGGTGTGGTCAAGAGGAAGCACAAAAAGCCAGAATATCTTGAGTATCTGTAAAACCCATCTCTGATTTTAAAACTTCATAAAGATGATGAATCTCTGTGAGCTGAAGAGTCTTCTTGGAATCTCAGCACTGTCTGTGGGAACGGCTCCTGGCAGGCAGTGTAAGCTTTGAAATTCAAGTCTCTCCGGCAACGGAGCAGAGTGAGCTCCCCCAGCTTGGCCACTGAGAGTGGAAACAAGACCCAGGAAAGGGAGACTTTGTGTTCTGCTCACCTGGCCACCAGCCCTCGTGCTGCCAGAGATGCAGACTGCGGTTATGGATATACGGGTACAGGGCTTGTGAGCCAGGAATGTTCAAGTATCAACAAGGATAAAGCAGAATGACCTCATCTCTCCTGCCTTCCAGAGAGCAATGACGTGAAAGGGTCAGACATCCCCCTGGGTAAACAGGTGCACCCAAAGGCCCACTCCCCCAAATGTTAGAGCTGGGAGGGGGAGGCTACCTTAGGGACCATCTCACCCAGGGTTTCTCAGCCTCGGCACTAATGGCATTTTGGCAGGATAACTTTGATGTGGGCATTTGTCCTGCATGTTTCAGAATGTCTAACAGCATCTCTGGCCTCCATCTACTGGATGCTTGTAGCACTCTTCCGCCCTCCCAAGTTGTGACAACTAAAATGTCTCCAAACATTGCCAAAAGTCCCCTAGGGGGCAAAAATCATCATGGATGGAGAACCACTCATCTGGACTAGTGGTTCCCAAAGTAGATGCGAAGGAACATTAGTTAGTGGGCTCCTGTGCAACCCAAGTATTTGTGAATACTTTGTGAATCACTGCCCACTGTACCTCACTGCAGTGATTTACTGTATTACTGGATTGGCCAAAAGGCACGTGTAGTCTTTCCCATAACATCTTATGGAAAACAAAGCTCTTTTTGGCCAACCTCTTAGTATCATTATATTAAGGACCCTGAAAAGTGCCCCAGTAAGTAGAAACCTGTTTAATAACTTTAACTGTTTCGTGATCTTTCTCAAATAAGATGCTTTTATTACCTGTTTACATCTTTCAGAGCTAAAGAATATCTTGTGAGGTTTATATATGTATATGTGTATGCAGGCACAATATACCAGGCAACCTTTCTCCCGTTGACTAGGTGAAGGGGAGGCCATAAGCCAGTCTTATTCCTAAGTCCCATTAGCAGACGTGGGGCAGAGCTATGCCTAGAAGCCTGGAGCCCTGAATCCCAGTCCACCCTCCTTCTGCACAAATGGTTTGGATGCTATCCACAACAAAAGTCCATCTTCTCACAACCATGCCACAATATGGTTCTACCAACACCACGGAGAACATCCACCTGGAGAGCTAAAGCTAGTGAATATCAACACAATACTCCCCAGGAGAACAAACCAAGCAGGCACTTTCTGCAGGTGAAGTCGAGGAGGACCTCACAAAGGTAACGGCCATGACCATGGAGGATACAGGCAGGAGCTAGCTGCTCAACATCACATCCACACGTGCCTCCCCAGCCCATCAAAGTGCAATCCCCACCAGAGACACTTAACCTAACTCATCTCTATCTTAACACAGTGCATCTTCATATCGGGGCTGGCACAGAGTGGGCTTTGATAAAGTTTGGAGTATGCTAACCAACAAAGGTCAAGGGCTGAACCACCAACATGCCTTGATTACAGTTCACAGGTCACCACTCCTCTCTGCCCTCTTCACACTCTTCTTGGATCACATTTCATCTTGGCCTTCTGGGCTGCAGAGAGAACTACTCCTTTTAGAGGCAGCAGCTTTCCCCTCCTCTGAACCGTCCACTGTCCATCCCTACAGTGGCACCAGTTCCAAGACATGAGTTCAATTTCTAACTCATATCAGTCGACCCAGCGTCCCTCCTGGAGGCAGTGTATTAAGGCACGTTTCCCAAGCAGATGTAACAACTGATCATTCACCCTCCTGGCAGTCTCGGCTGCCCAGACTGAGCACTGGAGGGACCATAGATTGGCTCTCATTCTCGGACTGCAAAACAAACAAAATAATATTAAAAGGGAAACTATTGATGGCATGACATTCTACAATTTTGCATGAGGATTGAAATATAATTGTACCTCGAGACCTCTGGGGTCCCAGGGATACTCTTTCAGTCCTAGGGAGTAGAAGAGTATCTCAGGGATTGCTCCTGGCCCTTTGTGACTTTCCAAGCAGAGGGGGTGTAAGCATAGGGAGTGGGGAGGGTTAAAAGCTAGAGGGAAGGCCTGGGACCCCTCTGCTGGTTTACCTTGGCTCCAGCCAGTCTGAAGCCTACAGCAGTAACTGCAGGCCACTGAGCAGATGCTGAGGGCTCAGCCCCGGGGCAGCTGCAGCCAATGGGTGTCTCAGCAGCTGCAACATGAATACAGCAGCAACTGCAGACTGCCTGCAGCTTCCCCCCAAAGTCTGTGCCGCGGAAACAGACAGTCAGTGACTAGGAGGCTGGGACCTTGGATCGGAAAAGCACACAGCCAGCCCCTCCCACTTGCAGGATTCCATACTCAGAGCCTCATCTTTACTCTTGCTTTCTCTTTCCTTTTCCCTTGTCAGGTTACTAGGGTGAGATCATGCTTACCAGGAAGCCAAAGGGACATAGCCTCTTTTGGGCTCATTTACCACTTCTCATAAAACTCACATAATCACCTCCTGTTCTTTCACTTCATGAGTCTATTTTTATTGCCACTATGCTAGGTGCTGGGCCTATGGTGGTGAACAAGACAAAGAAGACCTGCTCACTGGTTAATCCTACTGTATTATGATACCTTCAAGAAATTCATCCAAAACAAGTGGTTGTCCTGATTTAACTTCCTCATTTCACACCAGTGTAACTCAAGCCCAGTCATCCAGGGTCAGATTCAAAAACCTTTAAAATGGGAAGAGACTTTGGAGATAACTTGGTGTCCTGTGCCACACCAAGGAGCAGTGGTGACATCTGAAAATAAAGAGACTCATTTGTCTGCCCCCAGTCCCTTTGGAGCTTCCCAGGTGGCACTAGTGGTAAAGAACCCTGGCTGATACAGGAGTCATAAGAGATGCAGGTTCGACCCAGGGGTCAGGAAGATCCCCTGAGGAGGGCATGGAAACCCACTCCAGTATTCTTGCCTGGAGACTTCCATGGACAGAGAAGCCTGGCAGGCTATAATCCATAGGGTTGCAAGGAGTTGGATGTGACTGAAGAGACTTAGCACACACACACGTAATCCCTTTGAAAGGCCAATGAGAAAACAGAGCCCCACAAACTTGAAAGGCCCCACATACTGTCCATGGGGAGGCAGCGGCCCTGCCAGGCCCAGAAGGCAGGGAACCCAAAGTTTTTGACAGATCATCACCAACCGTGTCACCATCACGGTGACATCAACCCTGAGTGACACCCAATGTTTTAGCTGTCCCAAGCCTGGAGCCCAGGCCACAAAGACAATCGCCATGCAGTCAGAGCCACAGCCAGCCAGACAGTGCCTCCCTTTTGGGAAGATCCACTAAATGTTTTATAGCACCAACATGCCACTGCCTCCAAGGGACCCATCCCTCATCCAACTCAGGACTTGTATGTCCACATGACCAGCTAGCACAAGTCTCTACCTGCTTCCCAACCATACAAACACAGCACATGCCTCGCTGAAGTAACACACAAAGGCAAGCCTTAGAGCTGTGTGGACCACTGAGGAGGGCAGGGGACTAGCATATCCTCTGATATCTGTAGTAATGCCTAACTCTTAACTTCTGGACAACCTTCTCCATGGAAGAAGTGACTGCTAGGAAATCAGCCACACCAGGATCATCGCAAGTCCATCACTATCTGAGTTGAATAGTTGAATAATAATGTGTTGAGGTCCCTGTGAGGAGCATGGCATGAGAAAGATGAAAGAGATGGTGCCTGGGCTTCCCCTGCTCTCTGTAACTAGAGAAAAGTCTGAGCAGCAACATAGACCCAGCACAGACAAAAATGAATAAATAAATAGAAATTATTTAAAAAGAAAAAGATGGTGCCTCCACCTTCAAGGAACTATCTGGCTGGTGGAAGTTACCCCAATGTGATCTGTCAATGTGAGGTCAAAAGTGGAGTTGAGGTCAGCAGCTCAGGGAGCTAATCCAGGAGAGGGACTCAGCCAGTGCCTCCTAAGCCGCTCACACCTGTCCATCACACACTCTGCCCCACTTACGTGCCACCTGCACCATTCACTTCTTAAGCTTTTTCTTTAAGAAGACTCATGTTTTTAAGTAAATATATCTCAACAAAACCTTAGAACACTGCTATATGTGAAAAACTGGTATAACTTGTGAAAAAATAGAAGATAACTTTCAAAATAATCACAATGCAAAACAAAACCAGGTCACGAAATTCCAGCCAGATGCCATTGCTGACAGAGGCTCTCGGCCAAGGCTGGCCATGCCTTTGTTCAGAGGGGACAAGGTGGAGTGTTGAGAAGTTTTCAAAACACCAAAGTGATAAACTTCCCTGGTGGTCAGGTGGCTAAGACTCCGAGTTCCCAATGCAGGGGGCCCCAGGTTTGATCCCCGGTCAGGGAACTAGAATCACATGCTGCAAATAAGAGTTTGCATGCCACAACTAAAGATCCCACATGCTGAAATGGAGATCGAGGATCCCATGTGCCACAACGAAGACCCAGCACAGCTAAATAAATAAACACATGTTAAAAACGAAACACCAAACCGAGATACTCTACGTGTGATAATCAGGACTGGAAGAAAAGTGAAAAAGAACTCTCTTCTGCCTGGTGATTCAAGGTCTTATCTACCTATCACTGAAAGGTACCAAAACCACCCATCGTGTGCTTCCTGCACTTGGAGAAACCATGAAGCCTGAATTGCTTCCATCAACACCTAGAATCGGTAATACCATAAGTTTATGGCTTAACATCAAAGTCAGGCACGAGGATGTCAGACAATGCTCAAGCAACACTGGGTTGCTGGTTGAATTAGGTTTCCAAATTTTCTGCCCTCCCTCCAATGTTCAATGTATCCCATGGGTTGAAAATCAGGACAAAAAAGACCAGAGATGGGAGAGAAAGAGTCCAGCTCACCCAGCTGGCACCAACAGAGCGAAGAATCGTCAGTCTTCAGTTGTTTGGGAGCCAGAATCCGGAAGGAAGAGAGGGCTTTTCAAATGGTTTTATTCTCAATGTTAGACCATGAGTGAGATTCCATCAGAGGACCCCCAAGAAGTGGAGGCAGTGAATCAGTCTTGGCAAGTTCCTGTCTGAACAAGGACGGGAAGGCAGATCTGGATCCCCTAGAGGAGACTAGCAATGACCCAGTCCAAAGTCCATTCCTAAGGAAATCAGGAAGACCCCAGCAAAGCTGGCCTTCACAAGCTACATACCCAACTGGAGAAGAGTTCCCAGAATTCCGGGTAGAACTGGGCAAAGAAAACTCAACAGGTTAAACCAAAGGCTTACCAAAGTTAAAAGCTAAATCAGAGTTGACTGTTTACATTACAAGAAGATACTTCCCTCTTGAAAAGCAATCCTTTGTAGACTGAGCTTCCCTGGAACACTTAAGTGTTTGTTAACAGATTATTAACTCCTTGGCAGGTTCTCAAGCCCTAAAGAAAACTTGTAGGGAAAAGAAGAGGGAAGGATGTGGAGTCTCTGCTCTGTTTGCCAGGCTGTTTGCTTGTGCTTCACATCCTGTGCATGCATACTAAGTCGCTTCAGTCGTGTCCAATTCTTTGAGATGCCATGGACTGTAGCCCACCAGGTTCCTCTGTCCATAAGATTCTCCAGGCAAGAATACTGGAGTGGGTTGCCATGCCCTCCTCCAAAGGATCTTACCAACCTAAGGACTGAACCTATATCTCCTGTGACTCCTGCACTGCAGGCGAATTCTTTACCACCAAGCCACCAGGGAAGCCCTTACGTATTGTATCTCCTTTAATTAACTCTCCCAGCATGGTTAGGAATGATCAGCTCCATTTTATAGAAAAGAAAACTGAGCACAGAGAAGTAAAGTAACTCACACAAGGTCACAGAGCTACTACAGCATCAAAAGCAATGGCTGTTTCTAGCAGCACATAGTATGGCCTTCCCAGGGAAATACTATCTGCACAACATTTGCATTTTATGATGACTGTGTACTAAAATATGCCTTCTGGCATATAATTCAATGACTGTTTCAAAAGCACATACATACATTCTAAGAAAGCCATACACAGTGAAGATGACTGTATGGAACGTGTAAGGGAGAGGGTTCCTGGTGCCTAAAACTCTATCATTCCAGTCATATCACACACACACACACACACGCGGATCTGGAACTTATCGGGCATACACACACACACAGACACACACACACACGCGGATCTGGAACTTATCGGGCACACACACACACACACACACACACACACACACACACGCGGATCTGGAACTTATCGGGCAAGCCAGGTGGCAGAATAGAGAGCTCCATTACCAAGGGTGGGCCTGGGATGCTTTCTGAGTAGGATCGGGCAACTGTATCCTCCTTCAGGAGATAAACTCTGAAGGTAGGATGGAAGCATTGTGTTATGAACTCTGAACGTAGGATGGAAGCATTGTGCTACTCAGCAGTTATCAGCTGGGGAAGGGTGGAAGGAAAGGGAAAGAAAAAGACAGAGAGGGGAGGGAAGGAGAGGGAAGAGGAGGGAAGGGGAGGGAAGGAGGGTGGAAGGCAGGAAGTCAACCTAAGATACATTGTCAGTGGTACAGGGTAAAATAAGAAGAGCTTTTCAGTGACTGAAAACATTTTTTTTAAACGAAAGATAGGGAAAGCTGCTACACTAAGCTGGTGGGATTTGGGTTGGTTTTTAAAATGTCAAGTTCCTATTGAATAGGTTTTTCAACAGGTAAAATTTTGGAGTGAAAAGGTATAGGAACATTTGTGGATAGAAGATTCAGAGCAACTCACCAAGGGGAACTTGGTTTGTGGTAATGTCATAAAACAGGAATATACACACTTTCTAATGCAACTGTTTAGACCCCCGAGAGCCCAAACCAAGGCCCCCTGAAGCAACATGGGATTTCACAGAGACTGAAGTGGGCTTCTGGTGGCAGGGCCTGTAAACCCACAGAGGGAGGGGTTATAAGATACAGAGGTAAGAGACCTACAGGGGGAGCCAGGACCATGCTCTGTGGACAAAACAGATGACCCTGGGCAAGTACCTTAAAGGGCTGGCCACTGGCCACTTCCTAAAAGAGGCTACACACACCAGTGGTGACAAACTCAAACACTTTAACAAGCTAGGCTGGGGACACAGGACTGAAAGGGTCAGCAGGGACTATGATGATCTAGAAAGCACATGCCCGGGCCAAGGAGGCAGCAGATCCAGATCATTGTCAGGTCCCATGCAGCCAAATCAGTTGATTTTTTTCAACAGATGCTACAAATCTATACCTTCGTGTCGATACACTTAATCTTTCTGTTAGCATCTAATTTTTTCTTTTTCAATTAGACACCATGAACGTGGCGCAAACCCTGGAAGTGTTCTCTGGATTAGATGTTCAAAACGCCCTAGAAATGCAGTGTGTCAAGTCAGGTGGGTATGTGTCCCCTGCTTTATTACTGCACAGTGAAGGCAGCATGGGCTCCCATAGCCCTTCTAACACACCACTTCTGTTAGAGCATAGTGACAAGAGAAAAAGGCACTTCAAGGTGGTTCTATCTGAGGTCCCTTGACCCCAGGGAAAGGTGACAAAATGCCTGACTGGATGACTGACTGCATCCTGCCATGACCTGGAAGGGCCCTTCCCATCCTGCAGTTTGAATCTGTGTACCAGATCAGAGTTTCTCTAAAAAACAGAAGCATCCTGCTTTTCTAATAAGCTCATGGGTGATGCAGCTGGTCCCTGGGACCACACTTTGAAGAGCAAGGCAGCAATTGTATAGCCTTCTTTATCTCATGCCCCTTTTCTATCTTACTGAGGCCCACAGGCAAGTCTCCTCTGACTGCCAAATTCCTTTCCCTCTCAAGCCATTACCCCAGTTCCCTCCTCAATTTCTAATAAGCCTTCTGCAAACTAGGTCTAGACTTACTGCCTTGACTTCTCTACCACCTTCCTCTCTACTGAAACCCCTGCTCTGGCTTCTCCTCCCGTCCCACCATGTTCCTAGAATTATTCCTTCAGGTCACTAATAACCTTCTAATTGCCTAATTCAATATCCTCTTCTGAGAGCCCATCCAAATGAAGCTCTCTAATTGATAATCAGTTCAGTTCAGTTCAGTTCAGTCGCTCAGTCGTGTCCGACTCTTTGCGACCCCATGAATCACAGCACGCCAGGCCTCCCTGTCCATCACCAACTCCCGGAGTTCACTCAAACTCATGTCCATCGAGTCGGTGATGCCACCCAGCCATCTCATTCTCTGTCGTCCCCGTCTCCTCCCACCCCCAATCCCTCCCAGCATCAGACTCTTTTTCAGTGAGTCAACTCGTCGGATGAGGTGGCCAAAGTATTGGAGCTTCAGCTTTAGCATCAGTCCTTCCAATGAACACCTTAATAATAACAATGATATTTATCCATTGGATATTAAGTGCATCAGTGACTGTCCCAAGTCTTTGCCTACGAAGTACTTAAAATGCATTATCTTACCCCTTAAAATATGTTCTATGATTAGCCTCATTTTTACAAATCAGGAAACAGGCTCAGAGAGCTTAAATAACTTGTCCAAGGTCACATAACTAGAAAGGAGCAGAGAGGGGATTTGCTACTTGGGCAGTCAGCTACAAAGTCCTCACTTTCCCCCCGCAATATGTTATTATGAAAAATTTCAAACACATAACAAGGTTGAAAGAATTTTACAGAGAACACCTGAATACTCACCACCTAGATTCTACCACCAGAGAAGGCAATGGCACCCCACTCCAGTTCTCTTGCCTGGAAAATCCCATGGATGGAGGAGCCTGATAGGCTGCAGTCCGTGGGGTCGCTAAGGGTTGGACACGACTGAGCGACTTCACTTTCACACATTGGAGAAGGAAATGGCAACCCACTCTAGTGTTCCTGCCTGGAGAATCCCAGGGACGGGGGAGCCTGGTGGGCTTCCATCTATGGGGTCACACAGAGTCGGACACGACTGAAGTGACTTAGCAGCAGCAGATTCTACCACATACACGATATTAGTCGCTCAGTCATGTATGACTGTTTGCAACCCCATGGATGGTAGCCCACTAGGCTCCTCTGCCTGTGGGGATTCTTCAGGCAGGAATACTGAGTAGGTAGCCATTCCCTTCTCCAGGGGATCTTCCCAACTCAGGGATCGAACTCACATCTCCTGCATGGCAGGCAGATTCTTCACCACTAGCGCCACACATGGTTTTACCAGGAACATCATTATATTTTACTGTATGTATTGCTTTATCACAAATCTGTCTGAAAGTTGTTGTCTTTGGCTCTATCTGAAAAGCAGCCTACAAAACACTTTTAAGGCTTAGCTCAGATGTTACAATTTCTGACCTCGCCCCTCCAACCTCACTCTCTCCTGGGGTTGGGATGGGGCAGCAGGAAAGGGGTGTTGATCCGGGAGGACCTGTGTACCTCACTATACCACATGTCCCAGCCAGCCTCTGATCCCTCTCCTGGCACAAAGCAGGGAGGGAAGATGTTTGAGAATAGTTAACCACCTTGAAATGCCTCCCCAGGCCCTGAGGGGTCTTTCAGAAAGTGGCCAGGGGAACACAAGAACAGGCAGTGTACAGGACAGGGAGCCATGCCTCCCTTTGGAGGACTTTAACCTGTTCAAGTGAGATGAATAGTACCCGTTGGCTCTGATGTTTTTGTGTTTCCCAGCTGCAGGAGGCCTCAGGCTCCACAGACCCAGGAGTATGATGGGAGGGTTGTTGGACATTTCGCATCCCCGGGTCTCTTTGTACACCTCGAAGGGAGGCCATTCCCATAGAATACGATGTGAACAATCGATGTGAATGATCCCCCTGGAGTCCTGCAGGCCGGTGGTGCCTCTGCCAACCCCAGCTCATCTGCTCCAGGGAAAAGGTGTTCAAGCATAAAATAACAGCTTTCTCTCAGTGCCTCTTGCAAAGTAAAGCCCCCTCAAGGGGGCAGCAGATGAAAAGAAAGGTCTCCCCTTGAAGCGCTGGAATCTCAGTCCTGCCATCTTAGGCTCTCCAACGCTTCCTACCGTGTGACCTTAAAGAAGCGCCCCTACCCTCTCTGGGTCAGGGCTTTCTCATCTGTACAAATAAAAGGAAACCAAATAAAACAAATAAGCAAGGCTGGCCCATCTACTCTGTCCAGGGCAGTGGGCTGGGGCTGGGTGGAGGAAACATAGGCATACGAAAGATCTCAGCAAACACCACCATGGCCTGTTCTAAGCACATTTTTGCCTGTATTAACTCACTGGATCCTTCCAAACTCTATGAGGTGGGTGCAATTTTTATCCATATTTTATAGGTGGGGAAACTGAGGCACAGAGAAATGAAAACTTTCCTAAGGTCATATGGTTAGTAAGAGGAGAGCAAGGATGAGACACAGGAGGCTGTGGAATCTGCATGGATGAGGCCGCTATACCCAGCTGCCTGCTGGAGATGCTGTGACCCTCTCTGCACCTTCCAGCAAGACTCAGCTCAGCTGAGGTGGCAGGACAAATACGGAGATCTAAATGCTGATGAAATATTTAAATAACTTTTTGAGATAATAGTGGGGAAGACACTGCCAGGCATAACATGATTAATTGCCAAATGAAAGTGTTCAGACAGAATTGCTCTAAAGGTCCAGAAAAAAAAAAAAAAATGTGAGATCATTCCGAGATGGGCGGAATCCCGGGAGACTGGAGGTGAACTGGATTTTGCAGAATGAGAAGGATGAGAACGGGCAAAGGGGAAGTGAGAGGGAATTCCAGCAGAAGTCAAAATCAAGAGGTAGGCCCCCTCCCCAGTTCTAGAGAAGCAGGGAGCCCCAGATAACAGAAGGTGGCTTATGATGCTGCTGGAAAGCTGAGTTGAGGCCAGGCCTCGGATACCAGGCTGAGTCTGAACTTGACCGTAGGTAACAGGGAGCTGTGAAGGAGCTGGAGTGAGGATAGAGAATATCTTTACCAGAATGCCTTCAGGTGATACACTGCATATACTGGGGGTACTCAAGGGGGAACTCAGCGAATCATAGACATTGGCCAAGGAACTCTGGGGTCTTGACAAAGCAAAGCAAGACCCAACTAGGGAGGAGGACACCTGAAGTCTTCTGCTGGGCTTTCTTTCTAGGGCTGTTAAGAACTGAGCACACTGTGCAAACAGGGAAGCAAGCAACTATGATCCAAATAGCCCCCCAGGGTCACACCCAGTGAACAAAATTTTTTCTAAATGCTATTTTTAATCCTTCTGTTGACCAAAAACACACTGGGAAGAAATGAAGCGTGAACATCAACATGAGGCTTTCCAAATTCCTCTCTCCTATTAGCTACGTGGCGGCCCTGCAGACTCACCACATGGCCCACCAGCCAGGCGGCCCCTTCTGGTCCAGGATGGGAGGATCTGCTTAATTATGTGCTGACTATAAATAGAAGGCTTGAGCAATAGGCTGAAATTTGTTCTGTCTCATATACCAAGATAGGGTCCCACAGTTGGCCAAGTGAGGGTCATGGGGGCTCACTCACTCCGTCAAGGCCACAAGAGCATAAGTTCGGAACAGCTTGGAGTCAGCTGGGGACCGCCCTCTGCTAGAGGAGCCAGCAGTGGAGGGGACTTGGTCACTCACAGTTCTTAGAGGGGAATGTGGGGGGTCAGAAAAGAGATGTTCCAAGAGACTAGAAAGGCACATTTTCTCTGAGGTGTCTCCCTACCCACGGGATCATGATCTGGCTACAGCCCCTCCCAAGGCCATTCCTCTTTGCTACCCATTGTGCCCATGTTCGACCTGCACTCTGAGTCCCACCTACTCCCAGGCTACAGCAGCCACCCCAAGGAGTGAATTCCCCAGACCAGACTCGGAAGGTGAGACAAATGAACATTCAAGGGCAGGAACACCCATCCTTGGTTCCCAGTGCCAGCAAATGGAAGCCTGGCACCCAAGGCCCCCTTCCCCTCGCCACCGGTGCCACCTCCCAATGCCATCTCCATTGTCACTCCTGCCCCACTGGTCCTCTCACCCTCCCAGCTGGGCTTTTTGTACTCTATGCATTAGCCCTCTCTTGCCTCAGCTCCTAGGTTACCCACCCAGCCCCTGCAACCTCAGGGGGACCCAGGACTAAAGTCAGACGAGCCTGGCCTGGCCTTCTGGACCCGCTACTTCACTAGCTGTAAGACCTTGGCAAGTGACTTAA
This sequence comes from Moschus berezovskii, assembly GCF_049115385.1. NCBI lineage: Eukaryota > Metazoa > Chordata > Mammalia > Artiodactyla > Moschidae > Moschus > Moschus berezovskii. Next base: position 34,113,892 of record NC_142471.1, read on the forward strand.
TCATTCAGTGCCTCCATTTACTCAACTGTGCAATGGGCACAATGGTGTGTGGATCTCCCAGGGTTCCTTATGAGGATGAGCAAGAGAACACAAAAAGGGTTTCTCCTGGAACCTAGAACATGGCGGTGTTCCCTAAGGAAAGTCGCTGGCAGCTCTCATCCACATCGAGCATGCCCATGTATGCACTGACTCAGCATTGTGGGTTGCTGAACCCCACCACCACCACCTTGTCCCCTCCACAACCCAGTGGCATGGCAGGTGGCAACAGGAATCAACACTCTGTACTTGGGGCTCCAGCTCCTGTCTGGTGAGAATCTGAACTCATTTCCCTAGGTGTCTGACAACTGCTATTTACCCCATCATTGTCCCTCCTCCTGTCCCAGTCTGGGGAGGCTTCGGGGGGGTGGACAGAGCAGTGTGACTCACTCTGCACAGGTGGCCAAGGTGTGTAGGGAGGATGTTCCTTCCTAGCACATGTTTGGCTTTCAGCGAATGTGTTTGCCCAACCGATGACATGATGACAGCCCAGGGTCAGCCAGGATCCTGAAGGGGACAGGTACACACAGAGAGATAGGCAACCAGGCAAGAGGAAAAGCCCTGGAGGCCACCACTATCCCACGGAGGGGCCAGACCCCCTCCATATGCATGTTTTCCCACAGGAAAGGTGGTCCCAGCAGGCTCCTGCTGGTCTTGAAGCCCCTGCATCCATAGAGTCTGCCAAAGATACCTACTTCCTTCAGACCCACCACTAAACCCCTGATGGGCATTTTTACAGCCACTTAGGAGTGGTGGCAAGCCTTGGAAGATTCTTCTTAGGGCGGTTCATCTAGGTTGGGCTTGATCAGAGCCAGAGAACCGGGTGCAATGCCTGCCCATCAGAGAGAATGACAGCCCTCAGGAAGCAGAGACCTCAGTTCACAGGGAAGCAGGTCTGCCTGACCCTGCACTGTCTCTGAGTTGGAACACGAAGGGACTGGGGTTTGGAATCAGAGACCAGAGTCAAATCTTAGCTGTGCCACTTCCTAGCTGAGTGAACACTGGTGATCTATTTAACCTCTCTGAGCCTCAATCTCCTCATCTGAGAAATGGGACCAAGAAAACGCCTTCTACAATAGGCTGCTTTGAGAATATAAGGATATAATTTAGAAAGGGGACAAGCACAGAGCTTGCTTAATATGGCTGGAGACTTTCCTGCCTGTGGAATTACTGTGGTGACTTGTCCAGACTGCCTTCTGCTCTGGGGGAAGACTCAATCCTGAGAGTCACCCAATGTTTCACCGAAGTTAATTCTCCAAGGATGAGCAGCAGGAAAGAGAGCGACCTTTTCCGTCTCTTCTTCAAAAGCTTCAGGCTGCCGGATGAAGTGTGGTGTAGGTGGCCAAGCTGCTAGATCCTTAAATAGTAGCTAATGTCTTTGATTGGAATTACTAATGAAACAGCACCTGTTAGCTGAACCGGAGCCACCTTAATCTGCCACATGGCAGTTATATTCACTGTTGTATCAGCTGGTTCGTGAGATATAAAATGCCACATGATATGCCTCGGTCATCTCCATGCTCCAAGAGGGAGGCTGTCCCCAGGATGGTATCAGTCCGTGTTCCTAACTGCTCTGGAGGGTATCCTAGGGGCTTCCCAGACAGTTCCAACAGCACAAGCACTCCCTGACCCAGTGAGTGCTGCTGAGGCTGGAGGAAAAGCTAGGCAGCCCATCCAAAGGCAAAGGCTGCCCCTGAGCGAAGGGAAAATCACCCTCCAAGGGTTCCTGACTTCCCATAGTGGTCACCATGGTCAGGGCCTTGAAACGCCTCGCTAATTAGCATGGGGAATTCTCAGCTCAGGCCATGAGCAAAGAGGTCACCATCGCCGTCGTTCCCAGGTCAGGAGCAGCACGTGTAAAACTAAAAAGGCCCCACGCCACACTGTGAGATTCAGTTTCCATAGCAACACAACTGCAGCTGCAGGATCACCTATGAGATGCCCAAGGCGTGCCTTAAACAGACCCACAGTGCAGAAACCAAACGCAAAAACCACCCAGCAGTATTCAGAGACAGAGACCAAGCTTTGTCCTGGTTCAGAAAAACCATGGGGGAAAAAAAAGGGAAAAACGTAGCGAGTATCTCAGAGTTCTATCAAGGTAAGCTCCAAGAATATCTTGTGTGCTGAGCTGATGCAGGCCCCATGGGTTAGCTGAGCTGCGTTGGGAGTTTAAAGGGAGACAATCCATTCAGGATCTTCCACAGAAAGATTCTCTCTCTCTCCCCCTCCCTCCTTTTCTCCCTCCCTCCCCGCCCCCCCACCATGTACAATGCAAGCACATATGGAAAATTAAAAATATACCAAGGTTCCTATGATTGATTTCTACATCAGAAAAAAAATCAGTGAAGGACAAATTTCAATAAGACCCTTTAATGAAAACTTCTATTTAACATTACCTTCGGAAACTTCCATCACTGTACCTATAGAGTAATTGCTATTTCAACTGTGCAACATTTCCTAAGAGAGCTCAGCATTTAGCGGGAGGGAGTGAGGGTAGGGTTGAAACCCAAGCCCCACACGCAGGTACAAGCTGGCATTCTTAGCAGCCAGCAGTCTGGCTCCCTGATGGCTGATACGGAAAAGCTCAGGAAACTGAATCCCACGCGGCTGCACTGGGGACCTGCCTGCTGTCCACACGACACTGTAATCATCACTCAAGGCTGAGGGACGATGGCCACAAACAGGCCACCAGGCCACTCTCTCTCTCCTCCTTCATCAAATCCCAAAATACCATGATGGCACCAAGAAGGGCCTCTGAGCATGCGCAAGAGGAAATCCAACTTCATGGAACAGGGACTCTAAGGTGTGGCCCTCATCAGCCAAGGGTCAGCAGGGGCTGGAGACCCAGCAGAAGGCAGGAGGCTAGGAGAGGAGGAGGAGGAGGATGCGCAGGAGGGACCTGGCTGGGCCCTTGAGAAGCTTTTCAAGGGATGACACTTCTGTTCTCACGCTCTTTCCTTATGGCCCCTGATGTCTCAACAGCCTGGCCAAGGAGACCTCCCAGATCACAGTGAAGCTGAACCAAGTCACCACCTGCCAGGATGCTTTCACTCCAGAACTGACTCAGGAATGAAAACAACCAAGCCATCAGGCCCAGGCTTTCTTCGTCTGAGGGGCTACAAGATGCCCAGCAAGTATGATCACCTGGCTGGTGGCTTCTCCCAGATGCTGGTCAGAGGACAAGGGCTGCTTCACAGCTGGGAGGCGGGGTGCTCCATCAGGATCCCCCCACACCTTCCTCAGAACAGCCATTAGCCAAAATGGGTGGCCAGGTCAAGGACATGCTCAAGGCCCTGGTCTGCTGCCCCAGTGGTCACCTCCACCTTCACCAGTGATGAGCCCTGAAAATCCAGGCTCTGCACCAGAAAAAGCAGATAATCTCCCCAGGGACCCAAGGTGCTCGGGCTGAAGGACATGGAGCAAAGGCTATCCTGGGGCACTCGGGAAGACACCATAAAGGTGATGGGAACAACAGGCTTCAGAGGATCGCTAGAGAGCAAATACCTGGGAGGGCACACACAAGAGGTACCCTACAGGCCGTTTCTCAGTGACGATCAGTCTGCCTAGACATCCAAGCCACGATGACTTTCATTCTGACTCTGGCTCCACGTGTGCTATTTTCCCACCTCCACACCTCTGCCCACACCATTTTACTCCCCTGGAAGCTCTCCCTGTTCCTTCAGGACAGCCAAAGGCCAAGGTGTTCTTCAGGGTTCAGGCAGACCTCCAGTTACATCCTCAGCTTTGTCTCCCTGTGGGATGCCCTGGCCCCATCCCCACAAGGAAGGATGTATTGCCCAGCTCCAGGGAGAGGGGTCAGCTGAGCCCATCAGGGTCAGCCTCACTTGCAGGGAGTAACTTCATCCAAGATCATGCCCTTCCTTGGATCATGAGTATCTGGGGAAGAGAGGCCCAGCCCTTCTGGGCAGACAGAACCAACTCCCCTGGGCAGCATTCTCTCCGAGGACCCTGCTGGGCTGGCTGAGGCTTGGCGGAGCCTGTATCACCCTCTCCTCACCCCTCTGGCCACTCCTGCCTCTGCCCCTCCTTTCAAGGGAGCTGATCCCTAATAAACATCCTGTGCCAGGGTCTCTCTCCAGAGAAGCCAGTCCACACCAGTGCCCATGCTCTCTTTTAGTGCCTGGCCATTAATATTACAACCTTGGTTTCTCCCATAGATGCTCAATAAACATCTAGCAAACAGAGAAAATAATTTAATGTTTCCACCTGTTGAGGGAGCTCTCACGGAGTCCACCCCTCTTCCAGTAGCTACTGATTACGTAGACAAAATGCTGCTGAGGCTGACCAGTCAGAACACTGTTTTAAGAAAATGTCTTCCTCTGGCTCCCCCAGAATCACAATCTGCCCTCACTCTTTCATCTCACACCTGCAGCCTGAGGACCACATGGGATGTTCTAGATCCTGGCCTCCCAAACAGTGGTCAATGGGGTCCCCGCCCTGCTCAGTGATGGGCGGTTGGCTTCAGTGGCATCTCCCCATCAGCAGTGCTGGCACTGGGAGCAAACCGCCTCCTTCACCGCAACACTTGGGTAAAGATGGGCGACAGCACGGTAAATGTTTAAAAAAGTTATAATTAGAGAGGCCACTAAAACAACCCAAGGCTTAGTGTTACTAAAGATGTGTGCAGAGTTTAGCGTCATATAAATAGTAGGGTTTCTGGTGTCATGCCTGCAGTTTTGAGCAGGCTGACACTTCAAGGGGACACTTGGTGAGTGCCCATTCAAGCTGGGACTACTCTTGCCTTACTCTTCTAAATGCCTGCTTTCTCAGCAAGAGTAATCCAAGGTGTGTCTATCCTAATAATGGGGTGATGCTATCCTGCTACTCAAAGGGCCTGGACAGCCACCCTAGAACACAAATCAAAGCTCAGTGGAACAGCTGCAGCTCCCCAAGCTGCACGAAACACTGTCTCCTACTTGGGGAGCTCACAGCATTGTGATTCCATCAGCTCAGATTTAAAAGCAATCTTGCAGAGAGGGACCAGCGCTCATCAGAATAAGCGGATTGCTTTTTAGCACGATTTCAGACTGAGGCTGTGGATCACACATCACAGAGAACAGCAATCAGTCATTCAAAAAAGATGGTCATTATAACCGTGGCTCCCCCTGGCCAGTGGCTACCTCTCCACACACCCACTTTCTTCTTACACTATCCTACAAGGCGATTGCTGGCACATCCATTTTACAAATGAGGAAAGCATGGCCCAGAAAGTATATAACTAATCCACCATCACACATCTAAGCAGTAACAGCATCCGAATTCAAATTTAGGTCCATCCAATTCTCAGTCTGGCTCTATCTATCAGGGCTTACCTCTGAGTAGAGTTGGGAAGTTGAGGAGGAAGGGGTGCATTTTTCATTGCAAGTAAGTACTTCTGTGTTGTTTGAATTTTTTTAATAAAGAGCAGTTCTTCAGGTATTACTTTTTTAGTCTTCAAAACATCAAAAGGAACTTATGGGTCAGAAAAATGGTCTTGTTTCTATAGAAAAAAAATGTATTATAATTTGACAGTATCTATCAACAGCTATAATATTTCCTTTGCTATAATATTTCTGTTTCTGGAAATCTGTCCTGAAAAAATAAGCAGGCAGGGGGCAATATTATATGTAAAGATGTATTTATTTCTAAGTACTACTTTTAATAACACACTGGAAAAAAACTATATGTTCTAAAGACAATAGAGATGGGACAGCTACATGGTGGAGTACAGTGGTGCCACTTACGACATTACTGAAATATCAGTAGCAACAGGAGGAAATGCCCATTATGGATCTCTAAGTTTGTGTGTGTGTCAGTGTGTGTGTGTGTTCAATCACTCAGTCGTGTCCGACTCTTTGCTACCTCACGGACCGCAATCCCTCGGGCTCCTCTGTCCATGAGATTTCCCATGCAAGAATACTGGAGTGGGTTGCCATTTCCTTCTCCAGGGGATTTTCCTGACCCAGAGATCGAACCCTCATCTCCTGCAGTGGCAGGTGGATTCTTTACCATCTGTGCCACCAGGGACTAAAGTAAAAAATAAGCCTTAACTACTGGTGATTACAAAAGCTAATACATGCATTTCCCTCTCCACATCCCTCCCCCCACCCCGTGGAGAGCTACAGAATGATCTTTGAAGAGCAGATACTTTTGGGAAAATGTTTCAGGGATTCAGATGGATGGATGGGCAGAAAACTTTTCCTTTGCATTTTATATCTTCATGAATCATTTTAATATTTATCGTATATGCTACTTATATTTTAAATAATACATATATTTTAAAGCTTTACATATAATACGATCCAATCATGCTTTCAGTGTAGCGTTACATTTTAATAATAAAATACCCCCGAATACGATCATCGCACTGCGGAATTATAGATGATACTGCTTTCGCTTTATGATGCTTTTATTTCCTGAGTTTTATATCATAAACACAAAGTTTTATTATCATAAAAAGCCTCTTTTATTTCAGCTTTAAGACAGTCTTGTAGTACAAGGATGTACTGCCTCTAACAGAGCTTAGAAATTTCAGGGTGTCACCAGTCATGTCCTGTCCCAAACCCACACTTTCCTGAGTGCAGTGGAGGAAAGGAGCCATCTGAGACCCATGGCAAGAAGCCAGCAGGTCCAAACCCTTATTGGCTTAGCCTCAAACCCCAGCTGATACCACTCTTCATCAGTCCTAGACCCCTGGAATATAAGGGCCACCTGACCCAGAGGAACCCTAGAATCAAACAGGAAAGCATCACTCTCTTTGTTTTCACCCTGAGCAATACCCTGCCTAATGGACAACATTAGGCAGTTGAAGAAAAGAACCACTGAAGCCTGAGGTAATCTGTCCACCTGTGAGAGGCGGCATCAGCGCCACGCAAAGCACTGGAGGGGGTCAAAAAGATGACCTTGACCTAGACCTTGACCCGATCCTCAAAGGAGGGTGCAGACCAGATAAGGATGTAGGAAGGCGTGTAACTAACTCAGATCCCAGAAGGAAAGGGACCAGAGCCCTAACATCAGAGACATGGATGGGGGACAACTGGAGTTCAGAGAAGGAAGGTCACTTCCAGCCTGAAGCAGGCAGATGGCTTCTGGAAGACATGGCACATGAACTGAGTTACACCCTGGGTACATTCAATCAGAGGCCAGGTGCTCACCTGCCTAGGCATGGGCGGTCTCCGCAGTGTGTGGACCACATATTCTAGTGACTGCCCCTCCCGTTCATGGGCAAGGCTGCCAGCCATCATCGTGTCAGGGCACCTGTGTGTTTGCTTTTTTCTTTCTTCCCAGGGCATATACCTCAATTACAAGCCTGCAGTCAGCCAAAGCTTGTGTACTTTCACAAAATGTTTCTGAAATTCACAAGTCTTTTCACCACAGGGAACTAGGCCTAACAAGTACTTTGTGTGGAACACCCCTGACCCTGACAAAACACCCCACTTAATGTCATGTCTCCTTCCCACCAAAACTTTGCTAACAGCACTGAAAATAAAAGCACAGACTCTGTATTTGCTTGGTGCTCTGGACATGAGATGGCATTCCAAGAGAGCAAAGTGCTCTTTTACTAAGAACAAAATTCAGCAAGGCTCTTCCCGCCTCTCCCACCCCTACCTTGCCACGAGAAGGAGGAAGTTACCAGACTCTGATCCCCCCGCCTGTTGCCTCCTCCCGCCCCGTTCAGTCTGGGTCTCCCATGCAAGGGGGTAAGTCTGGTCACAGCTCAGACAGGACCACAAACAGGACCCCAGATCAGGTGCCAGATCACATGGAGGGAGTCACACTCGAAGGACACACTGAGGCAGCTGCACAGGTGGGCAGAGTGGTGACATTTGACCAGGTTCTTCTCTAGATGGAGACGGAGGTGGCAGCAAACTTTTGGAAAAAGTTTATTAGACAATAAAGTAAGTGCGTTAATTTAATTGGAGTGTGAAAGACATTTTGAAGGTGATGAGGAGGCGAGGTGATGATTTATTTATAATCGACAAGGTTGCATCCATCCAGCTACTGGAATAATTATATACTTTGGAAACGCACTCACTGTAATACAAAAAGCCCCTCCATACAATGAGGATGGGGCCATCAAGGGGAAGTCCTGCCAGGGAAGCTGCTGTGACACCACCATCCTGTGACAGTGACATTGCTACAAGAGCTACTGGCCACCGGCCACCACTAACCCCAGCTATAAATTAGGGACTGAATAATCTCTCAGTTCCCTTCTAAAAATGAGGTCTTTCCCTGGACTAAGCATTTAGTCTCCATCTGCTTCTAGGGATGTTTTCTTATCTCAGTGCAGGGACAAAGAAAGATTCTTCATCCTGTATCTGATCTTTTATTTTTGTTTTGCTTATTTGGGTTGAAGTTCCAGCTCCTGGATTCTCCCTGATTAAAATGCTAATGAAGACGTTGGGCAATATGGCATCTCATTTAAGGGCTGGCAGAACTGAGTTCAAACCTGAGATTTGGGAAATATCCTTTAACACCCTGCAATTTCCTCATCTGGAAAACAGGGATCCTGGCACCTGTCTGACTGGGTTGCTGTAAAGACAAAACCTGGCATGAGGGAAATCCTGATACGTACTAAAAATTCATGGCTGTGACTTCAGGTGAAAGAAGACCTACATGTTGACACTGCTCCTTAATAACTGGTGGGTCCCGCTTTTTCTGTTTGTATGGAGACCACGTTGCTACCTGTGACCACTGCTTGCATCTCCAAAGGCTCACAAGCACTCAGCTTAACAATCCAATCAAAAATTTATTCCCACGGATAAGCCACAGCATCATTAGAATAGAAATTCCAAAATTCAGCGTCTAACACCCGTTAGAAATACAAGCTAGAATGAAAAGTTCCAGAACACTAAAGGTATTCCCCACAATTCAAAGACTCCCCAGAGGAAGTAACAGGGGGTGTATTTACCTCCTCTAGTGAAACAACTAAAAAAATCAGGTGTGATATTGGAAATAAGAGTTTGCAGACACTGGAGCTCAGACAGGGCAGGACAGTGATCCCTGTGAAACAAACAAGGTGAACCCAAGAATACCCCAGCCTTCAGCCTGGGGAGTATCTGGGCCACAGCTCAGAGGAAGGGGCCCAGGCAGAGCCCAGGGGTCTGGATGAGTTGAAGAATCAGAGCTGGGATTCCAGGGAAGCCCAGGCACCTTGAGTTCACAGGACAGAGTACCAGAGAGGGGAAAGCTGCCCAGACAACACTCTGAGGATCAGCAGAGCGACCTTCTTGAGTGTTCAGCTAAGTAATGAAAACTGAGTACCCAAGATGGGGGACACCTGAAGGAGCAGAGAGAACAGCCTCTGGAACCCACGTGAGGCCGGGAATAAGTCATGTCCCACCAGCCAGAGCAGCAAAGTTCAAAAATCAAAGTACTGTTATGAGCTGAACTGGGTTCCTTCAAAAACCCCTATGTTGAAATCCTTAACCCTACCTCCTTACCCCATGCATCTGAACACAGATCTATTTGGTCATTAGGGTAGACCCTAACTGAATATGACTGATGCCCTTTTTAAATTGATTTCTTTATTTGTGACGGTGCTGGGTCTTCGCTGCTGTGCGGGCTACTCTCTTGCCGCGGTGCACAGGCTTCTCATTGCAGTGGCCTCGCTTGTTGAGGAGAGCAGTCTCCAGGATGTGTGAGCCGCACGAGCGGTGGTGTGTAGGCTCAGTAGTTGCAGGTCTAGAGTACAGGTTCAGTAGTTGTGGCGCACAGGCTTAGCTGTCCTATGGCATGTGGGATCTTCCGAGACCAGGGACTGAATCCGTGTCTCCTGCATTGGCAGGTGGATTCTTTACCACTGAGCCACCAGGGAAACCCTGACTGATGTCCTCTTAAGAAGGGATTAGGATACAGGTACTGGACAAAGGGATGATTACATGAGGACACAGCAGGAAGACAACTATGTGTCAGCCAAGGAGAGAAACCTCAGAGGAAACGAGGCTGCCAACACCTGGATCTTAGACTTCTAGTATCTCCAAAACTGTGAGAAAATAATTTTCTGTTGTTAGGTCACCCAATCGGTGATATTTTATGGCAGCTCTAGCAAATTAATCCAGATACTCAGACTGGTATTGCCTCTGTAGTGAGAAAAAATTTAGTCCTAGATTAAGGAATCTAAAGGCTTCCCAAGTGGTGCTAATGGTAAAGAACCCGCCTGTCAATGCAAGAGACTAAGAGATTCAGGTTTGATCCCTGGGCCAGGAAGATCCCACTCTAGTAATCTTGCCTAGAGAATCCTATGGACAGAGGAGCCTGGAGGTCTACAGTCCACAGGGTCACAAAGAGTCAGACATGACTCAAGTGAGGTAGCATGTACGCAAGGCATCTAATAAGACTTGAAAGCAAGACCCAAACGGAGAAAACTGTTTCCATGTAACTCAACTGTGTCCTAGAACAAAGCTCAAGATTATTTATAGAAGTACTAAAATATCCAGCACCTACCAAGGTAAAATTTACTATGCCTGGCATCCAATCAAAAATTACCAGACATGCAAATGAGCTTAGAAATACAACCCATAATAAAAAGAACCATCAGTCAAAAGACTCCCCCCAGCAATTCTACCATCACACCCACACTGTATTTCAAGACCCTGCCAAGGAGTCCACCTGGCCTCAGAAATGCATTTAAAAATGATTCTCCAATTCCCTGCAAGAGACTTGCTCTATTCTTTTTCATTTCAAAGAGGGTCATTCTAGGTGATAACAGAGAGAAAACACAGAAATGCTCACTTTCTGTTTCGTCTCTTTGCTAACAGTGTCATCTTTCCTGAGGAGTGATACTACCCCATCTTGTTCATCATCTAACTCTGGGCCTATTGTTTTACAAAGGTCTGTGGCTATCTTTAGCTGTTTTTACCAGTTTTAGTCCATTTTGTGTTCCAGCCTTGCCTAACCTCTTTCGATCAGCCCTAACTTAGGTGATTCTTCATCTTGCAACCATTCACCTGAACTTCCTCCCTGTCACTGTTAATACATATTAACGCTAGCTCCTTTAAGTCGTAAGGTTCTAGAATAATATACCAGCTTTGATCTCTTTCCATGATGCCTCTTTCACTGAAGCAAACAGATAGTGCCTACTATGTGCCTGGCAGCACGTTCAAGCCCTGTATCCTTCTAGAGCCATCAATCCTGAGAGACGGGACAGATAGGTATCACTCCCCTCAATTTAAGAGTGAGGAGGCTGAGGCCTCTAAAAGACACCAAGTAACCTACTCCAAGTCACATAGCTAATGAAATGTGGAGCCAACCCAGGACCCCCAGAACCAAGTCTCTTGTGGACATGTCTTGACCACTCACTGCACTCACAGCCCTAAACTGGCCACGGCAATGGGTTGGAATTCCCTCCCCCCCCGCCCACTCCCGGCCTCCTCAGAATTTCCCATCTGATGTGCCTTTGCAGGCCAGAGGATTAGTACAGTTTCCTCCAGTTCATTCACATGCTGTAGGCTCACAAAAAAAAAATTAAAGTGATCTTCAGCTAAACCTACACCTGCCCTCACTGCTAAGGGGACAGGGTAACATCAGGCAGACCTGAAGCATCCAAGATGAACTCAAGCGGGACACGGGGCTGCTACACACAGAGATCAGAGACCCTCCACCCCTCCCCTCCCGAGTTCCCTTCAAGGACACTTCCATCAAGCCTGACTTGCACAGAAGGTCCGCCCCCCCATGAAAGGGCAAGCTGGAGAAGTGACCGGCCCGGGGCCAGCACAGAGAGAAATGCAGTTCCCTCCCCCGTCACTGCTGTGCTGGGTGGAAACTGGGTCAGAGCCGGCCAGCCCATTCATTTAATCCAGACTCCCCCTCTCCATTCAGCTTTTAGTCTTCAGAGCTTTCAGTCCAAGGAAGCACAATTTCCTCTGCAAAATCAACAAAATAAATTAAGCCCATGCTCTTTGATCTCAGAGCTTTTGTGCAGTGGATGGCCTGAACAGAAACAATCCTCCATCCTCCTGGCATCTCAAAGATACCAAAAAAAAAAAAAATCAGCCACTGTGTCAGGAGGCAGAATGCCAGCTTCTAGCCACCTGCCAGACACACTGCTGAGAATGGGGCTTGGCCAAGGAAGGGGTGCTTTGCCACCCATTCACCCGTGAAAGCAAGAAGACCCTACGTGAGGCAGAGCCTGTCAGACAAGTCAGACTCTAGAGCAGGAGCTCTCATGCAGCCTATTTTGTTGCTGTTCTTCCTCAGCCCCACTCCAGGGCCTTTGCACTGGCTCTCACGCCCATCAAGCGTGCTTTCCCTCCAAATTTTGGAAGACTAACTCCCTCTTTTCCTTCACATCTCCTAGCAGAGGCCTCCCCCATCAAAAGTAGCTCTCATACCTGACTCTAAATACTCTATCCCATCACCTTGTCCTGTTATCTTCTTGGCCTTTATCACCATCAGAAATTACCTAGATTGACTATTCTGTTTGTCTTCCAACTCTATCTCTACCCCCATAACAAGATGGATATATCATCTATCTTGGTTAGCAATGTCTCCCCAGCAGTGAGTAAAATGCTGGCACGTGGTCGATGCAAGGCACATGCTTACTGAATGAGGAAGACTGAAGGAGGAAGAACTGGGTTCCATTTCCAGCACCAGCTCTGCATCCTCCACACACTGGGCTGTGTAACTACACCAGGATGCAGGTCAAGGCATGGCTGCCATGGGCTGCAGGAGCATGCCTGTGTGCTTGAGCTCAGGATGGCTCAAGAGACACACGGCTGGTTCTGGAGAAGCAGAGAAGGGACCTTCCCTGATAGGTTTGCTCCGCTGGGATGATCGAAGGACAACAGCCCGTTAGCAGAATATATATTATAGACACAGCTATATATAGATATAGACATACATATAGGGACCAAGAGAATAGGAACCTATTTTCTAATAGGTTCCTAATAGGAACCTGTCTGTGCCCTTGGACTTCCCGTTCATGAGAAAAGATGGTTGGATCATTGATTATGCTGAATCTTTTTGTGGTTTCAGACTAACTTGAGAATCTGAAGAAAGATACTGACTTTTTTGAGAAAAATGCACAAGTACATATAGAAAAATAGTGCCTGTGCTTCCTGGAGGTGCACAGACTCTGAACCTCATCCACAGGCCCAGCATGAGAGCATCTCATCCTAAGGCTCTTTCTCAGGCCCCCAAGCTGGTCGTCTGCCTGCCTTCCTTCAGACCCAGCCTGGAGCCCCCTCCTCTACACTCCCCTGACTCCCTTCCTCTGGTAAGTCTTGTCAACAGGAATATCCAGGTAGAAGACTGTATTCCCTGTAAAAACACGAAGGAAAACCAGGGTACTTTTCCCCCTCTTGCCAATCTGCATGGTGTCTCTACCACCTCTTGGTCTCCATCCCTCCCTGAGACCCCTTCCTCTGTGGTCCTACCCTCACCAGCAGGCCTTCCACAGTGCCCCCATCCCCAGGTGCTGCTGGATCCTGGGCTCCAGGAAGCCAACTGCCCCCTGTTCCTCCAACCTCAGGGATGCTTGCAGCTTCCTCCTATTGCCATTTCCTGGTTACCTCTCTATTTCCTGCTTGACTCTGGATCTCTCTCAACACCTCTATACCCAGCTCCCCATAGAAACTCCATCCACTACACTCACTGGCAGAAGCCAAGATTTCCTGAATGGTCCCTGACAGATGAGTCTCCCTCCATCATGGGAGGAAGTTCTGAAAGGCTCTGAGCTTCAGGAGAGGCCAGTCTGAGCTGAAAGAACAAATCCCTAGAAAAGTCCTAGAAGACATATGGGAAACCCATACTACCAGTAATGCCACTATCCTGTTCAGTGCCATTTCAGGAAAAAGCTAAAAATTAAAAGCCTCACACTCACCACCTAGTTAAACTATTTACAGCCTTTTTTGGACAAGGGAAACAAACTGAGGCTCTGAGCAGCCATCAGTTCATTGTGCCCCTGAGCTGATCTAACAGCAGCCGAGGTGAGTTTTCCCAGTGTTTCTGCTCAGGAGCTCGTTATAGCTGCTGCGTGCTCCCTACCAAAAAAGATCTAAGCACGCAAAGGCTGGCTCAGGTACCCCTATCTAGGGAGGCCTGAGGCAGCCTGGGAGCCCAGTCCTGTAGCATCAAAGGCACAGTGTCTAGATCCTGTCATCCATGCTCAGGCATCCTTCCACCCAGGAAGTGCAGCTGGGACCCCGCACCTGGAAACAGTCCAGCACAGGTGAGCACCTTACATTCTCACTGTGTTCACTTCTTTCAATGAACAGCCCCTTCTATGAGCTTCCTCATTCCTTCCAAGCATTCTATAAGACAGGTAGAGCAGACATGCTGATGGGATTAGCCTCATTGAGGACTGAGGCACACAGAGAGTCAGGGACTTGCCCAAAGATACAGTTACTTTGAGGCAGAGCCAAGTTTGGAACCCAGAGCAGGGAATGACTTCAACCGCCCTGCCATGCTTGCACACAGAAACCAACATAAACCTCAACATTCCATGTATGAAGTTGGATTCCACCAGACACTAACCCAAAGTGGGAATTTCAGTGCAAGCTGAATCAGGAAAGTACTGACATTCAACCACTTCTTCAACTAAAACTAGCGGCAATTTCATAGGATTTGGAGAAATGCAAATAGCCTCTTGACCTACAATGTTTCAACTTAATGATTTTTTAAGTTTACAATGGTGCAAAACCAAAAACATTTGGCAGAAACCATACTGAAGCTTCATCTTTTTCTGGGCTAACCACATATGGAACAACATTCTCTCTGATGCTGGCAGCAGCAGTGAACCATGGCTCCCGTCAGCCATCCAAGGGTAAACAACTGATGCACATACCATACCCAGAAAAACCACTCTGTTTTTTGCTCTCAGTACAATATTCAATAAACTACATGAGACATTCAACATAAAACAGGATTTGTGTTAGGTGATTTGCCCAACAGTAGGTTGATGGAAGTGTGCTGAGCACAGTGAAGGTAGGTTAAGCTAAGCTGAGGTGTATTTGGGTGTATTTGGGTGGTGAGGTGTATTAAATGCATTTTGAGTCCAAAATACACACAGTGTATTTCAACTCACAATATGTTTGTTGGGCTATAATCCCTGGTGACTCAAACTGTAAAGAATCTTCCTGAATGCAGGAGAACTGGGTTCAATCCCTAGATTGGGAAGACCCCTGGAGAAGGCAATGGCAACCTACTCCAGTACTCTTGCCTGGAGAATCCCATGGACAGAGGAGTCTGGTGGGCTACAGTCCATGGGGTCGTAAAGAGTCGGACACAAGAGTGAGCTTTCACTTCTCATTTCAACCCCATCATAAGTCAAGGAAGGCAAAAAGTCAAGGAAGATCTGTACTTTATTTGGGTGGCAATTCCAGGGAAGAACCAGTCAGGGAGTGGGCAAGGTGAGATTCAACGCAGAGTTTGATGACAGTTGGGACACCAAAGGTGGACAAGAGACTCTGTCCTTCTGGGGACCTCTGAGAGGCACGGCAGAACTGCCCTGCTCAACATGGCAGGCACCATGTTACATCTCGCTACTTGACATGACAATTCGTTTAAATTAAAACTTCAGTTCCACAGTCTTACTAGCCACATTTCAAGAGCTCAATTGCTGCATGTGGCCGGTGGTTGCCATATTGGACAGCACAGCTACATAGGAAATTCTGTGGGGCAAAACATGCCTAAACGCTGTTCCATGTGAGAACTAGAATCTGGGGTATTTATCCTCCCATCAGAGTCTCTGACTGGGGCTGCTCGTGGGGGCTCTGACCCTGGGCACCTTCAGTTGTGCTGGCTTACCATGGCTCTGGGAAGCGAGGGGGGGGCACGGGAGGCACTGACAGCACCTGCTCGCCTCACTGGTCCCTCCTGCACAGGACTCTTGGCTCCTGTGGAAGGTCCTCTGCACTCGGGCATTTTTAACAGCTCCTTCCTGAAAACACTGTGGTCCTGGAATCCTCCAGCCTAAAGAGAAGCCTCTCTCCCTGCACAACTGAGAAAGACACATCCCAGGCCTTCTGTGCATTTATGATCTATGGCTGGCAAGCAAGACAGACGACAGCACGTGGCAACTGAACAAACACTGACCAATAAACCAAATTAGGAAGGCTTTGTGCAGAAGCCCTTGTGAGCAGTGCTCAGCTAATGGTGTGCAGCTGTCGCCTATGAGAAGTATCTAAAACTTAAAAGACACAGTTTGGAGATTGATATTCTCATTAGGCAGGCTGCTGCTGCTGCTGCGTCACTTCAGTCGTGTCTGACTCTGTGTGACCCCATAGACAGAAGCCCACCAGGGTCCCCCGTCCCTGGGATTCTCCAGGCAAGAACACTGGAGTGGGTTGCCATTTCCTTCTCCAATGTGTGAAAGTGAAAAGTGAAAGTGAAGTCACTCAGTCGTGTCCGACCCTTAGCGACCCCACAGACTGCAGCCTATCAGGCTCCTCCATCCATGGGATTTTCTAGGCAAGAGTACTGGAGTGGCTTGCCATAGTCTCTGAATATTCGCATTATAGCAATTTCCAAAGCAGAGCTCAGAGACATCGCTGCCCTTGTCCAAAGCCAAGTCAAAGTCTGGCAAGGTCAAGGCAGTGCTCTGAAGCCTGACACTCAAAATTTTCTCGGCCTGTTCTCCTTTCCTGAGGGGCTGCTCTCAGCACAGTGATCAGAGCCCAGGCCCTACGGGGTCCAACCACCTGGGTTCACACTCCATCTACTTCCTAACTGTATGGGGTTTGGCATAGTATCTGATATCTCTGAGTTTGGGTTTCATCTGTAAAGTGGACACAATAATACCTTCTCAAATTATGAAGATTAAATGAGTCCATATTTGTAAAGGATTTAGAACAGAGTGGTAGACTTTTTCTGGAAAGAACCAAACAGTATTTTAGGCCTTGCCAGCCATATGGTCTCTGTTCCAATTTCTCAACTTTCCCCTGGAGCCCAGTGCAGCATAGGCAATATGTAGATGAATGGGCATGTGTGTTCCAATAAAACTTTATTTATAAAGTCAGGGGGTGGACAAGACTACCTAGCAGGCCGTTTCTTAGCACAATGCCAACCTCTATCTTAGAACAACACCTGCTCTATAATATGTGCTATATTAATGTTTGTTAAATGAAAGAATAAAGTATGTGCTCTCCTCCCTTTCAGATTCTTCTTGCATTGTTTCCTCTACCTCCCACTCCACTCATTTTTCAAGCTCAAGAAGCCTTCCAAGGCCCACCCTCTTTTTTCAGCCTTATTCCCCAGAGCACTGTGCTTGCTCTTCTATCGTGACACCTGTCCCAGTCTGCCATTTGCAGAGTGACTTGTTCCATTGCAGAATTTAATGGTTCCTGTAAGATGAGAAGATGAGCCAGTGTCTTCCTTTTAAAGGTAGGAAAATGAGGCTCAGAGAGGCCAAGTAACTTTTTCAAGGTCACACAGTGAGGATCAGGATCAAACATTGGGTGTCCTGAGTCTTGGGCTTAGTGGGGCTACTCTACTGGGAGGGGTGTGCCAATTCCCCTACTGTCCACCTACCTTCCATTGCCAAGGGCTGTTGCAGGCTGATTCAGGGCTGAGCTGTCCCTCCCAAACAGGCTGTCTCCTTCCTGCCCCAGCTCCCCTCCAAGCGGAGCACATGCCAGGCTGGTCCCCCATGCTTGACAAATCTGGTGCACGCTGAGTCGGCCATGCATCCAGTGTGGCCCAGGCACAGGCTGAATGTAGTGGAGTTGATCCTATCAGATTTTCCCTCCTCTCACTCACCTGTGAGTACTGCCCAGTGTTTTCTGTGTCGCAGGAACATCCAGGATAGATCCAAACAGGGACACTCCACACAGGACATGCCCCTGTCCATCCGCTCCCCAAAGTACCCGGGCAGACTCCAGAGCTGCCTGGACCTGGGGCTCTGGGATGCCTCCACTGTGAGGGTGGTTTTCAAAGTGTCTCAGACCAAAGTGAGCCCACAGACGCACAAATTCAGACACATACACTTGCACATGTATTCACATCTGTACACACACACACACACACACAGAGACACTGAAATACAGACAGACATATCAATGTCAGAGAATGCTCAAACTACTGCACAATTATGCTCATCTCACACGTTAGCAAAGTAATGCTCAAAATTCTCCAAGCCAGGCTTCAACAGTACATGAACCGTGGACTTCACGATGTTCAAGCTGGATTTAGAAAAGGCAGAGGAACCAGAGATCACACTGCCAACTTCCATTCGTTCTTAAAAAAAGTAAGAGATTTCCAGAAAAACATCTACTTCTGCTTTATTGACTATGCCAAAGCCTTTGACCCTGTGGATCACAAAAAACTGGAAAATTCTTCAAGAGATGGGAATACCAAACCACCTGACCTGCCTCCTGAGGAATCTGTATGCAGGTCAAGAAGCAACAGTTAGAAATGGACATGGAACAACAGACTGGTTCCAAATCGGGAAAGGAGTAGTCAAGGCTGTATATTGTCACCCTGCTTATTTAACTTATATGCAAAGTACATAATAAGAAATGCTGGACTGGATGAAGCACAAGCTGGAATCAAGATTGCTGGGAGAAATATCAATAACCTCAGATATGCAGATGACACCACCCTTATGGTAGAAAGCGAAGAAGAACTAAAGAGCCTCTTGAAGAAAGTGAAAGAGGAGAGTGAAAAAGTTGGCTTAAAACTCTATATTCAGAAAACTAAGATCATGGCATCTGGTACCATCACTTCATGGCAAATAGATGGGAAAACAACAGAAACAGTGAGAGCCTATTTTTTTGGGCTCCAAAATCACTGCAGATGGTGGCTGCAGTCATGAAATTAAGAGACACTTGCTCCTTGGAAGAAAAGTTATGACCAACCTAGACAGCATATTAGAAAGCAGAGACATTACTTTGCCAACAATGGTCCATCTAGTCAAAAGTTTTGGTTTTTCCAGTAGTCATGTATGGATGTGAGAGTTGGACTATAAAGAAAGCTGAGCACTGAAAAATTGATGCTTTTGAACTGTGGTGTTGCAGACTCTTGAGAGTCCCTTCGACAGCAAGGAGATCCAACCAGTCCATCCTAAAGGAAATCGGTACTGAATATTCATTGGAAGGACTGAGGCTGAAGCTGAAACTCCAACACTTTGGCCACCTGATACAAAGAACTGACTCATTTGAAAAGACCCTGTTGCTGGGAATGTTTGAAGACTGTAGGAGAAGGCGACGACAGAGGATGAGATGGTTGGATGGCATCATCGACTCAATGGACATGAGTTTGAGTAAGCTCTGGGAGCTGATGATGGACAGGGAAGCCTGGCATATTGCAGTCCATGGGGTCACAAAGAGTCGGACACAACTGAGCGACTGAACTGAAGTGATGCACACATTAGCCTAAACACACAGGCTCACATATTCACAGACATATAAACACATATAAACACATATACACACAAACACTGAGATGCAACACACATGAGCATACAGTGACATATAAACACACAGATATACACAGAAACATACACACTAACACGTAAAGATACATTACAGTAGCATTTACATGCAAAAACAAATATGTATATGCAAAAAAGACATAAGCACTCACATATACACATTCACACATATCCCTCCACACGCCCAGATCCTCACAAAAATCAATACACATTGTATACACATGGATGTACACACACACACACACACATACATGTACACACTGCCTGATGCTTTTACTTTTACAGATATATACAGCGTGCTTTCCCAGGAAGCTGTCTAAGGCCCCTGAGAACAAGACTGTGCCCTGTTGATGCCGCGCCCTGAGACTTGAACAGCCTTAGCATCCTGCCCAGTACTGTGAACACAGCTGGTGCTCGTGTTTAACTGGTGGAAGAATGGGTGAAGTTGTCACATCAGGGGCCCTGGGTAAAGGGGCAGAGCTTTGTTAAGAAGTCTTGGCTGCTGGCTGTGTCACCCCAGAGCTTTAAAGCAGTTCTCTGTCCCCAACCCATGGAGGCTCCACCAGCCCTGCCAGCTGGGAAGCCAGTCTGCCTGTTGCTGGCTTCCTGGCAAGCACTGCTCATTAACACCTCCGCTCGAGGTGGCGGAGACCTCATGAAACTCAAACCAAGTCATTCGGCCACTTGTCTCAGGCTGGAGTCAAAGGTTCCCTGGGGTAGGAAGAGTGTGGCTGAAACCACAGGCTTAAGTGGCCCTGGCCTCTGTCTCCCAGCATGTGGGATTTCCAGCTGAACTTTAGAAATAAAATCAGAGCCAGGAGCTCATTCTACCTGATGGGACCCAGCACATGGCCCCCACCTGGCTTCCCTTCAAATCCCAGTCTTCAAAGCAGTGGCTCAGGGAGAGCCTAGCTCTGCTCAGCCTGGGAAGATGCCCTTCGGTCCTGACCTCTCCCCAGTGGGGAGGTGAAGGGTTGAGGAGCCCTCTTCTTCGGCACCATCACCAGCCATGGCCCGAGCTTGCTGACATCCGCTCTGGGCCTCAGTGTTTCCGCCACCTCTACCAAATGGGCTGGATAACCTCTCCATCCTAAATGATAAGGATGCAGTGCCAAAGAACAAGGACTCTGACCTCTGGAGAGTTGGGAAGGAGGAGGGGGCAGCCTGCAGAAACTGGAGGAAGGACACTCCTTGCTGGCACCTCCCCACTGCACAGAAGAGCTGCTCTGCAAGTTAAGTAATTGATGGAGCACACTCTAAAAATACAAACTAGGTTAGCACTCAAGGTGGTGGATTGCTCCAAGAGGGAGTTAATTCAGGCATCGAATCTCCCCGGAACGGGGACTGTGAGCCTAAAACAGCAGGTGTGTAAGCCGGGGGTGGGGAGGGCCAGAAACTGACTGAGATGTGACGTTCACTGCAGCCCCAAGCAAGAAGAAACTGGCGAAAATGGGCCGGGAAGCACTGGGGCAGCAGCCCAGGCCCTCCCTGCACAAGGAAAAGAAAACTCAGGAAAGAGTTAAGGGTGCAGAAGATAATAAGGAGCCGGGGGAGGTTTCACACAAGAAGAAGGCTCACTCCCACTTGATTGGGCTTGAAGACCCCAGCCTCCTAGCTTTATGGAACCCCCTGCTACTCCAAGCCATGTCCACAAAACAGTGACATCAGCACTGCCTGAATCCTGTCAGAAACAGAATCTCAGGCCCTACCTCAGACCTTCTGATCTGCATTTTCACAAGATCCCCAGGAGATTCTTGGGTGCATTAAAGTTTGAGAAGCACCAAATTGGGTGTCAAAACCCCTGAGACTGGCTCAGCTGTTGCCATCAGATATCTGTGTGATTTTATGGAAACCGCTTGACCTTTCTGGGCACTGGAGTTTCCTCATCTGGACTATGAGGCTTGTTTCTCTGTCATGGGTTCCAGGAGGCTCATGTCCAATCCTCCATCTGCAAGCCCTTGAAGAAATGGGAAGCCTTTTACAAATAATCATTCCTTTCCTGGGCTTCTCTGATGGCTCAGTAGGTGAAGAATCCACTTGCAATGCAGGAGACATAGGAGACGCTCATTTAGTACCTGGGATGGGAAGACCCCCTGGAGGAGGAAATGGCAGCCCACTCCAGTATTCTTGCCTAGAGAGTCCCATGGACAGAGGAACCTGGCAGGCCACAGTCCAAAGGGCCACAAAGAATTGGACATGACTGAGCACGCACACACACATGGATTCCATTCCCACCAGGCCACTCTCTTTTTCAGTTCTTGACATCTTTGGTGCAGAGAGAGGGAGGTCAGGAGATGATCCTTGCAGGACACACCGAGGCCAGGAAGAGAGCCTCCTAATTTCATTTTAAACTTTAATGGAAAAGAGGGGGAGTGGGTGAGAAAGACACAGCTCTTGCTAACAGGAAAGCAAAAAATCTGAGGATTGCTAAGGAAGCTAGAGCATTCCATCCAGAAATTCCAGGCCTGACACAGACCCTTCACGCAACTCAGGTATCACTGCTGAATACCCATTTGAGAAATGAGGCTTCCTAGGCTCCGAGAGGTTAAATGAGTGAGTCAAAGCCACACAGCCAGTGAGAGGCTGGGCCCAGAAAAGAAGCTGGGCTCCCTGCCTTGTAAGGCAAACTCTCTTCGGGACTTCCGGGTACCGTGTCCTTGGCAGCCAACCCAGGCTTGTGTGCAAACAAGGAGGAGAAAGCCATTCTAATATTGGTCTGAGTTGAACAGAATTGAGAAGATAAATCTGCCATGGGAGGAAATTACATCAGAGGGCTTGGATAGAAAGTCTCTAAATTATTGCTTATCTGGTTTCATTAAATTCATTGCTTCCTCCCATTAGCTCCAGGGGCTGAGATGACCAAGCACCTGTCTTCTACACAGGCTTGTGGCTGTGTGTAAACCCATAGGAGAAGGGAACAAAGGGATATGGCACAAATTCTAAACCAAAACCAGATGAGAGACAAGTATACCCAAAATGGTACATACATACACCAGCAACCCAAAAATTAAAGTCTGAGGAGGGCAGGCCTGGGTCCTTCTGGTCCTTTCCTGGAGACCCAAAACAGTCTCTGCTGGAAGTAGCAGAGACCTCAGCAGAAAGAAGGCTCTTTGCCCACAGCTTGCTTCCTAGAGCACTAGGGGCAAACTGCTTGGTCTTCCCAAGCCGTGGCAAGGGCTCTTAGGCTGGAGATTCAGCCAAGGGTAAAGCTGGCAGGTACTGGCCCAAGGGCACCAGGCAGTCTATAGCTACAAGCACATTCCAATACAAATGGAAAGAAAGACATGCTGGCCAGGTCCTCCCTTCTGGCTTCAGGATGGCACCCCTGTCTCTGGAGCTGCCTGGCTTTTCCCAGGTCTTAGGAAGCATTGTGGTAGTGTGGAAATATTTGGTGGTTGGGGTCAGGGGTGGAGTGAGGGCTGGAGTTGGAGGAGCCTGAGTTTGAATCCAAACTCTGCTACTTACCAGCTGTAAGTAGCAGACTCATCACCTTGGATGAGTCACTTAAATATACTGAGCCTCAGCTTTCTCATCTGTAAAGTGGGGATAATATCAGTGTCAGCCCCAGAGGGCTGTAGGGATATAGACACTGTATATAAAGCATCTTGCTGGGACCCAGCAAACAGCAGGCATTGAATGAGTGCCGATACCCTCTTCCAATGTAAAACAAAAAACTTTTCAGGGGTGGGCCCTTCCTGGGTCTATATCATATTAAGAGAGTGATCCAGCTCCTGCCAGGTTCCCAGTTCCATCCCTCAGCCAATGACAACTGCAGGGGCACTGTCCACAGTGTGGTCTTAATGCACAGTGCCCCTGACCTGGGGCTAGACAGTCCGCATCCATGGCAATGTTCATGGGATGCTGGGAGAAAAAGAACAGACCCAAATCAGCATTAGTAGGGAAGACCACCCCATAAAGTATGCTGGCAGGGTCTCAGTTAGCAGGAGGGGAAGTCTAGCAAAGGCACACCCTTGGCAGGAGCAGCAGAAGCTGACCACAGCTGCCGAAGATGGAAGCAGAGATGGGCTCAGGACTGATCCGGCATCCCTGGCTCAGAGCTCCCTGCCTCTCTGAAGCTCAGCTGCCCGTGCCTCAATCCTCACACTACCAAGAACAGGGCTCCCCACACAGCCCTTCCCCTCCTTCGCCTGGTCGCCTCAACTGGACAAGAAGCTCGCCATGGGCAGGGGAAGGATCAGTTTCACCGTGGTCCCCTACAATGGAGCAAGCCCAGGTCTGTGTCATCTGATGGACAGTGGTGATGCTTTGGGCAAGTCACCCAGCTATCTGACCTACTCTTCACCTCCAAAGGAGACTGACATATCCACTCACCTACCCTCCCAGGGTGTTAGAAAGCCCAAGTGACCTTATACAGTTATTCAACAAGCATGCATTGAGAACCTAGTGCAAACCACATGCTGTGCAAAGCTCCAGGAGAGTTAAGAGTGAGAAAGACAGACAGGATCTGTCTGCAAAGCTCTGTTCTCAAAGAGCGTACACTTTTAGTGAGAGACAAAGATCAACCAAGCACACAAACATAAATATCATGCACGTGTTCAATTACGGCAACTCTCAAGAAAGGAGTCACTGTGGTTTATAATCAATCATCGATGGCTTCAACAGTCATAGAAAGAGCTGCACATGAGGCAGGACGAGTCTGGCTCCAGCAAGAGAGTCAGGGGTCAGAAAGGTAAGAGAGAGGAGAGAATGTGAGCAAATCACCCATCAATGCAAGAGAGATCTCTATGCTGCAATGCCCCTTCACAGAACAGAGGGCGTTCACGTTATGACACATGGGACGGAGATGCCTACCAGGGAGGCGAGTGATCTCCTTCGATTTGGAAGCCTTGAAGAAAGTGAAGCCTAACTCACACAAATAGGACTCACAAGAAAAGAGGGAAGATTGGGAGAGAGAGGGACAAAGGAGAGAAAAATAAAGGAAAAGGAAGGGGGGAGTAAATAAAAATAGAGAAAAGGGAAAAAAGAAAGACAGAAATCTACAGGATGAAAACCCAGCTGGAAGAACGCAGAGCCTCTCTCAAGATCTCAGGGTGACCTCTGGGTGAGACTGTGAAGGACACCATGTGATAAAGCTATTGCCACTCCTATTTGACAGACATTATCACTTCCCATGGCTCCTGGCCTTATACATCCATTTGTTAAAACAAATCTTACATCACAGAGGCTATTGCTTCACTGCTGGTAGGACAGGCCCCACACCAAATAAATATACTTTAATCAAGACCTCTTGATTGATTGCATTTTTTCATGATGGAAGGTCTGTCTCCCTTGCAGTCATCCACAATAAGGGTGGATAAGCAGTGTTCAGTGGATATCATGTCTGATGACTAGAAGACCCAGGGGCTCTGGGTGCCATTGAGGATGATCCAATAGGGTTGCAGACACCGAAGTCAGTTTTGCTTAATATTCAGCCACAGAATCGAGTGACAGAGCTCTTAGTCACAGCATCAGAGTCACAGGGATGTCTGGAGCAGCTGGAGCCCATAAAGGTCACCTTTTCCTCCAATACCTCTATGTGCAGATAGGAAAGTTAAGTTGGAGGCATTTGACCTTCCCAAGGTCACTGCTGCTTCCTGGCAGAGTTGACACCAGAACCCAACTTTCTAAACTTGGGAGGAAGCAGAGCATTCTAAGACCAGAGACTGGGGAGTCACAAAATTTCAGAAAGTCTGCCTGAAGCAGACAGGGAGGCGCTGAGGCCACTAGCCAAGTTCTACACTCACCAGGGACCTGGAATTTAGACCTCGAAGCCATCCCTGATGAGGTTATGTTTGCATCCAGGGAGATGCACTCACAGAGTGGATAAAGACACCACCGCTTGTCAAGTTCAGATTTCATCCTCAGGGCTTACCAGCTCTCACCCTTGTAATACTCTAGGGATTAATATTAAGTTTACATATTAAGTAACTGCCCTTTGAATATCATGATCATACTGTATTTGATTTCTTTTTAAAAGCACTCCTTTATTCAATTCATGGAAACATTTAAAACAGATCACAATTTGCAAAACCTTGCTTTGGCATGTCTTCATTTTAATTTTTTTCTGTATGGACAGAACCAGGGGTTTCTAGAGTCAGGCTGCCTGAACTATAACCCTACAGCTCTGGGACCTCAGGCAGGCTGCTTTAGCCCCTCTGTGCTGGGAGTGGGCTGAACTGTGTACCACTCTAAAAAATTTGTGTGGAAGTCCCAACCTCCATAGCTCAGGATGCGGCTGTGTTTAAAGATAACACAGATTAAGCTAAAATGAGGCTGTTTGGGGTCAACTCCAGTCCAATATGACTGCTGTCTTTCTAAGAAGAAATTTGGACACAGACATGTACAGAAGAAAGACGATGTGAAGACCCAGGGAGATGGGGGCCATCTAAAAGCCCAGGAGACACGCCTGGAATAGATCCTTCCCTCACGGCCCTAAGAAGGAACCAATCCTGCTGACACCTAGATCTCAGACTTCCAAACCCCAGAACTGTAAGAAAATGTCATTCTTATTGTTTACACCTCCCCCTCGGGAGGAGCAGCAGCCTAGCATCCTCACTTTTCTCACTGGACAATACTTGGGCCTTCTTCATAGAATTGTGCCGAGTACCCAGCTCCTGGCCCTCTGCAGGTGGCCCATAAATGAACGCTCCTTACACTTACTGCTAATGTGGAGCCTTAACCCCACCTGGTCTCGGCAAACTGTCTCCTCTCACTCTTCTGTGTGAGCAGAAGCTTCCCACAAAAGCAGAAAGATAAATTCTGTAGGCAAGCCCAAACTCTTCACAGTCCATGCCCCCCCCAACCCAACGAGACCTTCAACTCAGATATCCTAAAGCAAAGCAGTTTGAATCCCCAGACCCACATTCATAGGACTTTCCTTCTGCTCCTCATTCTCCTCTAGCTGTTGCTCCCAGCAGTTTTAAGACCTGCCTGTCAACATCCATCCTCTCCCCACCCAAGACCATGGAGGCCCCAACAGGAAGCCTGATTCTCCCTGACTTTATTCAAGTTAGACAACACGGACTGCATCTCCAGAAAACAGAGGTAACAGGAAAACAAGCACACCATCCAAATTCCCAAGTTATGAGAATCAGAGGCCTGGCCTTCCAGTGTACTGGAAAGGGAGGGTTTCTCTATTTTGTGATGAGCTGGAGGGCTGACACAGTTCTGGACAGTTCTTTGGCTACCCTGGGATAATCCAGCCTATGAGCAGCAGTTTGAGAACTGTGTCTCATTCTCAATTTGTCTTGAAGAGGCCCTAAACCTAACAGTCACCAGAGGGAACCCTTGAGGACCTAGAGCAAGTTAAAAGACAGTGATGGAAAACATCTCCTGGGATGTGAACTCACCTAAAGCCGAGCGAGAAACCACCTGGGACAGGCTGCCAGGAGACCCTGCAATTCCACTACTGGCCATGTACCCAGAGAAAGCCATGATTCAGACAGATACATGCACCCCAGTATCCACAGCAGCTCGGACATAGAAGCAAACTAAATGTGCATTAACAGGGGATAAAGAAGATGTGGCACTCATGGACAATGGACTATCACTCAGCTAGAAGAAGGAATGAAACTGGGTCATTTGTAGAGAAGTGGATGGACACAAAGATGGTCATACAGAGTGAAGTAAGTCAGAAAGAGAAAAACGAATATCGTGAATTAATGCGTAAATATATGGGAAATCTTAAAAAATGGTATAGATGATCTTATTTGCAAACCAGAAACAGAGACATGGAGAACAAAGGCATGGATACCAAGGCCGGGTGTGATAGACTGAAAGATTGAGACTGACACGTATACATTATTGATACTAAAATAGATAACTAATAAGAACAGACTGTATAGCACAGGAAACTCTACTTAATGCACTGTGGTGACTTCAATGAGAAGGAAATCCAAAAGGGAGAGGATATATGTATATGTGTGGCTGATTCATTTTGGCGTACAGTGGAAACTAAACACTGTAAAGCAACTATACTTCAGTAAGGGCTTCCCTGGTAGCTCAGTCAGTAAAGAGACTGTCTGCAATGCAGGAGACCTAGGTTCAGTCCCTGGCTTAGGAAGATCCCCTGGAGAAGAAAATGGCAACTGACTCCAGTACTCTTGCCTGGAGAATCCTATGGACAGAGGAGCCTGGCAGGTTACAGCCCATGGAATCGCAGAGTTGGACATGACTGAGCCACCATCACATACCTCAATAAAAACTAATTTAAAAAGGGGGGCCACAAAGACCCTCAGAAACCAATAAGGCTTCCAGAGGAACCACCTGGGAACCCAACTATAAAACCGCAGCACTGCACTGTCTCAGAGAGTAGCAAGAGATTTGGTGACAGTGGAAGCTTCCAAACCTACACGGCATCGGTGATAAAAATTAAGGTCATTTAGAAACCCAGAAACTAAAGCCGGTCTGCCTCTGAAGGGAATTTTAATTTGTTAATGGATTTTCCAGCTGATGGTTGGGGAGAAAGATAGCAATTCACAATGGGTCTGACGCCAAAAATAGGGCCATGCAAGCCAGCAAGTCTCAGAGTTCTTTCGTCTTTCTTCAATTGCATCAAGAACACGCTGTCCGGGGACGCAGATTTCTGCACTCCACCCCCACCCCCATTTTAATCAGCTAATAGCAGATGAACACCTAGTGATGCTGCCAAGGATCTCTTAATCCCATCAGTCACAGGGAATGAGGGCACAGAGGGCAGGTGCCTCTGGTGCCTCTGCCAGAGGGATGCAGGATTTGGCAGAAACCCCAGGGGCCAGTTTCTTCACTAGCCACCAGTGGTTTGGAGGGAACCAGGAAAGAGAAGCAGGTGCAGTTCTCTTCCTTGTGCTTGCTCTGGGGAGGACATAAGCAACAGAAGTGTATGCTCACTTCTCCCACATACGATTATGGACTACACCACAGTGACTCAGACAGACCCAGTCCCCAAGCTCATGGAGCTGATGGTCCAGCAATGAAAATGAATCTGACTGAGCAGAGCAAGGAGGGGATGCCCCAGAACCATTTTAATAAAGCCCTGCATTCAGTGCTGCAAAGAGAGGACTGGGGGTTGTGGGGAAGCACCCAGAGGGAGTCCCCAGGTGGATCAAGAGAAGAGCTTCAGACTTCCCTGGTGGGACAGTGGACAGGAGTCCGCCTGCCAATGCAGAGGACGCAGGTTCGATCCCTGCTCCAGGAACACCCCATATTCGGCGGAGCAACTGAGCCAGTGCACCACAAACACTGAGCCCGTGAGCCCTAGAGCCCGTGCCCCACAACAAGAGGAGCTATCACAACGAGAAGCCCACAGAAGGCAGAGAAGAGTAGCCCCTGCTCTCTGGGACCAGAGAAAAGCCCATGCAGCCACGAAGAACCAGCACAGCCAAAAAAGAATAAAACTTCCCTTAAAAGAGACAGAGAGAAGAGCTTCACCCAGAAATGTAAACCAAAGGCCACCCACCTTACCCTGAGTGCCCAGAGCTGCTGAGAGACTCGGCCACCACCTGAGGCCTCTAGGCCTGACCCTCCTCGGGAACAAAGCCAGTGCTCACAAGGGTGCCTCCATGGCGAGGACAGAAGAGAAAAACCCAATTTCTGAATCTTATTTTTAGCTGCAAGCCAAGCAGAAGAGTAGAAAGAAGCCACTTGACTAGAATCCTGACCACACAGAACGAGTCATTTAATCCTTTTTAAAAGCCTGTCCATGGGATCTGCCATCTAGCTGGCATCTAACTTGGGAAACTCTCATCTCATTTCAAATGACAGGAGTCTCTCTAGAAGAGCCACCAAAAGCCATTTCCCTGAGAAGTGCAATTTCTAGCCATTTGTTTGTCCCAAAACTTGGACTCACACCCACATACAGAGTTTTCTTGCCTTTAACAGAAAGCAGAGCTTTAAAAAGAAACAGAGAAAAAGTGGTATCGGGACAGTCAGCCCACTCCTATTATGTATGAAGCTTTTACAAAATATCCTCTGAAGTCTGATTTTCCCACACTTGAAAACTAATTTATTTCTTTTTGCTTCATTGTTGTTGCTAGGCACTAAAATATAAATATCTGTGCACACCGAGGCAGCTTCCCAATTTTTCGTCAGCGACATTGTGGAGAACTTGAAGCCTGTGCATGTGTATTGACCAGCATCATAGTGTTTCAACCTTAAAACTACAAAGGAAGTAGGGAGAAGCTGGGGATGAGTGAAGTGAGGATGCTCACTCAAGGCCTCAGGAAGGGTTGGTCAGCAGCAGAGCTGGGTCTCAAGTGCACATAATCTAGTGTGTGACACTGCAGGTGTCTCTTGTGAGCCAGGGGACACAGCCTTGCATAACACGCACCCCAGGCTCCCACCATCAGGGTAACCTACAAGTGTGGCTGAAGGGACTCCATCACTCTTGGGGTGAGCAGAGTGAAGCATGCAAACCAGAGCTGCCCCGGTGCTCATTTCCCAGAAGGATCACACATCAGGGTGCTCGGGCCAACCCGCTCTGTGCTATGGCCTGACCCAGGGGCACGGTGCTGCCCCTCACCTGAGTCAGACTCCCGCTACCAATACTCAGCCTCCATCTTTCTCCGCACCAAACCAAGAGCACAGGTGTGAGTCAGACTCCCGCTACCAATACTCAGCCTCCATCTTTTCTCCGCACCAAACCAAGAGCACAGGTGCCTGTGGAGTGATTTCTCTTTAGAAGAAGCCTGTTTCCCCCAAACTTCCTCAACAAAGGCCAGGTGACGACAATTGGCCAAGTTTCATCTGGACCCAGAACTGGAGCAGTACCATGAGGCAGGCACTTGGGAAGGTCCTAGAGCCAGGACTGAACATTTATTTACATTTTTCAAAAAGCCGAGGCGGAGCTATATTCTGAGAGGAGCTGCTAAAGGTGAAGTGGGGCCGTCAGCCTGGAGCAGTGACAGCCAGCAGATCTTTAGCCCTGACTCCTGTGACTCTGAAGAGCTGCCAAATGGGGGGCCGTGTTCTCTCCAGCTATGTGGACCCAGACCAGCTGAACAGGAAACGCAGAAAGTTCATTCCCACCCTCCCAGGACAAGACGGGCTCTGGGATAGAATATGGGTGGCATTTAGAGGAGGCTGGATGGTCCCTCAGTGGGGACACATAAAGTGATACAGGCATCAGGTGGGTGAGTTGATGGGGCCTTGTGAATTTCTTCCAACCCTGAGAGTTTCCAACTGGACAGAATAAACACAAAGCTCCCAGGAGACCTCCTGGTCACCTGACTGCAGGGCTCTCCTCTGGACCTAAAAATAAGGTTCGCAGAGTCCTGATCCAAATTAGATCCTTAATAATGTGTCACCATGGCTATAAATATGTCTGTTTGAGGGCTTGTTAATATGATTATATTAATCAGCTACGCTCCCTAGAAGGACTACCAGCTCCCTTGCCGGCCCTGAAAACATGCATTCTGAGCAGACTGGGTCCTCCCATCCTCACTAAGCAGGTCCGCTGAGCAGTCACCATGGGGTAAAGGTCAGGGTGGTCATGGGTGGGCCCTTCTGCTTCCCCCTCTCCAACACCCCTGGGACATTCATTCCATTTGGGGATCTCTGCTGATCATTCACCAAGACCCCCATAAGATAGGGCTGAATACAGATGGATAAAAAGTGTAAAATCAGACACATCAATATGAGAAGTGTTAGGGCCTGAATCTTCCCCTCAAATACATATGCTGAAGTTTTAACCCCCTAGTACCTCAAAATATGACGGTATTTGGAGACACAGTGTTTGAAGAGATAAGTGGTTAAAACAAGGTCACCAGGGTGAGTCCTGAGCCAATCTGGTTGGATATCCTTACAAGACACACAGAGGGAGGACCCTGTGAAGACAGGGAGAAGATGGTCATTACAAGACAAGGAGAGAGGCCTCAAAAGAAATCAACGCTGCCAGCACCTTGATCTCAGATTTCTACCCCCCAGGACTGTGAGAAAATAAATGTCTGTTCTCTAGCCACTCAGTCTGCGGTGTTTCCTCTTGCACCTTGAGTTGACTAATACAGGACGGGTGCTGTGCACCCTGTTTGGAGACTTCAAATTCTTTGTTTTCCCTTCCCTCAAAGATCAGCCAAACAAAAGTCTTGTACCTCGCTATCACCAGTGTATGATCCATGCTGGAATATCAAGGAAAGAAGGGCAATAAGGTGTAAGAGAAAGGACACTGGGTCCCTGATCAGGAGAGCTGATCATTCCAGGCTCTTTCAACAAGCTGTGTGGTCGCGGGGGCTTCCCAGGTAGCTCAGTGGTAAAGAATCTGCCTGCCAATGCAGGATCGATCCCTGCGTCAGCAAGATTCCCTAGAGAAGGAAATGGCAACCCACTCCGGTATTCTTGCCTGGGAAATCCCACGGAAAGAGGAGCCTGGTGGGCTACAGTCCATAGGGATGCAAAAGAGTCGGACACGACTTAGTGACTAGACAACAACATGTGACCATGGAGCCGCTCAGTCATTTATCTTAACCCCCATTCTAGCATCCGTTAACTGAAACAGCTGAGCCAAACAACACTGAAGTACCCCTCCAGCACTAACGTTCTCTCCTTTCAAGTTTAAGGCTTGAGGATACTGGCAAGCAAGGGCAGCTTCGGGGCACAAGCTCCAGTGGGACAGGTCTGGCAGGCAACAACAGCAAGAGAAGCACCAGAGGTTGGGGGTGATGCGATGGGGCTGTTGGGCTGCCTCCTGGAGCTGGAAGCTTCTGTTTCTGACCTGCCCCTGTCCTGTTTCTCAGTTTACTAGCTGCACAGCCTTGGGTACTTTCCCTACCTCCTGTAAATAAAGTAACAAGAGTGTACATGCAGTGTACCCATAAAACATCCAAGCACACTCATCATTACTAGTGGACAAGAAGGAAGGGTGCACTTCTAGGGACATCTCAGGACTAAAACCCAAGTGTCTCTGAGTCCCCACAGGTGACTCCCTGGAAGGTAACCTGAATCTTCAGTCAGAGTAGGACCTGGAGCTCCCATCATCCCCAGGACAATCCTGGGCATCAAACTGCTACGAGGGCCTAAAGATGCTTCAGGAGACCAGCCCTGCTAGGGATGTGACGTGAAGAAACTGATGTGCCTCTGCCTTCAGTGCAAGGCGGCAGCAACCGTATGATGGGACCTTATGCGTGCCTAGTCCTTTGCATCTTACATGTGTGGGCGTGTGTGCGTTCAGTCGTGTCTGACTCTTTGTGATCCCATGGACTAAAGCCCACCAGGCTCCTCTGTCCATGGGATTTTCCAAGCAAGAATACTGGAGTGGGCTTCCATTTCCTCCTCCAGGGGATGTTCCCAACACAGGGATCGAACCCACACCTCTTGAGTCTTCTGCATTGGCAGGCAGATTCTTTACCACTGAGCCACCTGGGAAGCCCTTGCATTTTACACAGACTTTACCAATACTATGACCTGAGTATTATCATTTCCATTTTACAGATGAAGAAACCAAGGCTAGGGAGGTTAAGCAAGACAATCAGGTAGGGTGGGGAAAAAAAAACAACACATGGCTTAAGCTCTTATCTTGACTTTGAACAAAGTTATTTAATATCTTGTTATCAGATTGCATACAAATGAAATCACACAGCTGACTTAGCCAGAGTTCCTATGTGATCTGAGGACTCCAGCTCAGAACTATTTCTACAATTCATGGATTCAAATGATCTCAGAACTGGTAAGGTCCTGGGCAATCACAGCTCTGATTCCCTTGGTCTATAGGTGGGCAAACTGAGGTCCAAAAATTTCACTGCCCACAGTCCCACAGGCTCTGGCCAGGCTAGGGTCAGAGCCCAGGGGTCTAACCCTTACCCGTCGTCTCCAACCTTTTTGGCACCAGGGACTAGTTTCATGGGAGATAAGGAGGGGCTGGGTGGATGGGGAGGACTGGAGGATGGCTTGGGAATGATTTGAGTGATTATATTTATTGTGCACTTTATTTTTAATCTAATGCCACCAGGAGGTACTAGTCTGTGGCCCAGAGATTGCAGACCCCAGCTAGACACTTTGCCCTGTCCATTTGCCTTGAAATGTTCCTCTTTAGAAACCAGCAAACCACAAAAGAAGAGTTTCTGGGACATTTTCATTGGATCCCAAGGAGCGGTCGCCATGCCTAGTCCCCAAATCTGGATCCTTGCTCCAGGCTGCACTGCTGGCCTCTTGCAGTGACTTTCAGGAGGACTGCAAATGTGTCAAGTGCCCCTCTCGCAGGATAAGGCTGCTGCGAGCAGCTCAGAGGACTGGAATTAGAAATTCTAATTATTAGAACTCTCGGAATACACCAAAGGACAATTTATAATTAGCACATGTCAAAAGGCCATCCCCAAAAGGGACGCAGTAGAACTCAGAAAACAAAGATGGTCCAGAGAGGGATCAGGGAGCCCAGCTATTAGGCCCCCCACCCCTACCTCCAGCCCTAATTTCCAATCTACCTCCCACCCCCTACACTTCCTGGTACTGGCCTCTCTGCTGCTGCCCTGCCCCAGCACCAAGTGTGGGGTCCTT
Source organism: Moschus berezovskii (assembly GCF_049115385.1). Classification (NCBI taxonomy): domain Eukaryota; kingdom Metazoa; phylum Chordata; class Mammalia; order Artiodactyla; family Moschidae; genus Moschus; species Moschus berezovskii. Next base: position 34,147,760 of record NC_142471.1, read on the forward strand.
GTCCCCCAGTCCTCCACCCTTTGCAACAGAGGCACTGCCACTGTTCTGGAAGTCCTTCCTTGCAAGGATCCCTCTACTCAGGACCCAAACAGATCTAACCCCAGGTCTTGATGTCAATGGCTGCAAATAAAGACATAATAATGACCAGATTCTTTGTGGGGAAGAAAGCCTCCATGGGACAGAAAATGTCATCATTGGCTGCACAGGTGCCTATGTCAGGGCTGCCTCTTAGCTGGATTGCTCTTGTGATTAAAGCTCAAGACACACCTTACGGCCCGAAGGGACGGGACAGGCCAGCATGGGAGGGAAGAGAAAGTGCCTTGTTTCTCACATACGTGAATGAATGAATGAACGACCCATCTGCTGAGTTACAGGCCATAAACATCTTCTTGAGCATTGTTGTGTGTTAGTTCTAATACTTGAGATTGAGGTGGAAAAGCAATCAAATATGCAGAAATAAAACATGAGCTTGCCCTAGAGGAATTCATATTAGCACAAACCTGACAGGTCAAAAAAAATTTTTTTAAGGCATACCAAGATAACTGGCAGCTGGAGGCAGGGACACCTGGTTTCTAGGAAGAGTTCCTAGCTGTGACTTGCCTCATGCAGCGCATTTATCTGTCCTAAGCCTCCATCACTTGCTCCATGGAGATAACACAACCTTGATTAACCAACAGGTGTTGCTAAGGAGAACACACGATAAAACGCAGGGATAAGCCCTTTGGGATGTGCATACAACATAACTCATTATCATAACGTGAAATGCAAAAAGATAGCAAAAAAGATATCTATGCTTGTTCATATTCACTGGTCCTACTCAAGATGGCACTCAGTTCCTTGGACCAACATCCCCAGAGAAAGGCAGTTTATCAGGGTATCACGTTTATGCCCACCAAGGAACATTTGCAGCATTGATTTCTTTTCCTGCATGGTGTTTGTTGCCCACAGGAGAAAGAATGCCTCAATCCTCAGGAGTAACAAGAAGGTTTTACTCCAGGAGCAAATAAACTCCATTTGTTTGGCAGCAGCTTGAAAGCACTGGGTTAAGAAGGACTCTGAGCCTGTGTCATGGCTTAGCTTTAAAAAGCATCCTGATAGATTAAGGATATCTTTTATTAGGAAGAAATAGGAGGTGGCACCTTGCCAATTATGTCAGTGGTACCTCACTCAACCACAATCCTTGTTTTCATAGTTGGATTCACAAGTCATTCAAGAATTAGCTGAGTATAGGTCAATACCCTGAACCAGATTCTTCCCTGTGAATTGTTAAAATTAAGTTCTCTGACCCAGGAAAGCTAGAAGCATAACCCCAGGGAGAAACTGTTATCCTTAGGAAATTAGCCCATCTCTCAGCCCCTATTTAAACGCGCAAGCTTGTCTCAATCATGCTGTTTATAAACTGAGAACAATATCTCATAAATTTGGGTGCTATCTTCTGGGTCTAGAGAATGTGGCCACACAAAACCACCCAACTAAAATATTCTGCAGGCACCAGATACCCTTTGAAAAGTGAAAGTGAAAGGCGCTCAGTCATGTCCCACTCTTTGCAACCCCATGGACTATACAGTCCATGGAATTCTCCAGGTCAGAATACTAGAGTGGGTAGCCTTTCCCTTCTCCAGGGTATCTTTCCAACCCAGGCCTTTATTTAATTCTGTGGCATCTTTTTAAAGCCTTTGAAGATTTCTGTCTTCAGTGTTTCTCAGTACAATGCAATCTCTGAGTTTATCATGGGCTTAATGTGGTAGGAATTACCCCATACATCCAAGATCTCCTCTGCTCGAGTTTTAAAGGGGACCTCTCTCTTGGTATGTCATCATTTGGTCAAGAGTCTTCCTTCCTAGGTTGCTCTGCTCACTATTTCTGCGCTAATTGCAAACAGAGCTGGGCTGCAGTCAATCCCCAAACTAGCTACGCAAAAAGAGGGCTGAGCTAATGACCGCTGTGATCCCCACCAGAAGGGGAAGGGGATAGGCTCTGTCCAGGCCCATAAGCATCATCTGTGGACCAGAAACACTCCAAACACAGCCTCAGGGAGGTTACTAGGAAAGAAGGATCCTTGGATGATCTTACATTTCCAGTAAGAACCACAGACTATCGGAGGCAGGAAGTAGCTTCAAACCCATCTAGTGACCACAGTTGCAGAAACTGAGGCTCAGAACGATTAACCTGCCCATGGTCCTATCATCAGCCATGGATAGTGGCTAGAGATAACAGTATCACAAAACTGCATGTTCTTAAGTAGTTCATCTATGTGCCTTTTTGTATTTCAGATGGTTTCCTCCCAAGTCCTCTCGTAAGAGTCCCAGGATCCAAGTGTCTAAAAGCTCTTCTCTCAAGGCTGAAAAGCACATCTGGTACATTACACAAACTCAAAGTTTTTTAAATAAGTGAACAAATGAAGTTATATATGTAATTGATCCATATAATTCTGTAGAAAGATATCCAGTGTAACTCTATGATTATAACAAAAAAAAAAAGGAAAAATGAAAGGAGAAATATGAAGAAAAGGGGTGACTGTCCAAATCATGAGATATAAGTTATTTAAAAATATGTTTACAGAGTTTCAGTAACACAAGGAAATGCTGATAATATGCTGATGTTAAAGATAAAAGCAGAACACTCAATTGCAGGTACTCTATGATCGCAGCACTAAAAGAAAAATGAATGGTAACATTGTTAGGAGAGAATAAAGCAGAATGTGAATAGGAGGAGATGTTTCCAATGTGATTATAGATGATTTTACTTCTGCCTCTTTGCATGCTTCTGTTCTCTGCAAATAACTTGCACTGTGCCCGTAGGACCTCCAAAGACAGCAGGAGGGGACTAGGAAATAGAAAAGAATGTCCTCAGACACTATGAACCCTTGATGGGATCTGGAAAGACACAGAATTCCTCTGTTCTCCTATAAGGCAGCTAATGAAACAGAGACACAGATGCTGGGCAAGGAGGCAGGCTCCCCTACAAGCCCCACCCACCAAGGCCAGCTGGTCACTCCTCCTCTGGACATTTGGAGCACTGAGTGCTGCCTCAGGACATCTCCTGAATTGCAACCCATGCATCTTGTCTTTGAAGCCAGTACTAGTTGATGTTAACCTTTCCTGTGTGTCTCTCTTGATTCCCTTGACTGGACGGACTTGGGGCTCCATGGGTGGTGGGGGTTGTCCCTGCCTGTCATTCCTGTGCCCTCTCCCAACTCAAGCCTGCAGATTTTTTCAATACTCAACACCTCAAGCCTCAGGAAATAATCTGCTCATCGACTGACTGAATAGGTGAACAAGGAGAATGGCCACATGGCACAGGTTGGCTTTCAACCAAGACAGAAGTCCAATGCACCTCCCTGAGGACCCGCTGAGCTCACCCACTAGGACGCCAATCGGTATCAAGCGTGATGTAGGCCTTTGCCCCCGGCGTCGACGACGAGATCGCAGGGCACTCAGACATCAGGATGTGTCCCTTCCTTCCCACCAGACCTGGGCTGGCTACAGGCCAGTGAAAGGGAAGGGCTGGCCCTGCTGCCTCCCGTCTGGCCACAGGATCCGGTTCCAGTTTCGAACCCGCATCTGCCGGGTCTGCCGCGGTGACCCAGGGCTCCAGCAGGCAAATCCCAGTCAGTAAAACTCCTGTCTGATCCCATCCCACTCAGCAGGCACTCTCTTACACTCTAGCAGAGCAGATCTTCCAGCTGAGCCAAAGGCACTCAGACAGGGCTATACTATTAGAATGCCCCAGGCAAATAAGGAAATGGCTCCTCAATGTCCCCAGGAGCAGGACAGACAACAAATGCAGGCCTGGGGCAAAAGATTATATCTGCAATTGCGTCTTTGTAGCCTAAGTCGAACTCAAAGGTGCTACGCATTTGGAGACAGTGGGCTGTGGCTCTCCTCTCTAAATTCTGCTGAAACCACCAGGACTTCTGCAGGCTTCTCCTAAGTGCTGGCCCCACACTTCACCCTACCTCCTGGTAAAGCCTTCCTAATAACTCCACCTCTAGTAGCCTCAACTGTTGTGAACCTTTAACTCTCCCTGCGTGATGAACATGTTAAGACGCACAGACGTACATACATGGATAGTATATACATGTTATTTCCCCAGTGAAAGCATATTTTCCTTAGAAGCAGGTGTCCAATTGTTATCAAATGAACCCAACAGTTTTGAATGAATGAATGGACAAAAAGTAGGCTTGTTAATGGACTGATCAATTGCTAACTCCAAGGAACTGCAGGCAACAACCTACAAAGCAGGCCTCCAAATTCATGCTTTCTCAAACCCCAGGAGATACTCAACTGAATCATGGTATTATAAAAATAAAATAATAATGATAGTAAAACTTTCTTAGAACATACCAGATGACAGGTATGAGGCATTTTATATATATATATATATATATATATATATATATATATATATATATATCACACAATCATCTTTTAAGTAAGGTTGTATTATTATTATTATTCCCATTTTACAGGTAATAAAAATGAAGACTGAGGGCTACCTAAGGTTGAAGATACTGGAATTGGGATCTGTTGGGACATTGCTTTATCATCTGGAAAGGACTGCTGGTCTTTCAGAGCTGCCCTTCTTGAATACAACATGGGCAAAGTCCAAAACTCTGGAGTATAGAGTCGGTAAAGATACATGGAGCAGGTTCACCAGGATGCCAGCTGTTCCTGGGGACAGATCCCAGGCAGAAATTAGCTGGCCTGACTCCCTTTTGCTAAAGTGCTAAGAAGACAATTCCCATTTTTCAATTTTATTTAATCAAAGCAAGGAATTCATAAGAATCTGCAAGTATTCATTCATCAGGCAGTTAAATATTTGATAACCCTGCAGTTGAATTTTTTATGGCTCAGTGTGTGGCGGGAAGCATTCCCAGGGAGGCCACTGCTGACCCTGGGACAAAACAGTGGCCAGAAGCAGACAGGGCAGGGCTCTGCTCCATGCCCGCTCATCCACCCTGACCACAATAAGATGCTCCATCTGGATCCCTGGGCCAAAGAGACACAGCTGCTGTTTTCTAAGTTCTTAAAAAGAGAGTCTAGAAAAGGAAAGAGAGGTTATGGAGAAGGCAGGCTGAGGACCCAGCAAGGTCAGGGAGGGACCCAGGTGACCCCAAATGTCCAGGTTCCAGGAAGGGGAGGCAGCCTTCTCCTTCTGCCTCTTTCCCAGATCACCTAACCACACAGCAGAGAAAGCTTCTGGAAAAAAGTGTGCCTGGCAAAAGGGCAGTCATCCCCTCTATCTTCCTACCGATTGACAGCACCATGGGAACATTCTGGACTTTTCCCTCCCCTTTCCAGCAACACTCCTCAGTCACAAAGGACTTCCTTATGCTCCTTCTAGCCCTCATGAGGCTTGTGAGTCTACAGAGCAGAAGAAGAATTAGGAGGTACCAGTGCTTCACATCCTCAAACGGTTTTCTCCAGGGCTCGAGAGGGTCTGTCTCCCAATCCTCTGGATTCTCATCAAAGTGAAATTCCAGCAGATTTTGCCCTCTCTACCCCAAAATGCTCAAATTTCCTTTCAATTCCCAAACTGCCCCCAACTCACCCCCATATTCCCTGTGAGGGAGACACACACACACACCCCTTCCTCTCTGCCCACCATATGGAAAGAACTGGCATCTAAGCCTTCAGCCGATCCCCTCAGGTCAACACCCATCCAATTAATTTGTTCGAGGGTTTAGAGGGGCCAGGAGAGGAGACGCCTGCATTCCAGCAGTCAGCAGAGATTTCTGTTTTAATTTCTTTTTAATTGGCTGTACCACTAATGTCATATCAGAAATCTCTTCTTTCTGACCCTTCTCCCCTCCGCTCGTACAGGAGAAGGACGTCACAACAGTTTGCTAGGAAGGGAGAGAAAGGTCACTGCAGAGCCCAACTCATTTTTCCTGCTGTCCTTATTCATCAGCAGCCTAATGAGGAGTCGTGGTTGTGACATCAGCCCTCACCTCATTAACGAGTGGCTCATCGAGGCAGGCAAGCAGGAGGAAACTAACATGCCTCTCCTCCCAAGAAGAGCTACTGCCTCTGGATGGTAATTCCCGGGGTGGAGGGGCCTCCTCCCCAAGCTCTCCTGCTCCATCTCTGCTCTGCAGACACCCTCTCAGGGCCCTCAGCGCTCTCAGGGGAAGATAGGAACCTTCTAGCAGCCCGTGCTGGCCTGGCTCCAGGCCTCTCTGGAGATGGATGTGTTGTCATTGGACACCATCATGGAAAAAGAAGAGGGAGTGTGTGGGCAAGGGAAAGCTGTTTGCTCATTTTCCTCATTTAAGGATCTGGTGAAATTACGAGCAAAGCTTATCTCCGCGCTGGGACAATTCATGTTGCAAAAAAACAGCACTGAGACACTTAAAGGGAGGAGGCAATTTATTTGATGTCTTGGCATGGTCACCCAAGCAATTACTGTAATGGCAGAAGGACATGCTGGATGGTCACCACCACCCTCCCCTCCTCCAGGAAGCCAGGCAGAATTTTCATGGCTTGCGGTTGACATTTTAATAGAAGCTCAGCATCAGAGCACAGGGGAAGCAAGTTGAAGACAGGATTTGATGGATAGGATCAGGGTGGGAGGGAAGTGAAATGGCAGGGAGAAAAAATAAAGTGGTCCTGGGGGCAAAAAAGTCTTCTGCGACCCAGCTTGCAGGTCCTCCATGGTGAGATTTTTTGACTTTTTCTTTTATTATTTTAGGAAAGGGGATATATTTTCCCAGAGGACAAGGTACGAGTCACCTCAGTAAATAACTCCCTAGAAATTTCTTCTATTGGATTATTTTACAAACTATAAAGCACTTCAGTCACTGGATCATGTTAGACTGGTGTGGTTAAGCACATTTTATTGAGAAGGAGATCCACTTGCCCAAGATCACAGAGCTAGTGAGGGAAGCAACTTGGGAACCAGGTGTTTCTGGGCCTCCTCCTTACAGAAGCTGCTACCACCCTCATCACATCCAATTAATGGGAAAAACAATACCTGAGGCTGGATACCGAATACCTCTACTTGCTCTGCACGGTGCTAAGCATTTTACATCAATTATCCCCTATTTCCATCTTCATACTAAAGTCGGGAGAGAGTTGTTAAAACCCTCATTAGTCAGATGGGGAAACCAGGTCTCCGAGGAGACCATTAGTAACTTACCCAAGCTCACAGAAGCAGCAGGGGTAGAGCCAGGACTCCAACTCCATGCTCCTGCCAGGGAACCTAAGTGGTTCTTACTTTTGCCCACACATCAGAATGATCAGCTGCAATAAGGAGTGCTGGGCCCCTACCCCCAGTCACTGATTCAGTGAGTCTGGGGTGAAACCCAAGAGTCTGCATTTCCAACAAGTTCCCAGGTGATGTTCAGTGCTGCTGGTCTGGGAATCCCACTTTGAGAACACTGCTCTATCAAACACTGCCTCTCATCACTCATCAGCTAACACATTCATCCTATTAAGAGATACGACACAAGTGTGCAAAGCGTGGCAGCAGGAAGCTACCTCTGTGTGGCACAGAACCACTCTTGAGACTTGTTACCATAAATAGGGTACACACCATCCGTGGAGACACTTAAGTACCATCTGCATCAGTTAAACATCAACAGAGGGATGTTCTAAGCCAATTTACACTGAAAACCGCTCTGTTACTTTTTTTTTTTTTTTTTTGGCAGTGCTGAGTGGCTTGCAGAATCTTAGTTCCCTGACCAAGGATGGAACTGGCACCCCCTTTATTGGAAGCACAGAGTCCTAACCACTGGACCACCTGGGACGTCTCAAAACTCACTCTGTTCTTCATCTGGACCTCCCCCTGCTGAAAAAGATTCAAACACCTATCCTCCAGCCAAGAGATTTCATTATCATTAAAACACTTCTTCAGAAATATGGCAAGCATTCTGGAAGAGCAGCTCCCATCAGCATATACCCCCATGTGTGTATATACACATCACAAGCCATACCATATGAATATTACATACACTGTTACATGTAAACAGAAAGTCACTTAAAAATATCACAAAAATAGAAATTAATATTTTAATATTTTCCCCATATTCCAAAGGACAGTTTTGTACATCCCACTTTAGAGGGTGTTGGCCTAGAATGCATTGTTCTCCAGGACTCAACTGAGAATCTGTCAATTGCCCCCTGTCCCTGCTGAAGAATCACTGTGCCTGTGGTCCAGCAAAAATTGGTTCTGGGGAGACAAACCACACAGAAGTGCAGAGGAAACACAAGCCTCTGGAGCACACCTAACTTCCCCTCAAAGAGTTACCCCAATAAGCCCCCAGTACATCACAAGTGCACCTCCAGGAGCTTTTAGCCAAAGCTTCTTGATTGCGCAAGTTATTTTTCCAAAACAGGATGAGAAGCATCAAGGAATCAGAGAAGACAGCAGCTGCCTATAAAAGCTGTGTCTTAAGAGCGCAGAACGGGAGTCTGAGAGCCTCACTTCTGGAGGCTGCAGGAGAGAGAGTACCAGATCAGGGGTCAGGCAGCAGGCCTTGGAGTCAAGTCTCCACCAGGAATCATGGCGAGGCTTGAGGCACACTCTGCCCACCTCCACCAGGCCCACCCCGCCCACTGCGGGCACCAGTGTCTTCATCTGTCAAGTGGGATACAGGGTGACCAACTGTCCTGCTTTGCCCAGGGCTGACTGAGGGTTTTCCCATATGCCAGACTTGCAGGGCTAAAACCACAGCAGTCCCAAGCAAACCAGATGGTTAATGCCCCTAGGTGTGGACCATGCACCAGCTCTTGGTGAGCCTCAGTGCTTATCAGCCCCACCCTGATCTCTGCTGTAAGGTGTCCTGGGAGAGCAGGCGGGAGGCAGTGCCTGTTCTCAGGGGCTTTGCAATACTGCTAAGATAGAGTTATTGCAACAACAGCAGTAGTAGTAATCATCATCAGCATCATCATAATCCAAAGCAAATTAAATGTCCATAGCAGATCAAAACAGAGGTTGGAAAGAGGGGGTAATATAGGCTGTTGCAGCCGGACAGACTACGGAGGAAGCCAGGGTCCAGGAGCAGCAGACAGGGCACAAACCCCAAAGTCTAATCTTCGTCTTCGTCTTCCTCCCATCCCCCCATCCCACCATCGTCTAGAGCAGGACAGGGGAACAATTAATCCTGGCACTGGAGTCTCATGGAATCCAAACCTGAGGCTGCCCTTTTATTTTTGGAGTCTTTTCAGTAGTTATTCATATTCTCACAGCCTCAATATTTTCTTTAAAATGGGAAAAACTGCACCCCCAACTTGGAGAGCTGTTTTCAAGACTGAATGAAGGAACACAGGCAGAGTGCTTGAGAACTGTGTCTGAGGGCGTGCGCTGCGCCAGCACTGACTGTCCTTCACCTCTGTTGACCCTTTTCAACCTATTATAAACCTAGACGTTACTGTGCCAACAAAGGTCCATCTAGTCAAGGCTATGGTTTTTCCAGTACTCATGTATGGATGTGAGAGTTGGACTGTAAAGAAAGCTGAGCACCAAAGAATTGAACTATGATTTTGAACTGTGGTGTTGGAGAAGACTCTTGAGAGTCCCTTGGGGTACAAGGAGATCCAACCAGTCCATCCTAAAGGAGATCAGTCCTGGGTGTTCAATGGAAGAACTGATGTTGAAGCTGAAACTCCAATACTTGGGCCACCTGATGCGAACAGCTGACTCATTTGAAAAGACCCTGATGCTGGGAAAGATTGAAGGCAGGAGGAGAAGGGGACGACAGAGGATGAGATGGTGGGATGGCATCACCAACTCAATGGACATGAGTTTGGGTAAACTCCAGGAGTTGGTGGTGGACAGGGAGGCCTGGTGTGCTGCAGTCCACGGGGTTGTAAAGAGTCGAACATGATTGAGCGACTGAACTGAACTGAAAGGTGTTTTTAAAGGATGGTACTCTGCACACACAAGAGATATTATGAATAACTTTGCGATGGGTGATGGAGGGAGCAGGCTTAGTTTTGTTCCTGTCCGCTACTCCTGAAGTCAGGGAGGACACAATATGAACGAAAAGTCACAGAGAAGGTGGCCCCTGGCCCTGGGCAAAGCCCAAGGATTTCTCCTGGCCCTGTTCAGAACAAGGAGCACACTTTCCAGCTGGAGCTCACAGCTCCAAGCAGTTACCACAGAGGGGACTTCCTCCCTCTTCAGCCCCCCAGGTTGTAAAGAAAGAAAGTTACCTGGGTCTGCTCCCCCTGCTGCGAGGGTGTGTCCCCTCAGGCCAAGACAGGTCCCAGCTAAGCATCAGCTCAGGACCACTTCAGGCTCTTGGAAGTGCACTTTCTAAGAACACGGCAGGTTTCAAGACTTTTGCAGGTGAAATGTTCAGCAGTACTTCCCATGACCCCCCATGACCTCCAGTTGATGCTGGAGACCAGAGAAGGTGTCCTCCTGCTTAAGCTGGTCTCTGTCCAGGTCAGCCCAAGAAGTAGGCATAAATAATTGAATCCAAATCTGTAAGCTCCCACAAATATTTGGGTCTGAAATTCTACCACTAGGCATCATTTTTTTGATACTGATATCTCCTCTTTTGGCAAATACTTTTTTTTGGTTGCCTTTTCCCGTGGTTATGTATGGATGTGAGAGTTGGACTGTGAAGAAAGCTGATCGCCGAAGAATCGATGCTTTTGAACTGTGGTGTTGGAGAAGACTCTTGAGAGTCCCTTATACTGCAAGGAGATCCAACCAGTCCATTCTAAAGGAGATCAATCCTGGATGTTCATTGGAGGGACTGATGCTGAAGCTGAAACTGCAATACTTTGGCCACCTCATGCGAAGAGTTGACTCACTGGAAAAGACTCTGATGCTGGGAAAGGTTGGGGGCGGGAGGAGAAGGGGACGACGGAGAATGAGATGGCTGGATGGCATCACCAACTCTGTGGACATGAGTTTGAGTGTACTCCGGGAGTTGGTGATGGACAGGGAGGCCTGGTGTGCTGTAATTCATGGGGTCGCGGAGAGTCGGACATGACTGAGCGACTGAACTGAACTGAACCATGTCCTCAGAATTAGAAAACACTTCAAAAAGGAAAATTGAGATTCACCTCAGCCTCTTCCCTGAGGGTTCCTACAGGTCAAATGGGGAGACAAACCACACAGAAGTGCAATACGCAGAGAGAAGGAAACTCTATCATGCTTGCCTTCAAAAAGATCCCTCTCAACTGTCCCTTCTATACCGCTATTGCACTTCCCACATAACACTCCAGCCAGTAAAGGCAAATAGATTAGTTGGCAATTGTTTTTAATGTGCAGTTCCCTTGTTGTACTGTAGGTTCCCTGAGGCTGTTTTTTTTAAACATTTTACCCCCAAACTTGGTGCATAGGATACAGCAGGTATTCAATTTGTCTGATTAGTTAATGAATATTTTAATAAAAATAAAATAGAAATAAAAGGCATTCGAGAAGGGCCATCATTTAAGCTGGTGACCCTCAGAGTATGGTGTTGAACCAGTAGCATCACCCAGGAATTTGTTAGAAGTACAAAGTCTTGGTCCCTACCCCCGAGCTCTGGAGCCAGGAATCCTGAGCTGGGGCTGGTCTCTGCATTAACAGTATCCAGGTGATGCTGATGCCCACCCAAGTTTGAGAACCAGCGACCTCAACCTTTATCCTCAGATACTTTCTACAAAATAGCGTCACCGTGCTCTTCTCTTTCACGTATTGGTTCACATGCTCTTATGCGCCTACACAGCAAAGTCAGGTGTATCCACTGGTCCTCAGGAGGCCCATGGATGTCCAGGCAAAGTAGTAAATAAATTACCCCTGAAGACCCTCAAAGGCTATTCCTGGTCAACATGAAGAAAAGCCACCATCAAGACCATGGTCAACTGATCACCCTTCAGGAACAGCCGTGGAGATGAATCCCAGCAACAAGAAGCTGCTCTGGGGAGAGGGACAGGCGGCATCCTGACACCCAGCAATCCTTGACCTTGGGTGGGGAGGCTGAGGGGACGGAGCAGAGTAGCAGCTGACCTCTACCTGCTTTGCAGCCCAGTGTCTGGACTAGCAGACCAAGATGCAGAATCAATAGAGAAAGCAGGACATGTGAGGTCAAGAGGGCGGAGCAGCCGGTCAGCATCCTCTTGTCACCTCACCTGTTAACAGCCTCCACCTCTAAGCCTCTTCTAAACCAAGGGGCTGAGGTCATAGGAGCTGGTAGCAGTCAGACTCACCAGCTCAGAGGTGGCTCTATGGGTGCATCCTGCTGCCCCGTCCTCTCCCGCTGATTGGTCCTCTCCCCTGAGCTGCTGCAGCTGCCCAGTTCCAGCCCTGCAGGCAAACACAGAGTCCAGGCACCATGCACGGAGAGTACCTCAGTGCTGGAAGGTGCCATGGCCCAGCTGAGGAGCCAGTGCCCACAACCCAGGCACTCCTCAGATCAAGGTGGCAGTGTTCTCTAGAAGCCAGTGGGACGGATAAGACGCTGCTCCTGGTTCAGGAGCAAAGTTGCTAGGACTTTCCTTGACCTCGTGTTTCAGGAACACAACTCACTTGCTGACACTTCACTTAAACTCTTCAGTTATAAAATGGGACAGCTCGGCCACCCTCTCAGCTTACAGGCCATTTCCTTCAGCCCAGTGTGGATGGCCAGTCCCTCCAGACACCTGTGGGTCAGAGCTGAAGATGCTGGCTCCATGCTCGGGCCACCCTCCCATCCCCTGTCCATCTTTCCCCTCCAGGCAGAGGGGTCTTGGAGCAATGCCAGAAGCCTCAGGCAGGGGTAGAAAGGTCCCACAGCCTGTGTGTGATCTCTAGATTATAGGGTTTCCAGGTTAAAGCAAGATGCCCACCTATGTTAACTTCAGATAAACAAGAAACACATTATTATTAATTTATTAAAATAATATGTCCCAAATATAGCAGAGGACATACATAACCAAAAGTTCTATCCTGCTTATCTGAAATTCAGGTGTAACTGGGCATCCTGTACTTTTATTTACTAAATCTAGTGACCCTTCTCTATTAGCCAGGTCTAGAATAGTGAAATGTGGCTTTCTCAAATCAGAAAACTTAGATCACAAGAGAAAGTGACTTGAAAGTAATAAAGTATAAAATAAGATCTCAGGAGCACGATTAAAGTTGATTATTTGTTTCAGACAATGAGTGAAGGCACTAAAGTATAAGAGGAAAAGCTCTGGCCTCTGGTCAACCAACTCAGTTCTGGGTCCCAGGTCCATCTCAGACATTACCTTGGGAAGTCACTTTCCCCTGCCAGAACTGCTGACATTTTGGTCCAGATAGTTCTTTATTGCATGTGTTTGGCGGGGGGGTGGGGGGGATGGGGGTGGGGCTGCTGTCCTGTGCATTGTAGAATGCTTAGCAGCATCCTTGGTCTCTAGCCACTAGGTAACAGAAACATCACACTCCAGCTGTGTGTAGTGTCCCATGGGGTGAGACTGGGGGCGCAATCAAATTCACTCCTAATCAAAGATCCCTGAGTTAGAAGACTGTATATCCTGATATCTGGAGCCAACTTTAAGAGTTAACGATTTTAGGGCTTTACACATGGATTTCTGGAAAAGGTTTCTCTTAAATATCCTGCTTCCATAAAGAATCTAACATAGGATGTGATTTACCAAGGTTTCATGGCATGTAAACTTTTAAAAATGTACTCCTACCTCCACCCACACTTGCATTCAAAACTTAGCCTAGCTGGTTTCCAGTAAGTGACTCCGGCTTTCTGATGGCTTTACAGACAGCAGTGATTTGATAATACTCAAAAATGAAATTACCTGCCCCCTGATTGAAAGCAGTGATTATCAGAACTTCTCAGCAGACACAGTTTTTATTAATACTAATATAACTAACGCTACCAATATCTACAATGTGTGGGGCGCCTACTATACACCAGGACCACCGAGGCACTTTGGATCCAGTCTGTCATTGCCTGGTTGTCCTGCCCTGAAGAGCAGAATTGCAAAGAATCTTGAGAGGTAGGATGGCCTCATTGTAATCCTCATAATAGCCCTTGGAGGTCAGTACCATGTGGACTCACATTTAATAGCTGGGGGGGAAAAAATGGGTTCAGAGAGCTTATGCAATTAGCCTAAGGTCACAAAAGTCCACCTGACTCCAGAGCCTGTGCTCCTTCTACTATATAAACATTCTATCATATACAGTTCCCACCAGGAAAGGGAAATTCACTCCTCTTGGGCCTCCATTCCCTCTGAAACACTCCTAAGGCTCTTGCCTCCAGGACCCAAATCTCCAGGGACAATACAAGGCCAGCAGACACAGTGATGCAGACAGCATTCCTCACCTTGGACCACGCAGAACCCTGGGCCCTCTGGAGCTGCCACACACACACACACACACACTGGCTAGCGAATGTTTCCAGACCCGACTTTCACCTTGAACACTCTTTGTAACTCCAGTGCCAGGCCCACATAGGCACTCAAAAGATGCTTGCTAAATGAGTCACTGAACGTCCACTTCAAACACGGGGATACTGAGGCCCACCTCATTCGATGCTGTTACAACCTGAGGGAGAAACCAGCTCTGGCTCTCAAATTCCCTTTGTCCTACATCCAGATTCCCCTCCAGTGCCCATTCACTTTTTTATAACTCTTCCAAGAATACCCTCATTCCCTTTTGTATTATGAGTGAAAGGAGAACTGGCTGCCCTTGGGAGACCTAGTGGTCCCAAGGACTAGAGACCACTAAACAATTCTAGAGCCTCAGCCTGGAACCAGAGTCTGGAAAACCACGCCTGTGCCCTCAGTTACTAGGGCACCTTGAGTGGGGCTGCCTGGCTGTTCCGTGGCCCAGTTTCCCCTCTGGAGTGCAGGCTGAGCAAGGGTCCCCCCACGGTGTGCTATTATTGCTTGGCACACTGAGGAATGAGGCTGCTGTACAATGAGGCCACCCCACCCCCCAAGATTCTTCAAAATGCTGCTCCTCGGAGCAGGACAACCAGGCAATGTAGGGCAGCAGCCGCTCCAATTAGTCAAGGACTGGGGGTTGAAGAGGGCATCAGGGGGGTGAGCTGGTAAACAGGGCTCTGGGACACCCAGTAACAAAAGGAGGAACCACAGAACCAGAGGGTGCAAACTGTGGGCCTCATGGAGGAGGAAATGAGTTCAAAATTCTCTCTCACACACACACACACACACACACACACACACACACTCTCCAGGGTGTCTAATTTTAGTAGCCATTCGCCCCAGCAAAGCACTTTGCAAGCAGTTATTTTGAGAAATGCTATTAGCCACTGGGATATTTTTAATGCCCCTTGCGGCACAGGCATGTGTGACACAAACAGCAGCTGAAAGGCAATAAGCTTGGAGCCTTGGACGTGTCCAGGACCTGGGGGCCAGCCTCTTGGGATGGCAGATGGAGGGACTGGGCAAGCATCCCACATGCCCTGCTGGTCCCTCCCTTTGTGAATACCGCTCTGTTCATCAGAAATGGGCGCAGATTTGAATGAATGAGAAGTCGCTCCCATCCATGACAGTCCGACTGCTAACGGGCCAGCAGATCTGAAATGATCCCCCATGAGCATGGCACCCCTCAGAGCCTCCCCACAGCTCACAGGTCATAATTCCCAGCCCAAGTCTCCAGCCTAGCTTCCCAAACCCAGCATTCCCACACAAACTCTGCTCCTGGCACCCTGGCCTTCTGGCTCTCTGCTTTCCTACCTCCCCTACGTTTGCCCAAACTGACACCCTTAACTTGGTACACTTCACCCCACCTCTCCTAATCCAGCCACACAGAGTCCCATGCTCTAAACACCTATAGTAAAAAAGCTGTATCGGCCTGTGGGTGTTCTGTGTGTGACAGATTGCATTTTTGGCCACCTGTGCGCACACAAGGGCTTCCCCATGGCTCAGACTATAAAGAATCAGCCTACAATGCAGGAGATCTGGCTTCAAGCCCTGGGTCGGGGAGATCCCCTGGAGAAGGGAATGGCTACCCACTCTAGTATTCTTGCCAAGAGAACTCCACGAACTGAGAAGCCTGGTGCACTACAGTCCATAGGGTGGCAGAGTCGGACACAACTGAAGCGACTTGGCACACAGGCACACACGGGCACATACATGTGTTTCTTACTGAAAGAACTGCTATCATGTACTGAGTGCTTAGGACGCAGCAGCCATCCTTAAACCCTCTACAAAGCTCAAAAAAGTTTCCTAAGGTAGGGAGTCTGGGATGGACAGGTACATACTGCCATGTTTCAAATGGATAACCAACAGTGACCTACTGTAGAGTACAGGGAACTCTGCCCAATATGATGTGGCAGCCTGGATGGGAGGGGAGTTTGAGAGAGAATGGATACATGTATATGTTTGGCTGAGCCACTCAGCTGCCCACCTCAAACTATCATAATATTGTTACCTGGCTACACTCCCAGGTGGCGTTAATAGTAAAGAACCTGCCTGCCGATGCTGGAGACATATGAGACGTGGGTTTGATCCCTGGGTTGAGAAGATCCCCTGGAGGAGGGCATGGCAACCCTCTCCAGTATTCTTGCCTGGAGAATCCCATGGACAAAGGAGCCTGGTGGGCTACAGTCCGTAGGGTCACAGAGTCAGACACGACTGAAGTGACTTAGCATGCATGCATACTCCAATATAAAATAAAAAGTTTAAAGAAAAGAGAGAGAGAAAATTCTCCTAAAGGTCTCAGTTGGTACCCTTAGCATCCCAATTTTAAAGATGATGAAACCAAGAGATATGGGGGAAAGATGGCATAAGGCAAGTTGTCCAGGGTCTCATATGCTGGTCTCGGCAAGGCCACAGAGTGTGGAGGTTTAAGGCACAGATCTGGGATCAGATGGCCTGCATCAAACCCCAGCTTCGCACCCTGGAACCTTAGACAATTCCTCCTAACCAGTCTGTGCCTCTGTCTTTGCCTGAGCTCCCGTGTGAGTAAAGTGACTAGTACTTATAAAAGCCCCTTTAAAGGAACCTGGCACATGGTAGGCACTGTCACTGGCTCAGCTCTGATCACTGCAGTGGAGGCAGTGGGGGGGTGGGTACTCTCAACTCCTATTTACTGGGTCCTGACAACATGCCACCGGTAACCCACTCCAGTATTCTTGCCTGGAGAATCCCATGGACGGAGAAGCCTGGTAGGCTACAGTCCACGGGGTCGCAAACAGTCGGACACGACTGAGCGACGGAACGGAACGGAACGGACAACATGCCATGTGCTCTGCAACTGCTCGCCAACACCTTGTGGAAGTTTACAAAGAAATTAAGTTAAAAGGAATGAAACCTTTCGCCTCAGAACAAAGCTAGTAGACAGGAATTTGACCGGGTACCTGAACACCAGTCTGAGTGTTAACTAGAGTCTTCCACTGGTCTTGTCTCTCTGGAAACAGTCACTGTGCTTTCACAGTTCCTGGCACTGGGTTGGGTCCTTTAAATGGACTCAATGATAACTCTCAGTTTCTAGCAATGCTTTCTAAATGGGGGGCCCTGGGTGCAAATCACGACCCCTTCCCCTTCCCGGGGTGGGGGAAGGGGCTTCTCATCTGCTTCTCTACCTGCCCTCAGGCAGGTGCGGTGCTTTGAAAGCAGATGAGAGGCTGTAGAACACCGAAGAAGCCTTACCTTGGACCAGGGCTCATTCAGATGGCAGCGAACTGCCCAAGGAGACCCAAGGCCCAAAGGTCAGGAATTTGGGACAAGCCGGCCATGCTGAAGAAGTCCAGAATTGTAAGGCATCAAGCGTGAGCTGGAGGCTGGATGGCAGAGAGAATGCAGGCCCAGCTGAGCAAGTGAATTATGTGTACAGTTCAATTTTAGGCACCAGGCAGATTTGTAAAGCTCATCACCCTCCTACAATTGCCTGCAAAAGGCCACATGTTGATACCACGCCCGTCAATCAGCACAGGAGGGGAGTGTGTGCCCCAGCAGGGCTGGAAGCGCAGGGGCTCCAGCAAAGAGGTTACCACTGTCCCTGAGGTCCACGGTCTTAGCCAAGGACATGAGCTTGGCTCCTACGGAACACTTTTGTTGCTATTCAGTTGCTAAGTCGTGTCCGAATTTTTGTGACCCCAGGGACTGCGGCATGCCAGGCTCCTCTGTCCTCCACTATCTCCTGGAGTTTGCTCAAACTCACGTCCATTGAGTTGGTGATGTTATCTAACCATCTCATCCTCTGTCGGTCCCTTCTCCTTTTGCCTTCCATTTTTCCCAGCTCAGGGTCTTTTCCAATGAGTCAGCTCTTCACATCAGGTGGCCCAAGTATTGGAGTTTCAGCTTCAGCATCAGTCCTTCCAATGAATATTCAGGGTTGATTTCCTTTAGGATTGCCTGGTTTGATCCCCTTGCAGTTCAAAGGACTCTCAAGAGCCTTCTCAACACAATTCAAAAGCATCAATTCTTCAGCACTCAGCCTTCTTTATGGTCCAATCCTCACATCCAAATATGACTACTGAAAAACCGTAGTTTTGACTACACACTTTCGTTGGCAAAGTGATGTCTCTGCTTTTCAATACGCTGTCTAGATTTGTCATAGATTTCCTTCCAAGGAGCAAGCGTCTTTTAATTTTATGGCTGCAGTCACTGTCCACAATGATTTTGGAGCCCCAGAAAACGAAATTTGTCACTTCTTTCACTTGGAACATTAAGGGTAGCCTTTAACACACAACTCTGACATGGTGCCCATCACATCACACATTTCCTATGAGCCTACTTTGTGCCAGGGAGCTCCTGTGCCTAGCTCTGCTTGTGAAACACTAAAGAAATCACTCCAGCCTAGAGTCTTGGTTTCCTCCCCTCCATGAAGAGGATGATCTTGATCAAACACCCCACTCAGGCTAGCTGAAGGAGGGAAGCCCCAGGCCATGCTGGCTTCCCCTGTGAACAGTGAACAAGACAGGGAGAAGCTTCTCCCCTCGGGGAGGCTGCAAGTAACATAAAAGGGATGGAATCGAACACTGAAAAATCAATACGGGCCTGGAGGAGATACACATGATTGACCACGTCTCTCAGTAGAATGGGATGGCCATGGCAGAAGACTTTGAAAGCCAGAGAAACTCACCATGTTGTGCTTGACTTTAAAAGGTAGCCTCTATTTAGTCTGAGCGTCTCACCAACCAGACCACAAGCTCCCCAGCAACTAGGTCCTAGCTTTCATCTCCCAGCCCCTCTTGAGTTTAGGATCGAGGGCAGGCTATGAACTGGCAGCCTCTGCCCATAGGAGCTACCTGGATTCCCAATGACTCAGAGAGCAGCTTCTGATGGCCAGATTGGGAGGGCTTATCAGAAGTGAACTCCTCAAGGGCAGGAGATCACATACATGATCTTTTGACATTAGTGGAAGCAGTTTTCCAGGGTGCGGAAAAATGTGGTCTGGAAAGCTGGGTGTATTCATCTGCCAAGGGCTGCTGTCACAAAGCTTCAAGAAGTGGGTGGCTTAAATAGCAGAAATGTATTGCCTCACATTCTAGAGGCCAGAAGTCTGAGATCAAGATGTCAACAGTGTTGGATCCCTCAGAGGGTTATGAGGGAGAATCTGTTCCTTGTTTCTCCTCCAGCTCTGGTGGTTTGCTGGCCACCTTTGACCCTCCTTGCCTTGTAAGCGCATTACCCTCATCTCTGCCTTCATCTTCACCTGGCCTTCTCCCTGTGTGCCCATCTATGTTCAAATTTCCCTTTCCTATAAAGACAGCAGTACCAATGGGTCGGGAAGATCCCCTGGAGAAGGAAATGGCTACCCACCCAGCATTCTGGCCTGGAAACTTCCACGGACAGAGGAGGCTGGGAGACTAGAGTCCATGGGGTCACACAGAATCGGACACGACTGAGCATGAACACATGCGCACACTGTTGGATTAAGGCCTGCCCTAGACCTCAACTTGATCATCTGCAAAGACTCTATTTCCTACAGATGGCAAACAGGCACATGAAACGATGCTCAGCATCACTAATTATCAGAGGCATGCAAGGAAAAACAACGAGGTATCACAACGAAGTATTCGTATGGGTCAGAATGGCCATCATGAAAAAGTCTACAATAACAAATGCTGGAGAGGGATGGAGTAAAGGGAACCCTCCTACACTGTAAGTTGGTGCAGCCACTATGGAGCTCAGTGTGGAGATTCCTCAGGAAACTATAAACAGACCTACCATATGATCCAGCAATTCCACTCCTGTGCAGACAAAATTGTAATTCAAAAATGTAGCACCACTCATAATAGCCAAGACATGGAAACAGCCTAAGTGTCCATGGATGAATGAAAAAGAAGATGTGGTATATCTATACGATGAAATACCAAGTTGTGACTGACTCTTCTGTGACCCCATGGACTGCAGCCCACCAGGCTCCTCTGTCTATGGGATTTCCCAGGCAAGGATACTGGAGAGAGTTGCCATTTCCTCCTCTAGGGGATCTTCCCAACCCAGGGATCAAACCCGTGTCTCTCTCACTGGCAGGCAGATTCTTTACCCACTAAGCCACCAGGGAAGCCCCAAAGAAATGCTACTCAGCCATAAAAAACAATGAAACAATGCCATCTGCAGCAACACAGATGCAACTAAAGGTTATCATACTACGAAGTCAAAAAGAGAAAGACAAATATGACACCACTTATATGTGTAATCTAAAATATGACACAAATGAACCGATTCCTGAAACAGAAGCAGAGCCACAGATACAGAGAACAGACTCGTAGTTGCCAAGGGGGAGAGGGTCGGGGGAAGGATGGAGTGAGAGGTTGGGGTTAGCACCTATAAGCTTTTATATACAGAGTAGATAAACAACAAGGTCCTACTGTATAGCACAGAGAACTTTATTCAATTTCTTATGATAAACCATAATGAAAAAGAATATTAAAAAGAATGCATGTATATATATATACATATATATAATAAATATACATATAACTGAACCACTTTGCCATACAGCAGAAATCAATTTAAAATTATAAATTAACTATAGTTCAATTTAAAAAATATATGGAAAAAAAGAAAAAACAAAGACTGTATTTCCAAATAAGGTCACATTTATAGGTACTAAGAGCTAGGATTTCAACATCTTTTGGAGCAGACATAATTCAACCTGCAATACTTGAGTTCCCTAAAGAAAAAAACAATTTTTTTTTAAAAGCCAAGTTGGAATTCCTAACAGTACTAATATACTGGGGCAGAGCCCCAAGAAATAGGCTAGATGTCTGAAAAAACTTCCTGGCTCTGTCCCAGCCCGGGCCTTTGTGGCCTCGTGCCTGTAACACTAGACGGACTCCACACTGGTTGCTCTGACTTTGGTCATCTCCTTTCTGTGCCCTCCAGCCTCAGGCTGCCTGACTCTGAGTCATACCTCTGAGTCCCAGCCCTAACGTACCACTGCCCTGCTCTTCAAGCCCCCGATGGCTGCCCACCAGACAGAGGACAGAACATGACCCTCCCCTGTTGCCTCTGCACCCTAGTCAGCACACCAAGAACATGAGCCAACAAGTGCCCTTGACTTCTTGGGCCCTGTTGTCTCATTTGTGAAAGGGAGAAAACACAAACTTCCCGGAATGCTCCCCTGAGACACCCAGGAGGAAGCCCAAGCCAAGGCTTGCTGCCCTAGAGGCTGGTGCAGGTGGACACTGTAGCTGTGCTCTGGCCCAAACCCAAGGGGCTGGGCAGAGGATGGGAAGAGACCTCAGGCCAGAGACAGGCACTGCGTTTCCCCAAGGGGGAGGCAGAGGGCTGCTGAGCCACTCCTGCCTTACTCCCTGTGGTTTCTCATGGAAGGCTGCCAGTCTCTGGATGTCTTCCTCCCTGGGAAGCTCGCTGGTCCCGAGGCTGCCTGAGACCATCCGCCAGAGAGGCTCAGCAAGCATCGGTCTGATAAAGACACAGAGCCCTCCTTGGAGGCCTTGGAAGAAGGCTCACTGGGTACGGACAGCTTTGAATGGCACATAGTGCTCGACGTGTTTGCTTTGATGACTCTCACCCAGCTCCTCTTCTTTGTCCCAGGGTCCCTAAATTATCCTTGAAGCAGCTATACCCACCTGACCACATGGCCTAGCCAGCCCATCTTGGATCCCAGGCCCTCCCCGACCATCTCTGACAACAAAATCCCATCTATGTGCTACCCTTCTCATCAAAATCCTCACCAGGGGACTTCCAGCGATGAAAACCTCATGACTGTTACAAAGAATATTTCAGGGACTTCCCTGGTAGTCCAGGGGCTAAGACTTCATGCTCCCAATGCAGGGGCCCCAGGCTCAATCCCTAGTCAGGGAACTAGATTGCCCATGCAGCAACTAAAGATCCTGTGTGCTGCAACTAAGATCCAGCACAGCCAAACAAATAAAATAAATAAAAACAATTAAAAAAAAAAACTATTCCAGAAAAAGCACCTTTCAAGGAAGAGATATTGAGCAACTTGCCAGAAGACGAGAAGGGACCCAAAGCAACACCATGCTAACTGGCTGTCTTGATTTCACAACAGAACATGAGGAAGCTCTGAACATTCTCATTTTATAGGGAAAGTAACTAGCATTCCAAAATGTTGAATGGGTTTTCAAGAAGAGGATGAAGTAGGGGCCTGATGCTACCCACTGCACCTCCATGGACTTATTTCCCTCCTGCTGCCTACTGGCTGTCTTTACCTGGTGTCCCTCAGACTCAGCCTCTCCAAACTCACTGTCTTCCCCTCCTTGAGTTTCCTGTTCCCCTTCCTCATCAGCCCCCTACCCTCTGACCTTGCTCCCCTGGATTCTTCCTCCTCACAAGGTCATCAGCATCTACTGTGTTGACAAAGCAAATAAAGGGACTAGCCCCCCCACGCCAAGTCTTTACAGAGGCCAATACACAGCAGTAAGAAGCATCTCAGGGAGCAGACCTCAAACATGCCTTGGGAGTTAAACACTGACCTGACCATGTCCCCTCTTGGTTCTCTGTCCTCTCATTGGAAAAACCCCATCATCACACCTAATTAATTTTCTGAAGGCAGACAGTGCCTAATTACCTACTGTCATTTGTGAATATCAACGTCCAATGAGGAAAGATCATCCTTTCTCAGCCTGGGAGCCAAGGCTGTTTGCTTATCACATGTAATGCCTCTAGAGTGTCAGGTTCCTCAGTAGAAGTGACTGTCAATCAACTAAACCTCAAAGAAGTGAGCATGCCAAGCACCAGACCCGGATGGATTTGGAAATGGTACACCAAGTCCATGCCCCGTGAGAATGAGTGAGCCCACACACTCAGTCTGCTCCTGACACCACTGCTCTCACCTCCAGACAATGAATCTATGTCACATGAGCATGTCCACCTCTGGCTTCCAGAAACCCCCAGACAGGCTTCTACATCCTGAGTTCCTAGCCTGAGAGTGATGTGTAAGAAAAGCTGGCAGAGGACCAACTCTTTAATATAAAGTCTCTTAATCTACTAAAACAGACCTCAGTTTTGCCTGACTTTGATCACCAAGACCAATGCTGCCAGAGTCATAGAAGCTGTGCCTACAGTGGACTTATCCACCTCAACCCATCAAATCCAGAGGCCATAGTCTTCTTTTCCTGCTAAGACTTAAGATCTAAAGTGGGGAGAAAGGGAAAGAAATAAGTGGAGAAGTCAGGCAGAAGCAGTGACCCATCCTCTCCCCACACTCAGGCACGTAGGAGGTAGAGGGAGGAAGGCCCTTCTACCAGTGTCAGAGGGAACCGTCCATTAATGAGGCACCATGGCAACTTGGCACAGGCTTGTGAAGCCTTCACGTCCAGATTCCTGTTAACATAACCAAACGAGTACTGCAAGCCTGGATAACTCGCACAGCTCAGGAAACTAGGCACAGGTGCCATCCCTGTGCCATAAATCTAGAAGAATCTCTGGGGGAAAAGTGATGAGGAAAGAGAGAAGACAGTGGGCCCCCAGGCAGACGTGCTTCATGAGAAGTGGCAGAACGGCTGTGCAACCCAGAGCAGAGGACATCAAGACCCGCAGAGCAGAGCTGCCCAGACTGAAGGACTGGTCGGGACGTGAGCCAGGCACGGGGCAGACAAGCCACACACAGCAGGTTTTTCTTGTCACAAAGGAGCCTCAGCACAGCCCTGGGAAGCCCCAGGAATCACATGGCAGATACACCAAGAAGAGAACTGGCTGGGGGCAGGGGCTTGTCCCTGACACGGCAGGTGGCAGCTCCAGGAAGGAGCACGAGTTCAAGCACAGTTTGTACCTGGCACGGTGGCCAGGTCAAACAGTGAGCCAGATGCAAACAGTTGGCTCTCGGTGCAATGGGCTCACCAAACTGGGGAAGAAATATCACAGAGATTAAGTTTCCCTTCTGGAACAACTCAGAGCTCGAGCTCACGAAGCCTGGCCTTACAGCCCGCTGGATCCTATAAGAACTCATTTCATCAACCCGTGCTCTGGTGGAAAAGCTGAGAAGATCACTGTATCAGCTGTGAGGTGGACAGAGAAGGGGACCCAGGAGAACTGGCCCTCCTGACACACAGACAAACACTGCCCACATTTATGGCTGAAAAACACAGAAACCTCCCACCGGAGTTGTGAAAACATTCTTCAACCCAAAAAGCTGAGAACACGTCACTCAAAATGAAGAAAAAGATTTGGAGATGACGTCCTGGCTGGGAAGGCATCATATCAACATGGCTAAGAGCACAGGCTCTACTGTGAAAACTGCATGACCCTGAATTCCGGCCCCAGCACTCACTAGAGGGTGAACCTGAGCAAGGTTCAACATCTCTGAGCATCTGTTTCCCCAATCTATACAGTGAGTAAGGACACTCGAAGCACATGCCTCTCAGACTTGTTCTAAGGATTACATGGGGTAAAGCATGCAAATGGTTAGCCCTGTGCCTAGAGCATAGCTCCCAGTACACGAGAACTCCTATAACTGAAGTATTAAGAAGCCATCTCTTCTCCGTCCACAATAAAAGTTAAGGAAACTTCTGAAATAAGATATGTTGTGCAGGACAAATTTAAAAAGCACTCCCAAAATGAAGATGAAAGATATGAGCAGAAACACTGTGAGATCTAAGACAGCAGGTTATACAAAAAGATGACACATCTAGAGAACAGGCAGACAATCCGGAATGAACTGAAAACCTCTGAAAATACCAGAAAACTTTCTAACAGTAAAGACAGAACTAGGTCTGAAGGTCAAAATGCTCAGTGATAACTGGGTACATGTTTATTTATTTATTTCATGATGAAAATATAAATGCCTCCAAACAGAGATGGCAGGTTACCTATGAAAGAAAGAAAACCAAGGCACGTATCTGACTTCTGCAAAACACAAGAGCAGGGCCAAATTGTCATTCACATTGGAAGAAACAAAGTGCAACAAACAAGTATACATTTTTCAGGAAGGCTCCATGGGTGTTAAGCTTTTCCACTTATGACCAAGACATTAATCAAAATAAGGAATTCAATAGTAGGGGATGCCTGTGGGAATAAAGATCGAGCAATGAATACTCACTATTAGGTCTAAGTAACTGTTATAACTGTGACATATCACTAACCAAAATGAAAATTTAAAATAACACTTCCTTAAATGGAAGATAACAATGTAAGAACTGTTATAACACAGCAGAGATTTAAAAAACCAGATTACATAATAAAAGCACAAATGTAACATTTTACAGGTAGGGATGTGAAAAGGTGGAAGAGCTTTAAGTTATTTACCTTACTTGGTAGGGAGTCAAGAGAAGCTGTTTCATTCTGAACATTAACCATTAGCAAAACATGGTTGAATAACTTTAAGTATCTGAGAAACAACGAAGGTAGAGCTAACATTCTTAGTGAAAAACTATAAAACAAAATTTAAAGTGGTTCATTTGAGGAAGACAAAGGAGTCTACAAAGAAACATTTAAAAAAGAAAAGAAAGTCAAAATATAGTCAGTGTTAGAATAAAACACACACACACAAACATATATAGACTATAAAACATGGTACAATATATGGTGAATAAATATGAAATTATATCATTGGAAGGACTGATGAAGCTGAAACTCCAATACTTTGGCCATCTGATGTGAAGAGCTGACTCACTGGAAAAGACCCAGATGTTGGGAAAGATTGAGGGCAAGAGGAGAGGAGGGCAACAGAGGATGAGATGGTTGGATGGCATCACTGACTCAATGGACATGAGTTTGAGCAAACTCCAGGCAACAGTGAAGGACAGAGAAGCATGGCATGCTGCAGTCCATGGGGTCACAGAGTCGGACATGATTTAGCGACTGAACAACAATACTTTTTATAAGAAATGTACCCTAAACAAATTGATAAAATAAGGTTAAAATTAAAAGAAGGGCCAAAAATATATTAGCAAAAATCAAGCAAAAGAAAATAATGCCATATTGGAGGCGTCAGTATCCAAATAAAGAGATTTTCAAGGAAAAAAAAAGAGAGATTAGACAATGCAAGAGGTTTATACTGAGAAAGCGTATAAGCCAAAGTGAGCATCTAGGAGTCAGGGACTTGATGAACTGAGTAAGAAAGCATCAAAACATAACAGCAAATTGTCAAAAATAAAAGGAGACAAGTGACAGAAACACAGCAGCAGTAGGCGAGTTTATCAAACCACTATTGCTCTGTCCTAAATTAAATTGGCCCAAACTAAACATAATTATGAATGATTAGAGGATGGCATTCATGGTAGGAGACTCCAACCCTTTGTTTCACAGGCAAGGAGACTGGGATGTGGAAGATGAGAACAGAATAGCGGTTCTCAAAACGTGGTCCCAGGTCCATAGCATCAGCATCACCTGGGAACTTCAAAGAACTGCACATTCTTGGGCTCATCCCAGACCCAATCAGAATCAGCAACTAGGGGGTGGGATGATCCAGTCCTCCAGGTGGTTCTGATAACAAGTTTAAGACTGAGAGTCGTTGATGTGGTGACTGAGCCCACGGACTCTCAGGGCCAGGAGCATTGAATCCCATTTAATTATTGCTGAGTGACTTCTGACAAGATGCTTAACCTCTCTGTGCCTCAGATTCGTCACCCACAAACAGAAGAATAACAGTACCTCCCTTCTTGGAATGGCTGTGAGGACGGGATGAGGTCACTTCTATAAAGCACTCACAGTACCTGCAGTGAGATCTCACAAGGACGGCCCTCGATCTGATTCAGGGTTACATGGCAGAGCTCCGCCTTGAACCCTGCTGCTCTCCCACCTCCCAGCTCAGTGAACCTTCTTCTGTACCAACTCCTCCATGCTTGTGCCCTAGAAAGATGTGCCGCCCCCGTGAGAATAAACCAATGCCATCTCGTGGTTGGTCCCTTGCCTCCTGCATGAGGCAGCGCCATAACCCCCTCCTAGACTCTCTCCAGCTGCAGCTGATGCTGAGTGACTCACTGAGCTTGTCATTTCAGGGCCTCCATCCCCAGCCCACACCGCCCTCCATCCCTGCCTCCCAGCCCCATTCTTCCTCCCCGGGCACCTCTGCAGAGCTAGGCAGATGCAGACTGAGACTCCAGGCGCCGGTCTCTGCAGAGGCAAGAAAGCCCACACTCAGGGGAGCCCCAGGCATGTGCCAGAACACAGCCTTCTAGTGCCAAACAGGTGCTACCCCAGCGGGGTGGGAGCTAAGGCGGGCAGGCGAAGGCCTCAGGTCACACGGCAAGTTCTGTGTCTGTAAACAGACCAGGGTCAGGTACATCCGAGTTAAATGAAAATGTCCCAGGAGGCAGGAGATGCTTTTTCCACTCATAAAGATGTAATTCAAATTTGAGATGCAGCAGGGATTTCACTATTGCTGTGTGTCATCACAATGAGCTCATACACCCAAGCATCTTAGAGCTACAAGTGCCCTAGAAATAACCAGTGTAACCCCCTCCTCTGGCAAGTGAGACCCAGGAAACAGAGAGGCTCTGGGGCAGCCCCAAAGTCACACAGCAGAAAAACCTAACAGCTGGGACTAAAGCACACATCTGAGGGTAGCTTCTCAGTGCTATCTCAGGCTGCCACGAAACACAGCAGCTGTGGCTCCTGGAAAGAGGCGGGGAAAGTCACGAAAGAAGTTTCTACCTGACACTTCACTGGTAATCATGCTCTGACACCGGAAACGCCTGTTCTTCACAGCACTTCTTCTCACATGGAGAAAATGCCTCCCATAGTGCTTTATCTCTAGTTGAATGTGCCAGGAAGACGGGAAGACTGAAGCCAGAATGCTTGAGTAAGCTGCCCCTGAACCCTTTCTCAGGCTATTTCCTCCACTCAAGATGCCTGCCTCTCCCTGCTACCTGCCCTAAAGAGCCTCCTCCTCTAGGTGGATGTTCCATGAGACCCAGAGTTCAGTTTAGGCTCCTAAAGCCAAATTCAGAAAGGCCTGGTAGCTTTATTTCACATTCAAGAGGTCATTAAATTCACACCATTTTCATAAGTAAATTTCTCAGAGGTTCTGAGCACATCCTCTAGGCTCTGGCTGCCCTCCCGTGTTAATGGATCTGCTTCCAGCATCTGGCCATCAGATAACAGCCCAGAACCTACCCTGAGCCGGGCACTGCTCCAGCAGGTGAGGCTGTGAGGGTGAATCAGGCAAATCCCTGCCTGCATGGAAGCTGGCATTCTGTAAACCATTTCTCAGAAGACCCAAAAGAACCCAAGGACTGGTCCATCCCCATGTTGCAATTGCAGTGGAAGGCGCTATGGGATTCTTCGGGGCAGAGAAGGTCAGTTACAATGTATTAAGCATGAAAAAACTTTGCTACTGCATCTTCATGTGTTTACTTACTTAACAAGTTGGACTGAGGGCCAGAGCAGGTGACTTGCCCGAGGTCACACAGCCATGCAACATTCAGCACATCCAAAAGGGGGTGGGGTACAAGGAGGGGACGATCGCAGATCACAGGGGCAGAGGTGTGGCCCTGGAGGGTCTCTCCATGAGGGGTACCACTGAGTGGCATCATCAGGTGAAGTGCTCCCAATGGTCCCCTTTTTGGTTATGTTCCTGCCTGAAAGAGATGTTTTTCTCATACCGATCCCCACAGGCTTACACAGCACTAGCTATGTCCTTTATTCCACATGTACTTTTCAGTCTTACCATGTTTCCAGCTTTCACGTCTCTCCTCTGGAAAGATGGAACACAAATGTCCCTTCTCTCATCGTCCTCTGGATCCGGGGTCTATACTGCTGGAGGGATTCAAACCCAGCTCTGTGCACTCCTCAAATCTAATCCTTCATCACAGTCTACACTCTGCTGGAGATTAGCCACAGGGTGGGAAAGCAGGCAGTGATGGGGTAACAAGCAACCAGGTGTGAGGGGTGCTGAACAAGCCAGATCACTGCAAACTTCTCCATGACAACCTCCACAGCTACGAAACATGAACACCAACTTCCTACCTCAGAGCTGGGGCTGCCCTGAAGCAAGCCTTCTGCAGGTAAGGAGTTTCTTTAGAGTGTTCCATTTTCTCTTTTAAAATGCCTACATATTTGCATTACTCCCTGTGATAACTATGATTGAGTATTAAAGAATATGTATTCCCAAAGCCTCAAGAAGAACTGTTTCTCCAGGAAAATATGCCATGTTTATACTGAGGCTCCTAGCACTCCCCGTGAGGCCCTGAGTTGCATGCTTCTAAAGCTGGGAAAAGCAGATCCAGGAGATCTGGGTCCCCTGGGATTCCATGACCATCTATTCATTCATGCCATCCGCTCATTGATTCACAGCCCGGAGGAGCCCCAGGTTAGCGACGTGCGGCTGAGTCAGCAGCTCTCAAGGAGATCACCTCTTCCTCCCACTCATGAATCACTAACCTGCTGCCCCAAGTGAGGTCAGGGCAAACAGTAGAGCAGGGTGAAAACAAAGGCTGAGCCCCACCAGACACCCTTGGTGTACATTTACTCATGAAATACTATGGCATATATGCCATGCACAAGGCACGCTGCAGTGGTGATTCAGATCTTCACAAAGCTCAAGGAGGTAAGACTAGTATTCAGAAAGCTAACAGAAGGTCCAAAAGTTTAGTGCTTTAAGAGAGGGAATGGGGGAGGAGAGTGCCATTTAGAGGAAGGGGAGATGACTTCTGGACTGAATGCCAAAAATAGAAGCATCCTGGAAGAGATGGCCCCAGGCTATGAAAATTAGTGGGACTGAAGGGTAAAAAGACAAGGAAGCAAAAAGGACAGAACATCCTACCACACAAGGCAGGAAATAAAGATGCAAGGACAGGGATATGGAGGGGACAGCAGACAGGGATGAATTATGGAGATCTTTGAACACCAAGAAAAGATGTTTGGGTTGTTTGTTTCCCTCTGGCTAATGAGGAGTCAGGAAAGAGCATTTGATGAGGAAAGTGAAATCATCAGCTAACATTTAGAAAGTTTAATTGGGTAGCCAGATGTCTGACTAATCAGAAATGAGAAGGTGATGGGGCCATCTGGAAGACTATTGCAATAGTCCAAGCAAGCAGCAATGGCAGCCTGAGCTAGGCAACGGAGAGAAGGAATGTACACAGGGGACTGGGGCAGAACCGCTAGGATTTGGCAACAGACTAGAAAAGGCACAGGGGAAGCCAGTCCCTAAAACCCCTGCTGCCTGGGAGAGACACTCTCCTTTTCTCATTTCCTCTAAGAAAACAGTGGAGTGACTCCCCTTCCCTCTTGGGTGAATTCAACCACACTGGCTCATGTGGGGTGAGAAAGCTAATTAAGACTTTGTCCTAAAAGTTCTGAAACAGTGAGCCTCCTTGGGCAGACCTGACCACCAAGCCCACGACTCATCCTGTTTCCTTCCATCATCTCCACATCCAAGGGGTACAGCTCAAGGGAGCCCCACCCTCTCCCTGGGTATGGTTAAAGCCAGGAAACACATCCTTTTAAGAACAACCCCAAATCAAAAAAAAATGTTTTGGGGGGCCTTATTAGGGCTTACTACACCCAGAGAGAAGCCAAGGACACAGAGTTGATGTTTCCAAGTATTGGTGGGGTGGGGGGAGGGTGGTGGAGGCTTTTTAATGTGGGGAGAGAGAAAAAGGGAGAAGGAGAGAGAGAGATGAAGACAGAGTTCTTCCTCCAAACCCTGCAGCTCCCAGCATCTCCCAGGCTCAGAATTCTAAGCCCCTCCCACCACCTTTGCCGAGCTTAATTCCAAAGAAGCCAAGCCGTTCATTCCAGACCGGGGTTTATGCTGTCAGCTCAGTATAAAGAGCAGTACACTAGTTCCCAAATGGGCTAGGGTAGGTTTCTACAATCCCCAAAAAACTTCTAAAATTTAAAAAACAGAAAATGCTTTGCAGCCTCTGTTTTTCTTTCACTCAAAAAATAAATGACTGTATGGAACATCATAGGGTAATATATATTCCTGCAACCTAGTTTAGTTTCCTATTAAACTGAAAAATGTCCATGAGAAAGCAGGTACTGTTTTCTCCTTAAAATGTAGTACCAGAGTAAACTGGAGAAAAGCAACACAGAGATGGCTTTCAAATGTTCCCCCTACAACCCTGAAATAAGATCAAAGGGCTAAATCAGGAGGTTCAGTGAACCCCATCTGACTGGCTCAGCGGACTGCCGGCATTGCCCCAGCCCAGAGCCGGCCTGGCAATCAGCCCTGATAAAAATCTCTAGACTGGAACCACAGCACCAGTATCAAAGGATTATCCCTGAACTGGCTGTTCTTTCCCGCAGGCAGCCTCCAAACCCCTGGCTGTTCAGAGTGCTAATCAGCCCTGTCTCAGCTCACTAACCAGGTGACCACTCACTGCCCAAGAGAAGAAGGCACAGGCCAAGACGCAGCTCTGAGGTCTGAGGGACCAGGTTGTCTCTCTCTCTCTCTTTCTCTGCATCCTCCAGGCTCCCTTTCAGGAAAGGAGGGAAGCGAATGGGAAAAAAACACTCCTTCTCACACCCTGTGGGTGAGACCGCGTGAAAGCAGCACGATCCTTCTGGAAAGCAACCTGGCAACGTGAACAGAGAATCTTAAAAACATGCACCATTCCACTTCTAGGAGTCAGTCCTAAGAAAACAATGTGTGATGTGAATAAAATGGACACATACAGACCTTGGTGTAGCCTAAAACAGGGAAAAACTGAAGCTAACTCAGAGGACCAACCGTAGGGAGATGGTTACACAGGTTAGCCATCTGTTCAAATAGATTGCCACGCATCTACTGGAAAAACAAAGATGCATCACTTAAAAGCATATTTTCAAAGAACTATCAATGAGAGGGGAAAGGATCTCTATATGCATCTAAATTCATAGAGAAAAGACTGATATGAAACGTATCCAAATATTAGCACCAATCGTCTCCGGGATATAATAGTTCCTTTCATCTTTATGCTTTAAAAACTGTGATCAAATAATACAAATACCATAAAAGTTACCATTTTAAAGATCTTAAGTGGACAGTCCTGCGGCATTAAGTATATCCACACTGTTGTGCAAACACCACCACTAACCATCTCAAGAATTTTTCATCTTCCCCGACTGACAAGCTGGACCCATTAAACAACTCTATTAATCCTTCCCCACCCCATCCTCACTCCAGTCAACCACCTTTCTACCTTTTATCTCTATGAATGTGAAAACTCTAGATATTTCATATAAGTAGAATCACACAAATGTTAGTGCTTTTGTAACTGGCTTATTATAACTGGCATCATATCTTCAAGGTTCATCCATGCTACAGCATGTGTCAAAATCTTCTTCTTTTAAAGCTAATACCCCAGTGCATACAGCGCATTTTGTTAATCCGTCCTTCTGTCGACAGACACTTCCACTTTTCGGCTATGGTGAATAAAGCTGCTGTGAACACAGGCACAAGCTATCTGTTTCAGTCTCTGTCTGCATTTCTTTGGGATATACACCTAATAGTGGAATTGTGGGATCATATGGTAATTTTATGCTTCATTTTTTAAGCAACCGCCACAGCAGCTGCACCACTTTCCATTCCCACCAGCAATGCACAGAGTTTCCAATTTCTCTACATCCTCAACTCACTGTTTTTTGGGTTTTTTTTTTTTAAAGAAAAGTCATCTTAATTGGGAATGCATTTTTATAGTTTTTTGTATTTTCAGAGTTTTCTACCAGGAGCATGTGTTATATTTAAGACAGAAAAATAATTAACACTGTTTTTTTTAAAACTGTGAAGAATGGTTCATCAAATGCTGCCCACCCCATCTATTGTCAATGCCACAGGGCTCAAAGCCTCCTCCAGCCTCCTCCTGCACAGCGTCAACTCACAGCCATCACTTGGGGTTCTGGTTTTCTGCTCTGAGAGTGCCTCCTGCCTTCACCCCCCACAAGCTTCATGAAGTCATACAGATAAAGAAAGGGATACGATTTGGGGTCCACATGGTCTTGGAGTGAAATCCCAACTCCACTACCTACCAGCTGTCAGACAAGCAATCTCACCTCTCTGTGCTTCAATTTCCTCATCAGGTAACTGAGACGGGTGGGGTCAATGCCTTAAGGCTGCAGGGCCTTGCACTCTGCCTGCCATAGAGAAGGTGTTTGATTAAAAAAAAAAATTATCCCCCTTCATTTCTGGAATCATTCGTAGCTTCTACCACAGGAAGGAACGAAGCATACCTACGAGTAAACACTGCTTAATTGACTGATGGAAACTCATCAGTGTGAAGATTTCAGTTCAAACACTTACGGCTCCCCCAGAAGCCTCCAGGGAGTGCAATGTTTAACAAATATCAGTCCTGGGATTTGCTTGCACAAAAAGGATTCCACAGTCAAGTAAGTGTGGGGAACATAAACATTAGTTTCTCCAAAAAGAGCAAAAGAGCAATCAACAGTTTTGTTGTTGTTTAGTCACTAAGTCATGTCTGACTTTTTTGTGACCCCATGGACCATAAGCCACCAGGCTCCTCTGTCCATGGGATTTCCCAGGCAAAAATACTAGAGCGGGTTGCCATTTCCTTCTCCAGAGGATCTTCCCAACCCAGGGATCAAACCTGCATCTCCTGCACTGGCAGACAGATTCTTTACCACTGAGCTGCCAGGGAAGCCCAATCAAAAGTTAAAGGTCTGCAATAAGGAAACCCACGGTTCTCAAACATAGTGACCACAGACGCCTGGCCTAACATCCACTAACATCACATGGAACTAACTTTGGGAGATGATGCTCTGGTCCTCCTCTCACCTGAAACATCCAGCCTTGGGTTTCCAAAAGCAAACTCCGGCTAGTATGTTGGGATCGATATGGACCGGTGGTCTCCAAACTGAGAAAGCATAAGAGTCACTTGGAGGATTTGTTGAAACACAGAGGGCTGGATAGATTCCAGCCTCAGATTCTGACTCAGCAGACCCAGGGTCAGGTCTGAGAATTTGCATTTCTAATACGTTCTCAACTGATGCTGATCTTTTCCTCCAGGGACCCCATTTTGAGAAACACTGACAGTTTAAAAAAAAAAAGCCTCATATACAAGTTAAACAGCAGACATAGATGAAATCTGTCTACTCTCTGAAAAGAAATCAAGTCTACTTCAAAACCTGAAACATCCATTCTCTTCGGGGACAAGTTCTTAAAGGAAGCATTTCATGGATGTTTAATAAACAGACTTTGGGATCAGAAAACAGCATGTGCACAAACCCCCCACTCCCACCACTGCCTGGGTGAAGGAGCACGGACAAGTTAGTAAAACTTTCCAAGGTGCAGCTTCTTCAGCTTGAAAATGGGGATAATAACAATGATGATACAAGAGCTCAGAGAAACTTCTGTGAAGTCAAAATAAGGTATGCAGGGTGACTGGGAGCTTACCTGGCACTTAGTAGGTGCTCAATAAACACTATTCTTTCTGGCAACTCTGTTCTTTAACCACCTGAGCTGGCAAACAGCTCATCATCCGTGGTGGTATGAGAGAGGCCACTGTCTGTTTATTCTCACTCCCACCCTCCACGCTGCACAATCGCAAGGCACTTGCTGTCTCTGGGGACCCCATCTCCCCTCCCAGGCTTGTGGCACTGGACTGGATACCTGCATATGAACACTTGCAAATATCTTAGTGCCGGCTGATCATTATCTAGAGACAAACCGAGAGTGTCAAGGGAGAGCAGCATCTCGTGTAAACCTCATGCTGCCCGCAAAGCTGGCTCTCGAAGGACAGGGGCTGTTAAGGATTGAATTGTGTCCTTCTAAAATCAACACATTGAAGCCCTCAGCCCCAGAACCTCAGAACACGAGTATATACCAAGACAGGGTCTTTAAAGAGGAAGTCAAGTTAAAATGAGATCATTACAGGGGGCCCTGACCCACTGTGACTGGTGTCCTCGGAAGAGGAGGTAAGGACACAGACCTGCACAGAGGGAACACCATGTGAG
Organism: Moschus berezovskii; assembly: GCF_049115385.1. Lineage (NCBI taxonomy): Eukaryota > Metazoa > Chordata > Mammalia > Artiodactyla > Moschidae > Moschus > Moschus berezovskii. Next base: position 34,182,910 of record NC_142471.1, read on the forward strand.
GACACAGAAGAAGGCAGGCATCTGCAAGCCAAGGAGAGAGGCTGCAGGCAGAACCCAGCCTGCCGACACCTTGACAGCAGACTCCAAGCCTCCTGAACAGTGAAAAAATCAGCTTGGGTTGTGTGAGCCACTGTTGGAAGAGGTCACGGAGAGGACACGACTGCTGGTTGACCCGTGAGCTGGACCCAGGCAACCAGAGGCTCCTCGTGTCCTCCTCTGTCCTTAGAAGGAACATTCTGCCCACCATTCCCACAGTGAGAGCTGCTCCAAGGACACAGCCTTGAGAGAGCAAGGTGTTGCTGAGACCATCTGGACGGTGTATGTGCCTGAACCCAGTTAAGGCCTCCATAGAAACTTCCAGATTCTAGTGGGTGGGTGCAGAGATGTACCCAAGGCAAGCCTGGTTGGTAAGTTCCCTTGCTTATATAACCTGCCACCTATCAACATGGGGTGCTCTCTCTTTCTTCCATCTCTCCCTACCCTCCACGTACAGTGGCTGGTTTCCAAACTAACAGGCCCACAGTCAGTGGTATTTGTTGTGACAGCAATAATACTACAGTGGCCACAGGGACCCTCCCCACTCCTGCTCAGGACCCAGTATCACACTGTGCGAGAGGGAGGTGGGAGGTCTCCTGAGACACCACGCCTGGGAAGAGGAGAGAGCGGAAGCCTTTACCTGGGGGTTAGTGGCCATGGGACAAGTCATGGGTACTCTTTGAACCTCTGTGTTTTCCTTTCTCTCCCTACTAGGGCTGCTGGAAGGATGGAGATGAGTTATCTAAAATGAGCCTTAGAGTCCAATCCATGGTCATGCCATTAGCTTAGCGAGATAAGTGCAGGAACCTCCTAATAGGCTCTCTGTTTCTCCTCCTGCCCTTGTGTCCTGGCCTCACCACTGCAACAGGAAGCTTTTAAAAATGTTCATCAGATCACATGCATAGCTACTTAAACCTTTCCAATAATGCCCCATCACACTGAGCAGGAAATCCAGACTCTGCACCATTGCCTGCAAAGCCCTACAAGAAAACAGCCACTGCCAGCCTCCTTCCCTAGCACTCCCCCCTCTCTCATGCCTTAAATTCCATTCAGAGTGGCTTCTTAGCAGTTTCTGAAACAAGCCAGCTTATTCCTACCTTAGGGCCTTTGCACGCTCTGATTCCCCTACCTGAAAGACTTTTCCCACAAATTTCCACCTGGTTGGGGCAGCAGAGACATTACTTTGCCAACAAAGGTCCGTCTAGTCAAGGCTATGGTTTTTCCCGTGGTCATGTATGGATGTGAGAGTTGGACTGTGAAGAAAGCTGATCGCCGAAGAATCGATGCTTTTGAACTGTGGTGTTGGAGAAGACTCTTGAGAGTCCCTTGTACCGCAAGGAGATCCAATCAGTCCATTCTAAGGGAGGTCGATCCTGGGTGTTCATTGGAAGGACTGATGCTAAAGCTGAGACTGCAATACTTTGGCCACCTCATGGGACGAGTTGACTCACTGGAAAAGACTCTGATGCTGGGAAGGGTTGGGGGTGGGAGGAGAAGGGGATGACCGAGGATGAGATGGCTGGATGGCATCACCGACTCTGTGGACTTGAGTCTGAGTGAGCTCCGGGAGTTGGTGATGGACAGGGAGGCCTGGCGTGCTGTGATTCATGGGGTAGCAGGGAGTCGGACACGACTGAGAGACTGAACTGAACTGAACTGCGGCCTGTCTCCTCCTCGGAGAGGCCTTTCCTACTCACCCTAAAGAAAATAGTATCACTTCATGCTAATGTCTCCCTAGATGTTCTGAGCAGTGGCTTAACCCCACCTCCTGAGAGTAAGCACCCTTGTCTGTTCAGGGCTGCCTCCCCAGCACTTGTCCAGAGCCCAGAAGGAACTCAGAAAATAGGTGGTGCCTGAAAGTCTTTGCAAAGTGTAAAGTGCTACATAAATGTGAGTGTCACAAGCACCCCAAAGCGCCAACCAAGTAATTCAAAGAAAAATGGCATGGAAAAGGAAGGGGAGGATGGAGGATTCAGAGTGGGAATGCGGAGGGGCTTTAAATGGTGATTTAAGAAATAAGCCAACCAACCCATTTCTTAAATATATGAGGCTGGTGAGCCACAGAAGCACAAGCCACACTGACGATGATTCATGTATTCTAGTCAGGCTTTATCTGCTCCACCCAGTCACAGGAACCACATAAATTACAGATAGCCACAGTCCTCCTGGAGCCAGGCAGCAGAGTCCCTCCTCGGGCCACCCGGGAGGGGGCCCTGGCCTGGCAGCAGGCTGACTCACCCTCATCGCATTAGCCTCCTTCCTGCATCTGGGCCTGTCTCACTGCTGCCTGCCTGGGGCCTGCGCTCCCGCAGCGAGGGCTCTGTGATTCACAGATGGCCCATCATTCCCGGTGCCAGCGGAGCACCACCCGAGCCTATCTTTAGAAGTTCCGCAGGCTGAAAAATCAATTTGCCCGCCTGGCACCCGTGCCTGGAGCCTCCCCGCTAATATCAGCAGCAGGCAGCGTGTGGTTCCCCCCACCACCCTTGCACCAGGCCTCGTTCAAAGTGTGGAGGGCCCGGCAGTGCCACCTGATGAGAGTTCTGTACCCAAAGACACACTGGCCAGCCCTCAGAGTTAGGCCAGGCCTCACCCAAAACCACAGGCCAACACTAGACCTTGGAAAGCACTGGCAAGGAGGAAGCTGATCACTCCGGGTCCTGGCTGCCCCGCTGGCACACTCCCCAGGTGGTCATCTGACACCCCATCCACAAGTGGTCATGTCACGCAGCTTTCCCAGGCGCTGCGAGTTCAGTCTCTTCCTCAGAGCAAGAACCAGAGAACAGAACATGACTCGTCATGGTAGTACAGACCCAAGAGGCCAGTTCCCAATGCAGTGTCTCCTCCCGGCCCACTCCTAGGCTTCCCACTTACCAGAAATGACTTGTGAATCCAAGAAGCCAAAGGGAACCCCATGCTCGGGGGAGGGGGTGACCATCTGGTTAGACCCTGACCATATCAATCCTGTCTTATTCCTTCCTAGAGAGATTCGCTGGGAAACTGGCTTGGTGAATGGACTGCAAGGAGAGGACAGCTAGAAGGAGTAAGACAGGAGGCGGGGCGGCCCTGGCTGTCCCCACCCTCTGCACCCGTGAACTCTCTCTGCTCGAGCTTTGAGAGGGACCTCTGACCTTCACCTCTTGACCCCCATCTGGACACCATTTTTACAGACATTGGGAGATTTGGCCTATGTCTTTCAACAGTGCAGTCTAAAGCCCTGCCCACTCCTGCTTCTTCCCGTTATTCCTGATATATAATCATATCCAGGTCAAAACAACTGGGAGGGACTCCCTCCTACTGACTTCTGGTTGAGAAATGAAAATGACCCGGAAGAGTCTGAGGGCTCAATCCCTGAGAACTTGCAGAAGTACAAAAACAATCCTGTGTTTGTTTCCTTAATGCAAAAAAAAAGGGGTGCAAGCTTGCCCATGTGCCCCTGGGAACCAGGCTGCTGAGGCAAGAAGGGGGCTCTGGGTGAGAGGAGCCCCGGCTGCTCTCCCCCAATCATCGCCACAAGAACACAGGCCCCTGAGTGTCCATCTTCCATCTTTACTCAAGGAAACCTAAAATTACCTGGGTTTTTATCTGAAAAACTGTTTGTAAACCTAGGTAATTAATGCAAAATAGCCGATAAAATGGTAACCCTTGCAGACCACCATCCTGTCCTCGCTGAGAGGGAGAGCGGGATTCTGGATTCTGGGAAGTACATCCACAGGTCTGCATCTTCCTCTGCTTCTCCGCAGGAAAGCCTTCCCAGCCTGCCTCTCTAACAGCAGCACCGGCCAGAAGGTGAGATCAGACCCATGAGACAGGAAATCTGGCTCCCACCACATTGAGGAGGGAACCAGGACAATGACCAGCAGGGATGGTGAGCAGCGTGGGTCAGGCATTCCCAGTCAGGCACTGGGGAGGGGGACAGGGAGCCCCAGGGCTTGTCCCACAACAGCATCAACTTGCTTGCCAGGTGAAGGATTTTACACCTGTCTTGTTCCCTTGTTTGCCCAGCACAAACAGAGCAGGAAGGCAAGAGTAAACACCACTCCTGGAGCCCCCAACTGCTAGGAAGCCTCCACCAGACATTGTGCGGGTGGCATTTCCCAAATCTTTGTGGGTCACCCCTCTGCCTGCAATGTCTTCCCTCTTCTTTCCTCTCATTCAAGGCTAGCCCCTCTCCTGCCTGAAGATTCTCCAAAGAGCTGCCCCCCTTCAGTGCCCTCCCGCCAGCCCTGGTTCCACCAGCCTGGGGAGCATCTCTCTTGGTCGTGCACACTATTCCTGCATCCCACTGGCCACTTCACTAGCTGGGAGCTGCTCCAGGGAAGGGCTGGGTCTTTCCATCCAGTCATCATGGAGGGCTCAGAACACAGAAGTAGCCCCGTATAGAACTGAAGCACGCAAAGCACTAAGGAGCAAAGGTTTTCTGAGTTCCAGCCCTCCCCAGTTCCCTTCACAATTCCTCCTTCCCCCAGCACTCATCCTTAGCATTTACCTGCTCAAAATTCAACCTGCCAAAGCGCTTTTCTCACCGCCCTGTGTAAATCAGCACTTCCTCATCACTACTTTCCCCTTTCCCTCGTCTACTTGTCCATTTACACCTATCACCACCTGACTTTTCCTGTTTACTTAAAGATCCTGTCTATGGTCTGGCTCCTCCCTAGAAAGCAAATTCCCGAGCAGAGGGCCTGTGTCTGCTTTGTTCTCTGCAGTGTCCCCAGCGCCTAGGACAGTGCCTGCCACACAGAGAGACACAGTAAATGTCTAAATGAATGCAAGATCCTCTCAAAAAGCACTGCATGAAGCCAAGGCCTCAGAGACCCTGAGAAGCAGCCAGAATTCTTGCCTCTTCTTTCTCCTCCTCCGCTATCAGTGAGCAGGACACCTGCAGAACTTTCCATCTCTCAGGTCTCATCACATTTCTGTGACTCAGATGCCACAAAGCAGGTCAGAAACCCCTTCTGTGTGAGTGCAAGAGGATACTCAAATGGGGCGCCCATTTGAGGGGATGGGGTGCAGGGTGAGGATCTGAGTGTGTAGAGGTGGACTGAGGGGGACAGGTCCACCAAGGAGGCATGTTTGGGGAACTGCAGTGTGTGAGCAAGTGTGCAGGATCAGGAAGTGGAAATGTTTGGGCACAAGGGAGTGGAGTAGCAGAGGGTATCTGTGGACCGGGGGAGGCAGGTAAAAAAAAAAACCAAACAGATGAGGGGGAAGAGAAGCAGGCAAGCATGTGTGGGTGTGCACACGAGTGTGAACGCAGGGAAGGTGTATCGGTGGGTGGAGCTGTCGGCGCTTCCTCCCCCTGGTGCAAACTTCAGCTGCAGAGACACAGTGGGGATGAAAAGGGTTCTGCCCCAGGTCCTCAGGAAGAATCCCTCCCTCCCTTTCCTGCTCCAGAGCTGTATCATGCTGTATCTGAAGGAGCTAATGTAACCAGAACCCAGGCCTCCTTTATTAAACGATCAGAAGGCAATTACACAGCAGCAACCATGCAATCAAGTCAGCCCCTGCAAAACACAGGCTAAGGCTAAGCACAAGTGTCTTCCAGCTCTGTGGGTGTGGGGTCACCGGCACCCACCAGGAGGAGCCCAGGCTCCTAGTGATTTTACACCACACAGAGATCTGGATCCCTGGAGCTTCCGGGAAGCAACAGAGGCACTCGAGCAGGGTATGGGCACGTTACTACCAATGCACATCTAATAAACTTCGCAGACTCTGAAAACAGCCAGGCTCAGAAGGGCAGCGACCTGCTGGTCTTTTGGCTGGACTGGGGCTCACGGGTCCCTTCCAGCAGGCCAAGACACGATGCATACGTGGAGGGGGCTGCAGACAGGAGGAAAAATACAAGAGGCTGCTTTCCAGAACCTAGGACCGGAAGGGAGACCTGGGACGCAGACCCGGCTCTGCGTTCACTTCCGCATAACCTCACTCAGCACCCATTTCTTTCTGCCTATTGCTGAGAGGGAGCTCCGTGGTCACCTAAGGCTTGGGGCTTCCAGGTGGAGGGAGCGGATCCATTAGGAGAGGAGACAGGTTCAGCTGCCTCCCCACTTTGCCATCAGGGACAGCAGGTTGGGGGTTTGAACTCCGCAGTGGCTCCCTAAGACAGTATTAGAAGCAAAATGGGGAAAACCCAACCATGGTGGGAAGCCACGTGCACTTGTATTAATGCACTCTCCGCAGAGATCATCTCCTGGTTGCTAAGCGCCGGCCGTACACACAGTTACTATTAGAAAGTTAATCATGGAAAATGCTGAGGTCTCTTTCCCCCGCCCGGTATCTCACGACTCCACGCTACAATTTCATCTTCCATATAACGTTACCGGACAGTGCCACTGGCTCCGTCCGCTCCCTCGTCCCGGGCCTTTGTGACCTTTCCATTCCCTTCAAGCTGCACGCCACGTCAGCCCCGCAGAGCTCGAAGACTCGCTGGCCGGGGCCTGGCCTGGATCAGCCCGCTGAGATTTTCCATGCAGCCGCACAGCCAGCAAAATGCTCAGGGGGGATTAAGACAACTTGCTCCATCACCCAAGACGCTTTAGGGAAGGGAAAAACAGCACCAGCTCCACCTTGGCTGCAGAGGAGATCCACACACCATCTGTACCCGAGAAGAAAGGCCAGAGCAAAAATTGCTTCTCCACCCCCAATTTGCAAAGCAAGGATTAACTCCCACCCTGTGCTTGCTAAAGCTCACCAGAGATGCCAGTCATACTGGAAGGTCAGCCTCATAAAAGGCTTAGTCCCGATTTGTCAGTCAACACCGCAGGGAGCAGATAATCAATTGTTTTTGTTTTATGATTATTTGTGAGCACTGGTTCTCATTTCTTTAGCCTGGATAACAGGGAGGAGAATGCAAAAAAGTATTAAGGCTCAGTGTTCTGTGATGACCTAGAAGGATGGGCTGTGAAGCAGGGAAGGTCCAGGAGGGAGGGGATATATGTATATGTATGGCTGATTCACTTCATCATACAACAGAAACTAACACAACATTGTAAAGCAATTATACTCCAATTAAAAAAAAAAAAGAGTATTAACATCCCAACCAAGGTCATCCTGCCTGCTGCCTCTCTGACCCAAAGACTGAGTTACTGAGTTATTGCGGCTTTTATTAGTAAAAGCAAGAACAATAAAGACCATGAGGGCTTACAAAGCCAAGTAATTCAGCTAATATCTCAACAGCTACAACCTTCCTTGGTGAAACACAGAATGAGATTTTTTTTCCCCTATAGTTCAAGCTAGGGGTCTTCTGACAATGTAAGTGTCTTCTGCTTAGTGACACTAGAAATAAGAAAAGGGACTTTTCGAGGGGGTGGATAGTGTGAGGTTTGGAGCTGGCTTGAGTGGGGTTCCCAGCTCTTCCAGCTATGTGACCTTGGGCAAGTCCCTTCATCTGGCAGATTCCCACATCACACAGAGGCAGTGAGGACTCAGCGAAAGGATGCACACAGAGGGCTTGGCATGGCATCAAGCACAGAGCAGAACTCCCTAAACATTAGCTCCTATCATAAGATATTATCATAAGAGTTAACATGAGTGTAATACCATCTCAAGTACAAGGATGTGATCTCTTTGGTCCCCATGCCAACCCAGGGATGGAGATGAAGATGGCATGTCCTCCACTGTCCCTCAGCCTGGCTTTAGCGCAGCACTTGCCCCAGAGGAGGCCACTGGGCATCCCACACCATACGCTCCTCTGCTCCGGGGAGCCAGCTCACAAGTCTGTTCCCACACCCTCCTTCCTATCCTTGACTAAGAGCAACAGGCACCACCATCTCCATTTTAAAGAGATAGGCTGGGCTTCCCTGGTGGCTCAGTGGTGAAGAATCCGCCTGCGAATGTAAGAAACAGGGGTTCGATCCCTGATCCGGGAAGATCTCACATGCCATGGAGCAACAAAGCCCACACGCCACAACTATCAAGCCTGTGCTTTACAGCCTATGAACCGCAGCTACTGAGCTTACCAAGGGGGGTTAGCCAACAAGGACCAAGTAAACAAAGAAGATAATTACAAATCATGATAAGGGCTTTGAAAGAGGCAAAGGGGATGCTGAAGTGAGAAACAAAAGCATGCTGCAACATTTGTTACATAGTGTATTTATTATGTATTTTCTGTTTCTCAATAGATGAAGCTCCTCAAGGACACTGATTTGTGTCTGTTCATTACTACATGCCATGTCCCTAGAATAATGTGCATGGACACACAATATATATTCATTGAATGAGCATTGCTGGATGGTTAGAAGGCTTCTCTATCCCAGTGGTTTTAAGCTAAGACATGACAATGAGAAGGAGCCAGCATACAAAAAGCAGGGAGAACAATAATTCTAGACATAGAGAATAGCACATGCAAAGGCCGTGAGGTATATCATAGCTTGTCATGTTTTTTTCTTTTTCTGTTTCACTGCATTTTTATTTAATTTGATGTTTTTAATAGGTATTATATTTACATAAAGAAGCAAAACAATATAAAAGTTATATACTAAGAGTATGGTTCCCACCCTCTTCTCTCCTATTAAAACACTTTATTAGATTTTAAAATTTACCTTCCAAGTTTTCTTTATTGGCATGTTCTTTGTGGACAGGATTCTAGAGGCTGATAATGCCCAGGCTAGACTGACACCTTTTTGTCACTCTCATCCAAAAGCAACCTTTAAAAAGTCATAGGAGACACCATCCTCTAGTCAGTAAATCTCTGAGCCCTATCCCCTGTCTTCCCCTTCCACATCCTTGCTCTCAACTGGCTTCCTCAGTTTCCATCCTGGAGCCTCATTCCCAGTGACCACGAAGTTCAAGGTTAGAGGCAGGCACCCTAGTGTTGGGAAGCCAGGTTTCCACCCCCGTTCGGCCGCTTGCTGCTCGGCTGACTTGGGGCAGGTTGCTTAACCTCTCCCTGCCTCAGTTCCCATTTTTACACCAAAGGTACGAGAGAATCAATTCTGAGAACAGCTGTAAGGGTAAGACAAGTTAAAAGATAAGTTCTTAGCTTCGTCACTGATACACAGGAGGCACCCAGTAAATGTGAGTATTGTCATTATCTGTTTTAAGCATCTTCATTTGTATTATTAGATTCCCATTCTCTGTTCAGCCCACTGGGAGTGATGATACTCATTCACCCCAGTACCACATCCAGATTCCCAAACACCTGAACCCTCTTGCCTTAGGGGTGGTTATCAGTCAGATATGCCCATCCCAAATCCCAACTCAATACACTGACTTCTGGGGACCCTAAGAGGACGCAGGGCTTCCCATATGTTCCCAAAATCCCCTTCCAACTGGCTCCTCGGGGCTGCCTCTGGTCTCTTGGGGCAAGGTAGGGGGATTTTTTGATCCTACAGAAGGGTTCTACAACCATGACTGACACTTCCACTTCCCCCAGCTGACATTCTTTCCTTTAACTTTTTAAAAAAAATACCCCCAACATGATTTGCCTTTTCAAATTGCTTTCATCCCTCTCAATATCCCTCACCTCCCTCCAAATCCCCAGTAGTTTCAAAATTAAGTAACTGTTGGGAACTGTATTTAAAGATGCTAATTTAGACACACACGTCAGAAGAGGGGCGCTGAAGTAGTTTTCTTAGCAACAAACAGCCCCTCACCCACACCTTACAGCTGCCGCCGCCCAGAAGCAGGGTTTAAGGAAGCCAGCAGGAGAGCAGGATTTGTATGCAGCAGAGTTTGAGGAGCCCAGTTTAAGGTCTGCTTCTGGCCTCTACCCTCGGAGGGCAATCTCCAAAGGTTCAAACTCTGCCAAGCCACCAACTGCACGAGAATGGTTCTCAGTACAACCAATTATTTAGGTAAACCCACTGTATCACATTTTGAACTTACAGAACTGCTAAAGCAGAGAGTCCTAATTTCCTGTAATAAACCTCCATCTTCCTTTTGACTCAGCTTCACACATTAAATAGCAGAACCTACCCTCAAAACATAGTAAGACTCCTTTCCGTGTTGTTCACATCAAAATGTAAGCATGAGTTCCATCAGAGTCACGTCTCCAAATGATGGAGACAGAGTAAAAGGACAATGTAAGGGATTAAAAAGCTAATTCCACCCAAGGATTGTCAGTAGAAAAAATATGGGAAACCCCTGTAAATTAATGATTACTCAGGGAAGCATGTTTGCTTAACCACAAAACTATGCAACAGAAACACGCGACATGCCCCAAACAATAAAACAATGGCGGCAAGAGACCCACATCCTGCCCAGTGCCCTCAGTAAGTTAATGATCCCTAGGACATACTCTCTGCACATATAAAAAAAATAATAATTTATGGAAGTGCTTATTGTATAGAGACTTGAAATATTTTTTACAGTCCTGGCTTGACTGTGTAGGAACAAAAACTTGTCTGCCCAACCTAGAGGAGGAGCTGATGATGGAAACACGACACCTACTCAAGAATGAGAAAGTGGACTTCTCCCCCTCCCCACTTTTCCTGTGATTATAAAACGGTAGCCCACTAAGTTCTCAAGGCACAGCACCCTCTCATCTGCCTGCTTGTAAGCCTCACAAGTGTTCTAATAAATCACTTCTCATCTATCACTTTGCCTCTCACGGAATTCTTTCTGTGCTGACACATAAAGGATGGAGACCCCTACCCCGAAACGCCACCTAACGGTTTCACAAGTGGCAGTGTAACATGTCCCCTCCTTTGCAAGCTCTCCTGAATCTCCCTCACCACCCTCAGACGGGAGCAGTTTTTCCCTCTCCCATCTCACAACTCTTCTCTGATACCTCACTTATATAGCAAGTTCCAGGGCAAGCACATTTTGTCTCCCTCTGGACTGGCACATCCTTGAGAAGTAAAGCCATGTCTTACTTGACCTTGGATCATGTCTCCACTGCACTCACATCTCAGATAAACACACAGTAGCTGTCAAAGTGCCTGGAGCATAGTAAGTGCTTAATAAATAATTATAGGTTCCTAAGGTAAGTCATTTTATAAATCCAAGAGAGGAGTTCACCCATTTGAACAGTAAGAAAAGAAAGCAACATTGGTATTATGTAAGATTGCCTGCAGTTGATCTCATTTGTAAATATGGCTTTTCATATGCTGGGTTTTCCTTAAAAGGGGGGTATATGAATATGCATAGAAAAAGACAAAAACAGTAGCTGGGACACAGGAAATGCAAGCCAGGTAACCCCTGCATGGAGAAAAATTCCCACAGTCTGTGGGAATGAGCAGGCTTGACAGGACGGTATCAGAGGGGTGGATTCTAGAATGCAGAAATACTCCAGAGAGAACACACACATGCCTTGTATCTCAAGTGTTTATTTCAAGAAAATCTGAAGATGTTCTGTTTCCTGATTACATGGGTGTGGTCCATTTGCTTAGATGTCTGGACTTTATGTTATTTATGGTTACTTTTCAAGTATCATGTTACAGTTCAACGAAAAGTAAAAAAAAAGGAATGATTAAACCACATTTCCCCCAGTGAAATTAACCTTCACTATCCAACTGAAGTCAACTTGAGAATTCGATTTGTTTTATAAAAATTCACTCTATAGAGAGCTCAGCTGTTACTACCGATAAAGTAAGACGGGTCCCCACTGCACAAAGGCGAGCAGCAGCACCGCGTTGAGGTGCCAGAAGGGAATGTGGAATGCTTGAGTAATAAAACAGATGCAGAGAACTTTCCATCGGCACAACAAGAGGAGAAGCGCTGGTGGAACTCACTCTCCCTTCGCAGACCAACCGGGCTCAAGAATCCAAATGCTGAGAAAGTCAAGAAGGTGCAAAAGACACTCTATCAGAATAATAAGCGGGCTACTTCTTTCTCCTCTGGAAACCTTCAAGTATTTTGGAGTTTCTGACACTCTCAAGATGGCACAGAAACCAGAGCCTGATTTTAGAAACCTTGACACGGTGAGCGGGGCAGGAGGGTGGTGATGTTCTGAGTACTGAATGATTTAGAGCCCTGGTAACTCGGTTCTAGGGGAGAAAACGAAAGAGCCAGGCACACTGAGGCAGCTGTGGGTTGCTTTTTCGCTTTGTTTAGGGTGGCACCCAGGGACTGAGCTAGCTGTCTGCCAGCTACTCCCCACCCACATTTTCTGCATTTGGCATCAGACCACAATAGACAGCTAGAACCTCCTTGACAAGGAGAGAAGGGTTTGAGGAGTGCCCTGGGGGTTATATAGGAGGCAAGAGAACACACTTCCTCTAGACACTGGGGTCAAGGGCAATCATGGATGACTTTCAGGGATATGAGCTCCAGGCTTTCTCAGCACCGGTGAGCTGCACCCACATCAAGGCCTGATGCCAGGTTTGTACCTAACCATCAAGGGCACATTCCCCAAATGAGGCCACACGGGTTCATTCTCAGGCAGGCAGGTGGTTTAATATTTTCCTTTGGACAATCTTGTCCAGAGAATCACTATCATGACTTACTTTTATCACAATCTTGTGCAGGTTAAAATAAGAAAATCAACATTTTCTAGACCTTGTGCAGCTTTAACTGATGCAACTGGACATGCATTTATAGAGTGCTTATTGTGTTTCCTGATAGCTCAGTTGTTAAAGAATCCACTTGCGATGCAAGAGACCCCAGTTCAATTCCTGGGTCAGGAAGGTCCACTGGAGAAGGGATAGGCTACCCACTCTAGTATTCTTGGGAGTCCCTTGAGGCTCAGCTGGTAAAAGAATCCACCTGCAATGTGGGAGACCTGGGTTTGATCCCTGGGTTGGGATGATCCCCTGGAGAAGGTAAAGGCTACCCACTCCAGTATTCAAGCCTAGAGAATTCCATAGACCAAATAGTCCATAGGGTTGCAAAGAGTCAGACACAACCGAGCAACTTTCATTTTATTGTGTTCCAGAATCAGCTGCAAGTCCTTGGACTCAAGAAGTAAGAATAGGGGGACTTTCCTGGTGGCCCCGTGACTAAGACTCTGCACTCCCAATGAAGGGGCCCCAGGTTTGATCCCTGGTTGGGGAACTAGGTTCCACATGCTGCAACTGGGAGTTCACATGCCACAATTAAAGATCCTGTATGCCTCAACTAAGACCCTGCACAGCCAAATAAGCAAATAAATATAAATATTTTTAAAAAAAATATGAAAAGCAAGAACTGTCTCCAGAAGAGATCACACATCAGCTTTGACTTGATCACACATCAGCTTTGACTTGATCACACATCAGCTTTGACCTTAATGAGCTGAACTTCTCTTGTGGACAGTATACTTTTCCTCATAACACACAGAGAATGCAGAGTTAGAGGCTCAATGGTGGATTGATACAGTCACTGGATGACAATGACAGGCCCCACAGATAGTTTCCAGAAGGCCTGCCAACTACTCTCCCACCCTGGGTTCTGGTGCTTTTCCACAAACTGTGTAACATCCGCCAGAATACCCCACCAGCCCATGGTGCCCACAAAGTGGAGCCTGATTCTCACAGTGGATTGGGTGACTTTGGGCAAGTTGCCCCAACTCTTGGAGTTCAATGTCTTTATCTATAAAATGAAAGGATTGAGGCAGATTGTCTCTACTTCCCTTCTAAGTTCTAGCATTCCATGATGCCCCATACATTCAGGCAAATGGGAGACGTCTTTCGCTACTTATGGATGCAAGAGACAGCTACACATTACCCCCTTCTGATTTTTTAGCATGGCCCTGTTTTGTCAGGTTCCTACTGCTTCTTCACATTGTCCCTGAGGCCTTAGGCAAACTGAGCCCATTCCCTCCCCAGATGCTAGGTACCACATAATATCAATGGGCACCTCCATTCCACTTCCACTGACTGACTCAAGGGCAAGCAACGGGACTACTTCTGGTCCATGAGACAGAATGTGAGGGAGGGGCTTCCAGGAAAGGTTTCCTCTCTTTAGAAAGTCTCACCAGAAGGGACAGTCCCCACCCCTGAACATTGCAATATCCAGATGTGATACCTGGAACTCCTGCAGCCATTTTGCAGCCATGAGAGGAACCAGATCTAGGATGAAACTGTCATTAAAGACAGCAGAGCAAAGACACAGAGAGAGTCAGGACCTCAAACATCACTTGGCCACAGAGCCATCCATGCTGGAAGGCCCCCACCTCCACCCCAGCCACCTCTGTTCTACTTTTGGGAGATGCATTTCCTTACTGGTTAAGCAGATTAAAGTTAGTGTTTCCCATTACCTGCAGCCAAAAGTGTCCTAACTAATCTGAAAAGAATAGATGCATTCCGAAGCAAACTTAACACTGAAGTACACTATACAAAGCTGAATCCTCCTTTAGTGTCTAGGAAAACACTCCAGAACACCATCTGGATGGAGGTGACACTCTTAAGTGAATCCCTGACACTTCCTTGTCTTCCTCATAAGCCAACAGCATCCAGACATTTGTACTGTGGAATTGCTTGGTTTCTAGAAAAATGTGAGTGGTGCAAATATTCCAACAAGAAACAGCACTCTGACTTGCCCTTGTCCGTGGACACAATGGAGCACAGCCATGAACTCAATCATAAGAGCAGAAGAGTCAAAACTGGCACTTTGGACAGATGATTCTATGCTATATCAGTGGCTTTGCGCTTTCAAAGTACATTCATTTTTGTTTTATCTCTAAAAGAGTCCAAGATTTCTCAATCAGCTTACTGGCTAAAATAGATTTCAGCAAAATATCAGGGAGAGGACAGACATAGGCATATAGGTTTCCTCGTCTCTCTCACACACACACTCTCTCCCTTCCCCGCTCCTCAACTTCTCACCAAGGTAACAAAAGAAACAATAATTAAGTTGCTGAGCATTAACTGGTGCTACCAAGCGCAATAAAAAAAACACCTCCCGGCTTACACTGCCATTTCCTTTTTAAACCCTTCGGGGGCATTGTGTGCAAATATAGTAAACAGCATTAGAGGGAAATAATGCCGCACATACTTCTGGGAGCACGTCATGTCCCTTTAAGACAAGGCCCACTGTTCAGTTCCATTCTAGGCCAGAGCTCCAGTTTCAAGCCTGCGGTCCCCTTACTGCCTCATGCAGTATTAATATGGCCCTGGCATGCTTCCAGTTTTGCATTGTAAACCATAATCTGGGCCATCTCCCACACAACAAACTGGTTTGGGGCTCCCTCTTCATTTCCCAGGAGGGCTTTCCCCCCTCGCCCCAGCCAGGCCATCCCTTCCTCAGGGTCCCCCACCTTCGGCTTCAGCGAGGGGAATATCATGGGCTCCAAAACAAGCCCAGCGTGGAGTATCCTCTGTAAGTGCTGCTAATACAACAACCGATGAAGCACACTGCTCTGTGGACTGCCATGCAGCCTGGGGAGTGGGAGAACTCAGACACCAGAGCCCAAGCCCAACTCAGGGTCACCTCTGTGGCAGCCCTGGAGGAACCATGAAAACCCCCCAGGCTGAGTGGTTCCCTGGGTTCCCCTCAGATCTGCTGAAGGAGCACTTTCTCTCTCCCCTTCCCAACTTCACCTCTATTGAACCACAGGGCAGGGGCTTTCTATGGTATTATTTCTAGAAGAGGTCACAAACCATTTTCATTCATTCAGGTTGGCCCAAAAGTTCATTCAGGTTTTTCTGTAGGATCTTAGGGGAAAAACCCAAAGGAACTTTTTAGGTAAACCAATACTAAAAGGAAAGGTGGTGGTGAGGCTGGCAGCAAGGTGGGTGGGGAGAAGAAAAGTAGAAAAAACGAGGGTACAGCTGAGCGGGCCCCAGAGAGAGCACCTTCAAACCCAGGGGCCCGTGTGGGCTTCATGCTGCACAGACAGCCTCCCACCACACATCAGGAGCCTCCACCCAGGGCTCAGCCTGTGACCCTGTCTGTGCACACTCCCATCCTGAGGTATCAAGTGGTGTTTCAGGGCAAGACTGGGCTCTGCAGACAGGCCTTCTGGGCTCAAAACCCAGATCCACTACTCACAAGCCGTATGACCTGGAGTATGACGCTAAACCACTCTGAGTCTCAGTTTTCTCATCTGAAAACTGGGGACAGGAGCAGCGCCCACCTCCTGGGGGTGACTAGTGAGGATGCAAAACCCTGCCTGCACACAGTCATTGTTCAGACCATCTCTCAGAGTTTGTATATGACAGCGCACGTGAGCAGGGCACGGCCCTGAGCAGAGTATGGGGCCAAAACGTACCCTCAAGAATCCCATCATTTCCTCGATACGTTAAAGACAGAATTACCACTGTAACCCAGCAATTTCATTCCTAGGCATATATCCAGAAGTATTAAAAACAGGTGTTCAAATAAAAACGTGTACACAAACATTTATAGCTGCACACTTCACAATAGTCAAAGGTGGAAACAATCCAAAAGTCCACAACAGAGGAACAGATCAATAAAACATGGTCTATCCACACAAACACTGGCTGAGAGGGCCGGGCAGGAGGCCGTCCCACACCCTATGTCATTCAAACCTGCACAGGTCAGACCATCTTCTAGAGGAGGAAACGCAGGCCCGGGGAGGTCAGCGGCACCCCCAGGTCACACAGCTAGCCTAAAACACTGCAGGCACAAAAAGCCAACACTTACAATTTTAAAATTCATTTCCTCTTCTTCTCGTAGGGTCTAAACAGTTGGATCTCCAATCCTCTCACCACGAGGAGAAACATAGGCCATGCTGAAGAGTAGATCCTCATGGTCCTGAAGAAACATGCACCACCTACATGTGCTTTACTCAGAGGACTCCGGGGACTCAAACTCAGGAGGCACCTCTCAGATAGTTCAGAGGGGCTGCTCCAAAGAGGTAAGGAAGGAGTCAGGCTACACAGGGGTTTTTGCAACAGTGACCAAGTAGTTGGAACATCAAAAAATTGCTATTAAAGGAAAGCAGACATCTCAAGTTACTGAATTTAGCACTATTTCTATGTATGGGAAAATGCAAGAGTCTGGGTTCTTTGAAATCATTCCTTTGATATGCACCTTAGCTATCTACGGGCTTCCAGGGTGGTTCAGTGGGTAAAGAATCTGCCTGCAAAGAAGGAGAACCAAGTTCAATTCCTGGAGAAGGAAATGGCAACCCACTCCAGTATTCTTGCCTGGGAAATCCCATGGATAGAGGAGCCTGGTGGGCTACAGTCCATAGGGTCACCAAGTGTCACACAGAACTCACACTTTCACTTTCACTGAGCAATCTAGGACCAGTACCCTGTTCTTTCCAATCCTGAGTTCCCTCAGGTTCACCCTTGAGGCAATGGTAGCAGCTGATGATTGCAGCATCCTTCGTTTCTTTGTTGCTGGCAGGCAGGCAACATTTTTCATCCACACACAGCTTAGTCTAGGTGGGTCTTGTCCTAAGAACACACTTCAAACAATGAAGCAGCACAGATAAAAGAAAGGTCTTCAAGGGAAACACTTATAGGTTTGTCTCAGCCATTCCACTAATTATTTGTCTGTCTTTGAGTAAGGATATTTCTCTGAGTCCTTGTTTTGGTAAAATAGTTTTTTAATAACTAAAGTCTACTATAAAATGGAGTAGACTATCTCCAAGACCTCTTCTAGCTCTAAGGCTCTAATTTCATAATAACTAACACCTGCCCTGGAAAGAGTTGGAAAAGTGGCCACCTGGTCCTTATTTAGAATGATGACACACAAAGCTAAGCTACAGGCAATTTTTCTGAGTGTCACACCAGCACCCTACATCTCCCATGCCCCAGGAAAAGACAAGAAAGCAAAGATACACAGATTCTGTTCCTACCTTGCACTCTGCGAGATTTTGAATATAACAGAGCTGGGTAGTACCCCAAATTCGGTCCAACTCATCCACCTTCCCAATTCCTGTCTCCCTGCCCTGCACAAAAATTCACTGCTCGTTTTTCCTGAACTCAACTTTAAATTGTCTCACTTTTTGTAAAATTAGCATTGTCCTGAGCAATAATGTCTGTGAAATCACGAGTTCTGATGTGCCAGTTCTATTTTTTCACCAACGTATTCAAATACACAACTATAATAAGAAATTCGTCTGGGTCCCACCTAAAAGCATCCCACGGGTGTGGAGATGCTGCAAAACTCAGCTTTCACTCACTCTGTCTTCACCAGCAAACTTCTTAGATCAATGCTGTTTTCTACCACTGACAGAAGGTAAACAGATGCACAGGAAGGCTCATATTTAAGGTGATATAGCCCAAAGCACCACAGTTGGGCTCCAAACTCGGGTGTGCCCGATTCATTAATGCCACTCTTATAAGCATCCAGCTCATCTACAGCCTACAGGGGTGAATAAAAAGTCAAGAGGTTGTAAATAATGCTGATGACCTTTATCACCTATTCTATCTAATCCTGTCCTAAGTACTTGACAGCAAGATTTTCCATGATAATCTGAAACAAGAGTAATTCAGCTATGCATAAGCCAAACTGACAGCCAAGAGCACTGGGGTGGAGGGCAGCATGGGCAGCCCCTCACCCACCCTGCCAAGGTCACGGTTGATTCCCCATCCGGGCATCGCTAGGCTCAGGCTGTCCCAGTCTCAAGGCTGCACCACCAGCCCTGCCAGCCTTCCTGAAAATGCACAGCTTGGTCACAAGGGACTCTGGCTGAGCACGCGTGTGACTCAGCACACATCTATCAGGCCTCCTGGGAAAAAGAATGGCAAGACTACTCAGGGTTGACACTGTCATCTGTGAATGAAGAAGCGCCTCAGTCTTCACACCCCAGGCCACCAAAGAAAAGGGCTTCCATCCCAGCCTGGAAAATGTAAGAACTGGGAGGGCCAGTGCTCAGTATCATCTGGTCTGATCGCTGGGAGGACAGCAAAAGAAAACCAGAGCCAGGCAAGAGCAGTGAGGGACTTGCCTACAGACAATTTGGCTGTGTCAAGCCAGGTCTGGGCAGAAGTGCCCCTGTCTCAGGCAAGAACCTTGGTCCTGGAATGGTACAGCTTCCAGCAGTCAGCATCTCTAGGTTCAGTCCTTCTCTCTGCCACAATGGGTGGAGGTAATTGTCAATTACAGAGCCATCCCCTAAATTCAGGGATCAATGAAGTGTAAGTGGAGAGCCCAGTTACCCATATGAATTTGACAACAATAACAAAGAAAAATGAAGAGGAAAACTACCCAGCTCATTATCCCTCTCAAAACAGTTTCCAGTAACAAGTCAATATGCACCAGAAATAATCGCCTACAAAAAGCAGCAATTGGTGGGGGAATGCATTGAATTTCAAGAAGGAAATGTCAACCTATTCCTGTATTCTTGCCTGAAGAATTCCACAGACAGAGGAACCTGGTGGGCTACAGTCCATGGGGTCACAAAGAGTTGGACACGACTGAGTGACTTTCACTCACTCATGCACTGAACTGGTGCTGGGAGAGAGGAGAGGCTTGCCGTGCCTTACAGCATGATGCAAACCCTGCCAGATGTCATACAATATGTCAACTGCAGAAGGATCCCCCAAGCAGGCATGTGCTAACTCATCGTTTGTCTCCATCGAGATACCTCTGAGCCTCCCCATGATGTCAAAAGGGGCAAATTGTCCCCTGCAGGGCAGTGGGCTCTCTGGACCATCTGATCAAGTGAGGCGGGCAAGAGGCCAGCAGCCGATGAGGGGCTGACCAGCAAAGAGAAAGACAGATGTCCCCCATACAAAGCAAGCTTCCACTGAGTGGGAAGAACTGAAGTCAGTGTATTTATTCCCAGATCTTTTACTTCATTGAACTCTGGAAACACCTCCCTTGAAATCCCTCTGATGAGCACTAAGGAGGGTTCTTCCCCAACCCTGACATAGGAAGAAGGACTGTTCCCTGCTTGGGCTTTGGTTGTGGAGAGAACTGCCTGTTACTTGTTGACAACCAAGGATAGAAATACCAGAGGGGTGAATATGGATGGAAGGGTCACAAAGGTGTGGCTGCTCTTGCCACTGTGCACCCACCTCGACTATCTCTGTAAAACCAAATCTCCAAGAGGCATTCATTTTCCGTAACTCTGTGCCTGAAAACCCTATTTCTGCCTTAAAGAAGAAAGAACCCTTCTCTCTCACTCTATCCACCCCAGGACTGGCCCACTACACTGCCCAGCACTGGCCTTGGGGAAGGTAGCTCCTGCCAAGGGCACACTTGAGCCAGGCAGCCATGTAACCCCAGGCAGGCTTCCCATCAGGGAGTTACCAACCCTTCCCCAGTTTCTCCTGGGTGTGACAAATTCCCAGCCCCACTGTATCCCAGGAAATCATCTTCAAGAGAACTTAACTCAAAGATGATTGCTTGAGCTGTTTCTTTACTTAGAAATCCAAACAGTACAAACACCCTAAATACCCCACTCAAGAGAAAGGCTAAGAAATGGTGATACAGCCACACTGGAATAGCATGCAGCCATAAAAAATGTTTCCAGACTTATAAGAGCACAGATCTGTTATAGTTGGGGGAAGAGGGAGGCCACATACAAAACTGGATAGAGTACAGTCACAGCTAAGGAAATGGAACTAATTTGAAAATCCGTACAAAGTAAAGAGGCTTGAAGGATATACACCCAAAGGGAACCAACCAGAGACAAGGTCCTTCCTCTAACTATGTTTATGTGTATTTATAATAGCAAAATATAAATACTGCCTTTGAAACACATCTCATTTCTCAAAAAAGAACATATACCCAGAAAGATCAGGAATCTTGGCATCAAAAGATCTGTGTTCTAGGTTCAGGTGTATCTGCTCCCAAATGCATGTGACTTTAAGAAATGAAAAGGCCTTTGTTCTATTTCTCACCTACAATACATACTTATAGCCTACAACCTACACCTCCAATCTATAATATTTGCCTGTGATCTACACCTATAACTTACAACCTACCTCTACAATCAACAACCTATACTTACAGCCTACACCTACAATCTACAACCTATAGGTTGTAGATACAGCCTATAACCTATACCTACAATTCACATGAGCAAGCTATGCCTACAAGCTATAATCTATAACCTATATCTATAACCTCTAACTACAAATTATACTTACAAACTATACTCATACCTATAACCTACAACCACAGTCTACACCCATACTTATAGCATAAATCTACAACCTTCAATTTACAGGGTTGCTATTAGGAGTTTGGGGATTACCCAAGTACCAAACTTTACATGAAGACATTACATGAAGGTGAGGAAAGAAATCGTTATAATTACTTGAGATCTACACACACATACACACTTCAATATCAGCAACATGTCAGTGCACTAAGTGAATCTTGATTCCAGAAGGAAATGCTAACATACCAGAAAATTCCTATCTGGGCTCAAAGGTCTAAATGGCCGCCATGTGACTCCTGTTTACCTACTTGGCACATCTCCTCCCATAACTGCAAAAAACTAAAAATTACTCAGCATCCTCTTTCTCCTGACTGAGAGCTTCAGAATTGACTCAGTTATGCCTGAACTCTCTCAATCGCTTATTCCCCAACTCCCACTCTTCCTCCTTCTTCCTTCCATTCTGCTTTAAAAACAAGAAATATATACTTTTAAAAAACCTACCTAGCCCTAAGAAACTGGAAACAATCTGTTATTCAGAATATAACAGCTCCTAAGGATCCATTAAGAGTTTTGGTGGCAACGCAGGCCCCACTGTCACCCAAATCATCACAGTGGGCCATTCAGACTGTAAAACGCTGCCTGATCCTCCCGGGGTGTGAACATTCTTTATGGCTCTCCTTCACTCTAATTTTTTGGCGAGGCTCAGAGGGAATGGAATGGGCTTCCATTATGATGATGGATGAGTGGGCTGCTGGCAGAGCAGGGCCTTTGGGAAGGCACTCTACACACACACACACACACTCACATAACTCTAGACCCACTCTACACCCTACACATACACAACCCCTATGCTTATACACACACTTACACACACTCAAGACATAAGCTACACTCTACAACCTACTCACGTACACTTAAACACACACTGTATACATATGCTCTATGCTACCCGCTGCACACACACCCATACATACTCAGACTCACCCTTGGCCACCAGATTCCAGGAACTCCCACAGTGGTCTTATGGGCCAAGACTCCTTGCCAAGCTCTTTGGCCACTGAAGAAGCCCCATGACCCCCAAGACTCTGGCCCCTTCCAACCCTAGAGTCTTCATTGGTATCATTAACTCTGCATCCCTGCCTTACCCTATAGTTAAGCAGACCTGTGTTCAAATCCCAAGTTACTAGCTGTGTAGCCTTGGCAAAGTCACTTAACCTCTCTCAACCTCAGTTTCCTCATGTTTATCTGGGAGCATGCATATACCAAACTCCAGGGCTAATATGAAGCCGCTTCTCAACAGCCCAGCCAGATCACGAGTCCCTAGTCTATAAGCCCCCAAGTACGCCAACCCTGGTCCCTCCTCCATGGACCCCTCTGGACCTTCCACAGCCTAATGACTAAAGGGTTAAAGCCTGACTCAGCAGGATCCCACTCCAGTTATACCAGTAACATCCAATCTGATTGGTCCATGCCTGTAAGAGGCTGGTTGTCAGGATGCTGATTCAGTGGGATGCCGGATCCTACATGAGAAGGGGTTAGCACAGGGCCTGGCTCCACATCCCTGCTTAGCACAAGTTATCTCCAAGGCTGGGCTGCTCAGCCAGCAGGTCCCTATTCCTGCAGAGTACTGACCTGTCTCCCTCATGCCTCCCATTGTAGTCCTGCATCTACTAGTAAGGCAGCTGAACGGATTCAAATACAGGCTGGCTAGTCCAAGAGGACCCCTGGGAAGAGGCTGGGGACTGTGACTTACACCATCCATATCCCAGCTCCCCCAACCCTAGGCAGGAAGCAGATGACCCCAAGACTCCCTCTTCTCTTTATCTCTCTCCCACTTCCAGAGCCTGCAAAGCCACTCTCTCATCTGCCGTCCCAATATCTCCGGCCCACGTAGCAAGGGCAGATGTTATTAGTTTGTACTTTACAGATGGTGAAGCACCCAAATTAGAAGGCTTATCCAAGATCACACAATGATGAAGATGGAATTAAAACCTAGGTCCCATCTCCTGACCCCTCATCTACTAAAATATCTGCATTTCTAATTTTACAGGTTAGGGAACAGACACCCAGATGGGCATAAGTAAGTGGCCTAGGACTTCCCAGACCATATACTATGGAGGTAAAGCAGAATTGAGGCTTGGGGACCAGAACTCTGTCCTCTCAGGGGTTGATCTAGGAGACATCTTCAGGGATGAGACCAGCTCTGGCAAAGTCCTTCATCCCCCCACATCCAGGTTCACCCCTAGGGTTAATCAGATCCAGGCACTGGAGAACCAAGGGCTGAATGCCTAGCCATACTTCTCAGTTCTAAGCTCATCCGACATGGGCACTGTACCCTCTCAGAGTATCTTCAACACCTACCCCTGGGAACACTGTGGCCACTGAGCAAAGACAGAGCAAAGTGCACTGCCAGCCCAGCCCTGCTTAGTAATCTGCCCTTTGCATTGCCAGGGAGCAGTGGGGATACAAATGCAGTACCTGATGGTACATCTTAAAAAAGCCAGCTGAGGGGGCCCACAGGCTCCCACCTGTCCTCTCCCACCAGCCACTCCTGGAGATCGGCGAGGAGCTGCTGTTTCTCTTTTTCTCCCATCCCAAGGAGATCAATATGTTGTGCAAAAACAACTCCATCCAGCAAAGCTCTACTTTACACCTACCTCCATCTGGACCGTCCCTCGCAGCATTCTGCTAATTCACTGATAATTCCTCCCAGAATCATCATGATTGATTTCCCAATGCTAAGTTGCCTCCTCCCTCGCTGTGCCCCAGCCAGGTGGTGCTGAGAGCAGTCATCTCCATGCTCATCCCACAGGAGCTTTGGGTCAGGGGATCAGGGCCAGAGGGATACTCCCCCAGAAATGGCTTTCAGAGGAACAGGGTAAGATGACAAGTCAAGACTAGGATGTTTGAAAAGGGAAGTTCAGCTTGGTATCCATAAAACGGTGGCCAATTATGGAACACCTCCTGTGTGCTAATAAGCACTTGAAGAGACTTATCTCATTGAATACTCAATGTAATACTTCGTAAATGAGAGGACTCCTGCAAAGAGACGTTGTCATGAACCCAGATGCAAAACCCACCAAGACACAGTGCTCTTTCCTAACAGACCCTCTTTTGGGAAAAACTGTCACTATTCAGGGAGCTTCCCCAGCAGCTCAGTGGTAAAGTATATGTCTGCAATGTAGGAGATGCAGGAGACATGCATTCGATCCCTGGGTCAGGAAGATCCCCTGGAGGAGGGCATGGCAATTCACTCCAGTATCCTTGCCAGGAAAATCCTATGGACAGAGGAGGTTGGCAGGCTATGGTCCACGGGGCCGTGAAGAGTCAGATATGACTGAAGCAACTGAGCATGCACGTCACTACTCAGACTAGAAATTCTTCTGAATAATTTTCATCATGTTCAGCTTCTTGATAATGTGCTCATGGATAAAAATAATGCTCAGCAGCTCTCTGGGTAAAATGATGATATTAATATTAACCGTAGTGTTGGCAATAGTAAGAGCAGAACTAGCCACTGGAAATTATTATTCATTTTAATGACTATCAGGCACTCTGCTCAATCTTTTCTATACAGTATTTTATCAATAATATGGTATCACTCTCAATGTTCCTAGAAAAATTTTGGTTAAATATGTATGTTAAAAATGTCTAGAAGAATCACTAAGAGAACAGAACATTATCTCTAGCTAGTGAACCAACAAAGGAAAACAGGAATGAGTGTGAAACTAGGCATTGCATAGGACAGGAAAGGTAAAAGAAGAGCAAAGGAAAAAAAACTGATCAACAGAAACCTAAAATAAAACAGTGGGGGGAACACTCAGAAAATATGTTAGCAATGATAGTAAACGTGGTGGTGGTGGTTCAGTCGCTAAATCATGTCCGACTCTTGTAACCCCATGGACTGTAGCCTGCCAGGCTCCTCTGTCCATGGAATTCTCCAGGCAAGAATACTGGAGAGGGTGGCTATTTCCTTCTCCAAGGATCTTCCTGACCCAGGGATCGAACCCAGGTCTCCTGCATTGTAGGCTGATTCTTTACCAACTGAGCCACAAGGGAAGCCCCTATAGTAAACATAAGAAGATTAAATTTACCTATCAAGAGACAGAAATTATAAGATTGGATTAAAAAGTTGAACAAAATTTAATATGATTATAAGAAGACATGTTTAAAGTAAAACATTATTAAAAGGCTGAGAATAAATAGACAGTAAAGAATATACCAGGCAAGCACTAACCCAAAAGAAACTGTAATAACATGTAATTAATGTCATTCAAAATTAACCTGAGTCTTCAAAACAACCCTCAAAATGGCCAAATAAGTCCTTATTTTGCATAAGAAGATGGAGGAATGAGAGGTTAGGTTACTTGCCCAAGATCACTCAGGCAGTAGGGGCACAAAGAACACCCGTGCTCAGGTTTCTATTACCCCAAGGCCCATGCTTTCAACCACAACACACTACTGTTCTAAGTAACATTGTGTGGGGAAATATTTAGTGGGTGGAAAATACATGTTCCATTACCAAGGCCTGGAGTGTAAGTAAAGGCAATAGACGAAGGGCCATGAGTCACTACAGAAATAAGAAGAATCCACTGGTTCTCCGGGTTTCTCAAGTGATGCAAGTGGTAAAGAACCCTCCTGCCAATGCAGGAGACTTCAGAGATTCTGGTTGAACACCTGGGTCAGGAAGATCCCCTGGAGGAGGGCATGGCAGCCCACTCCAGTATTCTTGCCTGGAGAATCCCATGGACAGAGGAGCGTGGCGGGCTACAGTCCATAGCGTCACACAGAGTTAGACATGACTGAAGCGACTCAGCACAGCACAGCAGTGGTTCTCCATCCTGGCAGCAGTTTAGTTAGCAAGAACACCAAGGAGAGCTCTAAGAAAAGGCCAGTGATTTCGGTCCCATCTGAGACCAATTAACATAGCATCTCCAGGGGTAAGACCCAAGCCATCACTATTTTTAAAGCCTCCAAAGTGACCCTAATGCTCAGGCAGAGCGGAGGACAATTATCTGTAACACAAACTCAAGTACAGGTCTCCTAAAAGATAGAGGGTACTGTTAGGTCACTGCGGAACGCAGAAATGAGACGACCCTCCAACAGTTTGCAAAAGAAATAATTAGAATAAGAAGAGACATGTGACCCCCTCCTCCTTGATGAGGGGAAACCACGTCTGGGAATATCTGGGGAAAGAGATGACAGAATCCCTGTGCTCACGCCCCCTCCCTGCTTCTTAAGGAGAACAGAATGAATCACAGAATCTCAGGGGTGGAAGGAACCTTACAGGAAACTGAAAAAGGATCCTACACTTGGGTGATTGTTAAAACTGTCTTGAAAACTGCGTTAAAGTATAGATTTCACTGCCGCATCCCTAGGACAATCTGACCCTATGTTTCTAGTTGAAGCATAGGAAATAGCATTTTTCAGAAGATACTCAAAAGAGTCTTTTGGAGAAAGATGGCACGGTGGAGCCAGATCATAATAATTCCCTTTCTCAATAATTAAGCAAAAGAAAACAAAAAAAGAAGCAATATCATAGCAAATCAATAACAACTTTTTAAAAATGAGGGAGGAAAATCAGCAGTGATCAAACAAGGAATGCCTTCTAAAGGGGAGACCTGAGTGAGAGTCAGAGAATAGGATCTGGGAGGTTTCTGTCAATTGATTTTCAGTCAATCCTAAAGGAAATCAGTCCGGAATATTCAATGGAAGGACTGATGCTGAAGCTGAAGCTCCAATGCTTTGGCCACCTGATGTGAAGAACTGACTCATTGGAAAAGACCCTAATGCTGGGAAGGATTGAAGGCAGGAGGAGACGGGGACGACAGAGGATGAGATGGTTGGATGACTTCACTGACTCGATGGACATGAGTTTGAGCAAGTTCTGGGAGTTGGTGATGGACAGGGAAGCCTAACGTGCTGCAGTCCATGGGGCTGCAAAGAGTTGGACACGACTGAGCAACTGAACTGAACTGGGAGGTCTCTGTCCCCACCCCATCCCCACAAACTTCACTGGTGAGGCCAAAATCAGGAGACTTTTCACTACTTACTACATGTTTGGAAAAAAGCAGACTATGTCTACGTTGCTGTTTTTCCCCTTTTCTGAGTTGATATTGAAAAAGTTGAGGAGACAAATCAGAAACTGCTAGGAAGAGGGCTGCAAAACAGCACTATGGAGAGTTGGGGTCCCTCCCTCTGTCCCTCTCATAGAAGTGCAGCTCCAGGGCTCAATGCCTAACTGAGGAGATCATCTAAATGTCAAGGGCATCTCCCCATGGAAGACAGTACATCCCCCACGGGCCGAAGGAACGTTGGAACAGGACACTTAGCAAACTTTCAGGAGAGCAGCATGCAGCCCTACCCAAAGGAACACACAGCTCTGAGCCCTGACCCTACCAGATTCCCATGTTCCTTACAGCAGACATCAGAAATCATTTCAAACTACAGCTCAGACACCAAGGCAGAGACTTTGAGTAAGCTCCAAAAAGAGTCATAAAGCATTTGCCCACAGTATCAGAGCAATTAGAAGGATCAGACAAAGCTACCCAAGTTCAGCATAAGCAAGTTAAAAAATATCATGGTACTTGTATGCATACAGATACTACTGGTGAAAAATACGGGACAAAGCATACGGAAGATGAGGAACCCTGTCTCAATAAAATCAGAACCAGAGAAACAGGAAATTTCCAACCAGTGTTTAATACTGTAGTAGAAATTAATCAGAATATATATTCGATAACACAAGAAAGTTGGATGACAGAGAAGTTAGATCAAAGAAAACAAACTGAAGACCAAAATAACACCACTTCAGATTGCTGAACAAATTGGAGACAGAAATAATACATGTGAAAATTGGATTCCTACATAGGGGAAAGGCTCGAGACTAAACAACTTTGGAACTTCTTAAATATTATCAATCTTAACAACATAAAAGCAATACTCTTATTAAAATAAGCCAGAGGCAGAAGGTAAGATGAAGAATATGGATGCTAGAAAGAAAAAAAAAGAATGTGAGTGCTGATTTCTCCATCGTTTAATGGTATGGACTCAAAAGTCTAAAATTCAAAATAGTTAACAGAGAGTGAGTCACTGTGCAGAAATTAACGCAACATTGTAAACCAACTATATACTTCAGTAAAATTATATAAAAAAGAAAGTAATGACTCCTACCTCTTAAAATTTTTCATTACCTTCAGTTCGGTTCACTCACTCAGTCGTGTCCGACTCTTTGCGACCCCATGAATTGCAGCACGCCAGGCCTCCCTATCCATCACCAACTCCCAGAGTTCACCCAAACTCATGTGCATTGAGTCGGTGTTGCCATCCAGCCATCTCATCCTCTGTCATCCCCTTCTCTTTCTGCCCCCAACCCCTCCCAGCATCAGGGGCTTTTCCAGTGAGTCAACTCTTTGCATGAGGTGGCAAAAGTATTGGAGTTTCAGCCTCAGTGAGATCTTTTAGAAAATTATCTGTTTCAATGGAGAAACGTTTATCCAGAGCTCAACATTTCCTTCCAATGTGCCCTATTAGAAAATTAAGACAAAGAAATTAATACTCTGTTAACATTAGGATGATCCTATTATTCTAAAATTATTCCTGCTGATCTATGATCTATGTCTCCTTCCAGCTGTATATACCCATAGAAAGATTCTTTAGTGATTTTTCTCCTACTGTTCGAGATGGTTATTTTGAGGTTGTGAGATTATGAGTTATTTTAAAAATTCCTCTATGAACACTGGTGTTGCTTGAGTTACTTGCAGTGAATATTTTCAAAAACAACTGTTATTTTTAGAGATGGTTTAGATGGGACAGCCAAGTTTGCGGATCACTGAATCTACTCAGTGATGATTTCTAAATCTCACCCAGATATCCCCAGACAGCACTCCTGAAAAGAAGGCAGCCTCCCAGCTGTTGCCAAAATCTCCAAGCTTAATGATGCAGTCACTACCTCCCAACTGTCCCATCCCACTGTAGGCCAGTTTAATTTTATAGTACAGCTAATTTTTCTTCCTATTGCTACCTTTGCTATCGTATGTTCTAGCAATAATGCCCACTCTACTGAACTGCCCTAACCATGTACTACTCGTATTCTTCTACATCCTCCTTTAAATCTTCAGAGTATGAGGTTATGAGGCTTCATTACAGTTCTCCCATTTTCCTGTTCAAGAGACTGAGACCCACAGAAGTAAATTTTCCTGAGACTCCCCAGCTAGTAGGTGCTAGATCTGGGCTTCAAGCCACGTTTTTAATCAAAATGCTTTGCTAGAAAGCGATGCTTTGTATTGATCCAATATCTACCTTACTCTGCTCTGTGGGGACACACCAAAAAAGTGTAATCCCTTTCCAAACAGCACTGCTTTCCAATATAGGAAAACAAAAATTACATGACCCTCATCTGCCCAGCCTTCCTCCCACAAGCCATCCCACACTAGGTGCAAAAGATACTGAGAGAAGTCAGTCAGAGAAGGAGAAATATCTTATGAAATCCCTTATACCTGGACTCTAAAAAGAAACGATACAAATGAACTTACTTACAAAACAGAAAGAGACTCACAGGCTTAGAATGAACTTATGGTTGCCAGGGGAATTACGGGGGTGGGAGGGGGAGGTTGGGGGGCAGGGATAGTTAAGGAGCTTGGGATGGACATGTGTACACTGCTATATTTAAAATGGATAACCGTTTATGGTTGAGTTCCTTTGATAGTCACCTGAAAACATCACAGCAGTGTTAATCAGCTATACCCCAAAACAAAATAAAGTTAAAAATAATTTTTTTTTTTAAATACGGAGAAAAGATGGCATGTTCTCCTGGTCTGTAATAAACCTCTTGAATGATGAATTTAAAAAGAATGAGGAAGTTTCCAAGATGCTCTTATCTATATGCTATCATTTCAGTTCCACTTTGAACAGTTCCTAATAGTTGGGTTCCCTGGGAAGATCTCCCAAGAGACTTTCATGCCACAGATGACTCCTAACTTCCTGGGTTAATGGATGGGTGTAGTGATGTGGATCAAGTAATTTATATCCGGCACAGATGTGTTTTATATGCATTTTTCAATTTATCTTCCTAATTATATTTTTTCACAGATTCAATTCGTATGGAGATGAGTTTCTACTCCCTTAACACATGTTGCTGGCAGTGGAGGGAGGGAGAGTAGGATGAAACCGTTAAGTAGATTTTCCACCAAGCCC
The DNA here is from genome assembly GCF_049115385.1 of Moschus berezovskii. Lineage (NCBI taxonomy): Eukaryota > Metazoa > Chordata > Mammalia > Artiodactyla > Moschidae > Moschus > Moschus berezovskii. The sequence goes on from NC_142471.1 coordinate 34,213,028, forward strand.
GTCACCCATCACTGTCACTGGGAGCTCGCAGGGCTGGGGGCTTGACGGGGGCCTCCTTGGTTTATGATCACTGAGTCTGACTCTCACACACAGATGGGACAGGCCTTCCAGCGGGGCAGTGCACACGGTCTGGCACCTCTGTGCCGCAAGCCACAGGCAGCTGGGCACAGGGGCACCCCAGGCCTTGCCGGGAACACTTTCTCCCAGGACTGCGCACTTCCCAGCAGGGTTCTGTTCCAGGGAAAGATTCCACGGCCCTGGTGTTGCGCACAGGCCGGCAGGCCTCCACCAAAACGCACACCTGTGTTGGCAGCGGGGCCATGGAACAGGGCCTGGAAAACATCGGCCCATGCCTCAGTGAAGGAACAGAGACCCAATATAGCTCAGCCCAGACCTAGCTGGGCTGCTGACCCCACTACCCTGTCCTGAAATCCTCTCTGGCCGGGTCCTTGATATCACCTCCGTGTCCTGAAACCCCAGGCCCCCAGAGACCACACAGAGCCCTTCACTTCCTCCTGGTGGCTTTCCTCCAGGGGAAATCTGAACTCACTTCTCCTGGCCCCTCTGTCCCTTGCAAGGGAGCAGGGGACACACAGTGCCACAGCCCAGAAGGAAACTCCACAGGGAATCAGTCAAAAGACAGACACTAAAATTACATTTTCTCACTCCCTTCTCATTTGGAGGGAAGTCTGTGTGAGGCTGGCTGTGATCACACACTCTCTGTGGAAGTGAGAGAGCCATCTCGACTGCCTCCTCCTCCTCCTGCTGTTTCTTCTTCTGTCCCCTCTCCAGGCCTGCAAGGCCTCCCTCCTCCACTGAACCCTCAGCTCACTGCCTCCCACTGACTTCCTGTGTGCCAGGGGGTCCCAGCTTCCAGACACCTGTGGAAAGCCCTTGTCCACCAGCCAGGAAAGGGTGAGCGTGGCCCCTGCCCTACACAGATACTCAGGATACAGGAAGCAGGGGAAGTAGACAGTGTTTGGACAGAAGATACCTCACACAGGATAAGAACAAGGGAACATTCCAGCTTCTAAGAGTCTATAAATACTTTGGTTCAAGGTCCAAAGCTACTAGCCTCTTCAAAACCCCAAAATATATGGAGTCCCAGGCCACTCCTATCGCCTTCTTCTGGGAAAGTTCACACAAGAAAGTTATATCTCAAGATTCTCAGACACGTGTTCCTTCTCCAAGTGCCACTTGGCTCCCAAACTGCCTGAATGTATCCACAAGAAAGAGAAAGGGACAGGCTGACTCTGAGAAATGATTGTCCACCATGCAGTTGCTGGCCCCTTCAGGCCTCCTTCACATTTCAAAATATTACTGATAAGTGGTTACTTGCCAGGGAAGCACACAGACAACCTCGAGGATGTTGAAACAGACCTGGACAGTTGAACCAAACCTGACTCTTACAACTAAAATTATTGTGTTCCTTTATAGGGCAGCTCCCTGGTAATGAATCCCTGGTAATGAATCCGCCTGAAATTCAGGAGATCCAGGTTCGATCCCCAGGTCAGAAAGATCCGCTGGAGAAGGGAACGACAACCCACTCCAGTATTCTTGCCTGGAGAATTCCACAGACAGAGGAACCTGGAGGGCTACAGTCCATGGGGTTGCAAAGAGTCGGACACGACTGAATGACTAACATTTTCACTTCTCATAGGGCACCCACTGTATGTACCTACCAACCCCCATCCAGTGCTCCAGCGGCCATGAGACTGGTGTCACCATCCTCTGGTGCAGGTGAGCCCAGGGAGGTTAAGGATCTTGCCCAAGGCCTTTACTTGTAGTGTCCAATGGTCAGTTCATCAATCTAGTCCTAGAAACCACACCAAGCATTTCCCCTAATGAGTGCCTGTAACTCCACAAAGAAATCCAGCCCAGCCTGGATAATCCATCAGAGCCAAAGAAGAAAACTCCTCTGTCAAAGTGAAAGATGCTAATAGCAAGGGTGTTTAGCTGCAAGCATTAAAATTTCCATAAAAAAACTCCCTGTACAAAGATGAAGCTGAAAAAAATCACACTGAATCTGCCTCTTAGAAGCCAGTGCCTCCTGGAATCAGGACATCTACTAAAGAGCCCTCCTGCTTCCCCACCGACCTGCCATCCCCACCCTGACTTATTAAGGAATCATGAGGGCTCAGAAAAAGGAATAGAACTGGTCAATTATATTTTACTCTACCCACTAAACCTGAAATATTATGCCCAAGCTCAGACAGCTCTTGCCTTTCATTTATCTTGGCTTTAAGAAGACAGGGAAGGGGCATGGAGCCAAAAACCCAAGTGTCTGAGCATTCATAGTAATTCAGCCTCACCCAAGACTGGGCTCCCCGATCCAGGCCCACCACTGCATGGCTTTTCCAGATCAATTATAATACGGGGTGACAGCCAGCCTTTCCACACACAGTAAGCCTTCTGCATGGAAAGGCACATGTTTCCAGAACCACCCAGGCCCTCTCCTGAGCAAGTATTCTCACAGAGGGGTTTCGAAGCAGAAACTGGTAAGTCAACATGGAATTGCCATCCCCGTGGATGAACTGACTCAGGCAGTACCCAGAACTTGCAAGACCAAAGGAAATGGGTTGGCTCCAAAGACGATCATTTAGAGCAAGAGTCTGCAAACTAACAGTCCATGGGCCAAATATGGCCCGGTGTTTGTTTTGGTAAATAAAATTTTATTAGAACACAGTCGCAGTCCTCTGCTGTTTATCATCTGTGGCTGATTGCATGCTACAAAGGCACGTTTGAGTAGTTGCAACAGCATAGCCAACAAAGTCTAATTTCCTATGTTACCCTTTATATAAAAAAAAAAAAAATTTTGCAACGCTCAATTTAGAAAAACTTTCAAAAGTGGTTGGGGCTATTTCTTGAGACCTTTCAAGAGCAAATGATATCTCTAGAATATAACTGATACAGTCTTGCATGGAGGAAGAAGGGTGGAAAAAGTGTCTCTGGAGGGTCCTTCCAGCACCATAGGACACCAATAAAGGGACCAGGTGCCTGATAGTCAGTGTCTCAGGTGACAGAAGTCCTGTTTACAGAACAACAACAACCTGTGAATGATAGGAAACCCTCCTACACTGTTGGTGGGGATGGAAATTGTCACAACAATTGTGAAAAACAGTAGGGAGGCTCCTTAAAAAACTAAAAATAGAGCTATCATATGAACCTGCAGCTCTATTTTTAGTTTTTTAGGGAGCCTCCATACTCTTTTTGGGCTTCCCTGGTGGCTCAGATGGTAGAGAATCTGCCTGCAATGCAGGAGACTAGGGTTCGATCTCTGGGTCAGGAAGATACCTTGGAGAAAGGAATGACTCCAGTATTCTGGCCTCTGAAAATTCCTTGGACAGAAGAGCCTGGTGGGCTACAGTCCATAGGGTTGCAAAGAATCAGACACGACTGAGCAACTAACACTTTCACTTCACATGACCCTGTAATCCCACTCTTGGGCATATCCTGGAGAAAAATATTCTTTGAAAGGATACACGCACCCCAATGTCCACTGCAGAACTATTTACAATAGCCAAGACATGGAAACAACCTAAATGTCCATCAACAGATAAATGAATTAAAGATGTGGTACATATATAAAATGAAATATTACTCAGCTATTAAAAAAGGATGAAATAATGCCATTTGCAGAAACATGGATGGATTTACAGATTATTATACTGAGTAAGTTGGCCAGAGAAAGACAAATATCATATGATATCACTGATATGTGGAATTAAAAAAAATACAAATAAACTTATTCCCAGAACAGAAACAGACTCACACAGACTTCAAAAACAAACTTATAGTTACCAAAGAAGGAAGATGGGGGGAAGGATAAATTAGGAGTTTGGGATTAATATATTGATGCGACTTAGCAGCAGCAGCTGCTGCTAAGTCACTTCAGTTGTGTCCAACTCTGTGCGACCCCATAGACGGCAGCCCACCAGGCGCCCCGTCCCTGGGATTCTCCAGGCAAGAACGCTGGAGTGGGTTGCCATTTCCTTCTCCAATGCGTGAAATTAAAAAGTGAAAGTGAAGTCGCTCAGTCGTGTCCGACTCTTCGCGACCCCATGGACTGCAGCCTACCAGGCTCCTCCATCCATGGGATTTTCCAGGCAAGAGTACTGAAGTGGGGTGCCATAAAATAGATAATCAACAAGGACCTACTGTACAGCACAGGATGTCTGAGAAGGAATGGATGCATGTGTACGTATAACTGAATCTGAAACCATCAGAATGCTGTATACCTGAAACTAACACAACACTGTAAATCAACTATGTGTGTGTTAGTCGCCCTGGCGTGTCTGACTGTTTGTGACCCCATGGACTGTAGCCCACCACACTACTCTGTACATGGAATTCTCCAGGCAAGAATACTGGACTGGGTAGCCATTCCCTTCTCCAGGAGATCTTTTCGAACCAGGGATCAAACCGAGGTCTCCTGCATTGCAGGCAGATTCTTTACTGTCTGAGCCACTCTACTCCAATAGAAAATAAAAATTAAATTAAAAAATTTTAAATTAAAACAACAACCACCAGTACACACCTTTGGGAGGTCAAACCAACACACCTGGTATGACTATACATAAGGAATTATGCCTAGATGAAAGAACCATGTACTCAAGCTTTGGTCACCATGGTTAGAGGGAAATGGTGTCCCCTTAAAATTAGTATCTTGGTGGCAGCAGCAAAAAGTGAGAACTTCCCCAAGAAAAAGGTAAAACTGGAGAGAAAGTCACTGACATTCAGAGATCATTGGCCCACTTGATGTATTTTTCTCCATTGCCAATGTAGGAGGGTGAAAGTGCTAGTTTATCCAGGGAGATAACATCTTCACTTTCAGAAGAGGAGGATGCTAAGAGGTGGGAGAGGATGAAGAGGAATGACTGAAGATTCAGGGGCCATAGGGGCCCCGACCCGAGCCAGCCAACAGACTGTCCCAAGCCAGGCAGTGGTGCTCATGGCTGGTCTGCTCACCACCAGGGCCAGGGTAGAGTGAAGAAGAAAGGAAACGAAGGCAGAGACTGAACTGCCTCTGGCAGAAGTCCGGGTGCATCTGGTGGGGAGAACAGGGGTCAGGAAAGAGGGAGGACTGGCCCAGCTACCAGGCAAGATTGGATCACCTCTCCCCACAGGCTCCCATACTGGCTCTGGCTGGAGCTGGGTCTTGCAATGCCTACGGTGTAGACCTGAGCATGTGTGCTCCCCAGGGGTGCCACAGCATCCGGAGCTACCTTCATTCTGCTGCTGGGAGCACTGGAAAGCCCCTGGGGCCTTGGACCCCTCTGGGACTTCACACTGTTCTCTCCTGCCTGGCTGTCTCTGTATCTCTTGGATGAACATACCGATCAACACACAGGTCAGTGTGCCAGCAACACACTGGTCAGCGTGCCTGTCTTGGCACTGTGACCTCACGGAGACCCACAGAACAGAAGAGCTAGAAAAGACTTTGGAAAACATTCCCAAACAAGCACCTCATGCCTCTCCCTAGGGACCCATGTCTAGGGAGAAACAAGGCTGCAGAGTGGCAAGGGATGAGTGGGCTCCTTGTGAGTACATTTTCCCAAATGGGGCACTTTTAAGGTAAGACATTGACGTAACTGTTAAGTCTGGAAAGGAAAGATCCTAAAACAATGTGAGAATAGAACCCTGAGACAAGCAGAGAACACAGTAGTCCATGGTGGGGGAGGGGGGGGTAGTGTACTATTTTTATATGCTGCCCCCTCCAACCCAAGCATGTCCCAACCTCTGCTGCCCAAGCTCTGCCTCCCAGAGGTAAGGCTCCAAGATTTTGGTGTCGGAGATCAACATAGTCACTCAGGGGTCAAACTCAGAATATAAAATTGATTCAAAGATGGAGGGAGGGAGACCAAGATGGTGGAGTAGAAGGACGTGAACTCACATCACCTATAAATACATCAAAAGTACATCTGCACATGGAAAAATTTTCACAGAACACCTGCTGAAAGCTGACAAAGGATCTCTTATACAAGCAAAGCTGCAAGAAAAATACACATGTAACTGGGTAGAACAAAAAAGGGGAAAATGTAGGGAAGACACAATTTTTATAATGAATAAAACACACATCTTAGAAGGACAGAACACCTTGCACAAGTTTATGAAGTATTTTGCACAATGTGGGTGACTCTGAATTTTTCTGCTATATTTGAGGGAAGAGATGGGGGGAGGGCTCATTTACCTTTATCCTTCGCTCCCCTTAAAGGACTTCAGTAGAAAATTCTTAGAAACACCAAATTTCTTTTTTTTTCCAGCTTCTTTGAGAAACAATATTGACCTACAATACTGTGTAAGTTGAACGGTCTTGTTGTACACCCAATCTCTAATGGTCCTATTTTACAGATGAGAAAATTGAGACCCAGAGAAGGCAAAGAATAGAAGCAGACTGGATCCCGAGCCCCTCAACCCCATGATCAATGCTCTTTCCAAGAAAGTATTACCCAAACTTAGGAGCCCCACTCCACAGGGGCCAGGAATTGCTTCCAATTTAACTCACCCTGCCCAGTGACCGGAATGGCACACTTCTAAGATGCAGCCTCAGCTGAATAATTCTGATGGGTACAGTGATGCTCTGAGATTCCAGTCAGGGTTCAGCGGATGCCACAGCTGTGACCCTCCAAGGAAGACCCCTTTCCCTGAGGATGGTATGTGTGGGGCACTGAGGGAGGACCAAGAGCCTCTGGGCCAGCCGGGCCAGCTCAGCTACTGCAGTCACCACTATGACGGCGACGTGTATTTGGAAGTAATCCTCTCCTTGCAGGGATGGTCCTGGTGAGTCCCAAAAAGGGGACACCATGGTTTTCAGCTTCTGATGCCTTCACAGCCCAGTTCCACTGAAAAGTCACAAGTGGTGAGAAGAAGGTCAAATGCCAGTGACAGAGGCGTCCCTGAGGCATCACAGGGCGAACACCACAGAAACAAGCGTTACAAGGAAGTCCCCTGATGGGGAGGGGAGAGCACTCATTCCAGGGAAGCGAGCTGGGTGTCTAGGGGAAGATACGGCTGATGAGCTGCAGGTGAAGGATGAGCAGGACCCTTCTGCCAGGTGACTGCAAGGCAGAGGCACAAGGCCCTTGGTGCTTCTTGGGACTTGATCTGAGCTCAAATAAAACTCGATGGATCAGGGGTCATTTCTGACTCTTATAAGAAGTGAGTATCCAGGACTGAAAACACCACATGTCAGGAGAATTAAAATAAAAAAAAAAACAGATATGTAGACCTTGGAGAAATAACCTGAAAATCAGAATCAAGGAAGGGTCAACCTCTCTTTTAACAGAAAAAAAAAAAAAAAATCATTTACTAAATGACGCTTCAGTGACACCTGCTTTCTTAAGCTTCTCTTTCTGAACTGAATGCAAAAAAACAATGGTAAAACTAAGTTCTTCTGGTTCAGCCAACTTAACGACAAAAAGAATCCAAGAGCCTCTCATAGCTGTAAGCAGAGTCCTATGCCGAGTGTCTTGAATTGTTCCAAGGTCCCAACCCCCAGGCTGGAGTTAAGAATGATGTATGAAGCAATATAAAAACATCATTTTCCATTTGGCACCAAGAACTTGGTATAAAGCTTTGGAGGTTAAACTAAACAGATGAAAAGGGAACAGTACAGAGATCCAAACTCAGCTCCCCTGTGCCCTTTGCATACACATACAAGCCAGAGTGGGGTATCCAGAGATGCAGGTGGTACCAGAGAAGTCAGAAATCTGGGCTGTGTTTGGCGGGGCTCCAGTTCTGTGCTGGAATCAGCTGGGTCAATTCCAATGAACTATCACATTCTTGAGTTACTACCCAAGAATTTACTTAGGCAAACACTGATATTCTACAAAGAATCAGTAGCAAAACACAGGGTTTCAAAAGCATTTTGAGCTCCTCTCAAAGAGGGTTGGACGAGAATCCAGAGTGACTTTGTGCTGTGCCCAGGAAAAGAGTGTGGGTTTCAATTCAGGGTTCCAAGACACTTTCTACCACCTACCATCTGGGGAACTTGGGACCAATCACCCAACCTCACTGAGCCCGTTTCGTCTTCTTTAAAAATAGAATGAGAGTCTTCAAATTGATTAGGAAGAATTAAAAATCATAATTCAGGGGCCAGACCTCTGCCACTTCAAAAGTGCTCCTACAGAAGTGGTTGTGTTGTTGATGAGGAGGAAGGTGGTGATAGAATGAGGCAGAGCTTCCACTCCTCACTCGTCTTAAAGCCATGATCACGCTGCATCAAGTGGGACCAGGGACCCTGGAGATATGGATCAGATCCATCCAGAACTGAGGATCGAGATGACCATGGACACACTCAGCCAAGCGCCCCATACCTAACACCAGGGAGCCATCTTCCATCAACACCCAATGGTCACGCTGCTGGGATACACATCAGTGAGCCAAAAACACCCTAAGAAAACCCAACCACTGGAGCATTTCCCCAGCTCCAGCTTCTGGCCCGTGGACCACAGGCACAGTCATACCCCAGTGCCTCCAGCCCACCTCCCATGCGCCCTGCCAGGACCGAAACCGAAAGGCACGGAGGCAATCAAGCATATGTTCTCTCTGATGGTCCTCTAGCTGCAACAGCTGGTTAGTTGCAGACTAAAATAAATAACTCACTCAGAAAATTCTGGCAATTAAGTCTGGCAAAAGAGCTGGAGATGGAGGCGACATACACTAAGTGAAGAGCAGCACAAGAGGCAGGTTTCTGGGAGGTATGGAGAGCTATGCAAAAAAATTAACTCCAGAGCTGTTTGCAGGGAATCAGGAGCTCTGGGCTCATTATTTCAATCTTGGCAGCTGTCACTCACAGCCAAAAAGCAGCTTAATCTTGCCCTAAAGCTTTCAGAAGCACTAGGAATCAAGGCCCACAATTAGCCCTTTGATGTTGAGTTCATGAATTATGGGCATTCACCAAGTAGGAGGGCGCAAGCTTCTCCTATATGACGTGTGTCCAGGGCATGAAGGATGTCAGATAAATACAAATACTCAGACAGCCAGAAGTGAGAGAAACAAGTCCATAATATTAGCCCAACTGAGTTTACGGGAAACAAGTGTGCAGTTTGATACTGTTTATATGGTGAATGCAAGACTCTTGAGTAGTAACAGAGAATGTAATTCTCGTCCCCTTTAGGGTTTCCAAGATGAACTGAAAATGTAGGAGGAAAAAAACAGTAATAATGTGATATCAGAAGGGTTGGGTAATCTGGCATAACCCCTCCCTGATATTTAAAAAACAAAATCATTGTCGGGCAAGGTTCAGAAATTCATCCCGGGGCTTCCCTGGTGGTCCAGTGATTAAGAATCTGCCTGCCAATGCAGGAGACACAGGTTCGATCCCTGCTCCAGGAAGATCCCACATGCCTTGGAGCACGCTAGAGTCCATGCTTCACAACAAGAGAAGCCACCACAATTATAAGCCTGAGCACTGTAATTCGAGAGTAGCCCCTGCTCACCTCAACTAGAGAAAGCACGCACACAGCAACAAAGACCCAGTGCAGTCAAAAATAAATAATAAACAGAAAAAGAAACTCAGCCTGCCTGCGAAGTGATTTTTTTTCCTCTCGTTACATCATTTTCTGAACAAGTAAGCAAACATCCCAGACTGGAATTAGAGAAAGACTGCACCAGTCACAATGAGGCATTTGAATGTTTAGATGATAAGAAATGCTAAATAATCAAAATAGTAATTAAATAATAATCATTTCTTTCCCCTTGCGCTGAATAATCTTCAAAGCCTTCTCAAGTTCTCAGTCTCACTGGATCTTCACAACAAAGCTGTGGAGCGGGCATTCTTGGTTCTCCTGGTTGGGATAAGGAAAAGGCTTCTCATTTCTCTAGGTAGTAGGTAACTCCTGGAATGTTTGTAATTCTAGTCTTTACAAAAAAGAAGAACACAACGGAAGGACAGGCACCAGGAGTCAGGTGATGCCTGGGTGGCACTTCCCTCAGCTTGTGGACTTGTAGAGTCAGGGGTGCACTGAAGACCACTCCCCTCCCAGCCCTGAGCAGACAGCTATTTTATCAGATCTACTGGATCATAATGATGTCAGGGGAGGGAACCCATCAAAGCCGTGGGACACAGCAACTGAGACCTCGGACCCATGATTCGCCAGCTCGCATGCAGTCCCGGAAAGTGCCTCAGATGACAGGTGTCCTGAGGGAGAGAAGCCGGGCTGCTGGCCAGTTCTAAGAAGATAGGTTGCTACAATACAGCTGGAGTTAACTGGGGACTTTTTTGTCCTTAGGCATGCCCCTCCCAGTTGAGAATACTGCCACATCTCAACAGCCACACTGGACTCCAAATAAGATCACTGCCCATTCACATGGAAGACAGCAGAGGCCCAACATATACCTCAGAAACAGAGGCTAGGAAGTCAGTGTCAAGCCAGGCATCTTGACAGAAGTCCTGGCAGAGTCCCCACTGGGTGAACCTTGGGGCCTCCCCAGGCAATACGCTTTCTAATGAATCTTTCTTCCTTGGGAGTACTTGTGACCTTAGATGGAGATCTGCTGATGCAACTTTATCATAAGACAGCAGTGGACATTCAGGCTCCAGTGCTACACCAAAAATGTGGTGACTGACTTGAAAAGGCCTGATGGGCTATTTTTGCCTGGGACTTCCAGCCCCAAATGTCTAATAATCCTCCATGCCCTTGGTCAGCCCAGCCCCTGTCAACACTCGGGAGGCATTCAGATCACCCTCAGCTGATCCTAAGAGGTGGAGTCTCATGGTGGTCTCTTTAAGACAACTTAAGGCAACAGGCCACGTACCCAGGATTGAAATTCAGATGTCTGCACTGGTGCAGCGCTACCAGTGTTAAAATATTGAAATATTTTTTACATGTTAGTAAGTAGCTTCTGCCCCAGACTCTTGCATGCCCACCACCATTGCCTCTGATCCCTCTCCTGTGACCCCAGACCTCCCCGTGATTCAGCAACTCCTAAGTCACCACCTGGTGGGGCAGGTGGATGCCTCTCCAGAACCAAACTAGTGGCCGGGTGTGCAGCTGAGAAAGGATGTGAATCCCACGCCCACCTCACCTCCCACCCACCGTGTGCCCCATCCACAGTGCTGCAGCTGGGTCGCACCGGTGGAAAGGCTGGAGGCGACAACTTCGCTGAGAACCAGTTGGGACCATACTATCTACTGTTCTCCCCAGCTCTCCTCTTCAGCTAGAAATCCTAACTTCATTCCCACTGGGGCTGGGCATATTGGAGAAGGACCTGTAGCCCTACACATATTGTCACCGTACTTTGGAATCTAAGTGTTACTTGCTCAGTCGTGTCAGAGTCTTTGCAACCCCATGGACTGCAGCTCACCAGACGCCTCTGTGCATAGAATTCTCCAGGCAAGAACACTGGAGTGGGTTACCATGCCCTCCTCCAGGGGATCTTCCCAACCCAGGGATCAAACCCAGGTCTCCTGCAGTGCAGGAGGATTCTTCAATATCTGAGCTACCAGGGAAGCCCTTGTTTTTTAGGAAAAGGTCAAAACAGAAGCAGCATCTCCTGGCTCCACCTCTGCAATTAAATATCTGGTTGGTATCACCCACTAAACATTTCACACAGTCTCTGGTCCAACAACCAGAAGCCACTGCTCCCCCCCACCGCTGTCCCAACAGAACCGCGAAGGCCCTCAACTCTCAATTAGCCTGGTGTTTTCAAACTGCAGACTACAACCCATAAGCAGGTCACAGAATCAGTTTAATAGTTCACGACTGGCATTTTTCAGCTGAAGCAGAAAACAACCTAGCAGCATAGAAAACAGAAAATATTGCATATAGAAAGTGCTACTGCCTACAACTCTGAATTACGTACATGGATGGGTGTGTAGGGTTGAAAAAGAAAATGAATCTCTCATTGTGGGTCCCAAGGGAAAAAATAAAGCCTGGAAGCCCCTGATCTAGCTAATTCCACCCTAACAACGATGAAGAAGCTGAGACTGGAAAAGCAGCATGACCTGTACCAGGAGCATGTAACTGCCTTCCAGTCCATGCAGCCTGCAGCCTTCGCTTCTCTTCTAAGCAGGTCTGACTCCGGACACAGGTGTCGGGTTTCCTGGATGCTAAGTAGCTGGCTCTTCAGCCGTCAAGAGCGGCACTCAAGTGGTCTCTAGTGCGCTGTGACTTCCACCAGCAGACTAAACCTTAGCACCAGGCCTCCTGACTCTGACCAGGATGCTCTGAGAGGAATACACTTCTTGGTCCACCAGGCCCACAGCCAGGCTGGGGCTGGCAACGGTTTGGGCCCAGCCTCCACCTTGAGCCTCCTATGAACTTCCAAAGTGCCTAATGACACCAGCAAGCTGGGGGACCACTGGGCCCAGGGCCTTTCTCAAGTGGAGACTCCAGCAAAGCAACCAGAGCTCTTCATCCAACCTCCCTGTCCCTACAGGTGCACCCCGCATCCACTGGGAAAATGAAGAGTGTGTGACCTTTGGAAGAGCCTAGCCTGGCGTGCTGTGATTCATGGGGTCGCAATGAGTCGGACACGACTGAGCAACTGAACTGAACTGAAGACAAGTGAAAGGCTCTTTCTGTTAACATTATCTCACTCAATACAGAATAAAGCCCTATGATAAAGGTATGTATATAGCGCTTCCCAGGTGGTGCAGTGGTAAAGAATCTGCCTGCCAATGCAGGAGACAGAAGAGATGTGGATTCAGTCTCCGGGTTGGGAAGATGCCCTGGAGTAGGAAATGGCAACCCACTCCAGTATTCTTGCCTGGAAAATTCCATGGGGCCGCAGAGAGTTGGAAATGACTGAATGACTGAGCGCACACACACAGAGCTATACCTTCTACAATGTTTATCCTATTTTAAGCATTTCGCATCAGCTCGGTTCAGTTGCTCAGTCGTGCTCAACTCTTTGCGATCCCATGGACTGCAGCAGGCCAGGCTTCCCTGTCCATCACCACCAGCTCCTGGAGCTTGCTCAAACTCACACCCATCGAGTCGGTGCTGCCATCTAACCATCTCATCCTCTGTTGTCCCCTTCTTTCCCTGCCTTCAGTCTTTCCCAGCATCAGAGTCTTTTCCAATGAGTCAGTTCTACGCATCAGGTGGCCCAAGTATTGGAGTTTCAGCTTCAGCATCAGTCCTTCCAATGAATATTCAGGACTGATCTCCTTTAGGATGGACTGCTTGGATCTCCTTGCAGTCCAAGGGACTCTAAAGAGTCTTCTCCAACACCACAGTTCAAAAGCATCAATTCTTTGACACTAAGCTTTCTTTATGGTTCAGCTCTTACATCCATACATGACTACTGGAAAAACCATCGTTTTGACTAGATGGACCTTTGTTAGCAAAGTAGGGTCTCTGCTTTTTAATATGCTGTCTAGGTTGGTCATAGCTTTTCTTCCAAGGAGCAAGCGTCTTTTATGTTTATCCTATTTTAAGCATTTCATATATTAATATATTATTCAATCTCACCCTCAGTTCAATAAAGTAAATGCTATTAAAATCCCCAGGCCTTCCCTGGTGGTTCAGTGGTAAAGAATCTACCTGCCAATGCAGGAAATGAGGGTTCCATCCCCGGGTCAGGAAGATCCCCTGGAGAATGAAATGGCAAATCACTCCAGTATTCGTGCCTGGGAAGTCCCATGGACAGAGGAGCCCAAGGGGCTACAATCCATGGGGTCACAAAGAGTCAAGACATGACTGTGCAACTAAACAACAATTATAATCCCCATGTTGCAGGCAATGGATTGGGGTAAGAAAAGCTATGTGAGTTGCTCCCTCCATCAGATGGTCAGGGGCCTGGACTAAAGACCCCCTGCAGTGCCAAGCCTTGTGCCTTTAGGAGCTGCCTCGTGGGGAGGTCCAGATCCTATCAGGGAAGGAGCCAGAGGGAGGAAGACATTCACAGAGCTTAGGAAAATGGCTATTTTAACCAGCAGGGGCATTTTTTAAAATGCTATCGCACTTCCCTGGGGGTCCAGGGGTTAAGTCTCTGCACTTCCAGTGTAGGGGGCCCAGGTTCAATTCCTAGTCAGACAACTAAGATCCCACATGCTGCACAGTGCAGACAAAAATAATAATAACAATAAATGTTATAATTTTTTACCAGTACAAACAGCCCAGGTAAGAAAGAGCTAATGCTCTTACTTGAATCTTTGAATTTGGGCTTGCTAATTACAGGGTTGGAGATCTGGAAAGGACCCTAGAGCATATGTGATTCAGCGCGCTCATTTTACTGATGAGGAAACCAAAGCTGCTACGTGAATCATCACACTCAAGGTCACACAGCCAGTACGTGACAGAAATGAAATGAAAACCCAGGGGGCCCGGATTGGGGTTTTGTCCATTGTCCCTGCAAAATTAATACGTGTTGATGTGGATGTCTATAGCCTGGTCCACAGCTGATAATGCCACATCCTAACAATCCCGGGATCCTAAAAGAGGCCAACTACCCAAATGTCCACCAGAGACCTCGCCAGCCTCCCGAGTATTCAGATTTCTAAGTAAATTGTGTGATTTCTAAGTAAATTGAATTGTGTGAATGATTTCAGCACCTATTGAAGGTGGCTTCTAAATTTAGAATTAGCATCCGAGGCAGTCTGTTGCACAAAAGTATACTTCCTCGGGAAGATGTTGTCAGAAACAGTAAAATCTAAATATATAAAACAGTTTCTTCACACCTTAATAATATTGAGCTGCAAAATAGAGTCTCTTAAATAAAATTCTAACCATAATACCCTTCAAAATTAACTACAGTGTCAAGGACTACACAGAATTTTTTTTTTTAATGAAAATTCAAAAGTGTCCTATACTTATTTTCTCATTTATCAACACAATTTTCTAGACTTGGCAGTTATTTCTAGACACCTGTCATTACCCCGTCTAGAGATTTAGCAATTAATCTTTTGGGGTACTAATCTGCACTTTATGTGACAAAAATCACCTTTGAAGAAGCTGAAGCTTCTATTAATTTTAATCACCTCCTCTTTTGCCTGTTCCAATTAGTTGCTGATATTCAATTACACACATCTCTCCTACACTCTGCATATTCAGTTGGACCTGGAGGAGGGAGAGGGGCTTTCACGGAGGACAGCTTAACCAAGGAAACACTGCAAAGCAATAACGTAGTGGGACTCAAAATGGACGTTTCCATGCAACCTTCCATCAAAACGCCTTATCGTCCATTGCCAGAACACATGGAAAAAAAATTACTCTTATGCCCTGAAATTTTCCATTCTTGATCTCAGCCCAAAGGTGACTTTTTTATTTTTAAACTTGAGCAAAAAAAAAAAAAAAGTTCAACTATTTTTGATTCATGCCTGGGCTAAAGAAACACACTTCGTTCTTGTTAAAGCAAGGTAAGATTTTTTTTTTTTAACACGTAGGTAGCTCAAACAGCTAAGCTTCAAAATCCCAAGCATTCCAACCAGCTAGTGTTCACAGCAACAGCACCTTCACTATAATTGCAAAACCAACAATCAATTGCCAGGATGAAAGGGAGCTGGGATTCCATTTTCTATATACCTTGGCTTCAGCTCCACTAAATACTTTAAAGAACCACATGGAATTCTAAAATTTTTAAGCTGAGTGGTGGGGCCTGAAGTTTTTTCCCCCCCTCCTCTCTGGGTGCTAAGGAAACCCAAGAGCTTGTCCAACTCCAGGGAGAGGTGGCAGGTCTCCTGACTGCCTCTCCCCAGGCCTTGCTCATCTGCTCTCTGTTCATCCATCCTATCCAAGTTCAGCCCCCTCCTCACTAGTCCTCTATTCCGTCTAGTCTAGCTCCATCAGCTATTCCCGGTCTCCATGGAGGACAAGGAGTGCCTGGATGAGAAGAGTTAGGAGAACAGTGCACCTTTTATCCTAACCAGCCCGGGTTACCCATGTACCTCTCTGCTCCTTAATGGATGCTCTGGGTTTTGGGTGCAAGAGTCTCCTCTCCACTCTCTCATCCTCCTCTAACACACCTGACACCCACTGCAGGCCCAGGGAGAGTCCACAGCGAAGGGAGTGCATCCATCCACCCTCCTGTGGGGCTGGGCAGCACACATGTGGTAAGACACATGTGGCAGGCTCCAGTCCTGGGTCTGCCACTTATAAACTATGAGCCTTACCTCTCTGCAAACTGGGGCTGATCAAGTCTGTCCTGCCTGTCCCCTACCACTGTTATGAGAATCAGGAGAATCACAAATACGAGCATGCTTTATAATCAGACCGCAATATAAACACATATTCCTATTAATAGGCACACGGTGCAGCAGTGTGGTATGTCCCTTTAGGATAAAGTCCAAGAGATACTGGCAATAAAAGAAAGTAAAATTTTCAGGGCAGAAAACAAGGCGCTGAAAGAGAATAACAGAGACTGGGATCTGTACAGCTCCAGGAAAGAGTGAATTCTCAGTGATGGAGCAATCAGTGAGGGCTTCCTGGAAGAGGAGTCTTTATACACAGCGTGGAGTAGCTTTCACCACACTGATCAAAGGTGCTTTCCTACATGCCCCTACCCTAGACCAAGAGCTCTTCAAGGTCAGGGGACCTATCTTGTATGTCTCTGTCCCTAGCCTCTTCCTGCACCATGAATGCTGAGTGAATGAAAAAATGAATGGAACCCTAAATGAACAAGGAACCTGAACACCTGGGGGAGGAGGAGGGAACCCCAGTTAAGAACAGATGTGTCTTGAGGGCTTGTTCAGGGCACTCTGTGGCCCAGGCCAGGGGGAGTGGGGTTTGGCAGGGGCGGGCTGTGGGGGGTGGGGTAGACGAGGAAGGCGAGGTTGGAAAGGCAGATCAGGGTCTGAGGGCAAAGGGCCTGACTGTGAGGCAGAGGAGCTCAGGCTTCTGAGCCCAGACGGGAGGGAAGGGAGTTCAGGGTGACATCATGAAATCAGCATTCAGGAGATTAATCTGGCAGCTGCGCGCAGGGCGGCCTGGAGAAGGGAGTGAAGTAAATGGAGCAGAGCAGCCAGGAGGCAACTGCAATAACTCAGGCAGGTGGTGAGAGGGGCCAGGATGCCACCGCCTCCCCCGCCCAGTCACGCTTCTGGCAGCACCGGCTCTACGACAGTGGGAGCTCCGTCGAGGGCCACGCTTGGTGACTGTCCTTGCTGGGCTGGACCTCAGATGTCCTCCAGTCCCCGCCTAACACCGGCTTCCCGCGAGTGGTCACCTTCCCCCTCCTGAATCCCTGCAGCGCTGAGCCACTCCATTTTTAGATGACAGCTCCCATAGGACGCGCTCCCTGAAAGGAGATAAACTGTGAGGAGGCAGGGAGGCAGCAACAGAGCTTTCTCTGCGGAGCACACTTCTCCCAAAGTGGCGTCTCCTCAACAATAAAGGTAGTAGGTTCATGTGAAGCTAGGACTGCGATAAAAAGGGGGAGAGAAAAAAGCATGCAAGAAAATGCTGCTGAGTTCAACCTATATTAAAACCATGCCGAGAAGTACAGGGTTTTGCACTATCTTACGGAAACCTGAACAAACTTTTTGGCCAACCCAGTAAATCCTGCTGGTTAAGACTTGGGGGAGGGGAGCTCTGACGTCAGACTACCTTGATTCCGTTCAGCCTCCGCCACTTACCAGCCTGTGACCTCAGACCGCTGGATTCTTTGTGAGTCAATTACCCCCATCTATGCGTGTGTGTTCTCAGTCGCTCAGTCATGTTCGCCTCTTTGCGACCCCATGAATTGTAGCCCACCAGGCTCCTCTGCCCATGGGATTTTCTAGGCAAGAATACTGGAGAGGGTTGCCATGCCCTCTTCCAGGGGATCTTCCTGAACCCCATCTCCTGCATTGGCAGGTGGATTGTTTACCACTGCGCCACCTGGGAAGCCTAGCAAGGAACTAGGGTACACCCTGAACAGCAGATTCAGGGGCCCTGCCTCAGACTCTGGGGAGGAGGCCCTAGAGACTAAGTGTTTAATTTGCTCTCAAAGAGATTCCAAGGCATACCAACACTTGAGAAGGCCACGTGTGAGGCTTCAGTTGGTTCTATTCACATTATTTGGCAGAGCAATTAAAGCGATGTTAATGATCATTCCCACCCAACTGAACAGTCGCAACAATGAGACGAGGTGATGGGTATAGGACTTAGCACTAGGCCTGACGGATAGGTGCCAGTGACCCATAACCATTAGAGTGCTGAGCTGGAGGCTGTCTGCTGAAGCACAAACTCTCCCTAACACCCGAGGCTTATGAGCAAGTCCCGTGCACTGCAGCTGCTCTACAGCAGGTGTGGTGCTGTGAGCGTCTCACCGCCACTGGAATCCCAAGATGAAATGTGCCTCCCCACAGCTCCGATTCTCTTATCAGGGGACACACAGACCCAGTCAATGCCTCTTCCCCATTCCAGACCTTCAGAAACAGCCAGGCAGAGGCTGCCTCTCCACAAAATAGTCTGTCCTCTAAATCTCTGCGTTCCTCTCTTGCTTCGTTTCTCTCACATTCACCCACTGCACAGAGAAGATGAGGCAGCAGAGAGAGGAAAAGAAGAAGAAAATACTTTTTTAATGGACTAGCAAGAGGGGGTCTTGAAGAGTATAGCCCAAACAGATCCCATGGGTTCTGAAGGTCTGTTTAAACGGAATCCCACTAACAGAAAACTGCAGTCCTCTGGGGAATTTCCCCGAATACCACCCCCAGGAGCCCTGCCCCAGGGAAGATGGGGGCTTCACGGCCCTGGGTGTCCAGGGTAGCCACGTGAAAAATCCCGCAGTAGAGACACTTCTCGCCATGCACGAATGCTGTGGGAAGCCTTTGAAAATAAAGTTTCCAGTTACTGCTGGCATTTCCTGCGTGTCCTGCTGCTGGCTGCAGCTGTCCCACGGAAGGCAGGTGACGTCATCCGCAGGACTGACTATGCTGGGTTCCAAGGCCGGGCAGGGCCCGTGTCACTGCAGAGGGGGGACCTGCCATTTCCTGCCTGAGGCCGGCGCTGCTCAGGTTCACGGCCGCCCTTCCTGGATAGAATTCCACTGTCACTATTTGGACTCACACCAGGAAAGGTCCAGAAGCTTTCCCAAAGCCCAGGACAACCCCATTTGACAGTTCCTAAAATCTTACTCTGTGCCAAAGACTGTTCTGGGTTCAGGCAAGCCCAGACGAGACCTACCCCCCAAATCTTTACTGTACTCATTTCCCAGAGCAGAGAAACAAACAAAAAAATAGTCTTGCATTTCTTTGCCAAAGAGAAAGGGAAGAGGAAGGAGACTAAAAAGAAAAGAGCAAAAAGGACGAGAAAAAGAATGCACGCGAAGAAAGTGACAAGAGGAGGGAGAGGTGAAGGGGGAAGGAGGGAAAGGGAAACAGACAGGATGATGGGGACACTCCTGCCCAGGTGCCTCCCATCCCCCACCCTCCTCCCACAGCCCAAGGCACTCAGGCCCTGGGACAGGCCTGGCAGGTCTCCTCCCGGGAGAGCGGACCAAGAGGACAGGACACAGGATGCCTGCAGGGCACTCTAATAGATTGGGCCTGAGCCCTGAAGTAGAGTTCAAGTTCAATGCAAAATTCAGATTTCCCAAGGGCTGGGATTAAGTTAATTGGGGGTAGGATTTGCAGGCTGTATCTGACCAAAATCCGTACTTGTCAGCATATTAACTACACTCAGGCCCATCTCAAAGTCAGAACCGTGCCATCCACCGCCACCCTGGGATGGGAGGCCTAGCCAGGGCCTCGCTACCTGGAACTGACCCCCTCTGGTTGGCAGTCTGACTTCCAGCCATCCCAGCCCCATCCTTAGAGAGCCCCTAGCTTCCAGATGAATGTGTAGCTCCTGAAACATACAAGTCCCTGGGGGAACTCTCAGTGATTATGACACAGTCCCTTCATTCATATGAGGAGCTAATTTAATTAAACAGGAAACTGCAGGACCCTTCTCCAGGGAGAAGGAGGTGGGAAAGAGATGCAGTCTCCAGAACCAAAGGAGGAAACGGGAATCAAGACTCCTGTAAAAACTGTCTAGTTGAACCCTCAGAGCAAACCTGTGGGGTCAGATTACACAAGAGGAAACCAAGAATCTGAGAGGTTAAGAAGTAACCCAAAACGTCACATGGTCGTGAAATGAAAGATTGCCTAGGTTCCATATCTGTTTTCTTTCTAATGCAGTGTGATGCATGCAATGGTACATGTGTGCATGCAAAGTTGATTCAGTCGTGTCTGACTCTGCAACCTAAGGTCTGCAGCCCACCAGGCTCCCCTGTCCATGGGATTCTCCAGGCAAGAATACTGGAGTGGACTGCCATATGCTCTTCCAGGGGCTCTTCCTGACTCAGGGATCGAATCCACCTGCAATGCTGAGTCTCCTGCATCTCCAGCATTGCAGGTGGATTCTTTACTGCTACTGGGGGAACCACTAGGGAAGCCCCCATTCAATGGTACAAAATTGTGCAAATTAACTTTTTAATGTTGTTCTTATTGCAGCCTTATTCAGAATTGCTATCTTGATGCTTCTAATAAGAAGAACCTGTGATGGCACATACCTAGTGCTGAAGACAGTATGTTCAATTTCAGTTATTATATTTTTCATTTCTGGATGTCCTATTTTTCTTCAAATATCTGTAGATCTTTAAAATTAGTATAGTGTTTCCTGCTCATTTTTTTCAATGACTTGTTTTACTTTATTAACATTTAAAGACACTATATATCCCATTGATCTTGTATATAACCCTTGGGGGTCTGATTCCTTTGCTTGTTATTTCTGCTGACTTTCATTCATGTGGACTTGCTTCTTAATCTGTAATTTAGGGTAAAAACTTGTTGTTGGAATGGCTGGGTTTTATCTACGGAATCTTTCAGAGCTTGAACTATGAGTACAGCCCTCCAAAGATGATTCTCATTTGACTCTGACAGGCACAATGTGATGCTACCAACCCCAAATTATATCAAATTAATTTCACAGCTTGGGGTTTCTTGGGCCACACAGGTAGTACAAATTCAAAGCTGAACTGTCACCATAGATCTGTGTTCATGCAAATTTTCACAGGAGACACTGTTTCATTCACCTACCCACCACCAAGCCAAAGTCAAAACAGGTTAAGTCCCCTTGTCTGTTTCCTTGGCTCTCTCTGGCAGGTGTCTGCTGACTATCTGTTCCTTGAGGATGGAGCGTCCCTGGAGGGACTGGTTTTATGTAGAAATCTCATTTTCAACATACCACCCAGCAAGCGCCTAAAGTTTGTCTCCTGAGCCTTGGGAAAAGCCACACTTTCAATCCTGGCTTAAAGTCTGACATGCCCTCAGCCTGATTTCTTTTAGACATCTCCAAGTATTTCTCAGAGCTTGCATCTGTGCCATCTCCTGCAGCTAAATGAACACTGCGTACGCCTTCCTCTAGTCTCAGGAGCCCAGAGTTCCCAGGGCCCTTGAAGGTATAAGCTGTAAAAACTTTGAAGTTCTGAAGCCTTTACTGGGAAAGAGAAAAAGCTGCAGCAGCAGAGAGGTTTAATGACCTGCAAGACTAATAGAAAGAAAACTGCACACCATTCTGCAGTCAGCATTTTCGAGGAAGGGGGCAGCTGAATATTTTAAAGAAGGAAGAACAAAGAGGAAGGAAATAGTAAAACAGAGCAGAGGAGATATGAGAAGAGTCTACAACGAATGTAGAGACATTCCTCTCACTCCCGTTTTATTTAGCTTCATTATTCCTCATCTGCGGCTCAGCAAAATAAAGTGACACATTTTCAGCCTACACACACACTTACACACGATGTGGGCCTTTGTTATAGTTAGAAATAAGTGCATGGTTAGAGACTACAATTCAATTATCTCAGAAACCACACCGAACACCTTGCTTACACCTCAGGACAACTCTAGTTTCCCAAATGCTTTCATAGCCATCAGTCACATCTCCCCAACAAAGCCCTCTGAGCTTAATGTTGTAGCTGTTAACAGACAACTTTCTGATAGCTGGTCCTCTGCACTTTCTGCCACCTGGCACTTCTTCCCCTCAATAAACATTCATTGATTAATCAGTAACACAGTCACACACACACACACACACACACACATCAAATATATCTACAGGTCCACAATGCCTTATCCAAAAACCTGGGAGCCAGATGTGTTTTAGAATTTGATTTCAGATTTTAGAAAATTAATTGTGTTTCTGTGGGGTTTGGACCACATGACCCAGCCACATGCACCCCCATTTCTTCAGGGAGACTACCCACTCTTCACACTGAGCTGGATGAACAAAGATCATCATTAGTCGCACATGAGTTCAGGGCAGGTTTGCCTCCAGATTATGTAAAAGCTTTCACTTTTCAGAGCTTTGGGAATTTCGGAACTGTGAACCAGGGGCTGTGAGCCCAGATAAATGAGTTCTTTCTCAAAATGCCTACCCTGGAATCCACATCCCCCAATCTTGAGACTAGGCCTCAGAATCCACACCAAAGATCAGCTACCTGGAGAGGCAGCAAGTACGTGGACGAGTGACGGCCAGAGAGAGCTTGGCAATTAGACTTACTTTTCAGGGAGGCTGTTGCTTCCCAGTCCTTGACTGGATTTCCTCCACTCAGACTAGGGATGCAATGAAATGAGTCTAATCCAACAAGCACAACACAGGGGAAAGCATGACCATCGAGCAAAATACAAGTAGTACTGCAGTCTGAGATGATGTGGTTTTTGTTATGGTCTGCAGTACAGCTCAGAAAACTCAAGCTTTCAGTAATACTGTACAAGAACTTGTCTAAAATCACAGCAGCAATGTCTACCTAGCTGAACCACAGTTACTCCATTTTGACTCAAGTGCATCCCCCTCAATGGACAAAGCAGATGTACAGTGCATGTTTGACAGGCCACAAAATAGGCCACTCTGGTCAGTAAAGTTTAAGTTAAACCATGTATAAGCCAAAATGACTTCCCCACACATGAAGATTTTCCCATCAAGTTTCCTTCTGATTGCAAGTCTTTCAATAGACCAAAGTATATGTCCCTCAAAGTCGGGATGAATGTTGCTTGCTTGCCCTGGGTCCAGATCATCATGTTCCTTGGTGCTTTGTTGTTGCTGTTTAGTGGGTAAGTCATCTCCAGCTCTTTCATGACTCCATGAACTGTAGCCCACCAGGCTTCTCTGTCCATGGGATTTTTCAGCAAGAATACTGGAACAGGTTGCCATTTCCTCCTCCAGGGGATCTTCCCAACCCAGGGGTCAAATCTGTGTCTCCTGCTTGGCAGGTGGATTCTCTACCACCTGCTAGACCACTTTTATATTTGCCTAGTTATTCATATTGAGGGGGAACCAATCAGATATTGCAAACAAGCTCAGAGGCATGTTGATGGGAAAATATTTTAAAGGCTATATACATTTTATCAATCATGCCAAATGGTGAACATGTGTTTTCAGCAGCAGACTCAAAGCAAGCAGTGACATGTGTCATGAGCAGCTATACTCTGTGAC
The DNA here is from genome assembly GCF_049115385.1 of Moschus berezovskii. Classification (NCBI taxonomy): domain Eukaryota; kingdom Metazoa; phylum Chordata; class Mammalia; order Artiodactyla; family Moschidae; genus Moschus; species Moschus berezovskii. The sequence goes on from NC_142471.1 coordinate 34,236,364, forward strand.
AACTTCACTAAAGAATTCTCTCTCCATCCTGAACATCAGGGCAAAAATATGGCCAACACAGTAACTGTCACAAATATAGACCTCAATCAGCAGAACTAGAATTTAATATTCACTGAAACACAATATTTTTCTCTCTGAAGTTACCCACATCTCCACCAAACAGAGCCAAATTAAGACTAATTTATTTGTAAAACAAATATGGTCAGTTGACCACATAGCTTGCTCCAAACTGCCCGTGGTGAAATTCCTCAGAAGGCATCTCAGACTGAATTCCCCAAAAGCCTCTCAAGGTCAGGAAAGTCATGCCAAAAGCCTGACATGACGCTCTTCCTTGGTGGATGTCTCTCTTTGAGAGGTCCCCAAAATATTAAAAATTCCTGCACATGCCAGGAAACAGACTTTCCCATGCACCTGGGAAGGCTGCTCAGAACTCAAGCAGCTCCAAGTTCTGGAGGGGATAGGAAAAAAGAAAAGAAAAATGTTTAAATTCTACCCACAGGTTTGGCGTACCCAATCAATGTAAGTCTTAACGAATTTGAGGGGAAGGGCTTCCCTATAAATGGAAAACAGATCAAAACCAGTAATATTCCAGACAAAAACCATAAAGATTATAACCACACTGACCACTCCACTCAGCAACCAATCCTTTTCCCTTTTTATGAAGCCATCAGGTTTCTCCATTAGGATTCTTTACTTTCTTACCCAGTTCAGCAGTATAATCTGAAGTTGATCAGAGACCTGTACTTATCAGAAGGTATCCTTATGAAAGTTCTTGAAGATGAAGCACTTTTGCAAAAGTATCAAAGTACAACTGTCTATATATGACAAAAGATTTAAAAGGGTGGTTAAATGCCTGGTTACAACGTAATTGATAAAGCAAACTTATCTAGAATAACTAGAAATATAACTGATTATAACTTAACCCTTAAAAAATCTTAATCTCTGGCAAAAACTAAGAAGCAAGTAATTGTTAACTGTTTATCATACCAGCATTTCCTGTTTGGAAAACTTATGCTTTAGCCTTCCTCTCCTATGAAGGCAAAGGCAGGTCAACTTGGACCCATCCAGCAATGCACGTTTCAATATTTTATCCTATTTGAAATAACCCAGCTAGTTAATGAATTCTCTACATTTAACTTAGTTTACTTTCAAGTTACCAGTGTCTAGAGAGACTATCATTGACAGACAGTCCCCAAACATAATCATACAGATTTCCCAAAGTTGTACGATGTTAAAGAATCAGCCTGCCAATGCAGGAGACACAAGAGACCGTGGATTTGATCCCTGGGTCGGGCAGACACCCTGGAGTAGGAAATAGCAACCCGCTCCAGTATTCCTGCCTGGAAAATTCCATTGACAGAGGAGCCCAGTGGGCTACAGTCCATGGGGTCGCAAAGAATCAGGCACGATTGAGACTAAGCAACTGAGCGCACAGCACAAACATAATTATTCCTATAAAGACTTTTCTCATTTTTCTTCACTCTTAGAGATCACCTAGGATCTTAAATTAAAATTCCCAAGATTCCAGGTAGAACACTTGCATCTCAAAGGCACAAGAGCAGAAACACCAATTCCTTCTAAAAAGCTGGCCTAACCAATTACAAAAGGCTCACTTTGATACAACAGCAGAGTAAATAAGGGTCATTGTTCTCCAAATCTCTTGGTGGTCCCCATTCATCAAGGATAGCCCCCACAGGGCCCCATGTACAAGTGGACAGCCACCCTAGGATTTCCCCTGCACCCTTTGGGCTCCATGTTTTAGTGAAATCAAGCAGGACTCTATGGTCCCTCCCCACCATGTCCTCTGCCTGCCTTTTGTCTGTAGAAAAAATTCTGCCAAAGAATAAGTTTAATCAGAGTAGTGAGAAAATGCAGAAAAAAAGCTTTCAAATGGAACAAAAGAGTAGTTTAGTCAGTAAGCATCGTCAAGAACCTTCAGTTCCTTCTCAAGGGCTACAGATAATATTCTGAGCCACAGTCTGTGAGCTGTCTTACAGAGACTGAAACCCCCACCAGGTGGAGAAGTTAAGAACATGATGACCAGACTGTAGCCATGACATAAGTTGCCACAATTCTGAGAACTGGCATCAAAGCAATGGGAACAACCAACCCTGGAACTGAAGATTAACTGTACTTAAAACAATTAAGATGACGCTGGTCAAACCATCACACAACCAATTTCAAGATGATTGTCAGAGCTGATAGTCCTGTTTCTATATGTAGCTCCCTCCATCTATACATGCTGTTGTCTTCTGGTTGTTAAGGGCAGGGAACCAACCTTTGGGCAGGAGTCTACCCTCCCCTCGAGCTGCCCGGCCTTTGAAATAAAGCACACCTTCCTTTCCACCAATCTTGCCTCCTTATTGGCTTTTGAGAAGTGAGCAGCCAGACCCCACCTTCAGTAACATTAGTGGGTGGGTACCCAGGGATTACCCCTACAACTCTTGGACCCCACTTGTTAGTGGACAGCCGTCACAGCTTTCCCTTTCCCTCAGGTCCTTATTTCCCAACATCTCGGTGCTCAAGGGAATTTTCTCGGTCTCTGGACTGACCCCATCAATTATTGGGGTACCCACAGGCCTACAAGCCCTGTATTCACTCAACTTCAAGACCTAAGGAAAAGCCTGGAGTCTGAGACAGAGATACCGATGATTTAATGGATGGGAGGGCAAGGTGCGGGGTGACTTACAAGCCTGAAGCAAGGTCCTGGAGTGACACCCCACCCCGCATGGCAGACAGCAGGTAGAAAGAGGCAGCAGGCTTCTCTCCGGGGGAGGGGGAGGGGAAGGACACCAGTTAAAGGTAATTGACATCAGGTGGGCTCATCAGTTACTAGGGAAACTAACAGAGGGACACATCCCTCGCGGCCTCTTTAATAAGTTACAGGTGGAGATGCTCTGATCTAAAGATTAGAGCAATTCCTAGCTGGAGATGGGGCAAGCACATATAGGAAGGTCAGGTGAGTAGGGTGCAGATGAAGCAGGGATACAGAGAAAGAAAACAGCCATCTAGGGTGGCCAGATCATACCCTGTGCTAGATAATTCCCTGTGAACCTTTCCAGAACAGATATCCTGTGGATCATTTTTCTGGTGTTACATAATCCAGGTATTCTGAATGAAGTCATTGCCAATCGGAAAACAAGAAGAAGTTTCACTAAACCTTTTGTTTTTCAAGATATGCTTTAACCACTGGGACCTTATTTTGAATTTTGTCTCTGCTGCTCACCCACTGTGATTCCTGGGCATGTACCTAACCTCTGGGCCTTGGTTTCCCCGTCTGTGACATACAGAGGTTGACCAGCAGAAACCCTTGAAAGCAAGAATCAGATAGAACTTTGCAACTGAAGAATAAATGTATTAAAAATGGGAGCGGTAACAGCACCTAGCTTATGGGGCGGCTGTTGACGATCACATGAGGTAACAGTAGAATAGCGCCTCCAGGCACATGGGAAGTACCAGGTCATCTCATTTTTTAACATTCGGTTACGATCACATTCCACATCCAGTTTCGAATCCAGTGTACACTGCACAAGCAGCTTGCCCTTCTGTAGTTGGAACTAACGGCTATTTCCATGAGCCCCTAGGTGCTGGCAACCATAACCACCACCCTTTCTCCTGCCTCGTCCCAGCCCTTGGAAGGCTCAGCTCGCCCCTCCGTAAATCACAACCAGAACCCTGTGTTTGTTACCTAGCTTCCTGGGAGACGGGCAGTGGCATAGCAGAGGGATTACTCTGGGTAAATATTTCTGTAAACTTCATTCTTGCCCCCACCAGCGCTCAGAGCTAGTGGGCTCAGCTCCCCAACAACCCTTCCCTCCTATTCAAAGGGAGCCCAAATGGGTAAACTTTATCATCTCCCCAACACTGAGCAAAAGGACCCCACCAAGAGCGAGCCCCAGAACCAGGCACTGGAGGCATCGAGGGGCTGCTTGCGCTGGGCTCTCAAGGAACTAGCCATCTCCTTCCCCAAAACAGAGTTACTGCAGCAAGAGGGGGATCACCTTCACAGCAATTACTACTTGGATCAGCCAGCCACCACATTACAATTCTACCCTTGAGGCCATAGTGGACATCCAATCCCAACTCCTCTCAGCACAGTAATCACGGCTGCACCTTTGCTGACAGGGGAAGCCTGTCTCCTGCGTGCTTTCCCGGGTCCCAGACAGCACATGACAGGCTCTCCCAGGCTCCAGGAGTTATCCTACACAATTCTACCCAATTTACAGCTGAGAAAACTGAGACTTAAGTACACGTGCCTAAAGCATTGGTTCTCAATCCTGGCTGCACATGAGACTCACCGGGGGAGCCTCTGATGTTCCCAAAGGCCCTGCCACACTCAGATGCTCTTCGCGACCCAGGTGTTGCCTTTGTTCTTTTTATTTTCCACCGACTGACAGCCCTTGCTCCTGGTTATCAGTCTCAGTGCTTCAGAGCCTCCTGGAGGGCTAGCCCCACCCCAGGGGGTCTCATTCCCCACCTCTGGGGTGGAGCCTGAGGATGTCCATTTCTAACGAGTGAGGCTGATGCTGTTGGTCCAGGGAGAAAAATCAGTGCTCTCCAGTGACCCAGGGAGAGAAGTTAACCTTTGAGAACCAGGCTCACGGCCCATAATAGCCTGAGTGTTTTCAGTTGTGGATTGTTAAGAGTGGCTCCTGGCTTAAGGAGCACTGGTCTACAACAGGGCTCCTCCGATTTCCATGCCCACAGCTGGCACCTTGTTAAAGCAGATGTGGGGCTCAGTAGGTGTGGTTGGTACCCAGGCTGCATGCCTGGACTAGTCTGCCTAAATCCCAGGTGGGAGCTCTGCCCAGGCCTCTCCCTTCAAGCAGGCCCAGGGCCCACAGCTCACCCTTTCCCTGACGGAGATCAGCCTCCTTGACACTTGCACCTGATATCCTTGCTCTGACGCACAGAATAAAGGGAATAGGGTCCCTCTCCCGGGAGAGCTCCCAGGTGTCCTATCTCTACCTCCATGCTCCTGGCTTCTCCATACGAACCGAACAATCCCTGTCCCTTTAGCTCTTCTTCCTACGTCATGACAAACACAACTCCCCACTGGGACGTGCTTCCTAGGTGCCCACTACGTGCTGTGTCCAGGGCTAGGCACACAGAACCCAGTTGGGGCACAAGCATTGCTAAGACATGGTACAGGAGGTCCCCAGCTGTCCAGTGGTTAGGACTCCACGCTTTCACTGCTTTACTGCCGAGGGCCAAGTTCAATCCTGGTTGGGGAATTAAGATCCCACAAGCCACATGGCATGGCCAAAAAAAATAAATAAAAATTTTTAAAAAGAGAAGGTGCCCTGGTGCCCAGGAGGAGGGGCACTGACAGCTGGACAATAAGAACTGCAAAGGAAGGTGACTCAACTGTCATTTTCAGGCTGTTGCCCTCTGTCTGCCCCATTCTCCAGGGGACATAACTACATCAGCCTGGAGATGCTGTGTCTCAGCCAAAGTCACAGGAGAAGAAGAGAATTAACAATAATGAATTGCACTGTTTCACATAACTGTAATAGGCATTGTGCTAAGAGCTCTACAGGTATTATCTCATTTAATCCTGCCAAAACTCCACAAGATGCTTATTACTTACTGCAGAAGAACGGAGACACAGATCGGAGATAGCATGCCTGATGGGAAGTAACAACCGAAATTTCACCTACACTCTTAACTGTCAGACAGCCCCATGTCACCAAAGGCTGGGAGGGCCCTAGAGTGCTCCTCCAAGATCAAGGTTTACACACACGATGGTTATTTCTGGGCAGGTGGAGTATGACTGTCCTCATGCCATTTCATACAGTAATAAATAACCAATAATTTTCTTATTCTTAAGATACAAAGCTTTTTAAAATAATATATATATACACACATAGACTAATATATAATTATATAATAGGATAATTATGTATTATAATGATTAAATACTTATATAAATCTATATATAAAGTACATATACTCGTTTAATTTTATAGCATCCTTATTATGTACATATTATTAAGACCTTTGTTTTATAGATAAGAAAAATTTAAGGACAGAGAGTTTGAGTAACTTTTCCAAGGTCTCACAGATGTGAAAAGCCAAGACTTGAACTCACAGCCTGTTGGCCAAACCATGCTCTAGACTCCACCTCCCCCCACTGGCTTCCTCTGACTTCTCTATAAATTAAAAGCAAAGTTCAAGGCTTCCAGGTGCTTTCTGCGCCCCTAAAGGCTGAATTCTTTGTAGGTACTTTGATAAGTGCCTACTAATAACCAAACAGGTGCTTCCCATCCTATTTATAGCTACCAGCATGGCCAGTGGGCTATAATTAGCACAGCCTCCTGCAGGACTGGAGTTAAATTAAACCAGCTGGATGAGAGGCCAACAGCTTTGGACAATGCCTCGGGCCACCTACAGCCAAGAGCCCCCATGAGACACAGGAGGAGTCTCTTGCAGGAAGCACCCTGCCTCAGCCAGTGGGCCTCTCTCGTGAGTGGTGTGTGGATCCACAGGGTTTCCTAATGGTTTCTACAGGCCTATCTCAGCTCTGGGGGCTGATTTCTCCTGGTTTCCCACCTAAAAAAATCTAAAAATGAGTGATTTATTTTCCTGAGCATCCAGAGTCCAGGATTCTGGTCCTGGCTTGGCATCTGATCAGCCCAGTGACCTAGGGACCCAAGTTCTCTGGATTTCAGTGTTGCCTCTTGAAATGGAGAGGTACCGAGTCTGCAGCAGTTGGTTACATCTCGGGGTTGAGATAGATGGCTGGAGCGTAACAGGTTCATGGTGGATATCTGACTATCCCCGTTTTGCAGAGGAGGATGACTGAGTACAACCCGTGTAGTGACACAGGCCCTGGACTGAGAAAGGCCCCACACTTGGTAGAAGCCACCACCTTCACAGCGTCTGAACAAAGGGCTCACATGCTCGCTGTGCACTCGCCCTTACAACGGTGCAGCTGCTCCTGCTGAAAGCCAGCTGGCCCACACCACACAGCTCACCAGTGACCCCAGGCATCAAACTCGGACACCCGCCTGTCTGACCATGACACAGTTAGCAATTACACCTGTGAACTGCCTCCAGAAGGCAAAGCCACGGCAGATACCAGGATCCATTTGACACTCAAGCCTGAACAAAGGCTCAGTGGCCTGGGCCAATCAGCCCTGAGCCCAAATCTCCTCCTCCTACCACTCTCTCCCTCCATGGGGAGCAGGCATCCCTCCTCACATGGCCATCCCATTTATTCCATGACGACCTTGGTGGTGACTGGGAACATTGCATGGGGGCCACATGGAGGATGGCCTCGGAAGGCCCACCAGCCCCATCCAGTCTGGCCCTGACTACAGATGCACATGCCCCTTGACACGTGAAGGGAAAACTTTAAAGAGCATCTGAGTTTAAGGAGGGGTAGGAGAGAACCACGACAGACACCAGTTCCACAAGCCCATGTCCATCTCCCATATCCGGGCAATAACAGGAAACTTAAACCTCTTTTTGAAAATTCAGTAAACCAAGAGACATGCCCTTAGGATATGGTGCTGAGGCTCCTCTTCTCATATTTTTCAAGGGTTGAGGAGATTGGCAATTTCTCCAGCAAGATCAAACGTGTCTCAACCCAGCCCCACCGGGGCCAATGAGGGGTCTTTCCTCAAGGTCATTGACACAGACACTGAGCCCGGTGCATGGCCCTGGAGCTAACGGGCCTGGGGTTGAATTCTCCCCAACCCCAGCCCATTCCCAGCCTTGACACTCACTAGCGGAATGCACTTGGCAAGTCACTTAGCCTCCTAGATCCTCCTCTTCCTCCTCCGTAAAACAGAAATAACCAAGTCTATCAGACAGGGTTGTTATGAGGCATAAACATGTTAATATGCATGGAATAAGAGCCTAACAACTGCTAACAATTAGTATTAATATCATTCTCTTCAAGCTGGAGTTTAGGAACCAGAGGAAATGTACATGCAGCAGGAAACAGCCTCTGCTTGGCCACGCCCTACATCAGTCCCCTCTGGAATCCCCAAGACAAGCAAGCAGCGTTGCCCTCTCTTGACCAACTGCAAGGAAGCACCTGCCCCCACCAGGACATGCATGAGGGCAGCTCTTAGAACTGCGCCCCTCTGGGGGGCCTTGACCTGAGCCATTGAGGTCTTGGCAGACACCCAAGGTGTTTGGTTCCATCTAGCTAAGATGAGACTCTCAGCCGACTTTATTTAACAGATTGTGACTGCTGAGCTATGGGCATGGCCCCAAGGCAGGGGACAAGCAGCCAGCCAGGGAGGCCCTACTTCTTGTGTGCTTTGTCTGCACCCATGCCTGGCCACCAGCCCCATCTGCCAATTTTCAGGGCAAAGGTGACTCTGGCGAGGTGAGAGAATTCCAGCATCTCCATCCCCTCCTGCTTCAGTCTGCAGCACTGTGGGCCTCCAACCATCCTTTGGCTACAAATATCACTCACAGGTCCAGGACTGTCATGGTTAATGGGCATCTACATGCCCAACTCATGAGCAAGGCTACTCCGACTGACCTCTGACCACTGAGAGCCTGATCCTCATGGTTTTGCCTGCGGCTCCTTGGTCTTGACCCTTTGCCTGTGCTCCCCGGACTCCCAGGCTGGGTTTCTTCCTTTCAGCCTCATGATGGCCTGACCACAGCTGCCTCCACTCTGAGCAACTGAAGATCATGAGAAGTCAGGTTAATGTATCACTAACCAAGGTTCACAGAACGAAGGATGGGGACACAAATGGCCACTGGAATCCAGGTCCTGACAAACTCAGGCTTACTAGAGCCTGGGTATCATTTCTCACACAGGGACATCAGTGCAGAATGTAGGATCTCCGGGGACTGGTTAACACCGAGAGAGTCTAAACATCCCAAAAAGAAAATGGCTCTACAAGGTTTGGCCTTGGAGCCCATGCTGCTCTAATTTTCTAACATCTGATATCTGAGTAATGATAATAACCAACTTCTTGACAAAAAACCCACCTTTGATTGAAACTGCTCCACCATTCTCTGATCAGTGACTTAACTTTCCATGCGGGCAGAGCAGGGTCAAGGTGAGCCCCAAGTTGTAGGATGATCTCCTTGGCTCTGTGGCAGAAGAAACGGGTGCTGCCTCTTTATTCTTTGAGGTTTACACTGACAGCCCATCCTTGTCACCTGTCTTCCAAGTTCAGTCTCAGCACTGGCCCAACAGGAAAGGCCAACACATCCAACCCCATTTCCTAAAGGTCTGGTCTCCAGCCCTCAATCTTGACCACACCCAGGGAGGAGACACTGGGGAGGTGTAGATTTAAAAGGAATTTTCCATTTCTGCAAACTACTCCAGTATTCTTGCCTGGAAAATTCCATGGACAGAGGAACCTGGCAGGCTACAGTCCATAGGGTCACAAACAGTCAGACATGACTGAGCGTGTGCACACACACACACACACACATCTTTTTCAGATTCATTCCCCATATAGTCCTCACAGAATACCGAGTCGAGTTCCCTGTGCTGTACATAGGTCCCTGTTGGCTGTCTGTTTTGTATGTAGTTGTGTGTATTGTTAATCCCATCTTCCTAATTTATCCCTCCCCTCTCCCTTTCCCCTTTGGTAACCATAAGTTACGGAAGTGACATCCGCTCACCCATGTTTACTGAATTATTACTGGTAAGAGGCAACATATGGAAACAACCAGGCCACATTTGCCAATGTCCACTTTCGGGGGGGTTTGTTCATTTGTTTTTCAATTCTCTATGCCTTGCACTGTGTGCAAACATGAGCTGCCCTCAGTAAACTATTCCTGACCTAATGAACTGAACTGAACTGTTCTCCACTGAAAAAGATAAAGGAATTTTCCATTTCTGAAAAGCCAAGTCTTATTCACAAATGACATATGTTGCAAGGACCTGATTTATGGGATAGGATGATTAACTTGCTTCCTCTTCCATTTGTCATGCTTTATCATCCTTTACCAAGGACCTGACTTGGTGACAACTGGTTGATTTCTTCAGGTACTTAGCTTGGTTACAAAAACCCAGAGGGTAGATCTTTGGTACTTTGCGTGCGTGTGTACTAAGTCACTTCAGTCGTGTCTGATTCTTTCTGACCCTATGGACTATAGCCTGCCAGGCACCTCTGTTCTTGGGATTCTCCAGGCAAGAATACTGGAGTGGGTTGCCATGCCCTCCTCCAGGGGATCTTCCTGACCCAGGGATCCAACCCGCATCTCTTGCATTGGCAGGTAGGTTCTCTGTCACTAATTCCACCTGGGTAGCCCTTTGGTACCACACCAGTCAGCAACTCAAGATCAGAGAATTGCTGTCAGTCTACAGGCTGGTTCTTTTGTAGTCCCTGAATGCCTTGGGCCAGGTTGGGTCCCCACCATCCACTGCGCCTTCTCCCAACAACAAGCACCAATACATGAAAGAAACATTTATCTGTGAACAATTCTTATTTGCTCTCCAGTCATAGAATGTGGTAACTTGAGTTGTGCAATAAATGTTTGCAACAATGGAAGTGCTCCCTGGAGTCTACGCTGTGGGTCATTCAGTTCCAGCCTTTGTCTCTGAAAGAGACACCAAAAAGTGAGTCGGGAGAGGGTTTGGCCATCTATTATCACTTCACAGGTTGGAGGTTTAACATCATCCTTCAGACCCTGAGAAATTCCCCAGAAAAGCCAGCACTCCTAGGTCCTCAAGGCATACCACTGGCTTCCACCTACCTCCCCAGCATCACATCCAGCTCCCTACATGCAGCCCACATTCCTGCCTAAGAGGAACTGGCATTCTTCATTCCCTATACTGCCCAGTCACTTACCCATTCCAGCCCTTTGCATTCTTATCTCACCCAGAAACATCCTCCCTAACCTTCTCTGAGCTGTCCCTCTAAACCCAGAAGGTGCGCTCACTTTCTCCTTAAAATCTCCATAGATCATCTTTGGTACTCAGCCTGCATTTACCATGGAGAAGGCAATGGCAAGCCACTCCAGTACTCTTGCCTAGAAAATCCCATGGATGGAGGAGCCTGGTAGGCTGCAGTCCGTGGGGTCGCTAAGGGTCGGACACGACTGAGCGACTTCACTTTCACTTTTCACTTTCACACATTGGAGAAGGAAATGGCAACCCACTCCAGTGTTCTTGCCTGGAGAATCCCAGAGAAGGGGGAGCCTGGTGGGCTTCCATCTATGGGGTCACACAGAGTCGGACACGACTGAAGTGACTTAGCAGCAGCAGCAGCTGAATTTACCAAGCTCAGGTCACTGGACAGTGTGCTGGATAACGGTAGGACCAAAAGGAGTGAACCATATCCCTGCTCTCAAGCTGCTCACACTCTGGCAAGGGAGGTGAGCAGACAGGTGAAATACTGCACCCTGGGAGAGAAGTGGCAGCACGTGGGGCCGCGGCCCAGACCACAAGCTCCACGTCGGCCGAGCACTCATGAGTCCTGGCATTGTGAGACACCAATTGCGTGAACCTAAGCAGCTCACTTCACTGAAAGCATCTCGGTTGCCTCTTCTATAATTTGAGAACAAAGATGATTCTTACTTCAATGGGCAGCTGTCATGATCAAATAAATTAACACAATTAAAGACAACATTTATTATTCTCAATAACGTCTGTAAGGAGTGATGATAAGCACGGAGAATATTACTTGGTTTTGTCCCAAGCTCTTATCTCATTCTTTTCACTCGAATGGAGCTCTAGTCACATAACGGGCTCTCCAAATATATTCATTAACCTGCCTCGAACATGCTCTGCATGTAAACACCTTTCTCTCTTCCTTTTACCTCTCTCATCTCTGTTTGTTTATAAAATATATATTCTTCAATGATGGGCTCAGATGCAACCTCTGTAAGTCAGCTTATGCGCTTCGTGAATCCCCGGCTGAACAGCCTTCCCGCGCTGTTTTCAGATATCTTCGGCATCCAAGAACACAGGTCTTCACCACCTTTAGTTACACCCTGTCGCGGGTGCGCTGTATGTTCCTTGAGGACAAAGATTAAGCTCACTCATGCCTTCACTCTTCAGCACCAAGATCCCAGGGGTCGAATGGTTACCGCAGTGCCACTTCCGCTGGGGAGCACACCAACATTCCTTTCTGAAACCTCCTTCTCAAAGTACACGAGCCAGACTGGCTTTCTGGAACCTCGTTTTTATCAAAACTAGAAGCCAATTTGACCAAGCACACTTTCTACCACCATGAAATTGAATGCCCAGATCAAACATTCTATTTATCAACACAAATCTTCTATCTCTGCTATATAATAAGTGCCTCAATTTTCATGCAACATTTTTTTTTAAATCAGTATGTAACGCTCTCCACTTGTAAATCGAAAACCAGTCAGTTCAGAACACTAGAGAGATTGCACACCAGACTGTCTTCACTGAAACACCGGGCCACATGGTCACTCCACTGAGCTATTCCCACCTGTGCTCTTGATTCTGAGGAGGACAGAGGAAAACTGATTCGAGCAATCAGACACAGGCTGCAGAGTCTCATGCTTGACAGCCTCATCTTGTGCTCCAAGTGAAACATATCCTGGATCCTACATGAACTCCCCTCCCCACCACACACACACTGCTGTCTATGTTCATTGAAGCATAGCCAAAACCCCCAGTTTCTAGCAGGTAATATAGTCTGTGTTCCATTTCATGAACAAACAGGGATGTAGTAATAAATGATTTGAGCCCCCATCAGTAGATAGTAAACATTACTCTTTATTAAAAAGCTGATAATCCATTCAATTTTTAATATTTATTTGGCTGCATCAGGTCTTAGCTTAGGCATGTGGGACCTCTAGCCCAGACTCTCTAGTTGTAACATGTAGGCATAGTTTCTCTGCAGCATGTGGCATCTTAGTTCCCCAACCAGGAATCGAACCCACATCCCCTGCACTGCAAGGCAGATTCTTAACGACTGGAACACCAGCGAAATCCCCCCACTTAAATTTTTTATAATGAAGCAGTAAGCCTTAATATAATACATTAGAATAATTAAGCCTAATGTTAATGGAGTGAAATCATGAGTGAGGGGAGATCAGTTCTAAAACCTACATTTTTCCCCCAGATAAAGACGCTGATAAGGAAGCAACAGGAGAAAAAAGTTTTTATCCACACACCATCAGAGCACTTATTTGTCAAAGGCAAGGTTCCTACATATGCTTCAGTTCAGTTCAGTTCAGTCGCTCAGTCGTGTCTGACTCTTTGCGACCCCATTAATCACAGCACGCCAGGCCTCCCTGTCCAATATCAACTCCCGGAGTTCACTCAAACTCATGTCCATCGAGTTGGTGATGCCATCCAGCCATCTCATTCTCTGCCGTCCCCTTCTCCTCCCACCCCCAATCCCTCCCAGCATCAGAGTCTTTGCCAGGGAGTCAACTCATTGCATGAGGTGGCCAAAGTATTGGAGTTTCAGCTTTAGCATCAGTCCTTCCAAAGAACAACCAGGATTGATCTCCTTTAGAATGGACTGGTTGGATCTCCTTGCAGTCCAAGGGGACTCTTAAGAGTCTTCTCCAGCACCACACTTCAAAAGCATCAATTCTTCGGCGATCAGCTTTCTTCACAGTCCAACTCTCACATCCATACATGACCACGGGAAAAACCATAGCCTTGACTAGACGGACCTTTGTTGGCTAAGTAATCTCTCTGCTTTTTAATATACTATCCAGGTTGGTCATAACTTTCCTTCCAAGGAGTAAGCGTCTTTCCATTTCATGGCTGCAATAAGCATCCGCAGTGATTTTGGAGCCAAAAAAATAAAGTCTGACTGTTTCCACTGTTTCCCCATCTATTTCCCATGAAGTGATGGGACCAGATGCCATGATCTTTGTTTTCTGAATGTTGAGCTTCAAGCCAACCTTTTCACTCTCCTCTTTCACTGTCATCAAAAGCCTTTTTAGTTCCTCTTCACTTTTTGCCATAAGGGTGGTGCCATCTGCATATCTGAGGTTATTGATATTTTTCCCGACAATCTTGATTCCAGCTTGTGCTTCTTCCAGCCCAGCGTTCCTCATGATGTACTCTGCATAGAAGTTAAATAAACAGGGTGACAATATACAACCTTGACGTACTCCTTTTCCTATCTGGAACCAGTCTGTTGTTCCATGTCCAGTTCTAACTGTTGCTTCCTGACCTAGATGGCTGTAAATATTTAAAGATGTATAGAGAATTCTCCTAAATCGGGCCTCACTGTTGACTCCTAGTTCTGTTTTTATTTAATTGTTTTTGTTGCTTTATCTCTTTCCATTACAGACTGAGAATTGCCTATTTCAGTTACAGTCCTAACCAGGATGAAGGTTTATAACCCTGATGGATGGTCTATAAAGCACTTCTCAGAGTATGACAACATGTTCTAAATGTTCTCATGTTCTAAATAACCCCATACAATGATTCTAAACAAAGCACTGCTTGTAATTATTTGTCTGAAATATCACCTTGCTGCCACATCACTGAAAAGAAGACATGAACACCACATCTGCCTGGAGACCCAGCACCGAGGTTGTGTTGTCACACCGGGTAGAAGGCAAAAACCCCCTTCTGAGGCCACTGAGGACAGGCTCGGGTAAACAGGCAGGAGAACTCGCCGGGCAGAGATGAAACATTTTCACTTCTCTCTGAGCATTTTAAACAGGAAAGCAAAACTCATTCTACAAGTTAAACCCTTTTCTACATTCTTCAGTGTCCAAACAAACTTTTCCCTGGCAGCAGGCACTTCTATGGCTTTGCATTATTGGGATAAGTCAAAGGGGGAGGGAAAAAAGGAGCTTTTGCACTTTTAGGAAGATAAAAGTGAAGAGGACAGAGCTAGGGAGACACGGGATCCTGTCTGGTGAGTGCTCTCAGGGACAGAGTTTCCATGTCTGTGCTGCTAAGCATGCAGGGCTCTAAGGCCATCTTTTTTCAGAATCGGTAGAAGGTATACGTCAGCCCGGCTTACCAGGATAATCCCTGCTTTATAGAGCCTGTTTTGCTTTCCCGAGCACTCACCTATCTTGTATCGATCAACAAGCAAACATTTACAGAGTGTCTCCCAGATGCAGGGCCCGCTTCGGGAGGTAATCTCACCAACAAATCACCTCCCAGCCCTAATCTTCATATAAATGTGCTACTCTGAAAAAAACACAACAACATAAGACCCAGCTCTGCCGTCAAGATGATTTCAGTTTATTTGAGGAGAAAACAGAGAGTCCCAGAAAAAGACAAATATTGCTGTGAAGCACTCTATTTTAACTGAGCGTTCCTCAAACTTGAGTCACCATCATAACCACACTGCTGCTGCTGCTGCTGCTAAGTCACTTCAGTCGTGTCCGACTCTGTGCGACCCCATAGACGGCAGCCCACCAGGCACCCCTGTCCCTGGGATTCTCCAGGCAAGAACACTGGAGTGGGTTGCCATTTCCTTCTCCAATGTGTGAAAGTGAAAAGTGAAAGTGAAGTCGCTCAGTCATGTCTGACTTGTAGCGACCCCATGGACTGCAGCCTACCAGGCTCCTCTGGCCATGGGATTTTCTAGGCAAGAGTCCTGGAGTAGCTTGCCATTGCCTTCTCCGCATAACCACACTAGGAGATTGTTAATGACAAAGAAGCCTGGATTCCCCCCCTGGAAGATTCACTTGCATGGATCTGGGGGGTTAGGGCTTCCACTTGTTTTATGTTTTGTTTTGTTTTTTTTTTAACAAGCATCCACAAGGATTAAAAAATAGCAACAAAAAACACTACACTGGGTGGGTAAATGATAGTTACTCATGCTGGTCAAGGTCAGATGAGTCCAGCAAGGTTAGCATAAAGGGGATCTGCAAAACCAGAGCAGAGAAGCAGAAATGGGAGCGGGGAGGGTTTCAGGGAAAGATACAATAAATATGCAGAAAATTCTGAATGCAGCAGGTAGCACTGAAGAAGTGACAGATCAAGGCAGACAGGTAGGTCAGGGTCAAAATAAGAAGGATCAGGAATACCTACTCTATAACATAGAGAGCTCTGCTCAATATTCGATAATAACCTGAAAGGGAAAAGAACTTGAAACAAGAATAGATACATGTATATGTACAACTGAATCACTCTGCTGTACGCCTGAAACTAGATAACATTATTAATCAACTATACTCTAATATAAAATAAAAAAGTTTAAAAAGAAAAAAGCCCCAGAAAAGGGTCATGAATGAAAGGCCCGGTGAGAATTTTCACCTGTAAGTAAAAAAAAGTCACTGAGAGGGTGGTACCAGGGCAGCAAGGATTTCGGAAAGAGAAATCCAGTGCTGAGCTAGGTTAGACTCATCAAGATCAGAAGCTAGGCCAACAGTCCCAGTAAGATTTCTAGTATCCTGCTCTGACCTCACGATAAATCAATGAACTCACTTTTCTACAGAGAGAAAATTGGGGCACAGAGTGGTCCAACAGCCCTGCACACTCAACCAAGGGACCAACTGACCTACCACCTTTCAACACAGATTTACTGAGCATTTACTATAAGAGAAGAACAGAAGATGCAAAGTGAATGAAGCTCCACTCCTGCCATCCAGAAGCTCACTCTCTGGTGCCAGGGCTGCCAAACTTTCTCTACAAAGGGCCAGATAGTCAAAATTTTGGATTGTGTAGGCTACTGGGTCTCCGGAGCACCTACTTACCTCTGCCACTGTAGTGCAAAAGCAGCCGTGGGCAATACATAAACAAATGGGCACAAATGCGTTTCAATAAAACTTTATTTACAAAAACAGGCAGTGGACCAGATTGGATCTGCAGGCTGTAATTTGCTGATCCCTGATCCCATACACAAATACTTACAAGAGAGGTCTGCTATAGAGCAACTTTGGTTCATAGAAGAAAGAGAGAGCCATTTGGTGACTGTCCAGGGATAGTTAAGGAGGTGACATCTCAGGAGAGATACCCTTTCAAGGTCTTGGTTAAGATGACAAGGGTGAACCAGAAACACCCTCTTGTCTCAACAGTGGTTCTGTGATTTGTATAACATGCTGCCTTCCTGCCCAGGGTGTTCCAACAGCACAAGCAATACCGCCTCTCTAAGCTTGCTGATGCCCACCCCCACCTCCCTTACCTCTAACATCAATTTCTGAATGTCCCTTAAAGGTACTGAAAGTCCTGAATAATTCTGGAAGCTTAAACACTCACACACACATATGTAAACTTTTCTACCATCACTGTGTCATACATCCAAACATAATTTAATTATTTATCTCCCTAAAGGCTTTCTTCCTCCTTCAGAATTTCCCTTTCCGAAAAGACCCCATCTGCTTCCACAGTATCTCAGATACTCTAGAGAGATAGAAACGTTCCACCTGACCAAGGGCCAACCTCAAGAAAAACATGGAGTCAAGAGGAAAGCAAGGGTGGCCGCACACCTCATCTGCCCCCGCTGAGCTGGTGCCAGACAGGAAAACAGAAATAGAGCCATGGAGCCCAACAGCAACACCTCCAAGGTTGCCAGCAGGCAGCAGGCACAGCCCAGGCAAATAAACACATCCAGAAAGCCTGTGCACCATGGGCCGAGTCCAGGCCTCAGAGTGACTCCATCCAAGCCAGCCAAGGTCAACTCTTGTCAAAGGCTTAGTCAGACTCCTCTTCTGGGGGCTCAGACTCCCCTGGCTGAGATCGTTCACGGAACCAAGAAGGCCAGACAAGGCCACAAGAGGTCAACGGGATGGGGCAAAGGCAGGCCAAAGGCACCCACAGTGTGCATATGATGGCTGTGTGTGGCTTGATTCCTGCCAGCGTAAATCTCACCCCACTCCAGCCTGACCTCCTCCTCCACGAAGCCTTCCCAGTTTCTGCTCATTGGCAGTTGCCTCTTTCTCCTCTGAACATCTAGAGCCGTGGCTCTCCAAGTGGGGTCTCTGGACCAGCAGTATCAGCATCACCCAGAAACTTGTTGGCAATGAAAGTTTCCAGGCCCCACCCCAGACCAGGTGAACTGGAAACTCTGCAGGTGAGACTCAGCAATCTGTGTTGTGACAGAGTCTGCTGGGTGAATCTAAAGCAGGCTGGAATCTGGGAACCAGTGATGTAGACTCCAGACTCTAGGCCATTAACTGTCAGCAGCATGGCCACTGGCCCTTCTAGGGCATTTTCCTGGACTTTCGGCCCATAGGGAATATACACGTACTTGAGAGCTTCAGTGCTCAGTGGCCAGCACAGGGTTCCACAGACAGCACATGTTCAGCTAACACGTGTGGAGTTTTATGAACTTGAGCTCATCTATCCCCATCAGGTTATAAAATCACAGAATCTGAGTGACAGAAGAGGACTCAGGGCACACCCACCCCAGCCGCCCACCAAGACTCTGCCAGCACCTGGCCACTCTGGCTTTCTCTCATTCCAGATCAGGTGCCCAGCTAATGCTGGGGAGTTCACCACCTCAGCTGTCACTCGGGGAGTATCAACGCAGCATGGGTGCCAGGCACTCCAGTCGGGGCTGGGGTACATCAGCGAACCAGACAGATCAGGATGCCTGCTCTGGGGAAGCCGACAATCCAGTTCAGGGGGAGACCCATTAGACAGTAAAATAAAATCAGTACATATTACCTATAAGAAGATACAAGACAAAACGTGGGGATACTCTGCAAAAATAACTGGCAAAGCTCATCACAAATGTCCAAGACACAAAAGATGAAGCCATGTCACAGACCGCAAAGGACCCTGCAAGGGAAAAACGGAGTGTGTGGTCTAGTCAGAGACGTTGATAAGAAGCCTGTAAATGAGTGGGTAGCATTACTCCAAGTTCAGTGCTTGGGTTCCAGCCTTGCCCCATTCTGTGGTTACTAAGATGTGGCCAGCAGGGGAAGCTGGGTGAAGTGCAAACAGGAACTGTCCATACTAACTTCCAACTTTTCAGTATATTTTGGATGGTGACTCCAGTCCAGAAAGAGAGGTCAAAGTATAGGGGCAGTGAGAGGTGCATGCTGAAATAGAGGGGTTCCTGTAGACCTCATCTAGAAGGTGACATGGGAGCAAGACCTGGAGGCAGTAAAGGTTCCACCAGGGAAGACATGAATAACGAGTAGGAGGCCAGAGTCAGTTTTGCCAGAACTTCCTCCCACTGGTCCCTATTCTATCCAGAGTAAGCCTGCTGCCCTTTGAACACAGAGCATCCCCCACTCTTCTCTCCAAAGGGGCCCTCCCTGTCCTGCAGCCACACCTCCTGAGAGTGCCTGGTGGCCAGCGTCCCCTCCCCACTCCGGGGAGGGCAGATGGAGAGTCAAGAGGTCAGTAGGGTCTGATTAAGACCTAGGTCAGGAGCAGGGGCACCTCTTCCTGCCTTTATCTGGAATTGCCCTGGTCTCCTTCCCTTGCTGGCCAGCCACTTCACTTCCTGCTCCCTTCTTTCTTGGACCCTGTACCCAACCCTCTTGGCATCTGAGCTTCTCCTGCGAGCACTGTCCGAATTTGCCCAGAACCTCAAGCAGTGGCTCTCTGAGTGGGGTCAGTGTGAGCAAGCGGACATGAGTCAGAGCAGCAACTCCACCTAATGACTAAGGATAAATGTCCCACCCAAAGCTCCTGGTTTCTAGCCTCTTCAAAAGCACAGGCTGCTGCTGCTGCTAAGTTGCTTCAGTCGTGTCCAACTCTGTGCAACCCCATAGACGGCAGCCCACCAGGCTCCCCCGTCCCTGGGATTCTCCAGGCAAGAACACTGGAGTGGGTTGCCATTTCCTATCATAACCTGAAAAGCAAAACCACCCACTCTAGCACTGAGAGTCTGAAGTCTCAGGTTCAGGGGACCTCAAACAAGTCCCTTCCCTCCATGTATGTTTCACTACATACAAAGTAGCAAGGCTGGATTAGTTAATCCCCAAGATTCTTTCCAGCACTAACAATCTATGGTCATTAAGTACCAAAGGAAACTGCACTGTAATTGCAGCTTTGAAGTACATCGGGATACTTCAGATAACGGTAGCAGCAATGAGATCTCCGACCCCAAATGAATCACCACGACTGCAAATAACAGTTGTTACTATTAATATAATACCTTATACTGCAGCGTGCTTTTCCATTTACGAAGCACTTTTATGTACATTATCTCATGTGATCCTTGTAAGAATCCAATAAAAGTGATGGGAAAGAGGGTATTTCTTTTGCATACATTTCTTTTGCACATATCAATTTCAGTGGCCATTCAACTGGAGCAACAGTGCAAAGCCCTGCACACTGGCCTCTTAACACCTCATCTTCATTCTGTAGCTTGCAGCTATATTTGCTACCTTGAGGATCCACACACCCACCTATGACTCTGTCCCTGGAGGCTCTGCCCAGGTTAGTTCAGGTCACTCACCCTACAAGGAAACCCAGGTGCCCACCCTGGAGAAGAAAGCATACACAGTGTGCCCAGAGCCATTTGGCTCAGTCCATCCAGCAGGTTCTTGGAGGCATAGTCCTGACTCAGAGGGGAGGTGAGAGCATCATCCCACATTTGTTTCCCTGCTGCTCGAAATAGAACAGACGAGACATCACAGTTCACATGCTGATCTCACTGCAGCATCAAATGCTTCAAAACAGTTAAATTAAAGGAAATGGAAGCGTGAAGAAGAGAGCCCCAATTTCCACGTTACCATCAGGCAAATGATAACAAAGGGACGGTAGACAGAGTCAAGGCGAGGGACAGTTCCCCTGCGGGCACCAGGTGTGCTACAGTTCTGTCCGGTTCTGTACGGGCCACCTTGGCCTTCCTACCAGTAGCAGTGCTGTCACCCTTCCCCATTCGGCTGGTATGGTCAGAGGGTAAGAACCATCTTCCCCCCTTGTGCCACACACCAGGGTGGGGGATACGCTCAGACCAGCCTCCACTGTCCCCTCACCAAACAGTCCCGTTCTCCCACGCACAGAGGTTGACCCAGGCATGCCCAGAGTAGGTGACTGTTCTGTGTTGTGTCAGAAAGGGCCAGGCAGGTGACAGCTTTGTTCTCGAGCCCACTGTCCCTGCACCTGTGTCAAGACTGAAGTGCCTCGCCTTGCGCAGGTACCAATGTCTCTAGGCTGTAACCCACTCAGCTCCGAAAAGGGTTAAAAACATCCACCTTACCTCTCCCTCACACAGCTGTCAAAGGATGGAGTAAGATCACACTTGAGAAGACAATCTGGAAATGCAAAGTCCCACATGGCACTCAGAGACTATGGCACACCAGGCACTTGGGGTCAGAACCAGCCATCTGGGGCACATGCTGGCCTCCACTGCCCAGCCTCCCTCTGGTCAGCAGCGTGTGGGCAGGGCAGCTGACCCATGAATCCTTCCCTCACACAAGCCCCTTCTCTCTTTTCCCCTCTGGCAGCCTGGGACACAGAGGCAGCCTCTGGGGACCTAGACAGTGCAGAGCCATGGACAGAAGGAACCTGCATCCTTGACCAGACACTTGGGGGGTTGCCTCATCAGGAACACCCACTTGGGTATTAATGATAAATACCACGGAGGTGGGAGATGTCCGTCATTGTGTTAAGTTACCGAAGTGGGTGGTCACTGGAGATAGTAGGGAAACCACCTGGGCCACACAGTGACCAGTGGAGTCACTGCTTCAAAAACTCGGGCAATGGACTTAGCTGCAAATTCAAGCAAAGGGAGACAGACAGCCAAATCTCCTCATATTTCCTCCAACCCATGATAAGATAAAAATGAGACCATACAGGAACTTCCCTGGCAGTCCAGTGGCTAAGACTCCACACTCCCAAGGCAGAGGGCCCAGGTTTGATGCCTGGTCAGGGAACTAGATCCTACATGTCACAACTAAGACCCGACACAGCCATATAAATAAATAAATGTTTAAAATGAGACCGTAAAAATGACGTTCTCAGACTGATGGACACCAGGGTCCAAGAGTTCTGTTATGGCAGAGTTAACCGGTTTGAGGAATAGTCAGCACACATACTTGCCCAAATGCAACCAACCATGATCGAGTTTGTGGTTGAGACCTACTTTCTTTTCGCCACTGCCTAGATTTTCACTCCTGACAATAAAGATGACATGGATCAACCTCTGAATAGTCCGACAGATTAGGTTATCCAATCAGAGTGTCAAATGTCCTCATAATGTGGACAGACTGTGCTGGAAGAGGCCAGACAAGGGACTAATAACTCACCAGGAAAATAAAAAGGACAAAGGATCTGAAAGACAGTAAACAAACATAAAACAGAAACATCTCGACTGATGAAATGTCTGCCCTGACTCCTGAGAAAGAGATACAAAATGAAACATCAGAGAGACACGCCTCACGCATCAGCTTGGCAAAATCAAAACCTGTGACAAGACCCTGTGTGGCCAACGGCACTCTCTTGGATGGGGACACTGGTTCTTCTCCAGAGGGAAGTCGATTTCGTAGTATCTATCAACACATAAGTGGCAAATCCCTTTTGATTCAGTGGTTCTGCTTCTAGAAATCTACCCAAGAGATATCCTCATACATGTGCCAAAAGACTCCTGCACAAGATGACTCATTGTTTGAACTGGGACAGATAGGAAACGGCCTAAGTGCTCAACAGTACAACTCACCCAAGTACATACAGCTATAAAACAGATGAGAAGTCAGCTTCAAAGTTTACGAGATCCCAGTGGGAATGTTGTGGGGGTGGGGTAGGGGTTCAAGCACACACCCACTGCCGTTCTACCCACATGCACAGGCGCATAAGATGAGATACTCAGAGGAAGCCTTATCCTTAAGACATTCCGGGAACACGAGTCAGCACCCCGCGACAAGGTGTGAATCTGTATCCATGCTGCTCCTCAAAATAAGCTGTTGTGCTTATTTTCGTCGTATGGAAAATTAACCGTAATGCAAACAACACAGCAACAGCTGTGTTTTCATCCACTTGGCGATCCTGACGTCACAACCATCAAATGCAAGCTCCCCAAAACAGCAAATGATATTGTTCCCGGCAGCACACTCCGAAAGGCTACACAGCTTCCCCCAAGAGGGAGGTCCAGGGCTGTCCTTTTTTTGTAGGTGTGATTTCCCCTTTTCAGAGCAGCTATTTAGCAACTTGTGTACAAAGCCATCCGAGCCTTAGGAACAGTTCTATCATAGAAAGCAGTCACACAGCCTTTCTGGAGAGAAATCAAATAGTATCGATTAAAATGAAATATACACGTGCCCCAGACCTAGAAATCCCACACTCCTACAAGGAGAATAGAAGGACCAGAACGGAAGGCAAATGTACAGGGTATTTACTACAGTACTGCCCTAGTGGGTAAAGAAACAACCCGAAAGTCCATCGAAGAGAGCGGCTGACAGTGGGGAGAAGGCAGACGGAAGGGGCAAGAGAGGGGACCGGGATTAAGAGGTATACAATACTATGAATAAAATAAATAAGCCACAAAGATATATTGTACAGCACAGGAAATATAGTCAATATTTTACAATAACTTTAAATGGAGTACAATCTATAAAAGTTTTGAATCCCTATGCTACACACCTGAATCTAACGCAGTATCAGAAATCAACTATACCTCAATAAAAATAAGATTAAATGGAGTATAATCTATAAAAGGTTTGAATCCCTGTCTTGTACACCTGAATCTAATATGGTATTGTAAATCAACTATACTTCAATAAAAAATAAGATGTAAGAAACATTAGAAAAAATTTTTTAAGAGAATGGCTAAATCAAGCATTACATGAATATTTGGCAACTGTTTTTATTTATTTATTTATTTATTTATTTTCGGCTGTGCTGGGTCTTCATTGCTGCATTCAGGCCTTCTCCAGTTGCTGCCATCGAGGGCTACTCTTCACTGGAGTCCACAGTCCTCTCACTGCAGCGGCTTCTCTTGTGCAGCACAGGCTCTTGGGCGCATGGGCTCAGTAGTTGCGGCTCATAGGCTTAGTTGCTCCACGGCATATGGAATTTTCCTGGACCAGGGATCGAACCTGCGTCCCCTGGTCTCTGTACAAAGTTTGCCTTCTCAGTAAATTCTACCCTGACAACTTCATTCAAGACTATAAAGGGGGATGGGGGACTTTTTCAACTTTATTTTTCTCAATAGAACTTACCATTGGCTGACACTTTAGATATCTCACTAGTAGATATTTCCTCCTTCCAGACGATAAGCTCCATGAAGGCAGGGATTTTGTCTCTGGCTCACTGAGTATCTCCAGCATCTAGCACAGCTTCTGTCAATTCCACTGAAGGAAGCGAAAACCTGTTTGCACCAGAAGGAATGACTGGCAAAATGTATATGAGGCTTTCACCACCAATGGGGTGAAGCTGCAGCAGACAGCTGTCAAAGAGGAACAAGTCTACCTTTTTTCCTGTGTTGTTATTCCCCCCAGTTGCAGTGAATGTATATTATTGTTATAACCATTGCAGAGGCACTGAATAAAATTAAAAAGGAAAGATGGAAATCGGACTAAGAGGAAGCAGTGGAGGGCGGGCAAGTCAAAATGGAGGCAGAAAGAACCCAGAACACACCCAACAACTACCGCTGGCCTCTGTCTTCCCTCTTTCCATCTCAGGCCAGGCATCCTCAAAGTGAGCCCCACCCAGCATCTCACACACAAGTGTTCTAGGAAGGACAAGATGTTTGCTCATGAAAGAAATCACAGGGACCCCCCTGGTGGTCCAGGGGCTAAGACTCCCTGCTCCCTGTGCAGGGGACATGGGTTCATTCCCGGGTCAGGAAACTAGATCACCCCACATGCCATAACTAAAGAACAAAGATCCTGCATGCCACAACTAAGACCTGGCATAGCCAAACAAATGAAAAGAAATATATATAAAAAGAAATCACAGAGAACACTCTAATACAAATATCAGTGCTTCTGGACCATGGCTCCCACAGAGCCCTGCCTCTGTCAGAGGTGAGCAAGGGGAGATCAGCAGGCAGAAAGGATGAGGGCCGAAGGGGGCAGCTGGGGAGCAGCGCCAGAGAAGGAGCTGAACTCCCCGGGAGGCCAGGTCCCAGTTCTGCCCCCGATGCACAGAGTGACCTTGGGCAAGGTCACTTTAACCTCTCGGAACCACAGATTCCTCCCCTGTGAAAATCAAAACAAAGCTACCTGTCCTTTGTCACAGTGCACACAGACAAGGAGACAGTCACCACCATGGATGCCACGTGGATGATGTCAAAACCCCTCACTGCACAGAGCCCTGGTTTCCTCAACTTTGTTTTCCAGCTTCTTGCCATTGGTCTATGAGAAAGGTATGTATTTTCATACATGACCTTTGGCCACTTGGCTGAACTCTGTCGTTTCTAATAATTTATAGATTCAGAATCTACGATTTCCTCTAACCAGATGATCAGATCACCAGCAAATAATTACGCTTTTATCTCCTCCTGCCTGTTGCTCATGTCTCTCTTGCGTTTCTCCTGTCTTATTGCGCTGGCTCAGACCTACAGTTCAATGGTGAACAACAGAGGTAACAGTGGGGACGCCTGTCTTATTCCTAACTTGAAGGGAATGTGTCCCATGTTTATCTAGTAAGAATAGCATTGGCTACAGATTCTTGTACGTATCCATCACCAAATTTTAAAAATTCCCTTCTGTGCCGAATTTGTGATGTTTTCTCATGAAATGCCAACTGCATTATATTTGAATGCTTTTCCAGCAATTAAAGAGATCATCGCATGATTGTCTCCCCCTTAATATGCTTTTAATTTTCATTTTAACTGAGGTATAGTTGATTTACAATATTGTGTTAGTTTCAAGTGTATAGCACATCAATAAGTGTGTGTGTAATCTTCAGATTCTCTTCCTGTAAAGGTTACTACAAAATATTGAGCACAGTTCCCTGTGCTATACAGTGGGCCCTTAAAGTATTTTAACAGAGGGCTGGACACCCCAACCTAACACTGACTTTTCAAGGTCAAGATCAAGCCTCTGACCCCAGTCATAATGATGCCATTCTACCTCAGCTCTAGAGCTCTCCTAATGGCTCCTTCTCTCTTCAATCCTACAGCTCCCTAAACTAATCTCCTCCACCTCCATCCCAAACACTCATCAGTTCCTAAAATGCCACAGGCCTTCAGCTGTATGAAGGGGATGTCAAGACAAGGTTGAATGTCAACCCATCTCTACGTCATGAAAATTCATCCCACATGGGATGAATTTTTTATGACGTAGAGATGGGTTGACATTCAACTGTGGGAAGGGAACCAATCACATGGTTTTCTCAAGATGAACAGCTCATTATTGTGATGTAAACACTGCACCCTCCACCTTGGCGCATTTCAAGATTCACACAGAACTATTCCAAACTGGAGAGAATACCTCGGGCCTGGGATTGTAGTCAGCTCTCCACTCCCAAGGGTATATAAACAGAGATGGGAATGCTCCCCCTCCTCGATATTGTCATTCAAGGGAGTGGCCCAAGGTCTCTCCATCTCTGAAGTGGGAGAAACAGACAAATCGAAAGGAAAAGGAGGAGCAGGAAGTAGGATGCATTGAGCATTTCCAAGCAGTCTGTACAAATTTCCTCCTGGTCCTCACAACAGACCTTTTAGGTGTTAGGATATATAGAGAAGTTGCTAGCACACACACACACGAACACCCACACACACACACCTTGCTCAAGGTGACAGAGCCCAGGTATGCACCAGGGCCTCTGCTCCACTCCTTACACCTCTTCCAACACCACTCTGCCTCCTGCGACAGGGTGTAAAACCGCTTGGTAAGCTGCCCAACACAGCGGCAGCCACCTAATGGATACTTAATGATTCTGCCCAGACTGAGCTGGTCAAAGGTCCCTCCTGATGAGCAAAGGCAATTTTCTCCTCCACCAAGCCACAGAGAGACTTCACCCTGGCCCTGCTTTTATAGGAGGTCTGACCACGAGGCTTTTATGGCCAGCCCTTTCCACCTTTCCAAAATAAATTCAGAAACATGATCTCATCTGAGCATCACATCTCTTGACAGAGAAGATCACCAAGGCTCACAAGTGAAGGGTCTGCCCAAGGTCCCACAGCTACACCAAGTTCACGTCCAGGGACACCAGGAACCATGATGATCTCCATCCCAACCAAGGCCTCATGGGTGAAAAGAAAAGACAATCTCAAATAGGTCATCAAAGCGCAGCTACAGTTAAGGCTATGTTCAAAGCCAAGTTTGTGCTGTGGATGAATGGGTGATAGGCACTCCACAACTGTTTGGCAACATGGATGAAGAAGCAGACAGCTCATGATTTGACCAATCAAGCACAAATGATGCCATCACCTTAGACTCGGACCACATAACCTTTAACCCTTGAAGTACAAATCTGTGCCTCTTTCGTAATCTAGAAACCAAAGTATCTATTGGTGGCTCCTTCCCACCAGCTCCAGGATGAGGCAGCTCCTGCATTTGGAAGTCACAGTCTAGCTCCAAACATATCTTTATTGTCAGAGGTCATCTCCATGGTCCCTCCCCTCCCCACAGGCCCTGGTAAGCATCAAGGCCACTTCACTGGCCAGTGACTCAACCAGAAACTATGTGGACCTCAAGGCAATTTCTTGGGCTTCAAGAACATGGCCAAAGTCAAGCTGGTCAAGAGATGTAACAAATTATTTGGACCAAGAGCCAAAGCAGAAGGCATAGACCTTGCTAACGCTTATATATCCAGGAAGAACTGAGTTCCCAGCAAGCAACAGTAGATGCCCAGCCCTTGTTCCTTTGTTTGCAAGAAGATTGATGCCACCTAAGGAACTAACTTTGCTTCTCACCAAAACTATACCATACTAGGGGACACCGAGGAATGAGACCATCCTTTATACCATTCACCATTCCAGTTGACTGATGGCCTTCTGGATTTATTCTAGCTTGTGAGGCATAAACTTACCAGCATATGACAGCAAAATCTGATGGCATCTCCCATCTCCACCAGGGCCCTAAAGCCTAGGGTAGGAGAGAAAGACGCCCTTGTGATATGAATGTTCCGGGTTCCAGTGACTCTCATGTCTGTTGCAGACAGAACTGCTCAGAGAAAAGGATAGAGGCTCGCTCTTACAGCATGACATGGAGATCAGAGAGGTCACATGCTGTATGATCCCATTTATATGAAATAACCAGAATAGACAAATCCTAGAAACCGAAAGCAGTCTAGTAGCTGCCAGGCTGGGCAAAAGGAGGCAAAGGAGAGTGACTGCTCAGGGGTAAGGTTTTCCTTTGGTGGGGTGGCGATAAATATGGTCTGGAATTAGATGGTGGTGATGGTTGCACAGCTCTGTGAATATACTCAAAACCAATTTAAATGGGTAATATTTATGATATATAAGTGATGTCTCAATAAAGCTGTGTGATTTTAAATGTTGATGGTGGAGAGGAAATAAAGTGAGTGCACCAAGTTAGGAAGTGCTTCTCTGCCTTACATCTGACCACTGCTCCGGGTCCCCATCCCCTCAGCCCTTGGGGCAGTCCCATAGCTGTGGGACCAGCACCCTACGTGCTGTTCTTCGCTTGTCGCGCTCTCAGCAGGCTCCTCCTGCCAAGCAACCACCCTCATCCTTGCTATGGACTCAAGGCTTCTAAGCAACCACAGCAGGCATGGGAACATTCTCACAACAGCCCCAGGAAACACCTCTGGGAATAGTCATTCATCTGGTAGAGAAGCTGGCTGCTTGGAGCCCAGGAAGGGGGAGGGCATGAAACCAGAGAGACAGCCACCTTCCTCCTAGGAGAAGCGGGAGCTGGCAGGGAGGGAGACCCCGAGTCTGATAGCTGACATCATCATCCTTGTTCTTCCAAGCTGTGTCGAAGGAAAAGTACAGTGTGAGGCTGCAGGCAGGACAGATTTCAGAGCAAAACAAATCAGGCAAAGAAACTGCTAGAGGTTCCATTAGCAAGACAGAGCAAAAAATTGGATTCCCCCATTCCCCCGTTGCCCTTGGGGCCCCTCAAACTGCTAAAAATAAAGCAACAGGCCCTGGTATTTGTGATGCTGGAGTTCTCAGGAGTCCCTGCAGGGCCAGCCTCCCTCTGGACTTCGGTCGATCATCCTTGCCTCCCCTCTCTACCACTTCAGCAAGGATTTCCACAGCACAAGGAGGGGTCCAGGAATGAGAAAAACCTTTCCACTGATCAGGAGGCTGAGATAGATGTCCCACTGAGAATCAAACATGCAGATGATCAACTGAGCATCTATATCAGTGGGGGTGGGGGGATGGGGGATGCAGATCCATTCAATGATTGAACACCCATCCCTACCCTCTGAGGTCCCGGCCACTTTTAGAGGAAGGAGTCATAAATGGGGGGCGGGGGGACTTCCTTCGTGGTCCAATGGTTTACCAACCAACACAAGGTTACCTGCCAACACAAGGACATGGGTTTCCATCCCTCATCCAGAAAGATCCCACATGCTGTGGGGCAACTGAGCCCATGAGCTGCAACTACTGAGCCCATGCTCTGCAATAAGAGAAGACACTGCAATGAGGAGTCCGTGAACCACACCTAGAGAACAGCTCCTGCTCACTGCAACTAGAGAAAGCCTGCATGCAGCAGTGAAGACCCAGCACAGCTAAACATAAATAAATATTCTAAATAAATATTCATAAATAAATTTTTCTAAAAAATGACAACTCCTTTACAAGTACAATCTAGAGTTGAGTTAAAACAAAAGTGAGTGGTGGGGGAGAACAGTTGGGGCAATATGAAAGCCTGAGCTCATGTCCACCCTCTCCAATTACACAGCAGGGAGCACCACCTCTTGCTCCTCCCATAGACCCCCATACTCATGCAGAATCATAGTCTCTTGGAGAAAGAACAGTCTCAGAGCAATACATCTGGTTGATATGAGTGCACACCTTATATCAGATTGCCTGGCTTCCAATCCTGGCTCCAACCCTTCCTAGCAGGGTGACCTTGGACAAGGTACTGAACCTCAGTTCTCTATCTCTAAATGGATGATGCAATATTTCCTACCTCACGGAGTTAATTTGAAGCTCTTACAAAAGTGCTCAGTGCATAAAAACGTGCAATAAGCTCCAGATGTTATTGGGGCCCCACTAACAATGTCTCTCTAAGGAAGCTACCAGCACTGGGGGCTGGGCAACTTTTGTCTGTCCGGGGCTGCCCTATGCATGGCAGGATGTTAACTCTTCCCGGGCCCTGGGAAGTAGCTGCTCACAGTCAAATAAATGCTCCTTTACAACGGGTAGCAGTCAAAGCAGTTGAGTGGGGAAGACAGGATTCACACCATAATTTGTGTGATCCTAAACCCATGCCTTTAACCCTCCACCAAACTGCCTCCTGTAAAATCACAGTGGACACACAGAAAGTCTTTCTGTCAAGGATGGTGAGAAACAGAGAAATAGGAATTGAAATAAAATAAGCCTCTTCAAAAAAAAAACAACTGGCAGTCATCATTCGTTTTTAAAAGTTAACACATTCTACTCTTCAGGTCTTTCGAGGTTACCTGAGGTCAGAGCACAGATACTAGGCGGTCACGCCCTTCCTAAAGATTAGCCGACGGCTCTCATGGGAGGTGGGCACCTGGAAATTCAAGGCTTTTCTCTGAGGGCCTCAGCGTGACTGGAAACCCTGGGTTCTGGCTTTACTGCCTTGGTCCTCCCCAGCCTCCTCCTTTCACAGGCAGCTGGGGGTGGCCACCCTATGCCACTGCAGCCCACAGATGCTCAGGGACACCCCAGAGGGCTGGTCCCACCTGAGGTGAGGCTCCAAGAACAGTGACCCATAAAACAGCCTGGAGGCTGAACACGAGGGAACGGCCATAAAAACTGGCAGTTCTAACTGTGGCCACCTGAGCATCTGGAACAAAGAAGCCGCAGAAGGATGTCCCCCCGACCCCGGCCCGACCAGGACCCCACCCAACTGCCGCCAGGGGACACGGGATGGTCCCCCGAGGCCACCTGGAAAAAGAGGCCCCTCTTGAGCTGCCAGGGGCTGTACGGGAGGCCCTCCTTTAATAAGGTCAAGCAGATGACGCAGGAGAGAGCTGGCACCCTGCCCACTGGCGGGAAGGATTCCGTGAACAGCACCCCCATCTTTCCTAAGCCTAAAAGCGTGCCAGCAAGGTGGGTGGGATTCCCACATTTCAGACTGGGAAACTGAGGCTTGGAGAAATGACACAACTAGGAAGGGACTGCCCTAGGTCTCAAGCCAGGTCAGTCTCCAAACATGAGCTTTGCTCTCCTTCTTCTGAGGTGGCTCCTGGAGAGGCTGGATGGCACGGCTTCACAGCCTGTCAGTCTTCTCTCTGATCAGTGTCCACCGCACACACACACACAACCACACACACACACAGGGCACGTGGGCTTCTTTTGGGATAGCCCCCTGTGGAGTCTCAGGGGAGTGAGCCCCAAGCAGCCTCGCCACACTCTGCCATGGCTGGGGGAGGGGGCAGGCACCATCTCCCACTCCCCTTTCTGGAAAGCTTTTCCACATCCCAGGCCAGGCCCTACAGGCCCTGGAGCTGAAGAAACATGGCAATGTTAATAGAAGCAGCTCATACTTAGGGTGCTTCCTAAATGCCACGTGCTTCCCCCATATTAGCTCACCGCACGGGCACACACTCTATGAAGAGAGGCCCATTTTACAGAAAGCCAACATGTACGGATACGCAGCTTGTCCAAGGTCATGCAGCTGTGAGTGGCAGAGCCAAAGTTGAATCCATGCTCCCCACAACACCACCCCCACTCTGGGGACACAGCCACAGATGCATCCACTCACACCACCTTCCGGCCATGCTGTAAGGGCTGTGGCCTGGGTCTCCTTCTCAGGATCCACCCTCCACCCTTCCCAAAGCCCCCCGGCCTCCCCTGGCACCTTTGCCTTTGTCCCTTTGCAGCTAAAACTGCTAGAAGGCCAGGCTGACTCTAAGTCGGGCTCATCCTGTCCCGTTCCCATTCCTACTGTCAGTAAGGAAAGATGAGACAGTTGGGTACCAGCCCCTCCTCCAGAGAAATGCTCAGACCCCAAAGGTCCTTGACACGGCACCCCTCCTTAGAGTCAAGAAAGACATGTTTGCTTCTGGAAGTTGCCTTTTTCCTAAGTCCTTTCTGGGGCACCAAGTTGAGAGGTACCAAGCAAATGGCACCACTCCATCACTGGCTCCCTTGGTGACCTGGAGCCCTCCTTTTCTGAAGCAGGCAGAGCCATCTGGAATTTACCATGTTCAGTCAACAAACTCGTGTGAAGAGCCATCTTGGTGGTTCCAGTGCCACCTTGGGCACACTGACCAATGTGAAATGCTTCTGAGCATTTCTCTGGAAGACCCTATAAGAACTTCGGGCAACGGCAGTGGCCTTGCCTCATGCCCCCTCCCTGTGACTGTCTCCAATAAATTACCTTAGCCAGCTTCGAGTCTGACTCACCCGACCTGACAGGTGATGTGATGGTGGAAACAAAGACCTGGGTGATGGACTTGGAAGCTAGAGGAAGGAGCCGGAAGACAAGGAATGCAGGTGGCCCCTGGAAGCTGCAAAACGCAAAGAAAGGATGCTCCCCTTGGAGCCTCCAGAAGAAGCAGCCCTGTGAAGCCAATTACAGACTTCTGATCTCCAGGGTTGGAGGAGAATAATTTGTGGTGTCTTAAGCCACTAAATGTATGGTTATTTGTCACAGCAGCAATAAGAAACTAATACACACACTCAGTCCACCTGAGGAGGGAGTGCACTTTCTCCAGACTCAGCACCATACTAGCCATGGGAGGTTAGGCCACGAGCATCAGAGACCCTTTCCTGTCCTCCTAGAGCTTTTGTTTGTTCCCCTCCTCTGTCTCCCCTCCTGTGGCCTGGAATACACTGTCATTGCCTCTCTAAGTCCTCCCCAGCCTTGCAGCTTCCAGCCCACTCCCTCCGTGAAGTATCACTGGAGCCACGGAGAAGTCAAAAAGTACCAACCCCTCTGCACTTTCTTCGCCCACCCTGGCTGGCCAACGCCTCTCTCCTTAGGACTCACTTCTGCAGAGAAACCTTCCCGGGGCCCTGCGGCAGATGAGAACAGACACCTGCACATTCCATGGTCCTTTGTCCCACTCGAGACTTCCGTGTGTGTGTGTATGTGTGTGTGCGTGCACACGTGTGTGTGTAACAGGAGATGGCCTGTTTCATCAGGCCCTGACAACAGGATTACTTGGCCCTGAAGGGAGGGGAGGGATGGTGGATGTCTTGTTCACTCCTGAATCCCCCTCACCCCCATCATCCGATACCCTCTCCCTGGAATGGCTTTATTTCCCAACTCTGCCAGAACACGCCCCCCCAGGACTCTGCAGTCAGGGTTCTACGCTGTGTCTAGATCTTTCCTCCCAACTATACAGACTCCCTGAAGGCAGGAGTCTCATCTTCCCCTCTGTCTACACTCACTGACAGACAGGACTCAACACACTAGTCTACAGAGCTCCCAGGGGCGAGTGACATTGAGCGTTCACCCAGACTAGGACAAGAGTCCCAGGATTTGGCCGACAGCACATTTAAAGATAAAGAGCATGAAAGTCTTTGAATAATCACATTCTTTAAAAAAAATAATAATAAAAGCAGCTGATTGTTACATTTAAGACTAAATCAGAAATAAGAGGAATTCTCAGCTCAAGTCTCAGAACACAAAAAGAGATAAAGCCCCAAACAGATGTCAAAGCCTTCAGGGAGGACTCCCACCAGGACCTTCAGGCGGTGGCCAAACCCTTCCAGAGCAGAGGGTGAGGGTAGAACGCAGCCCCTATGAGGGAGGATCCACTAGGGAAAAGCAGAAACAAGGTGGCAGAGATAACCACCTCCAATGAGTGGACACCGCCGAGTCCCACCCTCGGGCCCACGCCACCTGTGCCTCAGCCTGGAGCAAGTTCTTCACCCCAATTCTGCCCAGGCACCTCTGTCCTCCAGCTGATCTCAGCCCAACAACACCTCCTCAGACAGGCCTTCTCTGGCCACCCACCAAGGGAGCCCCTCGAGCACCCTTGATCTCATCCCCCAGTTTTCTCCGGCATGCTGCTAGAAATAATTCATTTATTGATTGATTATTATCTGCCTGTCCCTGCTCCCAACCCAGCCTTCTTCATTCCTGTCCCCCCAGGACTTCAAACACTGCCTGGTGCATGTGTGTGCTCAAGAAGGCAGAATGATTCCCTGCTGTTCAGATCTGGAAGGTACTGGGGTGCAGAGGCCCCCTCACAGAGCCCCAGTCTGATGGGCCAGCAGTGGAGACTTCCTCTCTCTGTCTCTTTCTCTCTTTCTTGCACAGGATCTCTTTCTTCTCCAGCCAGCCGGCAGCACTGCCCGTTTAATGACGGTTAAGACAGGAATGGAGAATCTTGAGGTCAAGCACAGCAGATGCCAGTTGAAAACAGCTCGCTGGTTAAGTGAAACAGCCAGACACAAAGGCCACATGTTACGGGACTCTGTTTATATGAAAAGTCCAGATAGGCCCATCCACAGAGATAGAAAGCAGATGAGCCAGAGGCTGGGAGGAGGGGAAATGGAGAGTGACTGCCTAGCGGGTTCAGGGCTTCCTTTCGGGGGGATGAAGCTGACCTGTGATTAGATGATGGTACTGAAATTGGATGCTTTAAAAGACTGCATTTTATCTCGGTTAAAAAAGAAAAGGGCGTGCATGCTCAGTGGTGTCTGACTCTTTGTGACCCCATGGACTCCAGCCTACCAGGCTCCTCTGTCCATGGGATTTTCTAGGTAAGAATACTGGAGTGGGATCCCATATCCTTCTCCAGGGGATCTTCCAGACCCAGGGATCAAACCCACATCTCCTGCATTGTGGGGTGGATTCTTTACCACTGCAACATTGAAAACTGCCATGGAGTAGGCAGAATTGCAGGCTCAGAGTCAGACTGTCCAAACTCATCTCCTCATTTAAGCCACAAGCTGTGCGAACTCAGGAAAATTACTTGGCCTCTCTGTACCTCCTCCACTTCCTTCTCTGTAAATGGGGGTAATAACTGTGCCAACCTTGAGAGAGTGTTGTAAAAATTAAATTTGACCCTGATATGTAGGGGACTTTGGTTGACATCTTTCCAAGTGTCCAACTTCCCGTTTTCTTGCAGACCCTATTTTCCATTCAGGGATCTTTAAGGTTCTGAGGATTCTGACTGTACCACCTGGCCTCAGCCTATCCGATT
This sequence comes from Moschus berezovskii, assembly GCF_049115385.1. Taxonomy (NCBI): domain Eukaryota; kingdom Metazoa; phylum Chordata; class Mammalia; order Artiodactyla; family Moschidae; genus Moschus; species Moschus berezovskii. The sequence goes on from NC_142471.1 coordinate 34,271,315, forward strand.
AGATTGACCCTCAGGACCTGTGCAAGGTATGCTAAAGCAAAGATGCTTTGTTTTCTGCCATGCATGAACATAACAGCACGTGTATGCTGGAGCTGTGGCAGCCATCTTGGAAACCAGAGGCAAAGCAACCTCAAGATGTGGCCACTTATAAAGAAAGTAGACTACACAGAAAGAAACTGAATCCTTGGAGCCATTATTGAACCCCTGGATCACACTTCACCTGAAGTCCCTTAAAATCTATGAGCCAACGAAGTCCCTTAAATGTTTCAGCATTTCTGTAAAGTTAGCATTTCTGCTACTAGAAATCAAAAGCCTCATAACTGACGCAGCTACATAAAGTCCTTCATCCTGGGTCTGGCACATAGCAAGTTCTCAAAAGTATGAGCTACTGTGATTTTTTTCTAAACTTATCCTATGCTATTTACCAGGGTCCCAGACATCTAGAGATGAATACTGTTGGCTTATAACTAGATATCGGCTTATCACCTTATAATCAAATTCCATGTCCCTGTGATGGCAAATCACAGACAACTTCACCAAAGATGCTAAAATGAGTGCAGACAACAAGTGCTCTTGGGGTGACAGGACCAGGCAAGCAGGGGGAGGAGGATGAGAGAAGAGAAAGGCAAGCTACCATAATCCAACAGAGGGATCAAAGTCTGCAAAACTGTCGTTACCATAATCCAACAGAGGGGATCAAAGTCTGCAAAGCCGTCAAGCATATTGCCCCCTTACATGACTTAAGCGATTCTACAGCAAAAGCTAAAAGTGGTCAAGGAAGAAGAAGGGAGTCCCAGTGACTTTCTACTGTCTTCTGGCTCCCTCTGCTCCCAAACAAGGGCCAGATTGAAACATACCCCATCCAAGAACATATGGAGGAAACCACACATCAGGGCTCAGCAGCAGGTTTTATTACCACAAACCCCAAAGACAAGGCACGTATTCCACAAATGTGGCCAGAGACAGCACATCCTAAAACATGTGCACAAAGCTGGGTAAACTATTCAAGGAGTCTAGTCAATTTCCCTTCCCCTAATTTCTTTTCTTCTTCCCTCTTTTCCTCCCAGTGCAGTAAGAATGTGATGCATGAAACCATTCTTCTTCAGAACCCAGGGGCAGGTGGGAAGCCACAAATCCAGAGAAAGCAAAATGTAAATGATGCAAAAAGAGATCAAGATCCATGAATATTCATCTTCCTTCCCCTTATGACGGAAACCAGATTTGAGAAGGATCATCGAGCTCCATTTCCTCTGAATTCCTCAGAGGAATTCACGGTCGGCTTCTCGTCTTTCTACCTGAACACAGAACGTGAGGAAGGGTTCTCGCTTCCAGGAACTGGTGGCTACCCAGGTATGTATATACGTAACTTGAAATTCATGCACCTCGATATTTAAGATCCGTGTGTGCCCTGTGTGTATTTAGACCTCTATTTTAAAAGTGAAAGTCAAAAGATTGGCAGATTGATTCTCATCCTTCAAGGCATGTTTCAAATGTGACGTTCTAGTGGGGAGAGCCTTCCTCTTTCACCACTGAGAATGAGTCCCTGCCTCCTCACCTTGTCCTGCACACATCTCTGACATAGCTCCTAGCCCCAAACAAAACGATGAAAGTGAAGAGTCCTCTAGAGGCTGTTCCCTCCCAGTAAGACAAGCGTGGGGCTGATTCATTTCTGGATCTGCTGCATGAGGCAAAGGCTTATAGTAATTGTTTGTTGTGGGAATAATTTCAAATGGTCTGGAACTCTGCCCCACACAACAGGACTTGAAGCTCTCAAGGTCTGTGTCTTCCAGCTCCAGGGACATCTATGTGACCCCAGAGGGGTGAATTAACCTCTCTGAGTCTCAGCTCCTGAACTGCACCTGCCCTTCAAGGCTGCTGTGAGAATTTTATCAGCTAAGATGTAGTAGCCGTGTATGGATGTGAGAGTTGGAACATAAAGAAGCACCAAAGAATTGATGCTTTCAAACTGTCGTGCTGGAGAAGACTCTTGAGAGTTCCTTGGACAGCAAGGAGATCAAACCAGACAATCCTAAAGGGAATCAGTTTTGAATACTCGTTGGGAAGACTGATACTGCAGCTCTAATACTTTGGTCAGCTGACGAGCTGACTCATTGGAAAAGACCCTGATGCTGGGAAAGATTGCGGGCCGGAAGAGAAGACAGCAACAGAGGATGAGATGGCTGGATGGCATCACTGGCTCAATGGACATGAGTTTGAACAAACTCTGGGAGACAGTGAAGGACAGGGAAGCCTGGCGTGCTGCAGTCCATTGGGTCGCAAAGAGTTGAACACAACTTAGCCACTGAACAACAACAAAGATGCAAGGCAGCCAGCTCAGAAGGCAATGCGTTTTAAGCTCTCAAGAAACAGCAAGTCCCCTGCCCCAACCTTCTCCCTGTCACAGGACAGGGTTTAAAACCTCCCAAGAGCCCAATAAACCCTGGTTGACTGAAACCGAGCAGCTATACCTGGGTTGCCCTGTGTCTCCCCCAGTACACGTTCTGCCTACTTGCAGAACTCAAAGCCAATCAGGCCCCAAAACAGTGCTTTTGTCTAAAATCAGATCCAGTGGGGGTAACAGTAAATCAGGAAGCCCGTGGGAGCATTTGGGCCAACTGAATGTGGATTCCTTAGGGGAGGTGGTTCAGGCTACAGGCCAGCTCACACAGCAACCTCAGTGCCCACCTAAGGCCTAATTAGCATGAATAGATGCTTCAACTCTCCTCTGTTCTGTCACTCCCCGTGTGCAACAAAAATTATCATCTCTCTGTTCTCTGACAGGATGTTTGTGTTCAAGCTAAAATTGCTTTCTCCGTCCAATTTGCGGTAATTTTGTTCGGCATAGTGTGATGAGGAACTTGGCTCGTCTCACCAGAGCTGGTGGCTGGCCTGACAGAGGTCCCTTCACACAGGGAATGAAAGAAGGAGATGGGGCCGGGGGGCGGGGAGGGTGGAGAAAAGGATGAATTTGCCATTTTACCAAACATAAGCAAAGACTGTCTGTAGGAGAGAAGCCGCTGTCTGACACTTAGACACACAGAACACACAAAATACCCTTTCTTCTGGGGAAGTCGGGCGTGAGACACTTCGGGACCCCAGGCCAGGCCACCGGAAAGTGGAGTGGGGAGAGGCTTCCTTTGCACCCACACCCTGCCGCCGCCCGGGGCCTGGACACGTGCCGGGTCTCGTCCTGGTGAAGGTGTCCTGAAAGGTTCAACCTCAGTTTCAAGGGATAATTAAATACCCTCAGTGCTCAAGAAGCCGCAGACAACAAAGAGATTCAGTGCCCAAAATATAAATGTAACCAGCATGGACTATTAGTCAATTCATCAGCGAGAGTCTACTGAATGCCCCTGTGTTCATTCATTCACCAAATCCCACCAAGGGCCCACTTCGTATCAGGTTGCGGGCTTGGTTCTAGGGATACAGAGGGAAGTGAAGTTCACAGCCCAGCACCTGCCAAATCCTGAGTGATCCAGAGTTAGGAGCTTACAATCTAGCCAGAGAGCTGGACAAGTGAAGCAATGTATAATTCTCCAGGGCTGGTCTCCATCCCAGACCTAACTCAGCACGTTGTGTAGGGTGACTTGACAGTGGGCTTGAATGTATCTGCTTCGGCTAAATGACATCATTCCACTTGGATCCACACTAAACATGGTGGCCACTATCAACTGACTAGTTCTCACATACTGGGTAGAACTTTCTCCATGGTCTTCATCTTACAAGCCAAGGAAGCTAAGGTTTAGAGAAAGCAACTTGCCCAGGACCACACAGCCCACCAGTGGGGAAGGCAAGAGCTGCGCCCAGGTCCTGGAGCCCACATCCCAGGCCCTCCCCATCTCACCACATAAGCGGAGAAAACAGCACCCATGTCTGTCTCTCGCTCAGCCCCAGATCTACTGTGGGTTCCCTCAAGGAAGCACCACCACAAAGGATACCCTTGGATCCTCTTTAGAGTCCAGCCCAATAGAGGACAAGTTGCCAGAGAACAAAGTATTTGCTTAACTGAGGGACTGTGGCAGAATCAACTTGAGCTAAGAGGGGGTGGAAGGGGGAAAGAAAGACGATCCGGAAGTCTTCCTGGAGGAGCTTGGTGTACAGAGGATGTTTTTGATGCTTCAGAACACATAATCCCCAGTGGAGGAAAAAGTCCGAGGACAAATACTGGATGTTACATAAACCTTAAATCAGGCACCTGGCCTGCCTCAGTGTTCCTCAATGGGAGAAACTCAAAGACGAGGTAAACCTGGTGTGAGTCAGAAACAGAGAAATATCATACATTAAAGCACATATATGGAATCTACAAAAAATGGTACAGATGATCTTATTTGTCAAGTAGAAACAGAGACACAGCCATAGAGAACAAGCATATGGATGCCAAGTGGGGAGGGGAATGGGATGAACTGGGAGATTGGGATTGACAAGCATATACTATTGATTCTATGTGTGAAAAGATAACCAGTGAGAGCCTACTGCACAGCACAGGGAACTCTACTCAATGCTCTGCGGTGACCTAAATGGGAAGGAAACCCCCCGAAGAAGGGATATATGTATATATTCGGCTGATTCACTCTGCTGTACAGAAGGAACTAACACAACACTGTAAAGCAACTATATTCCAATAAATATTAATTTTTAAAAAAAGGAAAGTAAGAAGTAACCCCAGCAAGGAAGCTGAGGCTGGAGAAGGGCCTTCTTGGCCCGTACAGCCCCAAAGATCTCCTGTCCATTCTCAGCTCACTGGGCCCCTGAGGGACATTCACAGGACGAGAAGGCTGCTCCGGACAGAGGAGAGATGGGCCTACCAGACTCAGCCTCTTCAGAGACCCTCAGCCTTCTGGAAGAAGCACCTCTGGGCCTTCCAACACCTTCCATCTCTTTTCTCCCCTTTGCTATGATCTCCATCTGTCTGAGGCTGAGGAAGGAGAGGGTGGTGCAGCGCAGAACACTTAGAGCCAAAGCCAAATCCTTCCAAAAGCACCAGAGACCCACAAAACTGTCTCATCCAACTCTCATTTGGTACCCACTGTTGGCGCCTGGTTACCATGCTCCCTCAAAGGGTCTCTTCCTCCTCATCTTCCTGGCATCCTCATCCAGGGCTACTGACGGAGGAGAGGGGTCAAAATAACACTCCATCTCATCATAACAGGAGCCATCTGTTAAGCACCTAAGAGGCACTAAGAGCTCAAGGTGATCATCTCATTTAACCTGCACAAAAAACCCTACATGGCAAGTATTCTCAGTATTCACATTTTACTGCAGAAGAGAGTGAGCTGCCGAGGATAACTGTCCACAGCCACAGCACTAGAGCAAGGAAGAGCTGGGACCCAAGCCCACCTTCGTCCAAATCCAAGGCTACATTTAAAGAGACCAAGTTAACATTCAAAACGTGTGCTTCCCCTCCGTGGTGGGGAGACTGGTAGGGGAATGACACATTGGCTCCAATGCTGCCAATACTCAAAGCATTTCTAGAACTTTTCTTTGGAAATCGCCTACAGAGGTAATTTACACACCACTCAGAACTTTCAGATTCTTATATGCAATCATAATTACACATTTAGGGGACCAGAAATACCTTACCCACGTTGGCTTCCTCTCTTATTCATTATACTTGCCTGCAAACTCCCTTGGACAGTTTTCTAAAACCAAATTGACTTTCAAATGCTGAGAGATGTCACCCCAGCAACACTCAAAAGAATGCACCGATGTTATCACCAGCCTGTTCCCAAGGAGAGACCTTCACTTTCCAAGTAAGGATGAAATCATTTGCTCTTTCAGTCCTGCATTTATTCGAGAAGAATTTTGTGATGCTGGACACTAGTGTAGGTTGCTAAGGAAATGGAGATAAACATAAAAAAGACCCTGTCATTTTGGAGTCCTCAACATGGGGACGATATTTCAGGCAACTTTTGCATAGGACTTTCAGATGCAAAGATGGACAGCATACAGTCCCGGGCTTCAGTTACACTACATTCCAACACAAGTACAGACATGCCAGCCATCCCTCTGGAAAATGGAGTTACCACCTAGGAGGCGATGGTAACAGTCCATGTTAAGAAGAGTCAGTCTCCCAAAGGTGACCAAAGTGAAACAATAATATTAACTAACAATTATGTAGCACTTGTACCAGATACTACTCTTAAGTAATTAACACACATTATTCTCCCAACAACCACATAAAGTGACTACTATTACTAGTCCCACTTTCCAGGTAAGTAAACTGAGGCTCTGAGAGTTTAGGCAATTTATAAAAGCTCTCTTAAGTCTGCAAGGAGCAAAACTATGATTTGAGCCCATGAAGTCTGGCTCCAGATGGCACGCTCTTGCTAACTACACCGAGCTAACTGGAATGAGAGACGCTGCCCAGGTGGACACGTGTGTTATGGCCCATTGAGTTTTAAAAGAGCAGTCACACCACTCACGTTTCCTCATGTTTGATCCCTTGTTGTCTCAGCAGTGAACTTTTGGACTCACTCTGCTAAACATGACATCTGAACTGGATGGAATGGGCCAAAGGGAAATGACATTTCCTGCCCCATTTTGCCATGGGGCAGTGAGAGAGCCAAGGGACCGGGGAACCAGCCTCCGCCATTCATTCCCCTTCTGCTTTTGATATTCCAGTCAAAGAGCCCCATCAAGGTATTAATAGTACTCAAAGCAGGAGAGAGCAGGGAAGACAGCCCTTTCACATCAGAGGGAGGACAGAGGCAGTCCCCCTACCCCTTACTCCAGTGGAGAATAAGGGTCAGTGTCACCTGGTGACAGTCGAGATGGCCTTCTCTTCTGTTCTCTTTGGAAACTGGAGGGAGGAGGCATTTAAACCCCTTGGTCCATTTGTTCCTGAAGGTGTTTAAGAAGCAGAATAACTTATAAGATGAAGGCAGGGACAAGAATGAGGAGAGCTGAGGGAATCCCAGAGCAGTGGAAGAAGTGGCTAAGACTTAACACTCTGAAGCCAGAGTATTTTGAGTTTGGATCAGATCCTGCTACTTCCTAAGTGACGTCCCTTGGGCCCATGCTATAGCAAGCCACAGCGTTTGCTCAGCTACAAAATGAGGATAACGGTAGCAACATCTACAACCCAGGCTTTTTGAGAGGATCACGTGGGAGAAAGCAGGTAGAGTGCTCAACAGTGTGTGTGATACCTAGTAGCACCCTATGTTAATAGTCAGTATTTCTGTTCGGAATATTCCATCTTAACACTGAGTATTAATATTCAGTATTAACACTGAATTGTTAATGGGTTGTTATTAGAGTTGTTATTGGGTCATGGTCATCGTTAATTATGGCAGAGCCAGCTGCGGATGGCAAACACCCTCACCCTGTGTCACTCTGGAGCCCCGTCTGCCAACTGAGTGCTCTCCAAATCCACTTCCTACTCCTCTTGGGAACACGACATATCCCAGGATGCCTTCCAGTTAAGACACCATGTGAAAGTTCTGACCAATGGACCGTGTGGGCAGAAGTGAGAGGAATGATCTCCAGGATCACCTTCACAAAACCACACCTCACGATCCCTACTTCTCGTTCCATATCTGTCAGATGGGTGCAGAGGATTAAGCAGAGACCTTCAGGGCCCCCTTTGAAATGGCAGATCCACAGGCATAAGGAGCCAACCCTGGGAATTCCTTAGCAGTCCAGTGGTTAGGATGCCACGTTTTCAGTGCTGAGTACCCAGGTTCAATACCTGGTCAGGGAACTAGGATCCCACAAGCTGTGGAGTGTGTGTGTGGAGGTGGGCAGCTAGATAGAAAAAAGGAACCAACCCTGAATGATTACTTGGAACAAGTCCCTTACCCCAACCCCCAAAAGCCCACACACACTATCAATGGTACTTTATATGAACAATACATACACTTCTATATTAAGCCCTCAATATGTTTGGGTTGCTCATTACAGCAACAAACCTGGTCTTATACCCAGAATTAATCAAGCCTCAAGATGGACTCACAGGCCCCTCTTAGTTCAGTGCTTCCATGACCAGAGAATTTAGACAGAGTAATATGGTCCAAGAGAAAAATTAGTATCTGTGACTGGTTAGGTGTGGAAAGCATGAGGAAGAGCCAGCAGTAACTCAAAGAAGCAATGGAAGAACCACTAGCCTAGAAGAAAGAGGACAGTCCAGCAGCGGTGCTACCTGTGCTCACAACAGGCTCCAAGTCCTTCATGAAAACAGCAGAGGGCAGTGGAAAGACCACGGTCTCTGAGGCCAAGCAAACCAGAATCCATGTCTGCCCATGATTTATGGAGGGAAGTAAACCTCTCTGAGCTTCAGTCTCCACATACACATAAGATGGATAACATACCTGCCTCCTATTCTGTGCCATCATGCTGATTATCTTGGAATCAGCCATGGTGGGAATATTTACAAACTGACAAATGCCACAAATGTATTGGCAAATGCTACAAATTGAGGCTTTCTTCCTAGAGGTTAAACACTTACCAGCACATCACTAGACAAACAGGCGAGGGAGGTCAAGGAAAGAGAATTCCAAGTAGAGTGGATGGCGTTTGTGAAGGCCCAGGGGTACAGAAACAGAAAGTTTAGCAAAGTGAAGAAGTCCTCTATGGCTGGGTGCAGAGAGCTTGGGAAGAAATCTGAGAGCAACCCAGAGAGGGGCAAAAGTCAGAGTTTGTGGAACGATCACCCTTTAATAGTTACATGTTCCAGTCATCCATTACTATGATAAAAAATTACCTCAAAATGCAGTGACTTGAAATAATCACTTTATTTTATTTATGATTGATAAGTCAGGAACTCAGGAAGGATGAGCTGACTGGCTCAGCTCTGATTCATGTCATCTGGAGCTGGACGATCCACTTTCAAGACTGACTCTGCCCACTATGTCTGGTGCCTTGGTGCTCCTTGGAGAGTCTCTCTCCCTCCACACGGCAGCACATCCGCGGGCATCTCAAAGTGACCTTCTCTTCTCACAGCATGGAGCTCTCAGGGTAGTCAGGCTTCTCTATATGAGCCTGAATCAGGCTCATGGCCTCTCCTGAGCCCATGCTCCAGGAAGCCAAGAGGAAAGCTGCAAGAGTGTTTCTGACCATGTCTTGGAAGAAGCAAAACCATTCCCACCACATTCTACTGATTACAAGCAAGTCACAGGGCCAGCCCTGTTTCAAAAGTAGGGGGGTGGGAACTACCCAAGAGTCTGAAAAGCAGACTCATGGCTTACTGGGAGCTTCTCGGAAGACAAGCTGCCACACTATTATTGATCAGCCAACAACTACTGCCCACTCCCTAGGACCGCCTGGAGGAGGCACAGGAGTTCAAAGAAAGGAAAACCACCAGCCCTGTCCACAGGGAGAATTCGATGGATGATGCTCACACAGGACAGGGAGGTCAAGCTGGGGGTAGCAGTGGAAAGACTGAGCCTCGACTCAGGTGGGCAGAGAAGGCTTCCCGGGAAGGTGACCTTGCCGGCACGTGAGCCAGCCTTGAAGGATGTGGGAGGCAGCGTGAAGCGTCGGAAGGGAAGGAGTAGATCATCTCTGAGGGCACTGCCCAGCTTTCTACCACATCTGGACTAGCCATGGGTGGGGCCAGGCCATCTCCACCTTCCCCAGTGGCCCAGGCCTGGACACTCTGCAGCTCATGGTCAGTCAGCTCTCGAGCAAAAGCAGCTCCTGCCCCTACCAGCCCATCACCAGGCCCATGAATGTGTCCAGCACGCTGGGGCTCGGGGAGGAGCAGTGGGCTGTGGCCCTGTTTACTCTGGCTTGACCTCCTCACCCAGAACCAGCAGCACCGTGACCAGCAGAAAGGCTAGTTACGCAACCACCCCTGTAGCAGCCTGCCAGCCTCTGAGGCCCAGCCCGGCCACCAGGCCTGGTAGCAAGACTGCTTCAGCCTAGCCGGCCGGCCTGGACTCCCACAGCCATTTTCCGTACAGGCACAGGATGCTCTGCTGACAAACACCTGGAGACAGCAGAGGCCGTGGGAGGGAGCTAAAAATAGCACAGCTAGCAACAGAGAACTTTTCCAGATCCTCGGGGTCCTGTTATTCCTTGCCCACGGACCCATGTAGGCAGGCACCCAAGCTTTCACCCTTCTCCAAAGCTCATGCTAAGAACAAGCATGGGAGGCCTTCTAAGTCACAGTGCTCAGAAGTCACAGAAACAGCCTGTCCAGGAGGCCAGGCCTAGGGACAGGCAGGCTGGGTCTACTTTCACAACCCCACAGCCCCAGTGGACTCTCTCTGGCCAGCCCCACTCTGACCAATTCTCAGTGCTGCCCAACTTTTTGGACTCTCAGGTTCTTAACGCTTCTCTTACTTGTCTGGACTTTTAAGAATTATGGACCTCGTGCTGCATTTTTAACTTCACTTGTATTATACTCACTCAGCCAGATGCCTAGAAGAGTCACACGTATGGACGTATGGGTTGCACAGTGCACAATTCCAGGGGCATTATTCACGATTGTAATGGGAATGGTACCCCAGAACCATGCAGTGTGGCTACCGGTGTTGCCAGGGAGGAAATTATGTCTCACACAAGCCTGCATCCCTGGAAAAAGAACGGCCACACTGACAAAGATTCGTGGACTGACACATTCGTATCTGCTACCAAATATTCTGTGCATGGGGTTTGGCAGGCACAAGGCCACAATGTCCCATGGTCTAGAAAGAAATCCATAATGTGATACAATAATATATTTTCAGGCCATGGAAGTGAAGGGGGCAAGGGATCGATCTTCCCAAGGCAAGGGAAGATTCACAGCCAGTGAATAAGTTACCACTACCTCCTTCTGCGTGTGCAGATTAAATTCTCTGGCCCACCGACATTCAAAATGCACTTTATTTATAGCAGGCCAGGGAATTCAGAGATGTTTATTTACTTTTCATAGAATTTCCATTCTTTTAATAACACAGTTGCAGAGCTTGAGATATGAGCAAATAGGATGCAGGGCATCATTCCACATCAGGATGCTTGGTTCAGAGTCTACTGAGAAGCCTCTGCTGGTGGGTGTCAAACTATCTCACTCCACACACTCCTGAACGAGTGCCCCTGCCCTTCCCACACATAACTCTCAAGGATTTGTTTTGTTTTTTCAATTTATCTTTTAATTGGAGTAAAGTTGCTTTATGATGTTGTGCTAGTTTCTGCTGTACAACTATGTGAACCAGCTGTAAGTATTCATAGATCCCCTCCCTCCCGAGCCTCCCTCCCTCCCACCCTGCCCCACCCCACTCCTCCGGGTCATTAGAGTACTGAGCTGAGCTTCCCGTGCTACACAGCAGCTTCCCACTAGTTATCTAGTTTACATTCCCTGGTGGCTTGGCTGGTAAAGGATCCACCTGCAATGCAGGAGACCCCGGTTCGATTTCTGGTTGGGAAGATCCCCTGGAGAAGGGATAGGCTACCCACTCCAGTATTCTTGGGCTTCCCTGGTAACTCAGATGGTGAAGAATCCTCCTGCAATGCGGGAGACCTGGGTTCGATCCCTGGGTTGGGAAGCTCCCCTGGAGGAGGGCACGGCAACCCACTCCAGTATTCTTGCCTGGAGAATCCCCCTAGATGGAGGAGCCTGGCGGGCTACTGTCTACGCGGTTGCAGAGTTGAACATGACCGAGCAACGAAGCGCAGCACAGTGTATACATGTCAATGCTGCTCTCTCAATTCATCCCACCCTATCCTTCCCCTCTGTGTCCAAAAGTCCGTTCTCTACATCTGCACCTCTATTCCTGCCCATTTCTCAAGATCTTTAAAAATACATTGAATTCTGCAACCTACTCCTAATAGCTTCTGTATATGTGTTAATAATATTAAAGCTATGTTTTTATCCAAAACTTCCAGGAAGACTGATGATCAGAAAAATGCCCCAGTATGTATTGGATGCCTCCACCTCCACCTCACCACAGGGATATGGTATACGGGCCTATTTCATAATGTGCAATCTTGTATTATTCGATGTGAACGTCACAGCAGCCCTACAGTTGTGCAGTGAGCAACCTTCACAACTGCCCACAGCACACCTGCCTGCTGGGTAGAGAAAAGGTGATTAACCCACTGATCAGCAAGGGAAACCAAGACAAGGAGAGAGTCAGAGGACCAGAGAGCCCTTAAGGTTCATTCCTACCCAGATAGTACAGAGCTTTCCGAACTTGTCCAGGGGAATCTCACGTCTTAACTAAGGATGGTGCCTGACTCCCTACATACTATATCCTCTCTTCAGTCCTAGGTTTTCGAAGTTTCCTTCAACATATGGCAGGGATGAGCTGAGCAGAGCCCACCTACCACTACAGGAGTGGTGACTATAGGTGGGCAGTGCCAGGGTTAGACGCATGGGATCCACTGCCCACTGCCTGGATTTACACCTGGCTTGGCCCTCACTGCTGTGTGACCCTGAGCAAGCCACTCCACCTCTCCAGGTCTGTATTTCTCAACCTATAAAGCGAGGATGAGGACACCGCCTCTGTCACTGGGTTGTGACGAGGATTAAATAACATAAAGAGCTTAGGAACTACCAGGCACACAAATGCTCAAAGTTTGTTATCCAAAAAAGAAACAGAAAATTGCATTCTCTACGCCTCAGTCTTCTAATTTGCAAACTGGGAATCATAAAAATGTTCACTCCCGGACTTCCCTGGTGGCCCAGTGCTTAAGCATCCACCTGCCAATGCGGGGGACACAGGTTCGATCCACATGCTGCGGGGTAACTAAGCCACAGCTACTGAGCCCTCATGCCTAGAGGTGGTGCTCTCCACGTGTGAGAAGCCCGCACACCACAGCTAGAGAAAGCCTGCGTGCAGCAACCAAGACCTGAAGCAGCCAAAAATAAATAAGCTAATTCAAGAAAAATGTTCACTCCACAGGACTGTTCTGAGGTTTAAACAACATAATAAACACAAGGAATTTTAAAGGCGCGCTTGATGCTATAGGAACTACTTTTAAAAGTTTCTTAAAATTTTTCCCTAAAAAGCCAGTTACCCCAGTTCACACAGAAAGACTCAGCAAAACAAAAGCACTGGTAAGCATGGAGATCAATACCATGTCTGAGGAGGGAGAGAAAAGACCAAGAGAGAATGTCTGAGAACAGGTGCTGTTTTCTACAACAGGTGGTAGACAGGATATACTAACAGTGACAGGTCTCTGTTCTGAGCGAATCTCTCCAAGGCCAGGAAGCAAAGAGGGGTAGGGGTGAACAGGTACTGGGGGGCAGGGGAGAGAGAACGGGAGCACTCACTCGCTGGCTTTTCTTTTCACCATTAAAACTGCTGTCAAGCCTTGCCTAGCATTTAAATAGCATCATCCCTGGAGATAGCTGTTTCAGTTTCATTACAGTCTGTGTTCATAGAGTACAAATAGAAACCTTCGTGATTTTATTAGTTTCCATGCAACTCAGAAGAGATTTGCATGATAACATTTCAGTTCCTGACTTAAAGAAGGGTCCAATTAAAAACAGAGTGCTTGCATCGCCTGTCACTGGAAAATGAAAAGCTTCCAGAGCTTTCAAAAAAATCTCTGTCCTAACTGGCTCATGGCCAGAAATCAACTATTCGGTACTACAGATTGAAAAAAAAAAAAAAAAAACTATGGTCTTCAACTGTTTATTTTGTAAGAAATACTTGAAGGATGCCTGCAACCCTCCAATAAGAGTTAAAATATAACAGAAAATCTCAGCAAAGTATTTTTGTCTGGGCCTCGTCAAGTCCTACATCATCACTAATTCGCTCGATAAAGCCCCAAAAGTACCTGGCACTCTGTGGATCTGTGAAGTATTAACAGAATGTATCTGTGACAAGTTAAAATGTAATACATTGCCCCGGTAGCATAATCTGATTAATGTTATATAACCTAAGAGACTATTCAGCAGGTTCTGATGTGCTGGCTATGATTTGAGGCGGGGGCGGGGAGGGGTTGCATTTCAGAAGTTACTGACTCCATCGGACACTCTCCTTTGCCACAGACACTGTGGTCGTCTTATCCCTGATTTTGGCCGTTGGAATGCCATGGAATACGACTGAGAAGAACATTCTCGCTTTGGAGTTGTCTTCTGGGGTGAGTTAAGGAAAAGCAGGAAAGTAGCCATGACCTCCTCTCTAATCAGATGTTTCTTTTTATTCCGAACCTCAACAAAGTCAGTCTATCATAGTGGACTGTTTATAGTCTAGTCTATAATCTAAGTCCATGGGGTCGCAAAGAGTCGAACACAACTTGGCGACTGAACACCTATAATCTAAGACCTTTTCAGCCTTTCCCCCATACCAGAAGTTAAAGCTAAAACTTCAGTAACAGTGTGGCTATGTCATCTGAAGTAACAGCACAGTCACAAAAACCTATTTCTGAGACTCTTTTTTCTTTTAATGATAACTTTGATGGTATTTCCAAAGGGGCCTATGTCCCCAGACTATAATTCTTAAATATGCCACCTCATCAAAATCAATATGGAAGTTCTGGGAACAGGTCCATCAAATTTCACCCTGAGGACTCATAGAGGAACCAGATCTGCTCCCACTGCCTTGGGTAAGTTAATCTTGGGTTCTTTATCAGGTAAAAGTGATAGCTCTGAAATCTGATTTAAGAAATGGCTGTCCATTAAAAAGAATAAAATAATGTCATTTGCAGCAACATAGATTGACCTAGACAGTGTCATACTGAGTGGAGTAAATCAGACAGAGACGCAGAAATATCATGCCATCTCTTATATGTGGACTCTAAAGAGAAATGATACAAATGAACTTACTTACAAAACAGAAAGAGACTCACAGACTTAGAAAACAAACTTATGGTTGCCAGGCAGAAGGGATAATTAGGGACTTTGGGAAGGTCATGTACACACTGCTATATTTAAAATGGATAACCAACAAGAACCTATTGTACAGCACAGGGAACTCTGCTCAATGTGACGTGCCAGCCTGGATGGGAGGGGGGTTCAGGGGAGAGTGGACACATGTATATGTACGGCTAAGTCCCTTCGCTGTTCACCTGAAAGTACCACAACACTGTTAATCGGCTGCTGCTGCTGCTAAGTCACTTCAGTCGTGTCCGACTCTGTGTGACCCCACAGACGGAAGCCCACCAGGCTCCCCCTTCCCTGGGATTCTCCAGGCAAGAACACTGGAGTGGTTAATCGGCTAGACTCCAATAAAAAATGTTTTTGGTATTAAAAAATTTTTAATTAAAAAAAAAATAGCTGTCTACTAAAATCTCTCTGAAATGAATCAGAGAGCATGTTTCACACGAGAAAACTAGGGCCCAGAGACAATGACTTGCCTAAGATACCAAAGCTCCTTATATATCAAAATCAAAAATACACGAACTTCCCAGGCAGTCCAGTGGTTAAGACTCCATGCTTCCAATGTAGGGGCCATGGGTTCCAGAACTAAGTTACCACATGCCTCAAGATGTAGGCAAAAACACAAAAAATCCAGTGTCCTTTAACTTCACACACTATCAAACGAGACTCAATGGCAGAAAGAGGGTTGCTGGGTCCATCCTTCTGCTCTCAACATGGGTACCATCAGAACCAAACAAGGCCAGCAGGGAAACGTCTCCCGGAACTGCCTGTTACCAGACCTCGAAGGAAAGATATCAGCTGCCCCACCGACAGACATGAGCACTACAGTGAAGAACGTGCTCAAAGATAATGATGACAAGCTCCAGGAAGCGGGGTTTAGAGGGATTTTCTTCCTTTCTTAAAACATTTTAACAGTGGGGAAATAGCCATAAACTTAACCATCTTAACCATTTTCAAGTGCACCGTTTAGTAATACTAAAGTGAAGTTGCTCAGTTGTGTATGACTCTTTGTGACCCCGTGGACTGTAGCCTACCACGCTCCTCCATCCATGTGATTTTCCAGGCAAGAGTACTGAAGTGGGTTTCTTCTCCAGGGGATCTTCCCGACCCAGGGATCGAACCCAGGTTTCCCACATTGTAGGCAGATGCTTTACCATCTGAGCCACCAGGGAAGTCCTTTTGGTAATATTAAGTATATTCATATTACCATGCAGAACCTTTTCATCCTGCAAAGCTGAAATTCTATATCCATTAAACAACAACTCCCTCACCCCCACCCCCGATGACCACCATTCTACTTTTGTCTTTAGGAATTTAGGGCGCCTCACAGAAGTAGAATCACACAGTATTTTCCCTTCATGACTGGCTTGTTTTACTTCGCATAATGTCCTTGAGGTGCATGCATGTTGTAACATGCGTCAGAATTCCCTTCCTTTTTCAAGCTGAATAATATCCCATTGCATGTACATACCACATTTTGTTTATCCATTTATCCATCTTTGGACATCTGGGTTGCTTCCACCTATCATGAATAATGCTGCCATGAACAGAAATGCGCAAATATCTTCTTTTAGATATGTACCCAGTAGTGGAACTGCTAGGTCATGTGGTAGTTCTATTTTCAGTTTTTCTGAGGAACCACCATACATTTCCCATAGTAGCTGTATCATCCTGCATTCCCAGTGCACCAGGGTTCCAATTTCTCCACGTCCTCACCAACACTTGCCGTTTTCTGGGCTTTGACATAGTAGCCCTCATGATGGGTATGAGGTATCCCTTTTTCTTTTAATGCCTCTCTGTCCTGCCTACATCTTCCACAATGAATACATACATACTTAGGATTAAGGAAAAAGTACGAAACACAAACTGAAAAATAAATCTTACGGGGAAGACAGGGTAGTACACGAACATTAAGAAATGGATTTCTTTAAGACACGCAAATTACTGACTTCTCTGATGGGCTCAGCTCAAGACACCATTCCTGTATTCAAGAATCTTACCACCTGGTCAGCTGTGGCTGCCACAATCTATGGGAGAAATGGTCGTAATTCATGAGCAGTTAAATCAATGTCGCTAAGTGCTTACTCCTTGGAAGGAAAATTATGACCAACCTAGATAGTATATTAAAAAGCAGAGACATTACTTTGCCAACAAAGGTCCGTCTAGTCAAGGCTATGGTTTTTCCCATGGTCATGTATGGAAGTGAGAGTTGGACTGTGAAGAAAGCTGAGTGCAGAAGAATCGATGCTTTTGAACTGTGGTGCTGGAGAAGACTCTTGAGAGTCCCTTGGACTGCAAGGAGATCCAACCAGTTCATTCTAAAGGAGATCAATCCTGGGTGTTCATTGGAGGGACTGATGCTAAAGCTGAAACTCCAATACTTTGGCCACCTCATGCGACGAGTTGACTCATTGGAAAAGACTCTGATGGTGGGAAAGATTGGGGGCGGGAGGAGACGGGGACGACAGAGAATGAGATGGCTGGATGGCATCACCGACTCGATGGACATGAGTTTGAGTGAACTCCGGGAGTTGGTGATGGACAGGGAGGCCTGGCGTGCTGTGGTTCATGGGGTCGCGGAGAGTCGGACACGACTGAGCGACTGGACTGAACTGAACTGAAGGACTATGAGGAAAGCACTCCCAGATGCACAAAGAAGACAAACAATGTGTTAAGCAGTAGCCAGCTAATGTTGGTTATGAAAATCCCCAGCACGTGGATAAACCCTTTCATCTTCCAAATCTTTCCTCGGAGCCTCAGGGCCCTTATCTCTGACCTCTCCATTTGCTAATCATTGTACATCTACTTTTTCCCCTTCCAGAGCCACAAAAAGTCTACTTTCCAAAGTCAAGTAAAGAGAAAACAAGTTCATACAGCATCCTCTCCCAAAGAAAAGAACCCTGCTCCTGTGTAAACAGGTGCACGAAGAAGAAAAGCCCCCAGAAACCTTATAACCCCTGGCATCTGGGTCACAGGGCCACACACACCTCACGTTAGCAGTTAATCAGAGGGAACTTTTCACTTGAAAAGCTAAACTCTTCCAAGAGGGAAAGCATGACTTCCACTGGTTTGTATATCATTCTGCACACCTCACTGAGGTCACTTATCATGATTTATTCATTAAGACAAAGGTGAAGGGACTAAAAACAAAATCCATCCAATTACATATTTATCTAACCTCCAGTTCCCAGAGGAAAAATCCTGCTTTTCTTTGTGTGAGCATCTTCTGCTCCCCACTGCTCTCCTTCACCCTCCCCTCTTGCATGCTCTCTTTCTGCTCTGATTTGTTTCTGCTCAGCAAAATAGGGAGAATGACAGCAGTGGCATAGAGAAGCCCAGAGGAGAAGAGATAAGATGAGCAGTTGGAGAGGAATAATCTTCAATTCTAGAAGCAGCTGTATTTAAATGTTTCAAAAAGAGGCTCAAGATTGCTGTCTGTTCTCTATCCTTTGGGAACAGCCAACACCTAGAAAGCAGAGTCCAACTCGTGCTTCTTAACAAAGGATCCACACTCCACATCTGGATCCCTGGCATCACCCCCAAATCACATCTGCTCTCAGCCAAGCCCATAAGCTGAACTTTGGAAATGCCAGGCACAATCCAGTGACAAAGAGGTGACCTGATGGCTCAGGGAGAGCCAAGTCCTCAGGGATTTCCCTGGTGGTCTAGTGGTTAAAAATCTATCTTGCAATGCAAGGGACACCAGTTCAATCCCTGGTTCGAGAAGATCCCACATGCCACAGAGAACTAAGCCCATGCACCTCAACTACTGAGCCCACACTCTAGAGCTCAGGAGATGCAACTACTGAGCCCACATGCTGCAACTACTGAAGCCTGTGTGCCTAGAGAAGCCACCACAATGAGAAGCCTGCAGACGACAGCAAAGAGTAGTACCCACGTGCTGCAGCTACAGAAAACCCACATGTAGCAACAAAGACCCACCACAGGACAAAATAAATAAATAAGTAAATAAATCTTTAAAAAAATTTTTTTAGTGCAAACTCTGGGGAACAGGGCATGGGGAAACCTCACCACCTCCGGGGAAGAAGAACTAGAGAGAGTCATGAGAAAGAAAAAGAAGGTGGCCTGCATGGTAGCAACAAAAGTCAAGGGAATTCTACATCTCAAGATCATTGCTGACACCTCAACCTAAACCGGCTCTGGGCCTTTCGGGACTGGACTGAATCCATCACCTACCAAGATGTGTTCTGTATGTCCCAGAAATACCCCAGAAGCAAAGGGGGCTAGTGCAAGGAGAAAGACCCTTCCACTCAAAGGTGGGTTTGTGCCCCCCATGAAATGGTGACTTTAGAAGACCATGAATACCCCTGTCTCCTCTAAAGTGGGGCAGAGGGCTCCCAGCACTGGTGCTGAAGAGGAGGTAGGACCCCGGCCCCAAAGTACCTTTCTGAACTCCCACATGCTTCTAAACTTGCCAGATCAAGCCCTTACTTGCTGTCCACTAACCTGCAAACTTCAGTCCCTCTGCTCCTAGACTTGGCAAGAACCACTAGGGAAGAAGGGAAGTCAGGAAAAGGATGGAGAGCAGGAGAAAAGGGAGAAGGAAGGAACATGGAAGTTCCTATTAACTACCTTTGAAAGGTTCAGAGTCAACCAGATCTAGTCTCCTGGAAAAGCCTAGTAGGGAGGCCAGTGAAGCAGCATAAAGAATACAAAGTAAATGAGATGTTTTAAATAATTTCTCTTTTGGCCATGTAAAGAAGCATTAGTCACACAGGTAATGAGACCTTATATGGAGATGATTCTGAGGCTCGGCTTGACGATGTTAAGTAGATCCATTCTGGACCCAGAGTGCCAATTACATTTCCAAACTGGCAATTAGACACAATGCCCCAAAGACAATCACCAAATAATGTCCCAAACAAAGCAAAGCCCATCTTCAGGCAGCCATTGTTTTGAAGCTGTCCTTCCATCCCCTGCCTGACTCACAGTTCAAGAACAAGTGCTCATCATGAACTAATTCTTGTTACCCACTGGTCAGGGGATACCAGGCTGGCATGAAAACTTAAAATTCAGAAGTGACTCAAACATCATTTTGTCACTGAATCAAACCCATCTCTTTCACTCAGAGTTTCTCCATAGCTTCTAAGAAACTACGCTAAAGAGCAGCAAACTCTATTTGTACTTATAACATTCCCACACAGCTCCCCTCATGCTTACTTGAAAACCACTGTGGAGAGGACCCACTCAACATACATGTTTGCTTATATTTGCACAACTCTTCGTGCCCTGGTTCCTGGAACACAGGATGCACTATGGAACAAAAGCAAAATCAACAATAATAATAACCATAAGATTTATCTGAGGACTGGGACTTCCCTGGTGATCCAGTGGTTGGGGTTCCATGCTCCCAAGGCAGGGGACACAAGTTCAATCCCTGGTCGGGGAACTAAGGTCTCACATGCCACGCAGTGCAGCCAAATTAAAAAAAAAAAATCATTCGAGGACCTACTGTGTGCCAGGCATCATGCTAAGACTTCCATTTAGACTGAAGATGCTCAAAAGAAATGTCTATTTCAGGCTCTCCCCTTTGACAATGAAACAACACAAAAACCACATCTCCAGGAAAAAGCTCCTGACAGCAGGGTGAGAAAAGGAGCTCCTTCCAACTGCCTCTGCTAGAATTCTGGAGAAGTACCCCTGGAGGGCGGCACAGCTCAGGGCCACACATCTCTCCACACTCAGTGGTCAGGTCTTGAGCCCAATCCTCCCGCACTGCACCCTCTGTGAGAGGGTTTGGGAAGGCCCACCCAGATCTCTATGGAAAATCAGGATGCAGTTTTGCGGCCCGCCGACTTCAAACAGTCCAGAGGGCATGGCCAACAGCTGGCTTTCCGGAGCTTCACCACAGAGCAGCCCCCGCTCCACCATGAGCCTCTAATTTTGCAAGAAGGTGGTTTGGCTGAGTTGCCATCCTGGACTTTGGAAAGTCTCACCCCTTGCAGCGAGACCCACTGGCATGAGGGAGAGCCTGTGGGCGACACCCAGACCACACCCTGCACATCTGTAGGATGCTGCCCTGACCACCATGACCCAAGTCCAAGCCAAGTGCGCTATGGGTTCCTTGGGAGCAGACACACCAACAATCAGCTTTAGCAGCGAGGGTCCAGACTGAATTGCAGCAAGGCAAAGAGGCCTGAGCCGAGTTTTCTCGACCTGGTTGGCCTGGCACAGTGAACCTTCCTCTTCTCATCCCTTCCCACTGCTGAGGAAATGGGAATTTCCATATTTTAAAATAGCCCTGTCTTCAGAGAGGGACTGCCCGGAGACTGAGGAAGGGACCGGATACTTGCTTCTCAAAGCGTGGCCTGCCCAGCACCTGTGTCTCATGAGCAATGCAGAGTCTCAGGCCCCGCCCTGGCCCTTCTGAATCAGAATCTGCATCCCACTAGTTCCCCAGGTGATTTTTATACATATTAAGGTGTGAGAAGCCACGGGAACAAACAGACAGATGTTCTCTCTGGCCTTTGGAGGAGGAGATCTGACACCCCAACTGCACAGCCCTGGAGCCTTCTCCCCAGAGTGCACACCCTGCCTCTGAGGCTGGGCCCCCCGAGCGTCCTTCTCTGTGTGCCCAGGGTCAGTGTTCCATCTCACGCATTTCAGGGACTTCCCTGCTGGTCCAATGGCTAAGACTCTGTGCTCCCCATGCAGGGCACCCCGGATCCATCTCTGGTCAGGGAAGTAGATCCCACAAGCTGCAGCTAAGAGTTCGCCTGCCATAATGAACAGTGAAGATCCCACATGCTGCAACTAAGACCTGAAACAGCCAAATAAAGAAATGATTTTCTTTTTTTAAGAAAAGAAGCATTTCATAAAAGAACACTCTCTTGATCCACTCCCTGCTATGCAGAGAAAGGTTATGGGAGGTCAGAGGTCCTGTGGGAGGCCAACCTTGCCTGACCCCAGATAGGGTTCGCGGAGAAAAGGGTTCCCCACAGGGCTCCAGGAGCTGTGGTATCACAGCACCAACATGGCCCCTCTCATGCAAACCACAGAGGCATCCCGACAGGGGCACCTCAGCCCTGACATCCCAGGAAGATGGTGTTGGCTACTGTGATTCTCAGGCTAGCACAGCCACTGTGAGCAGGGACACCCCGGCTGCCCACACTGGGAAGGAGGTCCTGGCATTGTAATTCAATGCCAAACTGACTGCTTCAGCACCAAGCTCCTCTTGCCCTGG
Source organism: Moschus berezovskii (assembly GCF_049115385.1). Lineage (NCBI taxonomy): Eukaryota > Metazoa > Chordata > Mammalia > Artiodactyla > Moschidae > Moschus > Moschus berezovskii. Next base: position 34,293,265 of record NC_142471.1, read on the forward strand.
TCAGAGAGAGACCCAAAGCAAGGACTCCCTGTAGCAGCCACACAGTTGTCCCCATCCAGGAAAGAGGGCCCTAGTGATCCTTGCCCCGGGAGTCCTTTCTCCCCAAGACCACACACTGGGGCAGCTATTTAGGCCCCTGAGCACCCAGAAGCCGGGTCAGAACATGGTTCGCAGTCACTGGTGTCCTCCTAGGAAAAGCTATAAAGTGGGGTCCCCTAGAGTACCTATCCCAAGGGGCTGTGCTCTGCGACGATCCCTAGTGTACAGATGAGGAGACTAAGGTACAAAGCAGCAAAGTCCTTGCCCAAGGTCACTGGCTGACTCTAGGGTGCTACCCAGTGACCCTGACACCTAGGCTGAGCTGCTCAAAGTGAGTACGGCCAAGGGCAGTTTACCTAATTCCTCTCCCACAGAACTTCTCCGAAACTGTGATGTGACTCTCCAAGGGGCCGCAGCTATGTCCTGACTTTCAATTTTGTTTCACAAGGTAAATTCAAGGGTATGTGCTCCACAGAACACACTGGAGGAAATGCTGCTCTGGGAACCATCAGGGTAGAGCTGGTCTGGGGAGAGGGCACCCTGGTGGGGAAACTGTCACAGCCTCAGGGGAACAGGTCTGTGAGCACTGGACTGGGGACAACAGGGGTGGAATTCATCCTTTCTCAAGGGACATGAGACAGCCATGCATGGCCACCAAACATTTCACTTGCACTAGGTCTGCAGCTCCTGGAGCCGCACGAATACAAGGCTCATCCACTCTCTTCCCCACCATCAAAGCACTAGCCAAACTGCCAAGCTCTCCTCCATGTACACATCCATGTCCACGGAGCCATCCCAGGCTGTCCCTCCCCCACCTGCCAGACTTCCAACAGCCGAGAGTCATGAGCCCAAATCTCAGTCTGACCCCTAACTGGATGCTTGACCCAAGGACAATCAACTTCAGGGTCTGGAGGCCCCTTTTGATTCAAAAGTTCTATTTGTTGTAGTCAGTGACCTTCTAGGGTCAAAAGTTCAAGGACTCAAGGAGAAAATTTTAAACTCGCCACCTTGTGAAGCCCTGAGAGCTCCCATTGACAGGCCTGCTAAGTGACAGGCATTTCCTGGGTGGTATATACCCAGTACCATCCTTCCTTATAAGAAAACTACAAAGGAAGCATCATCACGCTCTTCTTACAGGTGAAGACAAACAGCTTAACAGGGTTGCCTGCCACAGAAGCCCAGGTAACAAGCGTGGGCTCCACGATTTGCACTCGGGTCTGTCTGACTGCAGTGTCTCTACAGAAGCGTGCATTTCCACAGGGAGAGTCAGGAACAAGGAGAAAAAGCTCTCAGGACAAGGAAGGTCACCTGCAGCTCCCCGGTGCCTGGGACTTGAGCGCTTCTTCAAGGCCACCCTAAGTGATGCCATCAAAGTGGAGCATCTGAAGGTCGTCCAGTGCCGCCGATCTCCAGGATGAGATGAGGCACCGGGGCCAATCTGGAATCAAGAATTCTGAGTCTCCGAAGCTCCAGCCCTGATTGGACACACCAGGCCAGACCCTGGGTAATCACCGAGCTGTAATGGGATCTGATGTTTATATTAGTCACGAGCCTGACAGAGAAAACGTGTTGTTTTTTCAGACACAGCCATGGAGACAATACCTCCATAATTCATTACGAGCAGACCAGACTTATCGAACACAAACTTCTACCAGGAGGATGGCTTGCACGGAGAATAGGATGAGTCTATTCCTGGCCATGTGAGGCCCCTCCCAGCAAACCACTCCACCGGGGGAAGTTTCCCCAGGCATTTAAAGAAAAGCAGCCTGTGGGCTGGACAAAGAGCAGAAGGTGGAAATAAAGACACACAAGCACTCTGAAGCTGGAGAATTACAAAATGTGTCCTGAGCTAGAGACTTTACCCATAGATCGCCAACTCCTCCTCCACTGAGTCCCACGGCAGGAAGGGGCACTAGCGCTCACAGAATTCAACCCCATATTTCACACAGCAGCAAAGAGACCAGAGAGACTGAAACCACTCCTTCAAGGTCACAACCTTATTGAGGCTGCCAGAGCAGCTCCTTGTTCAGTACAGTCTATGGCTGGCTTCGACCTGGAAACGTCACAGCCAAGTGAATGGAGGGCTCTGATGAAACCCATCAGAGAAAAAGACCATGATGTGAAAAAGTACAGCAAAGAATACAGTACCGGAATGACTCTGTCCAAGTTCCAAACAGCGAGAAAATGGGATTCTTTTTTGTCTTTTGTTTCCTAAAGAAGTCCACATGCCATTCTTTTCAGAACAGTGAAGTCATTCATGATTTGAGATTCGGAGGTCAGAGGGACTAAGGATGAGATGCCTCTTGATGTACACTCAGTTTCGGGTTCCTTTGATCAAAAAGGATGGTACAATCCCAGAGGCCAAATGCTGTGATTCCAGAGCTCCAGCTGAAGCTTATTTCCCTAGAGTTTCAGATGTGAAAAAGACCCTAGCTCCAGGTCAGACCATCTTGGGGCTAAATCAGAATAAGGGTGAACATATCTGAGGGCTGATAGAATACTGAGGAAAAGCAGCCTTGGTTTGCTTGGGAAACCTAGCACTAAAATGATTATTCCAAACTGAAGCCAAATGCATTCTTCTGAACGGCATCTTGACAACTACTAAATACTTGGAAAGCAAAAAGAATGAAGGACAAAAAAAAAAAAAAAAAAACAAACCAGAGAGCGAGAGAGACTGCAGTAAAAATACAGATCTCAAGGGTAGAAAGAAAAATTTATAAAAGGCCTAAGTTACTACTACTGGGCAAAATGAGATGGCTACACATACTTGTTTAATTGAGCAAATCAAGGGGCAGTGATTCTAGGCATGTTTCTAAAAAGGACTCTAAAGATACAAAAAGTAACCCTATCTCATTCTATACTGGCCTCATATCTTCCCAGCCAACTGCAAGCAACTCTTGTTCCAGGCTGATTCTTTGTAGACACTTCCAGTTATGTCAACTTGGCATGGGGAGCTTCAAAATATAGCTTGATATAAAGGGATTGTTCTTTTTTAATGACTGTTGCCAAAAAACTATTTTCTTGAGAAAACTTACAGAAGTTATGCTTGGTCATCATTTAGGAAATAGACTCTTAACGTGAAACATCCAATCAGCATTTCATCACAGGCACTGCGGTAGCGCCGATGTACCTCCTAGAGTAAAAAGACTCCAGAAGCTGCGTTTAAAACCCCAGGATCACAAAAACACTGAAGCTTATTTTCACTCACTGAAAATAAAGTTCCCAGTATTATCAAGCCTGCCCAGTTCCTGAAAGATAAGGAAGTCATTTAAAAGTTCACTAAAATCAGTCTAGAAAACATTTGAGATTTGCACGACTCTTTTCTTCCCCCCAAGGGTAGTCACAGAATCTCCGTAAAGGAAAAACATTCCCATACTGACGACTGCTGGGGAGGCAGAGGAGAGGGAATGTGTGAATAAGAAGACTCCATGAATAAGCGTGGGCTTCCCCCGTGGCTCAGTGGTAGAGAATCTGCCTGCAATGCAGGAGACGCGGGTTCTATCCCTGGGTCTGGAAGATCCCCTGGAGAAGGCAATGGCAACCCACTCCAGTATTCTTGCCGAGGAAATCCCATGGACAGAGGAGCCTGGCGGGCTACAGTCCATGGGGTCACCGCAAGAGAGTCCGACACAACTTAGCAACTAAACAACAACAACATGAACAGGTGCCCAGTCAGGAGGGCTAGGCAAGGGGCCAGGTCTAGGGGGTCTCAGGGTTAGGATCCTGTGTAACCTGCTGGCTTCTCTGGAATGTGGGAGGTCTTCCACCTTGACAAGTAAGGAGAAACCGCTATGGCCAAGAAGGTAACTCCAAAGAAAACTGGCTGGCTAACATCTGGAGGTCTCAGAGAAGTAGGAGGAGGGATCAGATGATGGCTTTTATTTTTCTCCCTTATTTCCAACACATCAGTATTTTCCAAAACACAAATGTGCTGCCACAAAACACAGCTGAGCCCCAGTACCCGACAGGATGTATAATTGATGATCAGGAGAGAAAGAGAGAGATTCCTTTCACCCTTGTGTGTCACCCATAGCCCCTGTCTTACCTACTCCCTCCCAGAAGCAATTAAGGAAGCTGCTACAAGTTGCTGTGCCCTATGGAAGTTTGAGGGGTCCTCAGACTAACTTTATTAGAAAAGACGTGAGCATTCCCGCGGCGATCTGCTTCTACCTTGCACCGTTCGCTGTCCCTCTCTGATCCCCCCTCCCTCTGAATACGCTAGCACTGGTTAGACCCCTAGATGAAAAAGTGGTCTAAACAGAAAGCAGCTCGGTCACTCTTTTTTTTCCAGTTCTTTCTTTTTTTATCCTGCAGTTTTCTATGAAAAGCTGCCCCCCCGCACCTTCAGCCAGTGAGGGGGGTGGGGGTGGAGAGAGGACATCTCTAGGGACACGACGCGACAGACCAGCCAGTCAGCCTAGCAACCATGCACAAGGTATAGTGAGCCTGGGTGCGGGTGGGCGTCTCTGCGCCAGGAATAGCCGACATCCAGCCACCTCGACAACGTCGGGGAGGAGGCTCGCGTGAGAACCGCGGCCTCGGCGGCTCTCGGTGGCCCGCCCCCCGCTCCAGCGCCACGCTGTCGGTGGCATTTTCGCGGACCTAAAGGCGGTGGCCTGGGGGCGAGAACACAGATGCCGAAGAACTTGGAGCGGGGGTCAGTTCCAGGAGATTATCTAAGAGTCACAGAGGGAGGGGATGTCAGGCTTGCCACCTCGCTACATTCCTAAAGCGGCAGCCTCCGCGGATCGCCTCTAAAAGTGGGATGCGATTCCCCAACTTTCTCTCGCCCTTCCAGGTGCCCCACGCCCTCTGGCCATGCTCCTCTCTCGGGATTCCCTAGTTCCAAAAGATGTCCTCCCTTGCCTATAGGATTTTCCTTTTCTGATTCCACGGACTCACCTCCCCAACAGGTTTCTAAAGTGCGGGTTGACCTGCTCCCCCTCGCCCACCGCAAGAAACCCAGCCCGGGCAGGAGAGCCGCGCGGAAAGCGCACCCACGGCCCCCAGCTTGTTCGCTGCCCGCCCGGTGGGCTCTTCCTAACTCCGCACCACGGGCCCCCGAGCGGCGCGCGTCCCCATCTCGGCCCCAGCCGCTGCTGCAAACAACCCTATAATAAATTAGGAGGTCGGGATGGGGCGTCCGCGTCCCGGAGCGCATCCGCTGGGGGCAACTCCGCACCCCCGGTGCGCCGGCCGCTGCCCCAATCGGAGAGCGCCGGGAGAGCGGAGGGAAGGGGAGACGGCGAGGGGCAGGCAGGCGAGGATGGAGGGAGTCACGGCGCGCCGAGGAGCGAGGAGGTGGGCTGCAGGGCACGCCGAGAAGCGGCGGCGCTGGCGCGGGGAGGAGGCGCCCGGGGCGCGCGTTACCTTCGTTTTGCCCCCGCAGTGGCAGCAAACGGTCCACAGGTACTTGAGCGTCCTCCAGAGCAAGATGATGAAGAGGCCGCCGAAGAAAGTCACCATGGAGGAGGCCAGGAAAGCCCACCACATGCGCTGGCCCCGGCTGTCGCACGGCACCTCCATGGTCACCGGGATGATGAGCGCATCCATCTTGGGCTCGTGGACCGAGGACGAGGAGGAAGAGGAGGAGGAGGAAGAAGAGGAGGAGGAGGACGCGTCTAGGCTGAGATGGTTCGCGTGGATATTGCTGCTCATTCTAAGACTGCTGCCTCCGCCGCCGCCGCCGCCGCCGCCGCCGCCACCATTTGCCATAGCTAGCAACGGGCGGCCGGCGCAGGGGCTCGGGGGAGCTCCTCCCGCCGCCGGCACCACCCCGAACACCCATCAACAGCCATATTGCTGCTCCTGCTGCCGCCGCGGAGCGCGAGAAGGGGGCGGGGAGGCGCCTGGGCTCGGGGCGCTGTGCGCGACCTGGCGGGGTGCGCGGAGATATATACAGCGGGCCGCCGCCGCCCGCCCTCCCCCCGGCCGCCCGCCCGCCCGGGGGGGAGGGGGCCGGAGCGCGCGGGCAGATCCCCTCCCAGGCCCGCGCCCCGCGCGTCCCGGGCTGCGCCGGCCCCGAGCGCCGAGAGCGAGGGGGCGCCGCGGGCCGCCGGCGCCCGGGGTCTGCGCCGGCCCCGGGCCCGCCCCGGCTCTGCGCGCCCGCCCGGGTGCCCTCGGCTCCGCGCCGCGCCGCCCGCCGTGCGCCACGCGTGTGCGCCGCGCTCCGGCCCGGGCCCCCTCCCCGCACACCGCCGGGCAACTAGCCCGCCGCTCTGGGCTGATTAGGCGGCAACTCGTTAATAATGTCTCATCAGCCCCCGCCCGGGCACCCCCGCGCCAGCCCCTCCTCTCCCGGCTGCGCTCGGCTCTCGCTCTCCGCCCCGGTGTGCGTCGGGCCGCGGCAGGTTCACCGCGCCTGGCCCGCCGCCGATGCCGCTAGCCCATGCTCCCGGGATCCCCGAGCCGCGTCGCCACGCCACTGAGCCTCCTCGGCCTTCGTTCGATCTTCCTCCCCGCTTGCTCAGGCTCCTCCTCGTCCCCGTCCTCGCCTCCCGAGCCTCTTCTGCGCGCGCCCCGCGCTCCCCGCAGCCGCCAGCAACAGCAGCTGCAGCAACTGGAGCCGGCGCGGGCTCAGGCCGCCCGAGGCGGGAGGGGAGGAGGCTCGCCACGCTGGCTCGCCTCAGCTCCGTGCTGGGCAGGGGGCCCGCAGACCCCTTGGTGGTGGCCTGGCACGCACCCGTGAGTCCCAGTGCGAAGGGTACAGAGCCCCAAACCCAGGCGCAGGACCCGACACCTCTCTCCAAGGTGCTGCGCCCCCAGCCGAGCGCCCTGGCGCACCCGAGGAGGACCGTCGGGCGCCCTTGGCAGGCCAATTTCCCCAAAGCAGACCCCAGTGGGGAGGGGAGAAGTAACCAACTGTTGATTGCACAGGCCGGACGCCCCAAGATTCTTGGGCTTCGGGAGTGAGGAGGACCCTTCTCCAGGATACACACCCTGGATCGACCCCTATCCATCCCTCCAGGCTCTTCCCTGTCGCCTTCCTAGGTGCCCCAGTCCCCCGTGCCGGCCTGGCGGTGGTCTGTGGCCTTTGATAGCAGCAGGTGGTAGTTTTTGTTTGTTTTTTGTCTTTTCCTTATTAAGTGACAGAGGCTGCCTACGAAAGTAGCCAGAGATGTGCTGGGGAGACCTGGTCTCAGGGACAGTGCCAGCTCCAAGAGACAACAAAGTTCCCTAAAGTCACTCTGCGTTTATCCAGCCTCAGCCTCCATCGTGTGAGAAGCGCAGCTCAGGTCCCGTTCAAGGCCACCTCTCCCCACTTAGGATCTTCCCTTCTCCCCACTTAGAGGTGAATAAGGCATCTGGTTTGTTCAGCAGCCTCTGTGCCTTACCACCAGGGGAATTCCCCTCTGATGCTCCCTCTGGACACTGCCCTTCCTCCTGCTACTAGCTGGACCACAGGTTTTTCCAGCGCTAATTAAAAGGGAGATGATCACACTCTCCCCTCATTGCCCACAGTGGTTTCCCCAAAGTTTCCAGCTCATTAATTTAAGCTTAATTGGAATTCTCGGGTTCCTTTCAGCCCTTCCTGTGGTGAAGGCCAAGTTAGCATCCTTCACGGTATAGGCCTGTGCTGTTTCTGCCTGAGTCAGAGCTCAGCCCCTCCCCTTGTCCTTGGAGTCCCTAGAATGCAGGGCAGGCTGGGGCAAGGGAGGGCAAGCTGGGCAGAGAGGTTCAAGGGGGTGTTTGAAGCTTTCATCCCTGCTCTATTCAGAACACATTTATTGGGCTTGGGACCCATGTCCATTAGAAAAGTTCTCTGTGTTCAGAAACCACTCTGAACACATTCCTGCTGCAACACTCTGGTGCATGCAGAGGCCCTGGGTCCTTTCCAGCACTGGGTTGAGGGCGTCAGCCCCAGAAATGCTGTGGGGATGTGCAGGAAGGTGGTCACAGGCCAGAGGGGCCTTGATTTATTGAGTTGGCCAAAAAGTTCATTCGGGTTTTCCAAATGAACTTTTTGGCCAACCCAGTATTAGCCTTCTAAGTGGCTATACTTTGCTGCCTCTGGGTCTCAGCATACCAGGAAAGAAGGACTTTCCTCAAATTTTAGATTTGAAATTTAAAAGCAAAACACATAAGGATGAAAAGAGCAGCAAAAGATAGAACTGTCTCCCCAGTGGAATATGAAACCCCCAGGATGGATTCCCTTTTCTCACATAATTAAGCTTCTACAAACCAATGAATCCCCTCCAGGCCTTGCTGGACTTTCCCCATAGTCTGTGTTCCCCTCAGACACCAGCCGGGGGATGAGGAGCAAAAGGCCACCAGCTGCTGTGACTTCTGTCACCCCAACTGCAGAACCCTCACTGGGTTTCCCCTCCATCATCTCATCATCCTTCCAGAGGTGCTGGGTGGCCCCTGAGGCATCAACTCCTCTGCTTTTTTCATCACTGTCCCTGTGCTGATTAAAGCTTTTCGCAATTTCTGTGTTACACACAACCTAGACTCAGCAGGATCCTCAGAGATGCTCACCATCAAAGTCAAGATCCTGCTCTTCCTACAATCTCCAGCCCGCACCACCTCCTGACTGGTGGGCACCAAATGAAAGAGTGCCTCCATCCACCAGCATCCACCAGAAACAGACTTCATCGGGCCGTGGCTCAGCTCTCACTACTTCCTTACCAACCACAGATTTCAGAAAACCTGGCACCTGGCCCCACCAATTTAGACCTCACACTTAAAGGGATCCTCAAGTACCCCTTCATTCATTGTGTTTTCTCATTTGTAAATTGGAAGAGCAACAGGAACTGCCCTGCCTACCTCAAAGGATTGTTTGTAAGGATGAAAAAGACAATATACAGATCTTTGTGTGTATGTTTCACCTCTTGTAAGTATGTCTGCAGGCTGGGAACTGAGGCCCAACGAACAAGAACGAAAAACCTTTACAAAAGTAGAATTCCAATCTCTCCCATTCTGAAAGTAATACTGTGACCCAAAAACAAAGTCAAACTCAGTCCAGAGCTCCTGAACCCTAAGCCAGTCCCTGTGTGTGTGTGTGTGTGTGTGTGTGTGTTGTGGGGGGAATGTGGGCAAAATTGTTGCTCCCTGACCCACACTTGTGTGCTGCATCCCACGGACCCTCAGCTGGGTTGAGAACCAAGGAGCAATGCCTCTGCCCTCTGCCACAGCCATTACACAGCAGCCCATATGGCTTCCGACAGCTGGGCAGGAACAGGTTCCATGGCATGGCAGGACCACTCCGGGGGTGATGGATCCTCTGAACCCTGACATGCATGCCCGCTCCCCGCCTTCCCACTCCCTGGGACAACCTCAGGAATGTGAGGGTTACAGAGAAGCACCTACAAATTGCCCTAGTGCATTCCACCTCTTGGAGGTATTTCTGCAGGCTGGGAATTGAGGGCCACTGCACAAGAAGGAAAAGTCTTTGCAAACGTAGAAATTCCAACCTCCTCCGTTCTGAAATAATACAAGCCACTATTTATTTCTCATCACATTTATAAACTTCTCGGTGAGGAGGGCAGCCTCTTCATGTGTGAACATGTGTCCATGGAAGCTTTCAAAGCAAGCCGGGGCTTCATGTTTCTAAATTATTTGAATCTGAACAATCCCAACTGATTTAAAATAGATAAATAAAGGTGCATAAACAAACTAAAAAGAGAAACTAAAGTAATAGCCAAGGAGAACAAAGAAGCTTATTTACTTAAATGCAGACCCAACATCCTAATGAATGTACACTGGAATTCATTTTTTTCAGGCCTAGACCCACTTTCGGAGAAGGCAATGGCACCCCACTCCAGTACTCTTGCCTGGAAAATCCCATGGATGGAGGAGCCTGGTAGGCTGCAATCCATGGGGTCGCTAAGAGTCGGACACGACTGAGCGACTTCACTTTCACGTCACTTTCATGCATTGGAGAAGGAAATGGCAACCCACTCCAGTGTTCTTGCCTGGAGAATCCCAGGGACGGGGAAGCCTGGTTGGCTGCCGTCTATGGGGTCACACAGAGTCGGACACGACTGAAGTGACGCAGCAGCAGCAAACCCACTTTGCATACTCGATATAAATCTGAGTGATTCTGCTCCAGAGAAGTCAGATGGGCTCTGTAAGGGATTTAGCGCCCTCTGGTGGCTCTTTCTGGTAGCACATGACATTATTTTGTTAACAGTTCGAAAAGGGGGCTTATTAAAACAAAAATTTGAGATACGAAAATTCCAAAGAGAAAACTCCAGCTGTAAAAATCTACAACCACAATAATATTAATTATCCATGTGTCAGTCCTAGTAGCATATACACTGTTGTGATAAAGGTGCTAACAGAGCTTACATTGTTAACATGATATCTAAGCCGTAACTACAACTGGGAAAGAGTGTTAGTCATGTCCAACTCTTTGTGACCCCATGAACTGTAGCCCACCAGGCTTCTCTGTCCATGGAATTCTCCAGGCAAGAACACTTCAATGGGTAAGGGGATCTTGCCAACCCAGGGATTGAACCCAGGTCTCATGCATTGAAGGCAGATTCTTTACTATCTTAGCCACCAGGTAACCCATCTCTCCTTAAACTACCATTGTGTTAAAATACTATTTAACTCACCTTCTTTACCTTAGTCTTTATAATCTCTTTGTAGCATCAGAACAGACAGTGGCTATTCTCCCATTTTACAGGCAAGGAAACTGAGACTTAAATCTATTGAGTCATCACAAGAAAGAATGTACTTTTGGAGAAATTTATCTCTTTGTGATTTATAACAGAGGAATAGGAACACTGCAGCACATCCTTTGAAACCATACTTAAGGGCCTTTGAATACTAAAAGGGAGCACTGGTCCCTAGGATGGAGAGAGGGACTCAGATAGCAAGTTTGAAGGGTTTGTTTACTATAAATGTTTTTTTTCTACTTTACTATAAGTATCTTTTTCTACTTATAATAATAATCAGACTCCTAAAATTCATAAAATAATATATAATTCACCTAGAATGATCACCATCAACAGGTAACCATTATTAATATTTTTATATATTTCTTTCACACATTTTCTTGGGTGTGTATTTTTGCAAAATTAGGGTGAGATCAAACATCTAATTTTTACTCTGTTTTCCCTTAACATTAAATTGTAAGCATTCTCCTCTGTGTCATTAAATATCCTAGAAAGTACTTTGTTTTTTCATGAAGTGTTCTGTATTATATGTTGCAGCTGCAGATCTGCCCTCTGAAGTCTTCAGTTCTTAATGACAGCAGAGATTTGGGGTACAGGGTGGAGTTAGACTGACGTGACTGATGAGGCGCAAGTGTGAGTTTGAGGGCCGTGGAACACGGGATTTTCCCAATGTATCTCAATTACAAGAAAACATTTAAAAAAAATAATTGAATAATGTTCTATTTGATGGCATACTGCTGACATTTAGGTTATTCCAAAACTTCATCTTTTTGAATAAGTCCTAAAGCTTTGTCAGTGATTCATACAAATCAGAAAGACGCCCTGAAGATTTCTATGGGCATTCTTATATCATAGACCCAGTGCCTATCTTCCAGATGGGTGCATGCTCAAGCCAACCCACCTGTGAGCTACTTCCCAGCCTTGCCCCACATCAGGGGCTTTATATCAGCCAGTTCCAAGTGAAAATTTTGGGGACTAGGACAAAGAACCCACGGGAAATTATCCCATCTTCTAACACATCAAAGCCAATGGCTCTGAGGAAAATAGTGTCTGTAGTCCCACCAAACCTTCTTCAATCACTGGCCCCAGTGCCAGCCAAAGAATGTAGGCTTCATTCCCCTAAACTACATCCATGACCGGGACAAAGGAGGCCCAACTCATGGACCCTGCCCTGCTTAGAACCCGTCTTGCGCTTCCATCCCATTCGACTTTCGGAAATTCCTACCTCCCTTTCATCTCTGCGAGCAGTGTCACCCCAGCAGAACACCAGTACTGTGGACCCTGTCTCTGGGACATAGGCAGGGCAAAAACTCCTCCACCCATTTTCCCAGTGGGAAAAAGAAGACACCAAAGGAAAGAGGCTGTCCTCAGTGCCCCTCACTTGTTCTTCAGACTCTCAGACTGATAGACTTCCTCATCCTCTTCATAGAAGGTCCCTGATGAGATCTTTGTGAAAGCTCTGGTTCAAGCTCTGTTTCAAGATCAAGTCTAAAATTCAACTCCTCATCACTTGTGCTCCAAGGTACTCTACTGACTATACTATAAAAGGGGAGGAGGAACTTTCCTGGCAGTCCAGTGGTTAATACTCTGCGCTTCCACTGGAGGGGGCACAGGTTCAATCCCTGGTCAGAGAACTAAGATCCCGCATGCTGCAAGGTATGGCCAAAAGAAAAAGAAAAAAATACACATGTATAAAAATAAAAGGGATGGACTGTGCAGATGAATCAGGGGTTTAGTCCTGCCTCTGCCTAGAAACTCTAACCGCTTTGGCAAAAAAAAAAAAAGACAATGTGGAGACCATCCTTCCCACTTATAAACCCTCTTCAGAAATAAGGAGAAATGAGTCAAAAGTCAGACATCTCTGTGGCTTTCATTGACTTCTAATTTTGACTTACACTGTTGGCATCTGCTTTTAGCATAACATTATCCAAAGCAGGATCCCTTTGTTTCACTGACAACTGGCGCCCTTCAAGTCACATCCCTTCTCACATAACTTTAGTATCTATCCCACACTTGCCAAACTTCTTGCTTCCTAAAGGTGAGATAATAATTTAATCGCCTAACAAATTATAAACCATGGTATTTTAATGGGAGGGAAGGCTATCTGTGTGAAACCAAGAAATTCTGCTTTTGCAACATTTTTGCAAAAACAAACAAAATAAGACAAAACTCCAATCTAGCAATATCCTGGGAGTCAAAGAAAATAAGCCATGAAGGAAACACGGCTTGGAAAACTCACAGCTGAGTTCAGGAGGAAAATTCATTACAACTCTTTATGGAAGGAGCTTGCCAGGTTTCAGCAGAAGGCTGTTAGATGTTCAGCATATGTGAAACACTGTCCTAGGAATAGAGTTAGAGGACAAGAAGGAAAGGTAGGTCCTCACTACTGGTCGGGACCTGAGTCCTCGAGTCTGCCACCAGGAGGAATTTTGCACAGTTGTCCTACTAATCCAGAGAGAGCATTGTGCCGATGGCTACCAGTCCAAACACAGAGAGGAGCAATCTCTGGCTTTTCCAGGTGCTGAAGCTGTTTGGGGGCATCAAATGAGTGTCCCTTCTTCCCCCAAATCTTCCTCCCTGGGGACTTCTGACATGGGCTTGAATGATCACAAACTTTGGATACTTCAGAAACTTCTAAAAAGATATCTTATACTATGCAGGTGCAACAGACCAGACTGTAGAGGCACACAATCCCAGGCACATGGCTAAATCTTTGCATTCAGAAAGCCCCAGGGAGCCCCAGGATGCTGTGCTAAATATATCTTCTGCAAGGCGCTGTGCTGGATGGGAGGCTTAAAGAAACATCCCTTGGCTTATATATAAATTTCATTTTGTTCTTCCCTTCTTGTAACACAATAGAAAGCTGTGAGTTGAACAGAGTTAACACACAAGCTGCCCTAATCATCTTGGGAACCTCCTGGGTGAGGGACAGTCATGGACTTGCCGCTGGTGTTTTCACTTGCTCTTGACTCCTCTCTGAAGATCTGTCTTGGTGACACTATCCTGAGACACGCTGGTGGCTATGCATAAGTGGCTTTTACTTCATAAGGTAATACATAACTCTGTTCAACAAAGTACAGTGGCTCAGATGGGAATTCCAGCCCCTTTCCCACTAGTGTAGACATTGAATGGTTCCATAATCTGGTGGCCCACTGGAATGACTTTCCACTGAACTCAATGGGAGAGACCATTTGAGTCAGAACTAATCTGAAGACTGAACAGGATTCATCTCTACACTGCACTGCCCGCAGGGCTTGCTGCGAGGACACGGGTGTCATCAGCACAACTTGGGAGCCAAGGTGACAGGCAGAGAAATGGCATGTGGCAGCACGTGCCCTTCCTTTGACGGCAGTAATAGTCCTGATTACCCACTGGGAAATCCCAGGGGCAGAGGAGCCTGGTGAGCTTATAGTTCATGGGGTCACCAAAGAGTCAGACACAATTTAGCAACAAAACAACAACAAATACACCAAGGAGGTCAGGGGCCATAGGCAGCGCTTGACATGTCGCTAGATTTAATGCAATTGTTTCCCCAGTTCTTAGATCACCTGCACAACTTATACCATAGCATCATGCTGCCTTTACTATTGCTTAATATTTGTCTCCAAGAGATTGCATTGCTTGCCTGGAAAATCCCAGGGACGGGGGAGCCTGGTGGGCTTCCGTCTATGGGGTCACACAGAGTCGGACACGACTGAAGTGACTTAGCAGCAGCAGCAGCGCTCAAATTTATATCAAGAGGATTTTCTTTGACCTTCATGGAAAACCGGCATTACTATGGGCAGAAGACAAATAATAAGAAATAAAGTTTTAAAAAAAATAAGATAAAACACAAACATGGAAATAATAAATAGATGGAAAGTGTGAAAACAGACACAATAAATAAAAATGATGTTATCAAATCAGAACTTGATGTTCTCCACAGCCAGCCTTCACCCTGAGGCCTAGACCTCCTTTGCTTAAAGGAGAAATTGGTGAGTGATAGAGAAGTGTTACAGTCATGCTGTCTCTGTGGCAACTGGATTTGAGAAAGGATTGAGCAGGGCCTGACTTTGTCACTGAGTGCCAGGATGGTAGATGAGCTAAAGTCAGCCTGGGTACCACCTGGGGCCCTATGGCTTAATCTTTGAGAAACCCTGGGCTTTCCTTCTTGTTTTAATTCTAACAGGATCCCATAAGTAAGTGTTACTCTTCCTCTACTACACAGATGGAGAAACTGAGGCTCAAAAGGTCACATACCCACCTCATCCAGAGTCACACACTGCTGGTATTTGTTCCGAGGCCTTCCTGGGATCAGCAGCCTCGTGGTCATCCAGCCCTCAGCCCTCTCCTGGGACCATCCTAACGCCAGAGCTGGAAGGATTCTAGAGACCATTTTCTCTGACTTTTTCTTTTGAAATGGAGGACTGTGAGACTTGGAGATATTATGTAACCTGCCTGGATCTTCATTCACTGGCATCTGAGCTGAAGTTGGAGTCCAAGTCTCCCCCTTTCTTATCTGTGCCTTTCCTGACCTCTCAAATGCCACCTGGGCAGCAGATGGGCCTGCTGGGGGCCTGGGGCTGGCAAACTTCCCTCGCCATCATCCCCTCTGCTCCCAGCAGGTCTCAGCAATCCCTTCTGGTTGACCTTTCTTTAAAATGCTGATCTGGGTCTCTGAGCCCCATGGGGCTCTTTGTTGCATTGGGAGCCCACGGCCAGGGGGACCCCCACAGTGGGTCAGCACAGAGGACCTCAGAAGTCCCCCAGGGCTGACGGTAGGCACTCCTGGAGTTTGTCCCCACAGCATCGGGGCCTCTGGGCACCCTACAGGGGCCGGGCATCCCAGGTACCCCAGGAAACACTCCCCAGTGGGGAACTTTAAACTCAGCAGGTGCATCTGGCTGCCCAGCTCTTTGGCCTCTCCCTGGAGCCAGGATGCTTTTCATGAACTATAAACTCAAGGAGCTTTGAAGAGCCTCTGTGGGATGAGCCCTGAGGCTGCAGGCAAGCCAGGACCTTCTCAGGCATGGTGGGGTGAGGGAGGAGGTGGAATAGGGTGTCATGCTGTGGCTTTGGAGAGAAAGAGGGCGTTGGGAGGTAGAAGGAGAGATAGAAAAGTTCACAGAAACCTAAGTATGCATCCCGGGGGGAGGGATCAGGGGAGCAGAGAAGGAGAGGGGAGCAATGACAGGAAAAGTTAAGGAGGGAGAGGGAGACAGACACGAACAGAGAGAGAGAGAAAGGCAGAAAGAGGGAGAGGAAGGAAGGACAATGAGGAGACCAGAGACCCAAGGAATTCAAAGAGACATGCAACGGCCGCATCGGTGGCCTTTTCTGGGTGCTCCACTCACAGGCAGCCTGCGGCCGTAGAATAAGGGGGCTCCCAGACTTCTGCAGTAAGAAACAAGTTATTCCCCTTGGAAAAGCACAAAATCCTGGTGGCAAATTCCTCGCAGTGAACATTTCCACCATCCCCCCCACCCTCCCAACGCCTGTCACTCTGGGTTTTCTCCTTTCCCAGGAGAATAAATACTTGAGGTGCTGGGTCTAACTCCAAAGCACAGGCCCGAGGAGACCCTACAGCTTGGACAGTCGAACCCTACCGAGTCTCAGGTTCTGCAGTGGTTGAAGGTGAGCCTGAGCTGTGTGTGCAGGAGGTGGGGACAGGGAGGAATCCCTCCCTTATGTGGTCTCTCGTCATCACCAAGATGGGGATGATAATAATGGGACTCAACATTTCTGTCACCCTGACAAGGGAGTGTTCAGGCAGCAATTCTTCATCATTGTATCAGCCGGCAGGATGACATGCTTTTCGAAAATCTCCCCCAGCCCAGCCTCCTCACCAGAGAAAGTGCCCAGGGTGCTGGTCACTCCAGGTAATGACTCTAAAGCCCAGGGAGGAGAAGGGAAGGAGAGCACCTCACCCTAACACATGCTATTCCAATGCTCCAAGGCTCAGCTCCTCAACTCTACAAAGGAAGAAAACATGAGCTGCTTACTAGGCAATTATTTACTAAGCACCCACCACACGCCATGTGGCCTTCCCTGGTGGCTCAGATGGTCAAGAATCTGCCTGCAATGCTGGAGACCTGAGTTCAGCCCCTGGGTTGGGAAGATTCCCT
Source organism: Moschus berezovskii (assembly GCF_049115385.1). NCBI lineage: Eukaryota > Metazoa > Chordata > Mammalia > Artiodactyla > Moschidae > Moschus > Moschus berezovskii. Next base: position 34,310,030 of record NC_142471.1, read on the forward strand.
GGAGAAGGGCATGGCAACCCATGTTCTGTTCTGGAGCAGGATATAGCTGGTTCACATTTCAACACTGCTCGTCTCTCTGGTTGTGGGGTATGGGTTACATTTCTTAGCTTCTTGAATGGCAGTGTCCTCATCTGTATATTGGGGAGAATGGAAGTGCCTCCTCAATGAGATGTTATGAGGATCAAAGGAAAGAATCCAGACAAAGCTCTTAGCACAGTCCCTGGCACGTGGTAAGCCTTGGCCTTCTGCTCTCCTCTGTCATTAATAAAAGTGGAAAGGTGGGGATATACATACCTCTTCCCACCGTCTCCAAGTCTCTAGCCTCCACACCATGAGATGCCTCCCCCCACCCCTTTGGTCCCTCACCACGTTATCCTTTTTTTGCTTCCCTCTGTCAACCCAGAGATGATGGTGGTCTTGTCCACTCCTCTCTGTCTGCTGCTTGATATTGTCTCTCCTCCTGTGACTGAAAGACTCTTCCATCTTCTTTCCCCCCTTTCCAGAACATCTGCCTGTGTCTCTTCTTCTGAGGCCAGCTGCATTCTCTTGTCCCAAGAATGTATGTCTCAACAATAGTAAAAAAAAAAGAAAATCTCAGACTCATAAGCAAAAATGCTTAGAGGGAAAGAGGCAGAGAAACAAATCCCCTTCCAGTAGAAGGTGGGGGGTAAGGAGATTTATTTATCTTTTTGTAGGTTGTCCATACCATCAATAAAGATGGTTGAGCATCTAATATACATAATGTGCTTGTTGTTTAGTCACTAAGTCGTGTCCAACTCTTTGCAGCCCTGGAAATTCCATGGACTGTATCTGGAGTGGGTTGTCTTTTCTTTCTCTGGGGGATCTTCCTGACTCAGGGACTGAACCCAAGTCTCCTGAATTGGCAGGCAGATTCTGTACTGCTGAGCCACCAGGGAAGCCCAATATACACATTGAAGTATATTAACTGACAAGAATAAAAAACTTGGAAGAGAAGATACATATCCTCAACTCAAGATGCGGAAATCTTTCCGAAGATAAAGCTTCACTGACTAGGGAACTCACAATTCAAAATTTCAAAACCCATGAAAAACCACTGCATCAGGAGCAAATGTCAATAGATAAAAGGACAGCAAAATCAGCTAGGGCTGCCAAGAACTTCTGGTAAATGAATAATATCAGAGAGAATATAAAATTAGTAACTTTAAATTGTTAAAGGTATAAAAGAAGGAAATAGAAAAATGGGGGGAGGGGAATGCAATGGAACAAAAGCCAAGCAAATCTGGAAAAGAACCAAAAAAAAGCTTCTGGAGAAAGATTTAATAGCCACTAAAATTTTAAAACTCACTGAGTAGGAAAAATAGCAATTAGACTCAGTTGGACTGTAAGAGTTAGGCAAATAAAAGTAGATCTGAGAAGAACACCCAGTTTACAAAAGAAAAAGATAAGTGCATTGGCATGGCAGACAGAGCAGATAAAAGGAGAATTTCTATCATGGATATCTAATGAGAGTTCCAGAAAATGATCATGGAGAATGATGTGAGAGAAGATTCAAAGAGAAAATGACTGAGAGTTAATGAAAAACAAGACTTCATAAATCAGGAAGCCCATGTTCTAGGCAGGATAAGTGAAAAACCCAGCTAGAGATGCTTTGTGGCGAAACCATAATTCACCAGTGTCACAGAGTAAAATATGCAAAGCAACAAGAGAGAAAAGAGAACTTCCCTACAGAGGAATGACAATCAGCGGACTTCTCAGGAGCAAAATGGAGCCCAGGACCAGCAGAACAATGGCAGGGCCTCAAAGGGCTGAAGGAGAGTAACTGTCAACCCAGACCTCTACGCACAACTACACTGTGACTCAGCTCTGAGGCTGAAATAAAGTGTTTTTAGACGAACGAAAACTGAAAGCATCTGTCACCAACAGTCTCTCCCTGAAAGAGTTTCTGAAGGATGAACTCCGGGGGGCAAGAAATGGAATGCAGAAGGGAGGAATGAGCAAGAAACACCAATGGGCCAAGACACAGCTCACCACGTCGGAAATACCCCGCAAGCGTTAGTTTCTAAAACAATGACAACAATATTAACGACCGATTTGGGAAGGACCAAACAGGCTGGAACCAAAATCCTAGATTCAGTAACATGTTGGACAGCGTGTGCGTCAGGGTCAGGCACAGCACAATTCTTAAATTGTCTGTAAGAGGGTTAGATGTAAGAATTAACTTGAGATTATGTCAAGTGAATATGTTAAAATTTTAGGAGCTGGAAGAATAAAAATGGAATGGGTTGCTCCCAAATCAAAGAGGGGTGAAAGTCAAAGAACAGAAAAGGGAATGGTGGCCGGGGTCGGGGGGGAGCGGGGAACAGCATGAAGCAGGACAAACAGAAATAATAAAAGAAAATGATAGAATGTATTCAAACAGAGCCTCTCGATGAGGGTGAAAGAGAAGCTGCAACAGCTGGCTTGAAACTCAACATTAAAAAACGAAGATCATGGCATCTGGTCCCATCACTTCATGGCAAACAGAATGGGAAAAAGTGGAGACACTGACAGGTTTTATTTTCTTGGGCTCCAAAATCACTGCACATAGCAGCTGCAGCCATGAAATTAAAGCACACTTGCTCCTTGGAAGGAAAGCTATGACAAACCTAGACAGCATATTAAAAAGCAAAGACATTACTTTGCTGACAAAGGTCTGAATAATCAAAGTTACAATTTTTCCAGAAGTCATGAACAAATGTGAGGTTTGTTCACATTAACAAATAACTAAGGCTGAGTACTGAAAAACTGATATGTGGTGCTGGAGAAGACTCTTGAGAGTCTCTTGGACTGCAAGGAGATCAAACCAGTCAATCCTAAAGGAAATCAGTTCTGAATATTCATTGGAAGGACTGATGCTGAAGCTGAAACTTCAATACTTCGGTCACCTGATGCAAAGAGCTGACCACTGGAAAAGACCCTGATGCTGGGAAAGAGTGAGGGTAGGAGGAGAAGGGGGCAACAGAAAATGAGATGATAGGATGGCATCACTGACTCAGTGGACATGAGTTTGAGCAAACTCTGGGAGTTATTGAAGGACAGGGAAGCCTGGTGTGCAGCAGTCCATGGGGTCACAAAGAGTTGAACAGGACTTAGCAACTGAACAACAACAACATTCAAACATCTAAAACTACAATAACTGTAAATAGATTCAACCAACCAATTAAAAGACAAGATCACCTGACTGGGTTGAAATTATTTAGGAATGGGCTCTTTCCCAGAAACACATCTATAACTTGAAGATTCAGAAGAGATGAAAGTCAAGGACAGGGGAGTGCTGCAGCAGACACATTCTAACCTAAAGAAAGCAGTTGGCTGTTTATTATCAGACAAAATAGACTTTAAGATGAGAATAAGGTCAGCTGGGACTTCCTTGGTGGTCCAGTGATTAAGAATCCAACTTCCAGTGCAGGAGACACAGGTTTGATCTGTGGTCAGGGAAACTAAGACCCCACATGCTGCAGAGCAGTGAGCCCAAGTGCCACAGCTGGAGAACTCACACACTGAAACAAGAGCCCACGTGCTCTGCTGTAACTAAGACATGCAGCAGCTGAAAGTAAATGAATGAAAAACTTTTAATTAAAAAAAAGAAGTGGTAGAACTGACATAAATTTATTGATGGGTAAAGAAGGGTAGCCATTGCAAGCAGAGAAACTGAATAAAGACACAAAGGAAGAGCCTGCCTAACACATTTTAGGAGCCCAAATCCAAACATGGGCTACATAGAGATCCTTCTTTGATTGCAACGTTACTGTCTGTTATTTTTTTTAATGTATATTTTTAATATCTAGGTACCTTGTTAATTGCTTCATATACATTATTTCTACTTTGATAAATCTCACAATGTAGGTACTTTGTTACAATTAATACACAGCTGGGTTACAGAAAACCACCTCAATTTAAATTGGTCCAAGTGGACAGAGATGGATCTCCCACTGGAAAAACCCCAGGGAAGGGCTTCAGCTGGCAAAGTTTGAGTCACAGCCACACTCCCACCAGCGAGCTCAGGAGGACAGGCGACTGTGATGCAACAAGCATCGTGTGTCTGCCTAGACTGGGGTGTGGGGTGTTACAATGAAAACCCCCAATTAAAACCTCATGACCGATGTAGGGAAGGGGTATTTCTCAGTGGAAGGAGACTGACATAAGGATGGGTTCCACAAGAGATTTTATTATTTCACAAATGAAATTCTGAGACTCAGTGGCCAAATGTTTGTCCAAAGCCCCAAACTCCTACGCAGATGAGCCGATAGGGAACCAAGCTTTTTTTCCTCTAAAGAGCTGCACTTTTTCTCCAGGCAATAGGCACAGAACTTTGTATAGAGCAGGTTCTCAAGATACATATGAATTGATTTTCAAGAAGCTATCACAAATAACGATAACTGACCACTTTTCTTCACAGTCACTACAGGTTTTGAAACAAAGAACTTGAAAGCCAACAGTCCTAGAGCATACACGCCCTCTCAGGGTCTTCTGCAGACACTTGGCCTTGTAATTGATCCTGCTGTCTAGAACGCCTTTGCACTGAGAATCTGTACTGTGCAGTTTAGCCTTGAAATCATCTTTTATTGCTTCATAGCTGGTCTGAGTCTAGTGCCTCTCTGCGTCCCCCACAACCCCCAACTAAGCCAGCAGTGGATATTTAGAGAGTTAGCTCTGGATTATTCGACTAAAATAATTATCCTTAACAGTTTTAAACTCATGGCTACATCTGGAAAATGGATGAAACCTATGGGATCCCACCCCCAGGGATAGAAAAAACTCAATGTCTATTCATGCATATACACAAAACTTTCAGTGACTCTGCAGCCCCCTAAAGTACATTCAGGATGTATACACTTCATGAATTAAGAGAGTTAAGAATTGCCTCAGGACTGCCCTGGTGGTCCAGTGGTAAAGAATCTGCCTGCCAATGCAGGGGGACATGGGTTCAATCCCCAGTCTGGGATTGACCAGGGGATCCTGGTTGTGGGGCATGACCATGGGGCAAGCGAACCCATGCATCACAACTGCTGAGCTGTGCTCTGGAGCCCACGCTCTGCAACAAGAGGAGCCACCGCAAGGAGACACCTGCATGCCACAGCTAGAGGGTTAGCCCCTGCTCTCAGCAACTGGGGAAGCCTGCACAGCAACAAAGACCCAGCACAGCCATAAGCAAACAAGTAAATAATTTTTAAAATTTATTTTTCAAAAAGGAACTGCCTCAGAGAGAGTAGAAGAAAATGTTATTATATGGACCTCCCCGCTCCCCCCAAGAAATAGTACTTCATGCTATTTAATCAGCTTGAAAAGATCAGGGCCAATTCACATGTGACCATCCTAAGTGACCAGGGTGTGCCAACCCTCAAGCGAGGATACACCCCATAGTCTGCTGTTGGCTACACGGCTCCCAGTCAGAGTGCATGTGCCAGGTACTCTGCTGTTTATGGGGGCTACAAACTAGGCTAGGACCCTGTCCTGGACCCCTAGGAGCTCAAGACAGGTGAGTAAGCAATGAGCACTCTAACACAGTCGAAGCTACTCTAGAACCATTCAGAGGGAATACTGGTGGGAGGGGGAGGGGAGGGAATATTCCAGTGGAAAGAGAATCAGGCGTCTTCTCTTCTGGGGAGGAGAGACGCATCCCTGATGGTAGGAATATGAGCAAAGACCCAGACGCAGGTGGGGTGGCATGTGCTGGGAATCCTGAGCAGGCTGGCATCACTGGGGCACTTTTGCTTGTCACATCTGGTGGGGAGGGGTGTTGCCACTGGCATCCAGTAGGTAAAACCCAGGGCTGCTAAACATACCTGAAACAAGGAACAGTCTCCAACAGCAAAGAATTTTCTCGTCCACGGTGCCAACAGTGTTGAGGACGGAGGATGGATCCTTGGAGTGTGAATGAGAGTGGCCACCTGTGTGGGAAACCAAGACCCCATGTCCAGGAAGCTGCTGCCACCAGACCTGCCTTCCCAATGCAGAGATGCAAGACTTGCATCATCTCAACAGAAGAAAATAGTGGGAGTGGTCTACTCTGGAGGGTGAAAGTATAAATAAATTCTTAGAGCCAGCTCGAGGTCTGTGCTCAGCTGTGTTTTCTGAACAAGACTATGTTGGACCAAAGGAAAGTAACCTGGGGGTTATGATGGAGATGATTTGTATGCCCATCCCAGGGAGCAGCAGGTCATGGGATTTGGTTCATCCATGGGATTTGGTTCATCTGGTTAGGAGACAGTGGGAACTGGAGCTGCTTCTAAGGGCCACCGGGATCAGACATCATCACCAAGGACTGGTAAGTTCTCTCCACAACGTCAGGAACATTTCACTGGGGAGTAAGAAGCTCCAGATGTAACTGTCCCTACAGTGAGTTCCCAACTCTAGGAATATGGGAACACGGTCGTTAAAAGAGCTGCCTGGAAATGCAAATCAAACCTGCAATGAGCTATCACCTCACACTGGTCAGAATGGCCATCATCAAAAGTCTTCAAATAATAAATGCTCAAGAGGGTGTGGAGAATGGGGAACCCTCATTCACCACTGATAGGAATGTAAATTGGTACAGCCACTATAGAGAATAGTAGGGAGCTTTCTTTGAAAATTAGAAATAGAGCTGCCAGATGATCCAGCAATCCCACTCTTGGGTAGAAAAGAAAAACTCTAGTTCAGAAAGACATGAACCCCAATGTTCACAGCAGCACTAAATACAATTAGCCAAGACATAAGGGCAACCTAAGTGCCATCAACAGACAATTGGCTTAAGAAGAAGATATATACTATATATGTATATAGTACATATAATGAAATACTATATTAATGTTATACAATAGAATATTACTCAGCCATAAAAAGAATGAAATACTGTCATTTGTGGCAACATGGGTGGACCTATAGAATATTATACTGAGTTAAGTCAGACAGATACAGCAAATGCAATGTCAGATACATGGAATCTAAAAACAGAGTACAAAGGAATCTATACACAAAACAGAAACAGACTCACTACATAGAAAACAAACGAGATTACTGAATGGGAAGCAGTGGGGGAGGAGGGGAGGGATAAATTAAGAATATGGGATTAACAGATGCAAACTATATAAACTAGATAAACAACAAGCGTTTACTATACAGCAAAGGGAATTGTATTCGGTCTTGCAATAACCTATAAAGGAATATAATCTGAAAAAAATACCTGAATCACTATGCTGTACACCTGGAACTAGCACAATATTGTAAATCAACTATAATTTTTAAAAAAAAGAAGAGCTGCTGGGAAACAGGCTAGGAACTCTCTATGGAAGATCCATAAAATCGCAGGAATATTATCTCACTAAGGGGCTCACTGAAACTTGCTACAGGAAAAAGAGACTCCCCCCAGCATAGACCACTGGGAACAAGCACTACCAACTGTCCCCAACCAGGGGGAGACCTCCAGGCCTCACCAACAGCCCACAGCTGCACTGAGAGCTCATGGGGAAACAGTGCGTCCAAAGCTTCTGATGCAAACCCCCACCGAGATGGTCAGACTGAGCGTCTACTTTCAGAGACTTGTTTCAGAGTTTTCGTCCCCATCCTAGCACAAGCTACCCCAGACATCTTCGTAGAACATAACATGGGTTTTCAGCACACCCATTACCAAAGGAAAAGCCAGGTCCCCACCGACAAACTTGACCAGGAATAGGTCTAGAGACTCTGGGTTAGCCAGGGAGATTTGGACTGTCGCCCTGTGCTCAGTCTGAGTGAGTGCAAAAGATGACCTGGGAGAGATGATATTCTGAGATAACTTGGCTGACAGTTGTGGCAAAACAACAAACTGAGCCACAGCTTTTTCTTCTTCCTACCCCAGTGCTCCAGCCAAACATGCTAGGCTGGCTATAGGAAATCAGCTGAGATAGCAAAAAGAGAACACAAGAAGGCCATTTATCCTGAAACAAACTGGTCCTTCAGTTTCCACAAAACGTCCCATCACTCACCCCTCCAGGGGAGCACTTGCACGTCAGTTGCCTCGCTTTCTGGGCACAGAGCATCATTAACTTTAAAAATGTGTAAACTGTGGTGGTGGAGACGGGTCATCAAGCATGGGGCTGGGGAAAGGGTGGTTTGGGCTCCGTTTATGGAAACACACTGGGCGCTCACAGGCTGCAAACCTCCCCAATGGAATCTTTTGAAAAGGCTTCTCCTTCCATCTGGCAATCCCACCAGCAGCAGACACGTGCCCTGGGAAATGTAGCCCGGAATTTCCATCTGTCGAATACTGGCGCTTTTGCATCTCAACTTACTCTCAACTTGGGGTCCCTTGAGTGAAGTCATTTGAGGATGGAGCCCACAGCTCTACCTCTGGAACCCTATTTTTAAATATCCTGTGATCTAATTATTTTTACAACCAAACTTCAGAAACCAAGTCAATTTTCTCTTGACTGTTGGGCCTCCTTTGGGACCATGTAATTACCCAGCCCTATTTGCAGGCTTAAGTGTGCGGCTCCGAGGTTGTCCAAATACAGGAAAAAGTTTTGTTGTGCGTACGTGTGCATAATATCTTCGTTGCCAAGTCATTGCTAAATCGTTAACCGCTTTAAAGACGTGTTCCATAAAAACTTTCTTCTGGGCTCCATCCAAGGCAGTGGAGCCAGCATGGTCCTGGATGGATATTTCAGGAAGGCGAGGAGCAACCGCAAAGAACCGTTGTGCCTAATCATGGCACCCGTCCGGACAGTGTAGGAAAATTGCAACCAAAAATACCTCCTGAAAACAGAATGACTACCCAACCTGGGGCCGGCTGGCGGTGTCAAGGTGTTGGGTTTTCCAAGAATGGCACATAAAGAAGACAAGTAAGAGTTGAACTTGGCTTGGAAAATGGCCCTGGCGATGCCAGGAGAGCGCTGGCAGTGTATAAAGTAAAGACGGCTTTCATGTAAGAAAAATCTACCACGGGGCAATGAGGTGTTGGGGGATGTGGTACAGTCAAGAGCCATGTGTGGCAGCAGAGAGATCTCGGTTCAAATCCCAGCTCTGTGCCTTACTAGGATTGTGGGGTTGGACAACTGAACTACTCTGATTGCCAGGTTCCTGTCTTCAACAATGGAGACCATTGTGGAAGGAACAACGGAGATCACAGATGTCAAGAATGTAGCGCAGCACCCAGAAATAGTAGCTGTTAAAGCACTATCGTCATAATTATTGTCTCATTACTGACTTCTTGTATTTTAGAGTTTGCACAGGGCCTGACTAATTTTTTTTTTTTTTTAGAAAAACTAGGTAATTTATTCATGCAATTAAACAATTGAAACCATATAAAAAAAGGCAATGAGACTAGCACCCACCTGGGCCTGTCCACCCAGTCCCTTCCTCGGTCCTATTCCTTCAGGCAACCACTTTCTTTAGCTTCAGATGTGTCTTCCAGTGTTCCTTTACGCACTTATGAGACACATATACTCAGACATTTCCCCTTCTCTTACGCAAAGAGAGCATTCTACCTACACTATTCTTCGATGTTTTTAACCTCATGATAAATCTTTACTGTGGACAGATCCTACAACTACAGTGTGTTTCATGGTGTGTCTCTATCCTTGTTTCTTTAACCAGCCCCCTCTGGGTGGACACGTGGGCTATTTCCGAGGCTAGCCTTCCGTTACTCCAACACTGCTGCAGTGAAGACCCTCGTCCACTGTCATTTTGTGCAAGAGCAGGCACACTCTTCGAATAAACAGAATAAATAATTGTGAGATCAAAGGGCATGGGCATCTGTGATTCTGATCAATGTGGCCAACTGCTCCCCAGCAGGATTATGCCATTTTGCACCTCCTCCAACAACGGACAAGATTTTGACAAAGAAACAATCCCTGTGAATGCTTCCATTGTTTCCTCTGCTAGCTACTCACCCCCGTGTCTCCAAATGTTATGCCTAGCCGCTGTTTCTTTGCTTTTACCATTTGAACCATATTTAAAGGTAGAAATCAATGACATGAGGTACATTCACAGTATCCTGCAGCCATCACTACTTTCCATCTCCAGAATTCTTTCATCATCACACAGCGAAGCTCTGTGCCCATTAAACAGTAACTCCCCATTCCTCCTCCTAGCTGTCCTTATCAGTCCTGACACTTATCCAGGTAGCGTGGTTTGAAGGGAACCAAGCCTCCTGCCAAGCCCCCTAAAATACTCCCACTTGCTCTCAGAACCATAACACTCTTGCAATAATAACAGAACAGAGACTTTCATTGTATTATGAGAAATTAGCCTGGTAGAAAAACATTGCCCTGGAAGGGGAAACCAAAATCTTAAAGTTAAATGTAAAATCACATTACACATAACTCATTTCTCTGTACAGCTTTCCATGTAGGTTGGTGGGGACAAGGCGGAAAGGAGAGTAATGATGTTATATCTCATTACATGTGCGGCTAAAGGAATCAAAAGGGGAAAGCTGGAACTTCCCTGGTGGTCCAGTGGCTAAGACTCTATGCTCCAAAAGCAGGGGGCTCAGGTTCCATCCCTGGTCAGGGAATGAGGTCTCACATGTCACAACTAAGATCCTAAACGCTGCGACAAAGACCCAGTACAGCCAAATAAATACCGTTTAAAAAGTGGGTGTGGGGAAGGCTGAGCCAAAGTAAGAAAGCACATTTATCTGCCCCCTCCACTAAGGACAAGGCCTGGCTATCAGGTATAGAAGGGCACATTTATTTTTGCATTAGGTAAATACTTTGCTTCCTAAGCCCTGCAGTTCTGTAGGTACCTCCCTACCACGAACACCCAGACTCTCCAGCCTAGTCCAGATTCCTTGTTTTAAGCTCCAACATCTCCCCCAAACGACGAGCCAGAGGGTTTAGGGGATAGAGAGGGAACAGGAGGTAACAGTAAGTAGAAGGGATGCTGAGATCGTGTGGATGAAGTGCTCATCTGAGGGCCGGGCACCGGTAAGTGCTAGTAAATGGTGACGATGATACAGGTGATGAAGACAATGGTAATGCAAACAGCAGAGAAGCTTCCTCCAGTACCAGCTGCTTGAACGATGGCTCAGCTCCTACTAGTGGAGCTGCTGGCTTCCTTATTCCGACCTGGAACCTGTCCTCCTCCAGCTCTCATCCATGAATCTTAGTCCTACCTCCTGAGGCACCTCAAATCTGATTACCCGGCCACATATACACACCACCTACCAGCAGGTTGAAGAGCGTGATGGTGGTTCTTTCTGGCATCTTCTCTTCTCCAGCTGGAACATCTCATCCTTCTTCAGACATCCTTCCTAAAACTTGGGTTTCTAGAGCCTCATCAGGTGTTTCGACAGGTTGGAACAGGGAGGCAAGGAGAGAGTGGCTCCTATCACATGAAACATAGAGAAGGAACGTGGCTGAGGAGCAGATAGAACTTGACGGACCCAGAGATTGAAGAAACAGGATGAAAAGTAAGGGACTCCTTGGGTCATAGGCTCAAAGAAATGGTTCCTAAAATCTCACTCCAGAGTGGAGACCCATGGGCACCAACACTGGACTCAGCTGGGCCAGCCCTGGACCAGGGGATGCCAGGACTTAACAGGCTGAATCTCTGGAGATTCTGTTATTGAAGTGTGTTATTTCTGAAGTTCATCTAAGGTTCATGTAAGTTCACCTAAGGTTCATGTGAGCTCATCTAAAAGTAGGATATTAGAGAGACTCACAACACCCTCTCAAAGCCACCATGTTTATCTTTAGGTAGAGAATGCAGCTGAGATATGATGACTTTGAACTCCACAACCCCAGGGGTCAAGACCCACTTTGACCAGAAGAGCTCTCTCTCTTCTCTGTGAAAACCCGTTTGTGGGACAGGACAGAACACAGGAGCGTCACGGCACAGAGCAGGGAGGGGACACTGATTGCCCCTTTCCTCTTCCCCTGGGAAGCCCTGCAGACTCCACGGCCTGTGGGCAAGTGACAGCATCAGCATCAAAATCTACTAATCAATAGTGGTAAATAGGCTGGCAGATCCCTGGTGCTGAACTCCAGTTAGATTATATGTCTATGCACATTTTTTAAGTCCTAGGTGATTTTTCAGCTCAGATTATCCAAGCATGTGTTCACTGCCACAACTCAGCAGCTTAATTTCCTAAGCCTTCATTCATTCCTCCCCATGCAGAAAATCTTCTCTGTCCATGATCCTCACTTCTAAAAACCTCCCCAGAGCAAAGGCCCCATGAACACCCCCTTCTCTATTAAGTCTCGCAACAGTTTCAAGAATGAAGGCACAAGTGGACTTTGACACACAGAACACAGCACCAAGAAAGAAATCATGGCTATGGTGTCCCCCGGAAGGGTGTCACCACACAACTGTGAGCAGAATAGCCATCATGGACTCCCTGCTGCTCCCGGCTCACTGGCCACAAGGTCATGTAAACAGATGCAAGATGCCTGGTTGTTGTGAATAGTCCCCATGATATCAGCAGCCTGGTTACTTGTGCATGCCGGAACAGATCCAGGTGGCTCGGTATTGGGGCCTGGAGGGTCCGTCTACACAGGGTACAGATGTGGAGGTCAGGTTCAGGTTCTGTGACCCCAGCGGGAGGATAGGTGTGGCTGCAGGTAGCTAGTCTCGCTCTTTCTCAGGTGTGGCTGCAAGTTCTTCCTAGCAAAGTACCATCTTTGTTGATGCTGCCCAATTTTTCTCCCCATCCACCTTCTCTTTTCTGTTTTGGCTTGGTAGCGACTGCCTGAGTTGGCGTTTATGAGTCAATTCCACCTACTTTTGGTCAAACTCCACTCCTGGCTTGGTGATCTTCCAAGACAAATGCAGAAGCCACAGGAGGCTGGAGAGGTGCCCTGGCGGAGAGTTGCCCAACAGAAGTTCAATTAATTTCTCAAGTCGCCATCAGGACCTCCAACACGGGAGCAGAGGTCAGCATCCAAAGCCTGGTGGGGTTCCTGGCTGGTGTCCTGGGTAGACATTCAGGATAGCAGGACCTCCTTACCTCTGCCTTTCAGTACGATAGCCCGTTCCTGATTCCAACACTCATACACACATGAGAGGGACAAAGCTTTTGAATTCCACTTATCTCCTAAGACAAGAGGCAGTGAGGAAGGCAGATCCAGCAGCAGAGAGAACACTGCTTCAAGTCTGGCTCCTCTCACACTTAGAGCCTTCATTGCGCTCACCCCACATCTTCCGACTTATGCCCCTCCTGTTCCCCAGCACCCACAGTGGTTCTGGAATTTTTATAAGAAGTTGAGAAGCTGACTGGAAAAGGACCCAGGGAACTTGTTTTGAGTTGTTTATTAAGCACAGTATCTTGAGGTTGAGTAAGTGCTTCTTGGTGGTGACTGATGGACGTGATTGAGGTAGCCCCATTGCCTGGCAATCACCACTCCAGCTGGCTGAGTCATCGTTCTCTTTCCTCTCAACTTATGACACCCATGTCATGGACCTAGTTTTACTCTTCTCCTTTCCTTCCCCTGACCCAGAAGAACCCTGCACAGATCTTCCCAGGCCCAGCTTCCTCAGTGAGACCCAGTTAAACGCATTCAATGAATACTGGTCATTTAATTGGCAGCTGGGTATGGTGCCTGGATGGATGCCAGGCACTGTCTAACAAGGCCTAAATCTATTCAAGACTTTATGATTTGCAGAACTTTCACATTCACCATCTCCTTCAACTCTCACAACTATTTAGAAGAGAGAGGGTCATTATCCCACCTTAAAAACGAGGACAAAAGCAGGCATGACAACACAGATTTTAGACACACAGACCTGAACTGAAAGTTCACCTTTAATTGCTATTGCTCTGTGTGAGCTGGGACAGGTGTGAGTCTCAGCTTTTCCATGTATAAAGTGGAACTATAACTACCCATCTTGTAAGATTTTGGTAAGATCTAGATACAGCATTCAAGTGTCTCGCAAAGTATTTGGAGTGGAGGATAAGCTCCTAAACGTAACAGCTTTGATGATGGTGAACATGGTGGCGGTGGTATTGGTGATGACAATGATTATGCTAACCAAGATGTTCGTAGTGATTTTGTTGTTTATATTTTCTAACTTTTCTACAGATAATCATGACTACTATCATTTAAGGGGGGAAAAAAAAAGATTTGAGTTCTTTCAAATCCTCCTGATGAGGGCTTGATTCTTCTACTCCAGGGTATCTAGAAAGCCGGCAGTCGTGGGCAGGTGCTGTCTGAATGCCCAGCCAAGGCCTCATTCCCCTCACCTGGTCTCGCTCTCCATGTATTCAAATCCAGGTAATTTTGCCCAGCAGCTATGGGTGCTCGTGTAATTGTCTCCAAACTGTTCCACTGGCCTTTCTAGGGAGCTCTTTATAATTAGTCCTTTCATCAAGATGCTGAAAGACAAGTGATTATTTGGGAGAATTACTTGTCAGCAAGAAGATAAAGCTCTGATACGACATAATAGAATCGCGTGTTAATTACAATCTGCAAGATGCTATCACATCATTTCTTAATCCACAGCTTATTAGGCATTCCAGCCTCAGCTCCCTGTTACTACTGTGGGCTCGTTACATCATGTGAAGCAAATGGCATCTCAAATGAGGAAATTTCAGGGCTGTGAGAATGCATCCGTGTGCAGGTGGTCAGCAAGCATCTTCTTAATGAACATAATTTTGTCTTGGATCCAAAGTACCACCTGTGTACCTATGAGGGCAAGCATGCCCACACTTACACAGAGGCAGACATTCTCAGAACATCTTGGGGAAAATATCCAAACGCTTCCTGATTACATTTCTTCTGTTTTGCCTTCTCTTTTTTTTTTTTCCTTAAGCAACTTGGAATGATTTATTGAGATAGAAAACCAAAACTATCAGTCAAGTGTTCAAAATTCTCAACCAAGTGCCAAGCCTGCTGCAGACACAGGGGCACAAAATAGATAACAGAGAAGGAGAACACATGTCCTCATGGAGTTTGTAATCTAGTTAGAATGGCTCAGGGTCCACAGAACAAGGAGCAAAACAGTGGCAGGAGCAGGAAAGCAGGCAGGTTTAATCATATTCCAAATATTCCTGGCCTTCTGAGAACAGAAAGAACAGGGAGCATCCGGTGAAACCTAACGGAGTAGAAACTGGGTTTAGTCTAGAGGAATGAGTCAGATAGGAAGCAGAAGCAGGGAGGATCCTATTCTCTAAGCAGAGGGGAAGGGAAGGGATGAAAGGGGTGGGGATAGGATGAGTGAATAACTCTTGATGAGAAATGTAATAGGGCTCCAGAGTGCTAATCCGATGTTCTTGTTCTCTGGAGTAAAGAGTTGGGGGTAAAACAGACAGGGGTTAGGAAGCTAATGATGCCCTTGGACTCAGGAAAGGTTAAGGGGAACTGCCTCCTCCACTCTTTTATAGCTCAGAGCCCCATCATCGAATTTTTCAGGACCCTTCTGTGTCAATTTTATCCTCGACTAGGGGGTTTTCCTGCTTGCCGAGGGTGTCAGTATTTGGGGATCGCTTGTTACCCACAGCTTAAGGGGGACCAAATTCCTAAGGGCAGAGGCCTCAGGTTTTGTCCCTCATTGTCCATATCAAGCCCCACAGGGGGCCAGTGCTGGGTCAGCTCTCAGTGATGGGCTCAAGACTTACAGGGATTAAGGCGAGGCAGCGGACACCAGATTTGGTTTCACTGTGATCTTCAACAGGATATTGGATTGCATTCAAGGAGCCACTAATGGAGATGGGGGTGGGAGGTGGCCAGCCCTTTGGAAAATAATAACCCCTGAAGATTTCCCATCCTGATAGTGAAATCCAGTCACCTGACGGCGGGCCACCACTCGGGATTGCTGCCCCACTTTGCTTGGTTAGAGGGAAGTTGATGACACCAGCAGGCCTTGTACCAGGGCCAGGGAAGGAAAAGGTCACCAGCAGCGCTGTCACCAAGTCAGCATCCAGGGGGGAAGGAAGTCATCCACTGAGCCCCCAATTTCCTGAGCCCATGGACCCTCCAGTGGAGTAGGCAGAGGTGGCCCCCCAGACAGGAAGGGGTGCCGGGAGACCCTCCTGACAGCTTGTCCACCACCTGAACACCCACATGAGGGATTCCTTCTCCACAGACAACCTGGGGGCAGGGGGTGGCTTTTGGGCTCCAAGGACCCCTTCAGTGGTGTGACTATCCACAGAGGCACAGGAGGAGAGCTTGTGGTTGATCGTGAGGCCTCATGGGATCAGAAGCCAGTCTGGGCTCCAGAAGAGGATGAAAAAGTAGCTAAACTTTATTATCATTTTGCCAAGGTCAGCATTCAGGGAACATGGCCTTCAGGACTGCTGACTCAGGTGTCACCCTCTAACAGAGAGAGCCTGGGCTTAATCCCCCTCAGCTCTCCTTCCTACCAGACCATAGTGCTTTCCCAGCTCGCTCAGGGCTTGCTGCAGCCTCCTTTCTGCCTTCCCCTGGGGCCTCGCATACTCCTCCAGCTTGCCTTCAGGGCAGCCTCACTGGTTCCAGCCCCCGGTGGAACCCAGTGCTGGCACTGTGGATCCCTCTGTCTGCTTTCGAGCACATAGAGAGGGGCAATGAAGCAGTGAAGGCATCATAGACCGGGGCTGGGATTCCAGCTCTTTGACACTGGTGGGCAGCGGGCAGCTTGTGACCCTCACTGTCTGAGACTCTGTTTGTGGACTTCCTTACAGCTGACTGTCAGGCTGTGGTGAAGACTAAGCGAATATGATGCAGGCTACCATGTAGCCCCTGGCAGGCCACACGGTAAATGCTAAATTATTTCTCTCTCCAGAACGTGGGCCCCTGAGGGTAAGGACTGGGTGCTTTTCCTCTTTCGTTTGTGCCATCCCTACGTGGCTAGGACAGGGCTGCGTGTTCCGCGAGTGCCAGTGGCCAGCACTCAGAGGTTTGCGTTACCCTCCACAGAACCAGCAACCCAGAGGGCCAAAGCAGCATCACTGTCTGGGCAGCCGAGGCCTGTTTATCTGGGTAATGCATTGAGAACTGTCCAGGATGCCACCCCTCTCACCCACCAGCCCCACCACCCCCAGCCCTACCCCATGTTCCCAGACCCCCACACCAACCTACCCTTGCTGGCAGGGGCAAAATCAGTGGCAGCTTCTGGGGAGCACAACTCCCCTCACCCATTCCCTTCTTTCCCCTGGGCCAACGGCTTCTTTATAAGTCACATTTCATTATCAAGATGGAAAATCTCCAGCGCTGCTTTCCATGCAGCAGCACACAGCTCAATGGAAAGAGCCAGAAGGCTTTGGCAGGATCCCACTCTGCCATGTATCAGCTGAGGAACCTTGAGCCAGTGGCTTAACTTCTCTGAACCTCTGTTTCCACGTCTACAAAAAGAGAAGAAGGAAAAGATGGCAAGGTTTTCAGTGAAAGGATAGAGTAAGATAATGTATATGAAAGGGCTTTGTGATCAGAAAAGGCTGTTGAAAAATGGGAGGCATAGTTGTGAGGACATTTTTTAAAAATGTATTTATTTTAACTGAAGGATAATTACTTTCCAATATAGTGATGGTTTTTGTCAAACATGAATATGAATCAGCCATAGGTATACACATGTCCCCTCCATCCTGGGCGCCCCTCCCACCTCCCTCCACACCTGGTCCCTCCAGGTTGTCCCAGAGCACAGAGACAGCCTAAGGTTGTCTGCCATGGGGTCATTTCATCTACTACGTACTGATTGTGTGTCTCCTATGTGACAGGCAGGGCACGAGGCTGGAGGGTAACAGGAGGACCTGTTTCTGTCCTGGAAGAGCTTCCATTCTCATGGAGGAGACAGACAGTCACTATATTCTATGCCATGGGATCAGCGCTAGGAAGGGTGGAGCCCGGGAGAGGAGGGAGCTGAGGAGGCTGGGGTTACTGATATACAGAGCGTGCTCAGAGTGGGCCTATCCAGCAGGACTGCCTGTCCTCCAGAGGCCTCCCACAGCGAACTCCCTGCCTTCCTCTGAGACAGTCTGATGGCAGCCAATAGAGGATGAAAGACCTCCTCTACTGGCTGGCAGATTCTTGCCACCAACATCACGGCTGAACGTCACTGTGGAAGTACAAGCCAGTGCAATTAGGTAAGGAGAAAAACAAGAGGCAAGTCCATTAGAAAAGAGGAAGCACGTGCAATATGATTTCCAGATGATATGACTACATGTGCAACTCAACTGAAAAACTTTAGAAACAAAGCAGAGAACTGAATTGAGCAGTTTCTTCTTATACAAACAACAGCCAGTTAGACAATATACTGGAAGAAACGTTCTTATTTATAACAAGAAAAATGATATAAATTTCCCAAGAACTTAGAATAAATTTCCCAAGAACTGTTGCAGGAGCTGTATGAAAAAAAACTTTTAACAGTCCACTGAGGAATTTTCATAATATTTGAATAAATGAAAAATTATAAATTTTTGAATACAGAATCTCAGTGAGGTAAAAATTTCAGTTTTCCTCATTCAAAGAAATTCCAGTTAAAGTAGCAATATGATTTCTTTTGACAAGACAAACTTACTTTAAAGTTTATTTTCAAAAACAAAGAAAGATATGAGACTTGCCAGGAAAATGATGGGGGGAAATGAAAACAGACTTCCTCACCAGATATTTAAAAGTATTCAATATAAATTTACAATAACTAAAACATTTTGGGACACTGCATTTAAAGACAAACTCAACAGAAGCAAGTCCACATATAAACCCAAATGCATATTGGAATTTGGTATAAATAAAATGCAATTCAAATCAGTATTTAAATTAGATTAATCAATCAAATGGTATGGGAATCAGCCTAATTACTGGGGGGATGGGGGAATGAAGCTGGAAACTTCACACCTTACTCTGAAATAAACTACATATGGGGCAAAATTTTAAAGAAAAATGTAAACCTTAAAAGTTCTAGAAAGATACATATTTGACTTAAAAAATAATCTTGGGGTAGGGTGATTTTCTTTTCCTGGCATAACACAAAACCCAACAGTCACTGGAGGGGGGGAAAAAAAAGACCATGTAAGAAAAATTCTCAGTCTATCTATATGGTGAAAAAATAAATAGCACAGAAAAGGTCAAAAACAAAGAGCTCACATATTTTATTAAAAAATTAGAAAAGGCTACTTCTGTGTACCAGTTAGCAGAAGCTAACGACAATTTTTTAAAAAGATAGACCCTAAAACGTATAATGGTTCCAGCTCAGTGGTTTCAATGAACAGCACAGACCAGGGCAGCTTTCCTCCTCTACTTCATCCAGAGGCCAGGCTGACAGGGGTCTTGTCAGTTTCCACCGCTGGCGTCGCTGAGGAGGGTTGCTGGGAAACTCTAATGGGCTGAGGTCAGCCCAGTAGTGTGTATCATGCCTGCTCGCAGCCCACTGGCTGTAGCTCAGTCACATGGCCCCACCTATCCTAAAAGGGGCTGGAAATTGGAGCCCTAGCTGGCAACCTCCTACCAGGAGAATTCCACGCATCAGAAGACAGAGTACACTTTCCTTTGACGAATACTCAACCATCTCAGCATCATTGTGAATTTATGTCACACAAAGAAAAGCAAAGGGCAGATATTGTTAACTTAAATACAGCTTCACAAATCTGTTTAAAAAGACAAGCAAAAGATATGAACATACTGTTCACAGAAAAACAAGTGCCAATACTCATTAAACATATGAAAAGTGGTAAACTCCACTCAAAATTAAAGAAATTAAAATAAAAATAAGATACTAAATTTTGTTTATCTGACTGGTAAAAATGAAAATATTTGTTAATAGAAGTTGTGCAATACACACTCTTAAATACAGTGGGTGGCAGTATAAATCAGTGTGACAATCTTGGAGAACAATTTTCAGTATCAATTTAAAAAAATGTAAATACATCTATCTTTTGTTTGATCCAATTCCAAACTAAGAAATGTGTTCTGGAGATAGACTGATTTAAGTACATCAAAGTATGTGAGTTTGGAGGCTCATGGAAGCATTTGGTACACTAGCAAAAAACAAAACAAACAGGTAAAAACCAGGAACAATTTCTATGGCCATTGATAAGAAACATATGGGTTAAGATATATGGTACAATGGACACTATGCAATATATAAAATGAATGGTGTGGAACCATTTGTGATCATGTAAAAAGATGTTCAAAAAACCCAGAAGAGGCTCACTTAATCAGTCTTTTCCTAACAGACTTATCAAATCATCCGATACTCTTAATGCTTCTGCAGAACCCACTGTATGATGCCCACAGCCCACTCTCCAGCATTCCAAGACTCTTCTTAGAGAAGGATGAGTAGAAGGAATCAACATGTGTTTGTTCCCAAACACATGCATGTCAGTCATACTTGTTATTGCTAATTCACAACTGAATACTTTAAAACAATTAAGGGGACTTTCTTGGTGATCCAGTGGTTAAGACTCCAATCATCCATTGCAGGGAGCACAGGTTTAATCCCTTGTTGGGAAACTAAGATCCCACATGCCTCATTGTGTGGTCAAAAACAAAACAAAACAAAAAAACTAACTATGAGTATAAAAGTGAGTCATTTCTATGAATGCCAAGGTGAATGCCTTGAAAATGCTTGATAAAAGTGCTTCTAAAAAAACCCAAATGATGCCAAAATAGGTGTGAGTGAGACAACTATAAAAAACGGTGGGGGAGGGTAATAACTACTTTGGAGGATCCTGTCATCATATCTTCCAAAATATCTTTAGATTCTCATTCCGCATTAAAAACTGAAGCTTCAAATTATAGATCACATATTACGAATGTGGTTTTAACTGAAGGCAACAAAGGATGCCAGTAAGCTGACTGCGCACTCGAGAGAAGGGCCTTCGCCCCACTCCTAAGTTCATCTGCTGATGTTTCATGAAATGAAAGATTCAATGATACATTTTGTAGTTGTGATAATGTTATTGGTATGTTTGGTTGCTTTAAAGAACCCTTATCTTTTAGAAATGCAGTATTAGTTAGCATGGGCTGCCATAACAAAATACCACAGACTGGGTGGCATAAGCAACAGGAATTTCTCTCTCACGGTTTGAGAGACTGGAAGTCTGACATCAAGGTCCTGGCAAGGTCAGTGCCTGGTGAAAGCACTATCCTTGGGTGACAAGTGGCCCCCTTCTCACCAGATACTCACATGGCCTTTCCTTGATGCCTGCCAGTGGAGAGAGAGGAGGGCTCTCTGATGTCACCTCTTACAAGGGTGCTAATCCTATCATGAGCATCCCACCCTCGTGACCTCAGCTAACCCTAGTTACCAAAGGGCCCATCTCTAAAAACCATCACCCTGGGGGCTAGGGCTTCAACATTTGAATTTTGGAGAGACACAGTTCAGCCTGTAGCAGATACAGACTGAAATATTACAGATTAAGTAAAATTATTTACATCTGAGATTTGCTTCAAAGTAATAGTAGGTTGGGAGAACAGATACAAAAGAAACAAACTTGGCTACAATTCAATAAGTTAAGAGTTCGATGACGGGCACATAAGGTTCATTATACTATTCCATTTTGCATATGTTTAAGATTTTCTGTAATAAAAAGTAAAAAAACAAATATATGCTCCTACTGACTAAATTAGTAAAACATTTAAAGTATATATATATATAATTTTTATAATTACCCTCTTAAACTGCTCTTTAACCAGTAGCAGTTACATCATTAAAGGAAAAATAATTGATGCTTTTGAACTGTGGTGCTGGAGAAGACTCTTAAGAGTCCCTTGGACTGCAAGGAGATCCAACCAGTCCATTCTAAAGGAGATCGATCCTGGGTGTTCATTGGAAGGACTGATGCTAAAGCTGAAACTCCAATACTTTGGCCACCTCATGCAACGAGTTGACTCACTGGAAAAGACTCTGATGCTAGGAAGAATTGGGGGTGAGAGGAGACGGGGACGACAGAGAATGAGATGGCTGGATGGCATCACCGACTCGATGGACATGAGTTTGAGTGAACTCTGGGAGTTGGTGATGGACAGGGAGGCCTGGTGTGCTGTGATTCATGGGGTCGCAAAGAGTCGGACACGACTGAGCGACTGAACTGAACTGAAGAGGGCACAGATCCAGTTATTACATTGCACATAATATGTTAGCAATACACATCTGGAGCATATGTAAGTTTTACCCCAACTCTCAGGCAAAAGCAACATTATTTTCTTTGGTACCTTTCTGAAGCCAGACTTAACCTGTTCAGAGCCCCTCTGCTGCAAGGGTGATAAGAATGCTAATCTCTGGCATTCTGGGACTTCTTGTCTCACCTGGTGGACATTCAGTGAAGGAGACGGTTGTTATCTTCCTCCCCACATCGTCCAGACAACAATAGGACACCTCAACACCCCCAGAGCAGCAGACCTCACTCCCTTCTCCTAGGGCCAGAGGAGACGCAGCCTTCCTCAAGTCGAACCCCGAATAGCAGCCTCCGCTACCCATTTCTCCTGTCCCCAGACTTCACACAGGGCACCTGCAGGGCATCCTGAGCCCCAGGAGGTTTACAGGGCAGGTCAGGACTTCCTGTTCAACTATCGCACAGGGTGTCTGAGAACTTACTCTCCCCACTCGGGAGGCTGAGAAAGGCAGCTGAGGAAAAGATGCAGCGGCAAACCTTGCCTGAGTCATTAAGGGTCTGTTGGAGAAGACTCTTGAGAGTCCCTTGTACTGCAAGGAGATCCAACCAGTCCATTCTAAGGGAGATCGATCCTGGGTGTTCACTGGAAGGACTGATGCTAAAGCTGAAACTGCAATACTTTGGCCACCTCATGCGACGAGTTGACTCACTGGAAAAGACTCTGATGCTGGGAAAAGTTGGGGGCGGGAGGAGAAGGGGACGACCGAGAATGAGATGGCTGGATGGTATCACCGACTCTGTGGACATGAGTTTGAGTGAACTCAGGGAGTTGGTGATGGATAGGGAGGCCTGGCGTGCTGTGATTCATGGGGTCGCGGAGAGTCGGACACGACTGAGCGACTGAACTGAATTGAACTGAAGGCCCTTCAAGGGATTTATCTTGGGGAAGTCCCTCTGCCCTTACCTGTCTCTCCCAAATACTTTTTTTTTTTTTTTTTACCACTGATAGTCTAGAAAAGTTCTTTTCAGCTTCACAATTTACTATTGGTAACGTCATGCACATCTTGAGAATTGTTGCCACACTTGGGGAAATCTCTATCAAGGCTGTTTCCTACATCAGCTGAAAAACGGCAGGACATTTCAGTTTTTCTTAGGTGTTCAAGTTGGTGGTTTTTCATGGGTTCCAAACTACCTTTTGAAATGAAGTTTTTTGAGCCTTCAGGCTGTGGTTTCTAAGAGATAACAGTTAAAATGCTGCTTCCTTGGGGAAAGAGGATGCAAGGCTACCCTCTTTCTTGGAAGTAGACATTGGTTTCTGGTGGGAGAAAAAAAGAGAACGAGCCACTGCCAAATGCCTACTGTGTGCCAAGCTGTGGACCTGAGACCCTTTTCATAGCACATATTCCATCTTCTCTACAAGGCTGGAAGTTAGGGATTATCATCAACTTACTTCTAGATGTTGAAAGAGAACTAGTCAGATGCACGTGGTGGGTCTAGGATCTGAAACCAAGACCATGTAGGTGTCTGGCTCTTGCGATGGGACCACAGGCCCTGGGACCACAGGCAGCCTGAAGTTCACATGGCGGGAACTTTTCCAATCCCTCTGCTGGGCTGAGCACTTGTCTAGGGGACCTGAGTCCACCTATATTTTCTCCTTAGAAAGATTTCATCATCTGCATTGTTTCCGGCAGCGACCAGGACCATCCGACCATAAGCAATAATATATTTTAGGAATGATGACTAAAAATTAAAGTGTGCAAGGCAGCCAGTCACAGTGCCTGGTCCTTAGCAGGTCTTTAATTAGTTACAGCTTTTAACATAATTGTCAAGAATTCCTTTTTCTTGTTCCTTCTTTCCTTCCTCCCATGAAAGCGTTTCAAACTGTAAAGGTTAACTGGCTCTTCCTGCCACCCAACTATCCAAGTTGGGCTGCTAATGAGCAGATGTTCTTGGACATCAGAGGGAGCTGGGGAGAGGCGAGACAGGGGCTGCACACAGCTCCCTCTGGGAGACGCACCCCGCAGGCCCTGGCCACCTGGAGCCGTGGAAGGAACACCTCTTCTCAACAGCACAGCCAGAGGGCTGGCCTGCATCTCTGCTTCTCCCACTTGTTGGTTATAAACATTGACTTAGCTGGGCCTGTTTCCTGCCTGTAAAACAAAAGGGTTGGACTGGATAGCATTTACTGTCACATTCAGCCCATTCATTCCAGAGGTGTTCCCCAAATACCTCCTGGGTGCCGACCCTAAGTAGGCAGTGGGGCACAGCCTGGATCAAGACTCATCAGGCACCACTCACCTGCTGCTTTGCAGAAAGCTCTCACAGCCTGGGTTCTTGGAATCTGAGGGTCCTTGATGTTTTCTCCATCCTCTGACTCCTGTTCAGAGGCACTCCCAGGGTCTGGTCTCAAATGACAGGAAGAAAAGCACTGAGAGCAGCTGTTAATGGGCCACTCACCCTCTACAAGGAGAAACCTGGAGGACATGCCCCGTCCACCCCAGTCAGGGCGAAAATGTCCCCAGACCTATGAGTTGCCTGCTCCCTGCCCAGGGAGACTTGGGGTTAAACCTCAGGTTTGCGTTAGGGAAATGCGAGTCAAGCCCACACAAGGAGATACAACGTCCCACTCCCTAGGATGACTAAAACAAAAGAACAGACAATGAGAGGTGTTGGTGAGGAGATTGTGAAGCTGGATTTCTCGGACAGTGCTCACGGGAATGCAAAATGGTGCAGCTGCTGTGCAAAACAGTCGGTCCCTTCCTCCAAAAGTTAGATACAGGATTACCACATGACTTGGCAATTCCACCCCTAGGCACATACCAACAGAAATGAGGGCATACATCCATGCAGAAACTTGTATACAAACGTTCATGGCAGCATTATTCACAACAGCCAAAAATGAGGAGACAGTCCAAATACTGATCAGCTGATGAATGGCTGGATAAAACCTGGCATACCCCTACATGCGTGCTAAGTCACTTCAGTTGTGTCAGACTGCAACCCCATGGACTATAGCTCGCCAGGCTCCTCTGTCCATAGGATTCTCCAGGAAAGAATACTGGAGTGGGTTGCTATGCCCTTCTCAAGGGGATCTTCCCGACCCAGGGATCGAACCTAGGTCTCCCACATTGCAGGAGGTTCCTTACCATCTGAGCCACCAGGGAAGCCCTATACCACTACAATGGAATATCATTATTCAGCCATAAAAAGGACTGAAGTTCTGATGCATGCTACAATATGGATGGCCCTTGAAAACACTATACTAAGTTAAAGAAACCAGACACAGAAGACCACATATGATTCCATTTCTGTGAAATGCCCAGAATAGGCAAATCCATAGAGTCAGAAAGAAGATTAGTGGTTTCAGGAGGAAATCTATCCCTGAAATGCATCTGGTTGAAACATGGTCATCGTATTAAAACCTCACCACACCAGGGATTGCCTGTTTAAAGGACTTCCTTATAGAAACCCTTCCTATGTGAAGCATTTAATCACCTAGTAATTTACCTTTCCTTCCTCCAGCCAAGCTTTCACATCATGACCTTGCTTCAAGCGGCTGTTGCTATATTCTGGTACAGGCTCTGTTCTTAACAGGGCAATCCCCCTGCTGATTGCGTGTTTAAAAAAATATTTCAAAACACTTTTCCAAGTTATAAACAAAGACCCAAATTAAACCTGTTTCTCTGTCTCACACTCTGTAATAAACTGACTCCCCTACCTACCCCTTCTATTGCAAGTGCCCCTGGACCAATCAAATAAGAACAGGCTCCATCTCAGAGGCCTGTGTAAGGAGGCAGACAGTCATCCTTTCAGTTCAGTCCAGTCACTCAGTTGTGTCCGACTTTTTGCAACCCCATGGACTCCAGCATGCCTGGCTTCCCTGTCCATCACCAACTCCCGAAGCTTGTTCAAACTCATGTCTTTCGAGTTGGTGATGCCATCCAACCATCTCATCCTCTGTCGTCCCCTTCTCCTCCTGCCTTCAATCTTTCCCAGCATCAGGGTCTTTTCCTGTGAGTCAGTTCTTCACATCCGGTGGCCAAAATATTGGAGTTTCAGCTTCAGCATCAGTCCTTCCAAAGAATATTCAGGACTGATTTCCTTTAGGATGGACTGGTTGGATCTCCTTGCAGTCCAAGGGACTCTCCAGAGTCTTCTCCAACACCACAGTTCAAAAGCATCAATTCTTCGGCACTCAGTTTTCCTTATAGTCCAACTCTCACATCCAGACATGACCACTGGAAAAACCATAACTTTTACCAGATGAACCTCGGTCGGCAAAGTAATGTCTCTGCTTTTTAATATGCTGTCTAGGTTGATCATAGCTTTTCTTCCAAGAAGCAAGTGTCTTTTAATGGAATCCTATTTTTCAAACCAACATTTAGCTTACATGAAGCCAGACCCAGACTCAGAAGTATGGAGGTGGGGGCAGGGGGTGGGTCGGGGAGGCTCTGGGGAGTTTGGAGTTGGAAGCCTAGGAGCAGAGCAGGCTTTCCCTGCAGGGCCAGCAGGTACCGACAGTGGAGTCCATCTCCCTGCTCGGACAATGGCTGTTGAAAGCCCACCCTGAGAATCACACAGGAGATGAACAATCCTGTTTAAGAGTGAAATCCTGTTTAAGAGTGAAATCCTGTAAGAGTGAAGGTGGGAGGAATGTCAGAACTGCAAGGGACCCTCGCAAGGGTTCTCCAGCCAAGCACCTTATTTTACAGACAGTGGAACAGGGGTCGGGGGCATCTTCCCCTGGCTGTGTGAGGGTGCAGTGGAAGGAAACAACCCAGGGCAACAACTGGCCCAAGTGAGGGGAAGCGATGTCCACACAAGCAGGGATTGGATGGAGCCACTTAGGAGCAGCCTGCTCACTGTTTAATTCATTCTGGGTCTTTTTTTTTTTTTTTGGCTGCCCCGGGTCTCCATTGCTCTGCGTGGGCTTTCCCTAGCTGTGGCAAGTGGGGGCTGCTCTTCGTTGCTGAGCCCGGGCCTCTCACTGGGGTGGTTTCTCTAGTTTCAGAGCAGAGGCTCTAGGCGTAAGGGCTTCAGTAGTTGTGGCGCACAGGCTTAGTTGCTCCACAGCATGTGGAATCTTTCCAGACCAGGGATCGAACCCATGTTCCCTGCATTGGCAGGAGGTGTCCTATCCACTGCACCACCAGGGAAGTCCATCTGTTCTAATGATCTTGAGGGAAAAGTCTTTTGGGGAGCGGATCTCTCTTTATCATCTAACTTGCTATCTCCATTTTGACCCAGACAACAAGGCAGACGATGATACACAGCCAGGATTTGATAACACTGTTTTAGATTGTGGTGGTGGTTATGATGATGATTTTTAACCGTTACCATCTATTTATACCACATGATTCTGGTTTTCTTTCATGGTACTGATTGCAAGTTTTCTTTAAACAAGCATTTGTGTCCAAAAGAATTAAGAAAAAAAAAAATACATATATATATAATTAAATGGGTCCCAGATATTTCAAAAGTCTGGAGGATAGTACATGGAGGGGAAACATGAATCTAGTGCAAGCCTACAATAGTTGTGTGAACTGTTGCTGGCCACACAACTGTTCCTCCTCTGAAACACACACACACACACACACACACAGTCCCTGCCAAGCGTCTATCCAGTCTCAGCCTGGATATCACCAGTGATGGAGCCTTTACTAGCTCTCTAGTGAGTTTCTACAGTCTAAGGTTGGAGAGCTCCAGCTATTCAAAATGAGAAAGTGCTTATTTAATGCTTCTCAGCAACAACAACCCTTCCCACCCCAACACACTGGCCCTGTTCCTGCCTTTTGTTGAATGGGTAGAATTTGGCCATCTGCATGAGGGTTGGCCATCTAGGGCCAAGCTCTGTGGGTCACTGGTGCACAAAACAGGGCAAGTCTGAGTTTCATGACAGGTGCTTGGTGACTCTGAGATCCAAGCTGGAGGGAAAGAGTTTTTTCTCTCTCTGAGTTTGCATTTGGGTTAGGGAAGGGGAAAGATCAGGCAGGCCAGGTGGCCTCCTACCTCGGCTGGCCTTGCAGGGGCAACCTGGTTGTGTACTGTGAGCTCTGGGGCCACAGAGGGACTGTGTCAGCCCTGAAGAACACAGAACAGTAGGGCTTCCTAAATTTGGGGGAAGCCTCTAACACAGAGTAACCATGCAGCTCCTGGGTCAGCCCCCAAGGTTCTCACTCACACACACACACACTCACTCATGAAATCCTGCAACAGGAAGCAAAAAAGTTCTCCCTTTGCACTACTCCTGTCATTTTCCAGCCTGGCCACCGTGCCTTTCAGGGATCCTCCTGCTGCCAGGGGAGTCCTTTGACCCCTCCCCGTCCTGGGCCTGCCTCCTTCCCGTCAGCTTCAGGGTTCTGCCAACTCAGGGGACTCTTCAGGGCAGCTCCCAGCTACAACCTTCCTGACTTCCTTCCTCACCGGCCCCAGTGTCCTTGCTGCCCTCTCTTCCTTGCCTGTGATCCAGGTCACAAGACTCTCTTCTCTCATCCTGACCTAGCTCCTAATCAGTCCACACCCAAGCAGGCATGACCAACAGACAGCAGGAGGTGATGGTTTCCAGGCTTTGCAGAGAGATCCTGCCTGCTGGGCAGTGCAGCCGTCCCCGACCCTGTCTGATTGCTCAGGAAGCTTCCAGCACTGCACTGCACCCTCTTCCCAGCTCCCCTGCTGTGGGGCCTCTTCCTTCACCCAAGAAAGGTCAATTAAGGTCATGTCATTCTGCACCTCTCAGAAGTCCCTGGAATCACAGCTTCTATCCTTCCAGCTGGCTTTTGGCACATGCATGCCTTCTCTGGCCACCCCCAGAAGACAGCGGACACTGGGAAAGGCTGGCCTCAGGGCAGGCTACGTACCTGTGGGAATTTTCCAAGACTTGGGGATAATATTCATGCAAAGAGTTGGATTTTGTATTTCCTTCTTGAGCATTTTTTCAACCGATCTGAAACTAAAAGGTAAAATATGGCTCCTCACCAGAATTTTAAGCCAAAAGTAATCCAGAGCTCCCACTTTCCAGCTCAGACTTGATTCAAATCTCCTGTACCCCTCACTACAGGATCAGAGCCACCAGCGACCAACCAGGTGGTGTGACCTGGGAGCAATGTCCACTGGCCTCTGACAGTCCTTAGACAGTGACAGCCCCTGCCTTCCCTGCCTGCTCCCATCCACCTGGCAATCCTGCAAATGGTGGCAAAAAGCCTGCACTGGGGGATGCCAATCAGACACTCCTAGAAAGGGACACAGCAGGAATTATGTGCAGCCCAGTCCCAGGGACAGGCAGAAGGGTGCAAGCTCCCTGAAGGTGAGCTACCTTCAAGCTCCCAAACACCCGCTCTACTCCGTGTTGCAGGAGAAGCTGAGAGCTGGGAGAAGAGAAGATAGAAATTGTTAGTCCCAAGCCTCTCTTATTCTCCTGAGGAGACTGAAAAATGGCTCCATCTTTCAGGGGACCCTTAGCAATGCCAGTCAAAGTCTTCCATAAACAGGCAAGACTAATTTATGGCTAAAACAAGTGATCTATACAGCAATTACAGGGACTTCCCTGGCTTAGACTCGGAGCTCCCAATGCATGGGGCCGAGGTTCGATCCCTGGTCAGGGAACCGGATCCCACATTCCACAACGAAGGTCAAAGATCCCACATGTCTCAACTAAGACTTAGAGCCACCAAATAAATAAATAAATGTTAAAAAATAATAAAACAGCAATTACCTCTGGGGTTGGGGGCGGAATGACTGGGACAAGCATGAGAGAGAAGTTTGGAGAAATAAGATTCATTATATGCAAGTTTTACTGCAAATGGAAAGAAAAAAAAAACCCACCTGTAAACAGATATTAAACCCTGAAGCAGCCCGGTCCAACACATTCTTGGTGAAGGAAGGGTTCTGAGTCTGTGCTACCGTCAGTCCGTGTGGCATCAGGCGATGTCAGGACTCAGGCGTTGGGATCTAGTACCTGATTTAGGGGCTGACACATGGGCTCTCCCAGATCCTCCCAGCCCTGTGACCAGCAGGGCAGGGTGACCTTCTCATCAGAGACCAAGGTGGCTGTGGACACAGAGTGGGTGGGGGCTTTGCCCAAGGTCACACAGAGAGGCAAGATGGCCAAAGGCAGGAAACTCTGACTCTCCCTTTTTGGAGATGGAGTCCTATCTCCCTCACATCCCAGAGAGAGAGAAAAGCTATCGGGGACCAGCCTCGATATGGCCCAGGGTATCCTCGGGATGAACGGTGTCGGCGTCAGAGAGAGAGAGAAAGAAAGGGAGAGAGACAGGGGCTGATGATTCCTTGGTTTGCGCTGGAAACCAATAAAACCCCAGCACGGGGTTTGCTCTGTTTACGTAGGCCACAGGCGCCCTCTCGAATCACTGGAGGCACCCCACCAGGGCACCCCCTCGAGTGGGTCTTAGAAGCCCAGGCAGATAAGTAAACTCAGAGGGCCCAGCGCTCCAAGGATCTCAACCAGAAAAAGGAGAATAGAGAAAAGGATGGAAAAAGAGAAAGACGACACGGGGAGACCAAGCTTCAGTGAGCAAGGCCCAAAACTTTATTTTCCAGTGTTGCTTTTATACCCTAAGTTATGCGCATAAGAAACAGAGAAAGGGAGGTATAGAGTCACACCAAAATCATGTGGGGTCAGCAGTCTTGACCCTTATCAGGATCAAGGCTTATTTTTGTGTGTCTCGTGATAAAAGTTTTAGGTGGTTTACATCCTCTTCTGGCCAGGGGGCCTGCTAACAGTTTATGGCCCTCTCTCCTAACAATAGGTTAGTTAGCAAGTAAAAGGCTTATATTCTTTTAAGGTGACTTTCCTAGAGTCAGGTGCTAGACACATAACAAAGTTACATTCCTATAAGGCACCGGTGTAGTGAGCTGCAAGAAAGGAATTTATTAACTTAAGATCTGATGTGGTTAAATCAAAGGCTACTACTTATATTCTCTATATGTGATTAATATATTTCCAAGGATACAATAGATAGAGGAAACTGCAGCAAGCATTGATTCAACAATGAAATCTTTTTTAGTACTACTCTAATGATTTTAACTTCTTCAACAGATTCCTGTATTTTAGAATATTAGGCTTTCTGTCCTTGCATGGCTGGGAGGCTATAAACAGTCACACTCATAGTTGTAAGAGCCCGGACAAACTTGTCATGCAAGTTAGAAAGCTATCAGAGGGGCTTGGATTGGAACACTCCTATTAAGCCGAGGAGAACTTTTAAACTACAGCTCTGAATTAATGTTTTCAGAGAAAGGTGGTTGGGGGGAAGCCCCCGTAAGTATTAGAGGACTTGATAAGAGGCGTAAGATAGTAAAGCAGTCAGACTCCGGTTTTCTTTGGGGTAGATGCTCAGGTAAGTCCAGGGGGTCCCTAGAGTCCTGATTAGCCTTTGTCCGTCAGGCCTCTTCCCCAGTTGACCTTTGCCATGGGTAGGATTTCCCTCGCTGGCTCCCGGCAAAAAGCCTTAGAGCTTGGAGGGTGAGGAGAGTCCCAGAGGCTGGAGAAGCCCCGGGAATCTCCTCACGATGTCAGAGGTTCTGAAAGCCCAGCGTAGAGAAGACAAACTTCTTTCTGAAGGAAACAAGCTTTGGTCTAACAATGGCAGTGGTTTAGTCTATTCTGATATTTTGAATGTGTAAAAGCAGATTCACACATGGAGTCTTTTGCCCCATCCTCACAACTTGGAACACAGCCTTCCTCCTTCCTTCTTTCCTTCCATCCAAGTGGTGGCAACAAAAAGATGTAGGGGTAAAACATTCAGACTCTGGAGTCAGACTGCCAAGGCTGACTTCTGATTTACCAAGCATCAGACTCTGTGTCACAGCTCTGTAAGTGACAGGGCAAGAACTGGAGTCTGGCAGGGGCCAGTTCACAAGCCCAGGAGACAGAGTCCTAAAGAGCTGAACTGGAGCTGATCAAATCCCATAGGAGAGGGGAGTTGGAGTCATCAGACCCCTCCTGAGAAGGGGGTGGAGTTGTCAGACCCCACAGGAGAGGGGCGCGGAGTCATCAGCGGGGCCCTTCTCTCTCAGAGCAAGCACCTGAGCTGTGTTTTGCACTCACCTCTGAGGTGTCTGCCCTTAGAGAGGGATTACCTTTAGCTTGTGGATCTCCCACTGGAAATGGGATGTCACATTCCTGGCCTTACCCTACTGAGATGATGAATCACTAGGATCATCACTACCATATTTGATGATCCATCTCCTCCTACCCAGTAAGCAGTGTGCCAGCCTTTTCTTCCTGGAGGCTGCAGGCAGTCAAGAGGGGAGCTTTATGGGATCAAAATGATGCAGGGCCAAGGGACTTACATGTGGGCCCCCCTATCTTCCCACGAGCCTGTCAGGGTGGAAGATGGAAAACCAGTTGTTAGTAAACCGTGTGTGTGTGTGTGTGTGAGAGAGAGAGAGAGAGAGAAAGTCTTTACGTCACACATCATTTAATTTGATCCTTCAGTTCAGTTCAGTTCAGTCGCTCAGTCGTGACCGACTCTTTGCAACCCCATGAATCACAGCATGCCAGGCCTCCCTGTCCATCACCAACTCCCGGAGTTCACTCAAACTCATGTCCATCGAGTTGGTGATGCCATCCAGCCATCTCATTCTCTGTCATCCCCTTCTCCTCCCGCCCCCAACCTTTCCCAGCATCAGAGTCTTTTCCAGTGAGTCAACGCGTTGCATGAGGTGGCCAAAGTATTGCAGTTTCAGCTTTAGCATCAGTCCTTCCAATGAACACCCAGGATCGATCTCCCTTAGAATGGACTGGTTGGATCTCCTTGCTGTACAAGGGACTCTCAAGAGTCTTCTCCAACACCACAGTTCAAAAGCATCAATTCTTCGGCAGTCAGCTTTCTTCACAGTCCAACTCTCACATCCATACACAACCACTGGAAAAACCATAGCCTTGACTAGACGGACCTTTGTTGGCAAAGTAATGTCTCTGCTTTTTAATATGCTATCTAGGTTGAAATTCCAGTTGAGCTATTTCAAATCCTGAAAGATGATGCTATGAATGTGCTGCACTCAATATGCCAGCAAATCTGGAAAACTCAGCAGTGGCCACAGGACTAGAAAAGGTCAGTTTTCATTCCAATCCCAAAGAAAGGCAATGCCAAAGAATGCTCAAACTACCGCACAGTTGCACTCATCTCACACGCTAGTAAAGTCATGCTCAAAATTCTCCAAGCCAGGCTTCAGCAATACATGAACCATGAACTTCCAGATGTTCAAGCTGGTTTTAGAAAAGGCAGAGGAACCAGAGATCAAATTGCCAACATCTGCTGGATCATGGAAAAAGCAAGAGAGTTCCAGAAAAACATCTATTTCTGCTTCATTGACTATGCCAAAGCCTTTGACTGTGTGGATCACAATAAACTGTGGAAAATTCTGAAGAAGATGGGAATACCAGACCACCTGACCTGCCTCTTGAGGAACCTATATGCAGGCCAGGAAGCAACAGGTAGAACTGGACATGGAACAACAGACTGGTTCCATATAGGAAAAGGAGTACGTCAAGGCTGTATAATTTGATCCTCACAAAACCCTAAAGGAACAAGTATTTTATATTCCTATTTCTTGAGATGAAAATTGAGTCAGAAGGGGCTCACTGATCTGCCCAGTCTGTCTGTATTCAATCTCGGTGTGTGCTATTAGTGCCCCATCAACTATGACATG
This sequence comes from Moschus berezovskii, assembly GCF_049115385.1. Taxonomy (NCBI): domain Eukaryota; kingdom Metazoa; phylum Chordata; class Mammalia; order Artiodactyla; family Moschidae; genus Moschus; species Moschus berezovskii. Next base: position 34,343,646 of record NC_142471.1, read on the forward strand.
CTTGGAAAGTTCCCTGAAATTACCACTTTCAATCAAAAAAAGGGCCTTGTTGAAGTCTCAGCCAGGTGTCTGTCTACAGGATCCTCCCGACTTCATTCTCCTTGGCTCAGGACCCAGGCATTGCCACCGTGCCAGTCCTCTGAAACCCCCTCCCCTAGTTGATGGATGACACACTCAGCTCTAGCGGATAGGTATTAGGGAGATCCCCACCGTGCCAAGCACTGGGCCCAGGTCATGAAGGGAGAGGGTGCAGGCTGGGGATATAAAGACACACAGATGCAGGGGCTGACTTCCAGAAGGTAATAGGCATGTGGGAGCTTAGATGCCAGCACTCCAGACTGAGCTATCAATCATGTCCACAAGTGGGGAGAATGATTTGTTGGTGTTTGGGCTGCTAAGGTACTGCCTTGTAAGTCTAAGTGAGATTCTGTGTCTTAATTATGGTAATAGATCTCATTACAGAGCACCTCCTGTTTGCCAGCAGAGAAGGAAATGGCAACCCACTCCAGTACTCTTGCCTGGAGAATCCCAGGGACAGAGGAGCCTGGTGGGCTGCCGTCTATGGGGTCGCACAGAGTCGGACATGACTGAAGCGACTCAGCAGCAGCAGCAGCAGCCTGTTTGCCAGACCCTGTGCTAAATGCTTTATATAGCACAGTCTTAGCAAAGCCTCAGCTGAATTGACCTTGCGAAATAGATGCCTCTATCATCACCATCTTACCCAGGAGGAGGTTGCTGCCTGCCAGGAAGCCTCCTAGTTTGGCTCAGAAGTGGTGGAGCCAGGATTTGAACCAAGGCAGTGTGATTCCAGAGCCTCATGCTAAACTGTTGATGTGGGTCTCATGCTATAGAAGACCTTTTTCTGAGCCTGTGTGCATCTAACACGTGTATGGAAATTCAAGAAGTATCTCATTTAAAACTTACATGATTCACTTTAGCCATGAAGGTATAGATAAAGTCCATCTTCATTAGTTTACTAATCCTGTGCCCTTGTCCAAATGAACACTTTGGCCACATTTTTGTCCACAGCAGCAATGTAAATCAAACAAAACACGTCCTTGTCTATCCAAGCATACAGGGCTCCCAGTTACGCTCTAAGTGCTGGACTTCACTGTTCCTCTTTGTGGTCAGTTCAGAGGACCTCCAGGCTGGACGTCACATCATGCCTGGGATGTAGTACCTAGTGAAGGGGGTACCGGGGCTTCAAATAGGGCTCTGTCCTCTAGCAGCCTGTGTCCTAGGGTCATCACTTCACCTCCATGCAGCCTCCTCTAACCTGTCAAATAAGCGTTAGAGCCCTGCCCCGCCCTTAGTACAGCAGAGATGACACAGCTGATAATAGTGATCTGATAACAGATAACTATCACTGATTGATCATTTGCTACGTGCTAGGCATCATTCCTCAGAGAAGGCAATGGCAACCTACTCCAGTCCTCTTGCCTGGAAAATCCCATGGACGGAGGAGCCTGGTAGTCTGTGGTCCATGGGGTCGCTAAGAGTCGGACATGACTGAGCGACTTCACTTTCACTTTTCACCTTCATGCATTGGAGAAGGAAATGGCAACCCACTCCAGTGTTCCTGCCTGGAGAATCCCAGGGGCGGGGGAGCCTGGTGGGCTGCCATCTATGGGGTTGCACAGAGTCGGACACGACTGAAGTGACTTAGCAGCAGCAGCAGGCATCGTTCCTACCTTAGCTAATTTGGCCCACACAGCAACCCTGGAAGGTAGGTACTGTAACAAATTGCAGTTTACAGATAGGAAAGCTGAGACCCAGAGGGATAAATGATTTGTGCAGTTAGATAACTGGTACGCGGCAAGCACATGTTCACTCTGTACAAGGCCTTGCTCTGGAACCACTGGCAGGTCTGTGGGCGCCCAGCACAGTGCTACAGAATTTAAGGGCTCAGCAGGCGAATGGAAGCATGTCTCAGCTCTCAGCACCTGTCTCACCGGGCAGCCTAGGTCCCTGCCTAATCCTGTCCTGTTGGTCTTAGGCTGACTCCTTCAGAGGTCTGGAAGAATCCAACTCTGCCAGCCTTAAAAGCCCACTTCTGCCTGATGGCACCCATCTCAAGAAACAATACATACTCTTCGATTCGGTAGCCAGCTTTGCGCAGCTCTCAGCACAGGGTAGGTGTCTGACGAATGTTGATACAAGAGCCCGTCACTGTTCTGCTCCATGGCTGTGCACTGCTGCTGCTGGTGCATGGCCCCCTGTCAGACGCTGCTTCTCCAGGCGCCAGGGCAGAATGGTTTGGGGTTCCCCAGCTGGCTCTGGCAGGTCTGTGCCGCCACCTGAAACACATCAGACCAATCAATTGTGAAGCTGTCACTGGTTACGGTTCATTAAGGATATGCTTCCTCCAGGACTCAGAGCGGAGAAGGCAATGGCAAGCCACTCCAGTACTCTTGCCTAGAAAATCCCATGGATGGAGGAGCCTGGTGGGCTGCAGTCCGTGGGGTCGCTAAGCGTCAGACACAACTGAGCGACTTTACTTTCACTTTTCACTTTCACACATTGGAGAAGGAAATGGCAACCCACTCCAGTGTTCTTGCCTGGAGATTCCCAGGGAAGGGGGAGCCTGGTGGGCTTCCATCTATGGGGTCACACAGAGTCGGACACGACTGAAGTGACTTAGCAGCAGCAGCAGGACTCAGAGAGCCCCTGGTCCCTAGCCGTCAGCCCATTCTCATCCTCCTTTAACCATCCGCACCCCAAACACCCCTCTAAGTGTACGTGCATGTGTGTGTGTGAAGTCACTTCAGTCATGTCTGACTCTTTGCGGCTGTATGGACTGTAGCCCACCAGGCTCCTCTGTCCATGGGATTCTCCATGCAAGAATACTGGAGTGGGCCGCCATGCCCTCCACCAGGGGATCTTCCCAACCCAGGGATTGAACCCATGTCTCTTATGTCTCCTGCATTGGTAGGCAGGTCCTTTACCACTAGCGCCAGCTGGGAAGCCCTTGAATGAATATATGTAGCGCCAGAAACTATTCTAAATACTTGACATGTATTAACTCATTCATCCTCACAACCCCTCTTGACCATTCCACTACATTTGCTGAGAAATCTCTGGTTTATGCTATTATCACCATATTTCACCATATTGTTGAAAGGGTAAAACAATTACATGGTAAAAGCTATGAAAGAGATAAAACGATATACGTCAGCCCATGTCCAGATGGGTTACCCTGCAACAACCTTTAAATGGGGACCAGAATGGGCCCCTGCTTTTCCCCTGCACCCCAGCTGGCTCTGCACTGACTCCTGGCAGTGACCCAGACAGAGTTGGAGACTTGCAGCCCTCAGGGCAGGATGTTTTAGCCTGGGCTAAACTTATGTTTCCCAGACTTGGATCTTCCCAGGACTTTTGTTTCAATTTTTGCCAATTCAACTAGTACCTCTACTTTTTAATTATTTACTTTAAAAATTATATTTAAATTAGCTTTAATTTAAATAATTTCTAAAGGAAACTTAGTATCACTGTCCCAAAGGAGATGGTTAGGGAGTAGCTGCTAAGAATATGAGCTCTGGATTGAATCCAAGTCTGGCCCTTTCCTCCCTGTGACTCTCTGGGTATTTACTAAAATCCTCTGAACATCTGTATCTGAAAAACAGGGGACCTAGGATTCTCTCATGGGGTTGCTGGTGAGGACCAATTCACAACACTCCTTGGAACTTGGCAAGAGTTCCCTACCACTTAGGAGATGACCGCAAAAACAAACACACAGAAAAGCAAACAATTGATTAAATATTAACCGGACACTGTCTGCAGCCCAGTGTTCTCTTTGTACAAAGATGAACAAAGGTTACAGCCATTGTGAAAACTTACAGACTCCAAACAAGATTTTCTTAATGTGGTCAGAAGTACTGAGGAGAGTTGAAAGAGGAATAACTATCTCACCTTATGAGGGACTCTTATAACTCCTGCGTCCCAGCTAGAACCATCCTGTGCACTTCCTGTCACTCGGTCCACTCCCTGAGAAAGGCTGGGTAGAGCAGTAGTTTCCCAGGGGTAGGTGGGGGGTGGCGAGGGCAGGCACGTGTCTCTAACAGAGAGATCTGCTGATTGACCCAGCTCCTCCCCTACCCCGACCCCTGTTGGCCATACATGTCTTCCCCGGGTGAAAATTATTGTGTCTGACAAGAGTGTGTTGTTTGCGGGAGAGTGTTGCTCATGTGAGCAGTCGAGAGCCAAGGAAAAGGCTTGAGATCAGCGGAGGAAGGGGCACCTTAGCCGATTTAGCAGATAGGTATTAAGATGGAGCCTTAGGCATCCTTTGCACACACTGCAGCATGTGAGTAAGATTTCATATTCACTTTCTCACTGAGTTCACCAATCCAGTGAAACATTTAGGCAGATGATGAAAAAACCATGACAAGCCACAATTAGCTTAAATTGGACAAGGTAACAGGTGACATTAAGGAACTGCTGTTAATACAGCTGGGTATGATGATAAGCATTTCCCTTAATAAAATTTACTTATTAATTTTTAATGCCATCTTGGGCTTCCTCGATGGCTCAGTGGTAAAGAATCTGCCTGCAATGCAGGAGATATAAGAGATGCAAGTTTGATCCCTGGGTTGGGAAGATCCCCTGGAGTAGGAAATGGCAACCCACTCCAGTATTCTTGCCTGAAACATCCCATGGACAGAGAAGCCTGGTGGGCTACAATCCAAAGGATTACAAAGAATTGGACATGACTGAGCAACTGAACAAATACCATCTTGGTCTGCTTCTTGGAGAACCCAAACTAACATGGTAGCTAAGATGTTCAAGAAGAAAAAGTTGGGGAAACACACTCTACTTAATATCAAGATTTGTTATAAAAGCACAGTAATTAAAATAGTGTTTTGACACAGGTTTAGACAAATAGATCCAAAGACCAGAATAGACAGCCCAGAAGCCTTGCAATGCACACACACACACACACACACAATTTAACAAGTGTGGCTCCATAAGAGAGTGGAAAAGGGACAATATTTTGATAAGTAAAACTGTAGTGTTGGATATCTCTGTGGGAACTGGGATGAAATAACACTTCACACTTTATACAAAAATCAACTTCAGGTGTATTCTAAACCTAAAGGCAAAAGAAAACAATAAAACTACTCTAAGAAAATATGGGAGACTGTCTTCATGGATCCTGTGTAAGAGAAAATTTCCTAACTGGGATACAGATAGTCGTAACAAACAAGGAAAAGACCGCTATTTGGACCCCGTTAATTTAAGAACATTTCCATCAAAAACAACCATTTAAAAGTTGGAAAAGGATCTTTGCAACACATATAAGTGGTATTGGGATCATACCCAAAACACAAAAAGAACTTCTACCAAAGAGCAAGAAGCAAATATTCCAATAGAAAAATGGTAAGAGTCTTGAACAAGCAATTCACAGAAGGAGCTCAGCTCCATTCAGGATCAGAGAAATGCAAATTAAAATCACTGTGAGATATCACTCTATACCCACCAGAATGTATCAGTACAAAAGTACAAAGAATGACAAATATCCAGGACTTACAAAAATACACAAATGTGTACTATTTAAATTGATCACTCCAAATGTGGGTGAGGATGTGAAGCAAAAGGAATTCTCGTGTTGAGAGTAGGGGTAGAATTTTGGTACGGCCACTTTAGAAAACAGGTTGGCACTGCATACCGCCATTGAAGGTAGGCCTACCCTAGAATTCAGCAATTCTCCTTCTCAGTTGAACAAAACGCCTATTCATAGAAACATGATTCTTAAAGTTCTAAAACAAAAATTACTCAAATGTTCATTAATAGCAGAATGGATAAATATAATGTGGTAACTTCAAACAATGGACAACTACATCAAAAGGAAAATGTAGCAGACTGCCATTGTATATAAATGTATGCTGGATTTCTCAAACAAAATTAAGACATATTTTTAAAAAACATACAGTACATTTCTATTTATAAAAAAATCAGAATTAAGCAATACTGCATTGTTCAGGGGTGAATACCCATATATGGCAAATTATAAAGAAGCATAAACACCACAGTCAGAATAGTGGAACCCTCCAGGACAAAGGGAAGGTGGTGTGACTCAGAAGAGGCATGAGGTGGGACTTCCGGGAAGTCAGCAAAGAGCAAATTAAGTGTGTTTGCTTTTTCGTTATTTATTGACCCACAAAGTTATACATAGTGAACTTTCCTGAGTGTGTGTCATATTTTGAAATAAGTAAACTTGACTTGGTTAATCTGTTTGACAATGACAATTAGCTTTGTACCTAGAATATCTGGTGAACATTTTCCAAGGTTTAGATAGAAATGTGTTTAAAGCATTCACTGAGACAAAAGCATTTCATCAAAAATATGAAGATGATAAAGGTAAATTTATGCTTGCATATTTCCCAACTCTTTTTGGGAATATCAGTTTTAAAAAAGTTCCTCTGTAAAGGAATGAGAGGATAATTAATAGTTATTTGATAGGTCTCAGTACATAGCCTTTTTGATATACTTCCCAGAAACTGAGAACATTAATTACTCTAATGATTGGGTTGCAAATCCTTTGCAAATCAATGATTTCTAATTCTTGGCTTTCAACAAAACTTGAGGACTTAGTCAAACTATTAGCTGATGTGATGTTAAAAGTGGTTTCTGATGATAGATCATTAAGTGATTTTTAAGAATGTCATCCATAAAAAGTCCAAGAACGACACATAGGACAATGTTACAATAAAATGCCTCCATTCCTATTGTTTATGTGAACAAAGCTTTCCAGTGCTAAGCTCTATAAAAATATTCAATAAAAAGAGAAATTAACTGAACTCTTTCTCATTCTAGCAATTAGTAATATTCCACAATGGATAAATGAACCAATTAATATATAAATGCTCAGTTTATATTATTAAGAAATGAATTTCCTTTTTTACATTTATACTTATCATTTATAAAAATTTTAATTTACTCATATGGCTTTGCTCACTTGTGTACTCATTAAAATTATAATATAGCTTAATCTAGGATGTGATCACAAGAAATTAAAAAAAATTTTTTAAATTTGTGTGTGTTTAATTTTATTGCAGAGATGCAAGATAAAGTAATCTATAATAAGACTTTCAAGCATAAAAAATGTTAGAATGAAATTTTATAATATGTACAGAATAGACTTAAAGATTGTTCATGTATTTTTAAATAAATGATTATATCAGATTACTATGAAATTTAATATCTTTAAATATATTTTATTTTTGGCCACACCATGCAGCATGTGGGATTTTAGTTCCCCAACCAGGGATCAAATCTGTGCTCTCTGTATTGGAAGCATGGAGTCTTAACTACTGGACCACCAGGGAAGTTCCTTTGAGATTCTTGATTCTTCTGCACAAGACACTGCAATGACATGAACAGATGGAAGTGGGCTTCTTGCCACCATAGGTTGTGGGTCCCTGTGATGAGAGTAACCAAGGGAGGAGAAAAAAAACCAGCCTTCCACCTGCTAAACAAGGAGGTGCTGAAGCCCTCTGTCCAATTCCACCCATCACTTTTCAAGCCTGGCTGACTCCCCCTTACCTTAGATGCCTCTTCCTCCAGGAAGCTCTCCATGATATTTCTTGTGTACTTCCCCCACTGGGGCACTTCTCATACTGTGTAGCAATTGCCTTCTCAACTGTCTGTTTCCCCCACTAAACCTCAGAGCCTGCTGAAGCGGTGGTCTATATCTGTTGAGTTCAGCCCCTGCCAGGGGTCCTGGCACATGGCGGTGATTGGTCATTACTGAATGAATGAAGGGAGTGAATGGATAAATAGTAGTCCTAAGTCAGGTGGCTCTCAGTAGCCCCACATCTCTGAAGAGGATTCTACATCTTATTTTTTTAAGGAAATAGAGATAGAGGGGACCTTGGAGTCACTTGGTTCCCTCCTGCCAGGTGAAGGAAGACCAATCAGACGAGTCAAGGACCTCGAGGTTCTTTGTGCAGAAAGATGGTGGGGCCAGGGACACTAAGTGCTCTGGGCTCTGAGAGGTGGAGGAGGCTCAGACCTCTTCTGTTCTGAAGCCCTGGCATGCACACATGTGAAGACATGTGGTAGTTACCTTATGGAATGATGGTTCATCAAACATATTTCACAACAAGAGTTGTTTCGACCTGTCGTGCATCCTGTTGGGGGGGTTCCCTCATCGTACACATGCTCTGATTTGGACATTATGTCCCAGGCCTGATTGCAGCCCTCCATGACTGAAGGCCTGGGTCCCAGGGTCCTCTCCCCACCACCCCTCCACACACACACACACAGCCCCAGCCCTGCGCTGGGATATGCCTCAGTTATTACTTCTTACTGTTCACATTCAGGGTATAGGCTGTGCTTAGAGCATCTCAGGCTCAGAAAAATCCTGATGCCTGGCCCAGGGTGGCCCAGCTCCCCAAGCACCGCAGGGCTGGGGCTGTATGGCCATCCTGGCAGTCCCCAGGGAAGGAGGAGCCCTGAGCCCTCGGTGCACTTTAGCTGCACTCTCTGCTGCTATATTGCTGCTCCCCTGGGTCTCTTTCCTTGCCACTTGCCCCCTAGATAATGCCAATAACTGGTGCTTTTCCAGGTGAGCGCTCTGAGGAGGCCTGAGGCTGCACTGCCAGCTCCAAGCCGGGGACAGCAGCTCTGGTGACCTGGCCAGGCCCATAGACTGGCGCCACCTCCTGGTGGGAAGCAGGACTGACATGCTCCTTTTCATCTGTCTCCTCCACCCATGTCTCCAGAGTCAGGGGGCTTTTGCAGAGCCCCTGCTGCGTCCCCTGACCTCTGGGAGAGATGGGAGGGGGACTGAGACTTGAGGCACGATGTCCAACACTCTGAGTCTGTCATCTATCCTGAGAAAGCTGCTGGGCCACAGGTGAACAAGACGAAACTCCAACCAGCAGAGGATCAGCTTATGTGCAAGCAGGCCTGCAACTCAGAGTGGGAGAAGCAGATGGGAGGTCCGAGCTTTGAATCTCAGCTTCTCCATGAGCCAGACGTGTGATCTCTAGGAAGTTACTGTTCTCCTCTGACGCACACGTCCTGAATCTGTAAAACAGGGCTAAGAACACTTGACTTGCTGTGTTGTTGTGACAATTAAACGATAGATGTGAACCACTTGACACAGAGCTCAGAATCTGTCCTTAAAAGTAATCCATTAATAATAGGGAACCAAGGCTCAAGAACAATCACTTTTAAAATATAAATTAAAAGAGATTCACGTTTATTCGTATAAGAACACCTTGGTCCTTACTCATGTTCTTGAGTAGCAATAACAGGAGTAGAGTGGCCACTAGCCAAGTAATCAAGTCACCATCTATTTCACTTAAGCTGCAGCCATGGAGAGACGCTGAAAAAAGTCATCAAGAGCTACAGAGGCAGCAAGGAGCATACAGGTGCCAGCACTGATGGCTTGGGAGATGCACTCACTGTGCCACGTTCTTTGGGGAAGGAAACTCCCTTAATCCTCAAACAGCCCCATGAGTAAGTGCTATTATTGCTCCTATTCTAGAGATGAGGAAGCTAGGGCACCCAGAGACTGGGGGACAAGCCCAAGGTAACACTGCTTCTAAGTAGCAAAACTAGGATTGGGACAGGGCAGTCTGGCCCCAGAGCCTCTCTATTCCCAACTACTAGGTGATAACTGCCTCTGATCTGGGAACTCTGTTCATCCCCCATTCCTTAGAAGAGAAAACTGGTATTCAGATAGGCAAAGTAAATTTTGCAAGGTCACATAGTAGTCATTGGCAGAGCTAGGACAGGCATGATTTTAAGCTGTGATTTTTAGTCAATTGGGTCTCCTACTTAATTTACCTTGGGATCCAAAGTAAAAGCCAGCCCCTCTCCAGCAGTGGGAACTGCAAAAAGTAAGCTGAGGGCCCTGTTGGCAGCCATGTTTCCCATGCAGGATGTGGCAGAAGCTGGTCTATGGTGAGAGACAGTGAAATCATCACAGAGAAAAGACTGCCAGCAGATTTGAGCCCTGGTTCCAGCCATTCCTGAAGCCCAGCTGTACCTTCTCTTTGGAAGATTTGGTTGTTCAAATTTAGGACTTGACTTCAAGAGCCAATAGAATTTCTGTGTCCCCAAGTTGCTACGGTTGAGTGTCAGTCATTTGCAACCAAAATGGGCTCTTGCAGAGAAGGCAGCATGCAGAAACAAGAGGCTGAAACTGGAAGAACGGGGGACCAGGAAGAATGACAGAGGCAGACAGAAGGCGGGGGAAGCAGAAAGCACCAAAGGGCATGAGGTTAAGAGGGCCGTTACCCCACCTTCCCAAACCTCAGTACTGTCCGGTTCACGAGCTTGGTTCTGCAGCCCGAGACAGCCCCCAAACAGCCAGGAAAACATCGTGCACGGGCGCTGTGGAACGTTTCCTGTTCCAAACGCATATGAGTTTCATAGTCCTTCTGAATTCCGTGTGTAGACACTCATTGATCCAATTTCTCCTCAGAAGTTGTGATTTATTTCCAGCAAATCTTCACACCACCTAGAAAAACTCCCCATCCTTCAGAATGCCGACTGTGCTCTCCCTAAATATGTGTCCCGCCGCAGCCCCGCTCTGCACCACCCTAGCAAGGCGCTTCTGTGAAGGCAGATGGTACCAGCTCAGAACTGACCCCAGCCCAGCCTGGAGGAAGGCAGAGCTGTTGATGAGTCAGCAGGGTCTGCATTGAAGCATCTGGCCCCAATTACCAAGATGGAAACGGCTTCCTCAAATCGCTCACAGCCAACAGGAAGCACTCCGCGTGGGCTGCTGCAAGCCTGCTTTTACTCATGCGTGCATTTTCATTTAGCTGCAGAAGAGGGATGAGCAAAGAGCATAGAATAATCCTTTCCTTTTGAGAGAGAAAAATGGGATCTAGGGAGGTGACATGACTTTCCTAAGGTCACCAACCAGTCAACAAAGCAGCTCTCGCTGGGGCAGGTTTCCTGGTGTTCATCTGAGTCCCGGTCCAGGCAATAAGCTTCTCAGTCTGGCTGGAATTCGCATGGAGTCACATTCTTCACCTTCTTTTTTTCCCCCGGAGCTCAGACTAGAGGAGAGCTGGTTTCATTCCATCAATCTGTCATTTATTGACTCACTCACTCAACATGTGCCGGGCTGAAGAGACCCATGAGTCATCTGACCAAATCCTCCCCATCCAGTGTCAGTGGGCTCTTTGATTCTAAGAAACAGAAACTGACTCTAGCTAACTGAAGCAATTTTTTTTTTTTAAGAAATGATTTGGAGATGGGGAAGCTCATAGTATTGGAGAAAAACTGAAGACTTGGGTCCCTGACAGGACAGGTTCCAGAGGTCTTAGGAACCCGAATCCCTGGTTGGTGTCTTGAGGGTTCACACGCTCCCAGCGCCCGCACCCTACTCCCCCAGGTGTGCAAGACAAGCAAGAGGCCAGTCTCCGTTTTGCTGAAATGTTGCTTAACTGACCACTGGACAGGATCCCCTGAGCCCACACTGGACACCCAAGGAGTGATCATCACCTACCCCATGAGGAACATTCAGACCCTCTACATCAGCAGTGGCCAGGTGCGGAGGAGGGACTCACAAACTGAGCAGCTGGCATCACATCTCAGTGATGTAATGTGGAGCCTCCCTCAAGCACGGCAGATGGGGGCTCCCCTTGCCACCCTCTTCAAGGGGTTGATGAATGATCAGCTCTGAGTCAGCGATGGGTGAAGAGATGATGCAACAAACAATCTGGAGCTGGATGATCCTGAGCAATCGCCTTAGTCCAACCGTCTTATTTAGCAGAAGACCCTGGGCCCCAAGAGATTCATTGAGTTGATAGATGACAATCAGGATCCAGAAACCAGGTCCTCTCCCATCTTAAAACCCAGTGCTCTCTCGACTATGGGCTTCCCTGATAGCTTAGTTGGTAAAGAATCCACCTGCAATGCAGGAGACCCCGGTTCAATTCCTGGGTCGGGAAGATCCGCTGGAGAAGGATTGACTCTACCACGAGAAGCAGAGGTGGTGAGGCAAGGGACAGATGGGAAAAGGGGGCATATTTTCTCACGAACTAGTCCGCTCAGGAGGCAGATCTGATCTGATGGTAAACAGTAAACTTTGTCACAGAGAGGCGGAGCAGGTTGCCTAGGGCACACAGCCAGTGTAACCAAGCTGGGATTGAAGCCAGGCAGTAGCCTTGGCAGGCTTGCTGGGCTCCTGGTGGGGTCTCACCACCACCACCACCAGCTTCTCAGAGAACCCCAGGGCTCTGGCTGTCACTGCCCTTTGGAACCTGCCTCTAAGCTTTCCAACTTCAGCTGTTGCTGATATCACCACGAAGTACCTCGATAAGTTCTGGCAATTATAAACTTTTGGTTTGTCTGGTTTATTGACTAAAGAGCTCTTATACAGAGCCAGACTGCAACGTTTCAGGTTTCTTAAAAGATACAGAATTTTCACACCAGTATAGAAGAAAGCTGAGCGCTGAAAAATTGATGCTTTTGAACTGTGGTGTTGGAGAAGACTCTTGAGAGTCCCTTAGACTGCAAGAAGATCCAATCAGTCCATCCTAAAGGAGATCAGTCCTGGGTGTTCATTGGAAGGACTGATGTTGAAGCTGAAACTCCAATACTTTGGCCACCTCATGTGAAGAGCTGACTCATTGGAAAAGACCATAATGCAGGGAGGGATTGGGGGCAGGAGGAGAAGGGTACGACAGAGGATGAGATGGCTGGATGGCATCACCAACTCGATGGACATGGGTGTGGGTAGGCTCCAGGAGTTGGTGATGGACAGGGAGGCTTGGCGTGCTGCGATTCATGGGGTCGCAAAGAGTCGGACACGACTGAGCGACTGAACTGAACTGATGGTGTATAAGGGCCATTTGTTTTCTTCCCATCTGTTTCATACCACCCATAATGCACTAAGGAGTTGCATTTGACCCTAAGCTCCAGGTGTGGCCACCTCTGCAACCTAAATAAGCCCAAGGAAGATGGGTCCCATTCATCAACACTTCCTAGCATGATAATCTACCAGACACTGAGGGACATCAGGGGGTCAGATAGGATCTCTGCATTCAAAGAATGCACAGTCTCCTGGAACCACTGAGTACAAACAATGGTTACAATACAGCACAGTGAGTGGAACTACAGAAGGGTCCAAATGCTCTGATTAGAGAAAGAAAGAGAACCCAGCTCTGAGGAAAGTAGCAGGAAAAGAGTCTGAGGAGACTGGGGTTTGACTGCACGCAGCTCAACTGTCCGGACAGTCTCAGAGGAGGTGAGGAGACACTGGAAGGCTCGAAGTGGGGGTACGGTTTAGAAGGACCGTGCTTCTAGATGCACAGAGGGGAGAAGGACCGGGGGTTAGGAGATGACTATAGAGTTCAGGTAAGAGACGAGGGTTATGCCAAGGCGGAGGCACTGAAGACGGAAGAGAAACAATGGACCAAGGATGAAAAATCAGAGGTGAGATAAATGGGGACTGTTTGTCTTCCATGGGGTTCGCTTCAGCTTCATATTCATTTGCCATAAAAATAACTTTGGATCTGATTCCTGTCATGCTTGAAGAATCACAGACACCTGGTTTTTAGGTTAGGTCATTTCAAGCTTCAAGGAAAACACAAGTCAGGTTAGAGGACCAGAGTTCAAATCATGCCCATCAAATCATGTGACACGCACTTGGGCAAGTCACTTTCATCTCTGAAACTCAGCACGTCATCTGCAAAGTGAGAATTATTGCTTCTTTCTCTGAGCTTGTTATGGCGTCGGTTCACTTGGGCACCAACATCGTCCCATCTCTTTTTATCTTTCCTAACAACAATAACATCAGCCTGCATGATTTCCTGAGCACTTGCCATGCCCAAGCACTATTTTAGCATGCATAACTCATCTAACCCTCACAACAACTCGGGAGATAGGTCCTATTATTATCGTCATTCTGCAGATAAAGAAGCTGTAGCAGAAAGAGGTGCAGTAACTTGTCAATTCCTCATAGGGGCAGAACAAGGATAGGAACCCAGTTGAGCCGCTTGCCATAACTGTCTAAGCACCCACCTACCCTTCTGTACAGAAAGTCCAGGCTCTCCCTCTGAAGCCCTCCCTCCTCCCCTACACTAAGAAGCCTACTCTATGGGTCCTGCTTGCTGGCACCAGGTGGATGAAAAAACAGCTCAGCTCCCTGTTGCCATTGTAAGATGCCGCCACAAGATGTCGCTATGGAAAGCCACTCTCAGCTTCGGGTGGTGTGCTGGTGGCATGTTCTTACTGGCTCAGTTTCCCTCTGAGCTACAGTGGGGTCCCCTGGGGGGGCTCTGAGACTTCAGTTCTCCAGTTCTCATCCATATGCTTAGCTGCTGCTGCTGCTGCTGCTAAGTCACTTCAGTCGTGTCCGACTCTGTGTGACCCCATAGACGGAAGCCCACCAGGCTCCCCCGTCCCTGGGAGCATTCACCAAATCGCTCTAGGGGTGGGAGGCTCTGAATCCAACATGGCTTCCAGACTCCCCTTTGCTTTCTAGCAGGTCTCTTCCATTTGACCTCACCAAGTGCCCCGACTTCAAGTCTCAGGTAGCCACTAAATTTAAGGTCCAAATACCTTTATACACAGGAGACCCCTCTCCTTCCACTCACCCCAGGGCAACTTGTACAATTTGGTTCACCCCCTTCTGAGACTGACTTACTAAAGGGAGAAGCAACATTTTTTAAACACAAACACACACACACTCAAAAACAAACCAAAAGACATGCCCTGTTGTACCCTTTTCCCGGGGTAATGGGCATCAGCTCCCCTTACCTGCACACAACTATCAGGCGTTCCAGTGACTGCTGTCTGAACAAATGCCTACTCCACACCACACATTCTGTTCACCAGCAGGCAGAAGCACCAGAAGATTCTTTCTCTGTCTAAGAGGCGATCACAAACCTTATGGCCATTGGGAACCCTTTCCTACACCAAAGAAAACTTTCCCACAACAGATGTTAAGACGAGCCATGGGGCTACCAAGACTTCATAGAGCATGTTGAAAATTTCTTTGTGGACTAATTTCAGAAGTCTGATGAATGTAGTTTTCTGCCCAACTATGAGGCTGAATATGAGGCTGAAATCTACTATAGACACAAACATCTTCATAGAACGACGAGTCCCAACACCAGTCCTCAGCAAGAGCAGGAAAATATCACAGAAAATCTAGAGTGTCCTGAAGTGTAACTATGATGAGCATAGAAGATTAAGCAAATAAAAACACAAACCATCCAGTTAAATTTTAATTTCATGTAAACAACCAATCATTTTTAAGATAAGCATATCACCTGCAATACTTGGGACATACATTCTCTGAAAAATGATTGGCTGTTTATCTGAAATTCAAATTTAATTGAGCATCTTGTATTTTATCCATCAATCCTAGTTTTGAAGTATAACCATGATCAGAAGTAAGTTCAAGTCCTAAGAAAGTGAAAGTCAAAGGCACTTCACAGGTCAACAGTTAAAATCCATCTGGCTACTAAACACTGACCAAACTTTAAAAAATTTTAAAGCAGTGATCCTTTAAGCCTGACTACACACTGGAATTACCTGAGAATTTTTAAAAATATAGATATATTAGTAAATTCAGCATGCAGGTTCTATCCCAGGCTAATTTATACTAATTAAGAAATGAGAAACCAGAACTATAAAGGTGGCATAGAAATACAAGAAATTATTCTTAAGTAATTTTTTAAAACTTTGAATAGAGTTACAGATTTTGCCATTTGTTATAAACTGGTATATGTAATTTAACCAGAACCATAAGAAAGTTGGTTAAAAAAAAATATATATATATATATAGGTATATAGATGTGCATGTCTGTCCCTGAGGATTCATACTAAACTGAATTCATATCAATTCACATTAAAGCATTCAATTTTAAGAATTAATAATATTTCTATGAAATAGGAGATGCTAATGTTCAGAGTTGAGGACCATTGTCTTAAAGTGAAGAGTTGTCTGTACCTGCCTACCCAGCTGATAACTTTTCTGAAGTGATGAAGGAAATAAGGCTGATGCATTTTATTTGCGATTATTAATATAGGCTTCCTTAAACTTGTAATTCACAGTGAGTTCACACTGATAGCCCTCAATATACTGAGGGAAATTTGGCAAAGAGATAGATCAACTTACTAGCAATTCACAATAAATTGTGGAAAATTCTGAAAGAGATGGGAATACCAGACCACCTGACCTGCCTCTTGAGAAACCTGTATGCTGGTCAGGAAGCAAGTTAGAACTGGACATGGAACAACAGACTGGTTCCAAATAGGAAAAGGAGTACGTCAAGGCTGTATATTGTCACCCTGCTTATTTTTTTTTTAAGGAATATAAAACTATTTATTGACCACTCTTCACCAGTATTTACAATAAAGTAAACAATATACAGTTGAATAACATTCTGATTACTACAAAGTTATTGTTTTTCTTGGCTTCTGCTGAACTAGTACCCAAAATACTGAGAAAATTGAGCCTTCATGTAAGAAATGGATCAGAGTCAAATCTGAAAAAACATGCAGGTCAAGCGTAACTGGAAAAGTTTGTTCATACATTTATTCTTGTAGATCATAAACTGCCAATATTTTTTAAACTATCTGATTAGGTTTCCATGAACAAATCTGAGACATCCCATGTATCACAACCTTTCCTAAATATAGCACAGAGACTTCAATTTCTTGTAAAACAATAGTTCACCAAAAGGAACCATTAAGTGTCAATTTAAGTTTTGCTTTGCTATATTAAAACATACCAGAATTTTTCTACTTTTTTCATTTGGTTGGGAAGGTTGTTGATAGTGATAAAAATTTTCCTTCCTGGGTTTCTGCATATAAAACTGCATTTATATGCAGATATGGATGCAGATTCTGATAGGGATGCTTTAAAAAATTCAGTTCAGTTCAGTTCAGTTCAGTCGCTCAGTCGTGTCCGACTCTCCGCGACCCCATGAATCACAGCACGCCAGGCCTCCCTGTCCATCACCAACTCCCAAATTACCCAATTTAAACTCCTTAATTTGTCTAATTAATTACAAAATTATTTAATTTGAAAGGTTAAGACTTAAATTTTCAATCTAAGTTGAAGTTATTTCTTATATTGCTCAAAATGATGTAATTCCAGAACTTGGGCTTATCCATGGTTATGAAAGGCTGTTGTTTAAATATATTTACCAAAACAAAAACCACAACAAAAAATTAACTCCCAAACCATGTACATATGTCTTTTATGAATACACATATAAAAAACTTAGAATGGTCCTCAGGCATATATGAGTTAAATGAAAATTGTAAATTCTGATTGAGTAATGACTATGGAGATTTCCTCCAATATTTAGAAAAACTGTTCTCAATGCTGAGGAAATAATATACCATGGTATCAAATTATTTCCTACTGAAGGAAGCAACTACAGAAAGCTTTTATTTGTTCAAAGTAACCAGTGCTACAGATGGAAAAGAAAATAAAAAACCCAATGTAACTTCCCCAATAGTATTTCAAAACAAACATATCAAACCTGATTTTCATTCAGTTCAGTTCAGTTCAGTCGCTCAGTCGTGTCCAACTCTTTGCGACCCCATGAATCACAGCACGCCTCCATGTCCATCATCAGCTCCCGGAGTTCACTCAAACTCATGTCCATCGAGTCGGTGATGCCATCCAGCCATCTCATTCTCTGTCGTCCCCGTCTCCTCCCACCCCCAATCCCTCCCAGCATCAGACTCTTTTCCAGTGAGTCAACTCGTCGCATGAGGTGGCCAAAGTATTGGAGTTTCAGCTTTAGCATCAGTCCTTCCAATGAACACCCAGGACTGATCTCCTTTAGAATGGACTGGTTGGATCTCCTTGCAGTCCAAGGGACTCTCAAGAGTCTTCTCCAACACCACAGTTCAAAAGCATCAATTCTTTGGCACTCAGCTTTCTTCACAGTCCAACTCTCACATCCATACATGACCACGGGAAAAACCATAGCCTCGACTAGACAGACCTTTGTTGGCAAAGTAATGTCTCTGCTTTTTAATACGCTATCTAGGTTGGTCATAACTTTCCTTCCAAGGAGCAAGCGTCTTTTAATTTCATGGCTGCAATCAGCATCTGCAGTGATTTTGGAGCCCAAAAAAATAAAGTCTGACACTGTTTTCACTGTTTCCCTATCTATTTCCCATGAAATGATGGGACCAGATGCCATGATCTTCATTTCCTGAATGTTGAGCTTCAAGCCAACCTTTTCACTCTTCTCTTTCACTTTCATCAAGAGGCCTTTGAGTTCCTCTTCACTTTCTGCCATAAGGGTGGTGCCATCTGCATATCTGAGGTTATTGATATTTCTCCCAGCAATCTTGATTCCAGCTGTGCTTCTTCCAGCCCAGTGTTCCTCATGATGTACTCTGCATATTAATTAAATAAGCAGGGTGACAATATACAGCCTTGACGTACTCCTTTTCCTATTTGGAACAAGTCTGTTGTTCCATGTCCAGTTCTAACTGTTGCTTCCTGACCTGCATTAGAATGTAGTCATTTATTCACACTAATAAATCAAAATATCAAGACCCACTATATTATATATATATATAAAACAGGCAATACAAACAATTATTGAGCCTCATCTTCTGGACAAGAATGCCAAGTCTCTCTTCATAAAAAGCAATTACAATTTGAGGACACTTCATGTTTGCCTCTTTTGCCAGTACCAAGTCCGCCTCATCGGAATCTTTCCATTTCATGAGGAACATTAATTCTCCACTGCTGTCTGTGTCACCAATTATTCGTTCTGGATCAAGACCTCTGGCAAACCTCTTGGTTTATCAGCAGCATCTCTTTTCTTCTTTGATTTGCTATCATCAGATTCACTATCAGACAAAGATTTTCTTTTTGTTCCATCTTTTTCTTTACCAGCTTTTTGAGAATTAAGAAATGTTTCAGTTAACTCTGGACAATCTAAATTTTCTTCAGGTTCCCAAGTATTGTCTGCATCTGTAAACCCCTTCCACTTCAGGAAATACTCCACCTTCCCGTTCACTACACAGCGGTACAGTACTTTTTCTACTACAAATTCTTCAGGTTCTGCCTCTTCAACTTTTTTATTCTTTCCACTTTGTTTCTTTCCCATTTTTTGCAATGTAGTTTTATTGGAGGCCATTTTTTATTGCAGACTTGAAGAGCTATTATTCACCGCCTCTGAGCTGCTCTGGGTCCTGGGTCTGCGGCTTCTCCGGCCCTGCGTGCCTCAAGCTCCAGTCACATCCGAGGGGGCCACCCTGATTATTTAACTTATATGCAGAGTACATCATGAGAAATGATGGGCTGGAGGAAGCACAAGTTGGAATCAAGATTGCCGGGAGAAATATCAATAACCTCAGATATGCAGATGACACCACCCTTATGGCAGGAAGTAAAGAAGGACTAAAGAGCCTCTTGATGAAAGTGAAAGAGGAGAGTGAAAAAGTTGGCTTAAATCTCTACATTCAGAAAACAAAGATCATGGCATCTGGTCCCATCACTTCATGGGAAATAGATGGGGAAACAGTGGAAACAGTGTCAGACTTTATTTTTTTGGCTCCAAAATCACTGCAGATGCTGATTGCAGTCATGAAATTAAAAGACACTTACTCCTTGGGAGGAAAGTTATGACCAACCTAGATAGCATATTTTAAAGCAGAGACATTACTTTGCCAACAAAGGTCTGTCTAGTCAAGGCTATGGTTTTTCCAGTGGTCATGTATGTATGTGAGATTTGGACTGTGAAGAAAGCTGAGCTCTGAAAAATTGATGCTTTTGAACTGTGGTGTTGGAGAAGACTCTTGAGAGTCCCTTGGACTGCAAGGAGATCCAACCAGTCCATCCTAAAGCAGACCAGTCCTGGTTGTTCATTGGAAGGACTGATGCTGAAGCTGAAACTCCAATACTTTGGCCACCTGATGCAAAGAGCTGACTCATTTGAAAAGACCCTGATGCTGGGGAAGATTGAGGGCAGGAGGAGCAGGGAACGACAGGATGAGACAGTTGGATGGTATCATCGACTCGATGGACATGAGTTTGAGTGAACTCTGGCAGTTGGTGATGGACAGGGAGGCCTGGCGTGCTGTGGTTCATGGGGTAGCAAAGAGTCAGACACGACTGAGTGACTGAACTGAACTAGCAGTTTTTGTTGTTGTAAAAATAACATTTCTAATCATATTCTTTGTCCTTAGTAATTCTACTTTAGGGTATAAATCCTAGGAAAATATTCAGAATTCCAGACAAATAATGATATGCAAAGATGCTAAACATAATAATAAAATAATGAAAAATTGTGCTTCCTGTAAAAAAAATCATTTCCATTTTGCCTAAGAACTTTTTATGATTCCTTGTAATGAAAGTCAGCAAGAGCCAAGTTCTCTCAGCTTTTTTCTGTGGGAAAATATCTAATTTTCTTTCATCTTTGAAGTATGTATTTTGAATAATTTTTCTTTCAGCATTTTAAAGAAGCCATTCCAATGACTTCTGGAGTCTGCTGTCTATGATTAGATGTCAGACAACATTCTTATTATTGTATCCTTAAAAGTTGTTGTTATTCAGTTGCTAAGTCATTTCTGACTCTATGCCACCCCATGGACTGCTGCACACCAGGCTTCTCTGTCCTTCACTGTCTCCAAGTTTGCTCAAACTCATGTTCATTGAGTCAGTGATGCCATCCAACCATCTCATCCTCTGTCACCCCCTTCTCCTCTTGTCATTAATCTTTCCCAGAATCAGGGTCTTTTGTGATGAGCCAGCTCTTCGCATCAGGTGGCCAGAGTACTGAAGTTTCAGCTTTAGCATCAGTCCTTTCAATGAATATTCAGGGTTGATTTGCTTTAGGATTGACTGGTTTGACCTCCTTGCTATCCAAGGGACTCTCAAGAGTCTTCTCCAGCGCCACAGTTTGAAAGCATCAGTTCTTTGGCACTCAGCCTTCATTATGATCCAACTCTCACATCCATACACGACTACTTAAAAAACCACAGCTTTGACTACACAGAACTTTGTCAGCAAAATGATGTCTCTGCTTTTTTTTTCTGATTATATAAAATAATTTTTTTAGCTTTTGATAACAGAATTGTGGTTAAGATTTTGAGTTATTTTTTAGAGATTTATTCTAAAATTTCATGGGTAAAATGACATGAAATCTTGAACTTGCTTCAAAATAACTTGGGGCTCACGGGGTGGTAGGCATGAGCATGTTAAAGATGAAATAATATTGACAGTGTGTTGCTAGTATAAGAAGGAGGCTGGTGGTACGTTGATTTTATTATTTTCTCTGTTTTTAACTTGATGGAAATTTTTTGTCTTTCTTTGTTTTATTGAAGGATAATTGCTTTACAGAATTTTGTTGTTTTCTGTCAAACCTCAACATTAATCAGCCACAGGTATACATATGTCCCCCTCCCTTTTGAAACTCCTTCCCATCTCCATCACCATTCCACCTGTCTAGGTTGATATAGAGCCCCTGTTTGAGTTTCCTGAAACATACAGCAAATTCCGTTGGCTATCTATTTTACATATGGTAATGTAAGTTTCCATGTTACTCTTTCCATACATCTCACCCTCTCCTCCACTCTCCCCGTGTTCGTAAGTCTATCCTCTATGTCTGCTTCTCCACTGCTGTCCTGTAAATAAGTTCTTCAGTACCATTCTTCTAGATTCTGTATATATGTGTTAGAATACGGTATTTATCTTTCTCTTTCTGACTCACTTCACTCCATATAATAGGTTCTAGGTTCATCCACTTCATCAGAACTGACTCAAATGTGTTCCTTTTATGGCTGAATAATATTCCATTGTGTGTATGTACCACAACTTCTTTATCCATTCATCTGTTGATGGACATTCAGGTTGCTTCCATGTTCTAGCTATTGTAAATACTGCTGCAGTGAACAATGGGATACATGTGTACTTTTCAATTTTGGTTTCCTCAGGGTATATGCCTAGGAGTGGGATTGCTGGGTCATATGGTGGTTTTATTCCTAGTTTGTTAAGGAATCTCCATACTGTCTTCCATAGTGGCTGTATCAATTTACATTCCCATCAGCACTGCAAAAGTGTTCCCTTTTCTCTACACCCTCTCCAGCATTTATCGTTTGTATATTTTTTGATGATGGCCATTCTGACTGGTGTGAGGTGGTATCTCATTATAGTTTTGATTTGCATTTCTCTAATAATGAGCAATGTCGAGCATCCTTTCATGTGTTTGTTAGCCATCTCTATGTCTTCTTTGGAAAAATGTCTGTTTAGGTCTTTTTCCCACTTTTTGATTGGGTTGTTTTTCCGGTATTGAGTTCTCTGAGCTGCTTGTATATTTTGGAAATTAATCCTTTGTCATTTGTTTCATTTACTATTATTTTCTCCCATTCTGAGGGTTGTCTTTACACCTTGCTTATAGTTTCCTTTGATGTGCAAAAGATTTTAAGTTTAATCAGGTTCCACTTGTTTACTTTTGTTTTTTATTTCTATTACTCTAGGTGGTGGATCACAGAGGATTTTGCTGTGATTTATGTCATCAAGTGTTCTGCCTATGTTTTTCTCTAAGAATTTTATAGTTTCTGGTCTTACATTTAGGTCTTTAATCCATTTCGAGTTTATCTTTGTGTATGGTGTTAGGAAGTGTTCTAATTTCATTCTTTTACATGTAGCTGTCAGTATTCCCAGCACCATTTATTGAAGAGGCTGTTTTTGCCCCATTGTATATTCTTGCCTCTTTTGTCAAAAATAAGGTACCCAGAGGTGCATGGGTTTATTTCTGGGCTTTCATTCTTGTTTCATTGGTCTATATTTCTGTTTTTGTGCCAGTATCATACTGTCTTGATGACTGTAGCTTTGCAGTATAATCTGAAGTCAGAAAGGTTGATTCCACCAGTCTTCTTTATCAAGACTGCATTGGCTATTTGGGGGCTTTTGCGTTTCCATATGAATTGTGAAATTTTTTGTTCTAGTTCTGTGAAAAATGTCATTGGTCATTTGATAGGGATCGCAATGAATCTGTAGATTGCCTTTGGGAGTCATTTTCACAATATTAATTCTTCTTACGTAGAAACATGGAATATCGCTCCATCTGTTCATGTCATCTTTGATTTCTTTCATTACTGTCATAATTTTCTGTGTACAGTTCATCTCCTTAGGTAAGTTTATTCCTAGAATTTAATTCTTTTTGTTGAAATGCTGAATGGGATTGATTCTTCAATTTCTCCTTCTGATTTTTCATTGTTAGTATACAGAAATGCAAGTAATTTCTGTGTATTGATTTTGTATCCTGCAACTTTGCTAAATTCACTGATTAGTTCAGTTCAGTAGCTCAGTCGTGTCCAACTCTTTGCAACCCCATGGACTGCAGCACACCCGGCCTCCCTGTACATCACCAACTCCCAGAGTTTACTCAAACTCATGCCCATTGAGTTGGTGATGACGTACAACCATCTCATCCTCTGTCATCCCCTTCTCCTACCTCCTTCAATCTTTCCCAGTATCAGGGTCTTTTCAAATGAGTCAGTTCTTCACATCAGGTGGCCAAAGTATTAGAATTTCAGCTTCAGCATCAGTCCTTCCAATGAATATTCAGGACTGATTTCCTTTAGGTTGGACTGGTTGGACCTCCTTGAAGTCCAAGGGACTCTCAAGAGTCTTCTCCAGCACCACAGTTCAAAAACATCAATTCTTCAGTGCTTTCTTTATAGACCAACTCTCACATCCATACATGACTACTGGAAAAACCATAGCTTTGACTATATGGACCTTTGTTGGCAAAGTAATGTCTCTGCTTTTAAATATGCTGTCTATGTTGGTCACAACTTTACCTCCAAAGAGCAACTGTCTTTTAATTTCATGGCTGCAATCACCATCTGCAGTGATTTTGGAGCCAAAAAAATTAAGTCTGTCACTGTTTCCACTGCTTCCCCATCTATTTGCCATGAAGTGATGGGACCAGATGCCATGATCTTAGTTTTCTGAATGCTGAACTTTAAGCCAACTTTTTCACTCTCCACTTTCACTTTCATCAAGGGGCTCTTTAGTTCTTCACTTTCTGCCATTAAGAGTGGTGCCATCTGCATATCTGAGGTTATTGATATTTCTCTCAGCAATCTTGATTCCAGCTTGTGCTTCTTCCAGCCCAGCATTTTTCATGATGTACTCTGCATATAAGTTAAAATAAGCAGGGTGACAATATATGGTATTGACATACTCCTTTCCCTATTTGGAACCAGTTTGTTGTTCCATGTCCAGTTCTAACTGTTGCTTCCTGACCTGCATACAGATTTCCCAGGAGGCAGGTCAGGTGGTCTGGCATTCCCATCTCTTTCAGAATTTTCCACAATTTGTTGTGATCCACACGGTCAAAGGCTTTGGCATATTTAATAAAGCAGAAGTAGATATTTTTCTGGAACTCTCTTGCTTTTTCAACGATCCAACGGATATTGGCAATTTGATCTAAGGTTCTTCTGCCTTTTCTAAATCCAGCCTGAACATCTGGAAGTTCGCAGTTCACATACTGTTGAAGCCTGGCTTGCAGAATTTGGAGCATTACTTTGCTAGCATGTGCGATGAGTGCAATTGTGTGATAGTTTGAGCATTCTTTGGTATTCCTTTTTGGGGACTGGAATGAAAACTGACCTTTTCCAGTCCTGTGGCCACTGCTGAGTTTGCAAATTTGCTGGCATACTGAGTGCAGCACTTTGACAGCATCATTTTTTAAGATTTGAAATAGCTTAACTGGAATTCCATCACCTCCACTAGCTTTATTTGAAGTGATGCTTCCCAAGGCCCACTTGACTTTGTATTCCAGGATGTCTGGCTCTAGGTGTGATCACATCATCATGATTATCTGGGTCATGAAGATCTTTTCTGTACAGTTCTTCTGTGTATTCTTGCCACCTCTTCTTAATATCTTCTGCTTCTGTTAGGTCCATACCATTTCTTTCCTTTATTGTGCCCATCTTTGCAAGAATTGTTCCCTTGGTATCTCTAATTTTCTTGAAGAGATTGCTAGTCTTTCCCATTCTGTTGTTTTCCTCTATTTCCTTGCATTGATCACCGAGGAAGGCTTTCTTAGCTCTCCTTGCTATTCTTTGGAACTCTGCATTCAAATGGGTATATCTTTCCTTTTCTCCTTTGCTTTTCACTTCTCTTCTATTCACAGCTATTTGTAAGGCCTCTTCAGACAACCATTTTGCCTTTTTGCATTTCTTTTCCTTGGGGATGGTCTTGATCTCTGCCTCCTATACAATGTCACAAACCTCCGTCCGTAGTTCTTCAGGCACTCTGTCTATCAGATCTAATCCCTTGAATCTATTTGTCACTTCCACTGTATAACTGTAAGGGATTTAAGTCATACCTGAATAGTCTAGTGGTTTTCCCTACTTTCTTCAATTTAAGTCTGAATTTGGTAATAAGGAGTTCATGATCTGAGCCACAGTCAGTTCCCAGTCTTGTTTTTGCTCACTATATAGAACTTCTCCATCTTTGGCTGCAAAGAATATAATCAATCTGATTTCGGTATTGACCATCTGGTGATGTCCATGTGTAGAGTCTTCTCTTGTGTTGCTGGAAGAGGGTGTTTGCTATCACCAGTGCATTCTCTTGGCAAAACTCTATTAGCCTTTGCCCTGCTTCGTTCCATACTCCAAGGCCAAATTTGTCTATTGCTTTAGGTATTTCTTGACTTCCAATGAAAAGGACATCTTTTTGGGGTGTTAGTTCTAGAAGGTCTTGTAGATCTTCATAGAACAGGTCAACTTCAGCTTCTTCAGCATTACTGGTTGGGGCATAGACTTGGATTACTGTGATATTGAATGGTTTGCCTTGGAAACAAACAGAGATCTTTCTGTCATTTTTGAGATTGCATCCAAGTACTGCATTTTGGACTTTTCTGTTGACTGTGATGGCTACTCCATTTCTAAGGGATTCTTGACCACAGTAGTAGATATAATGGGTGTCTGAGTTAAATTCACCCATTCTAGTCCATTTTAGTTCACTGACTCCTAAAATGTTGACGTTCACTCTTACCATCTCCTGTTTAACCACTTCCAATTTGCCTTGATTCATGGACCTAACATGCCAGGTTTCTATGCAATATTGCTCTTTATAGCATTGGACTTTACCTCCATCACCAGTCATATCCAAAACTGGGTGTTGTTTTTGCTTTGACTCCATCTCTTCATTCTTTCTGGAGTTATTTCTCCACTGATCTCCAGTAGCATATTGGACACCTACCAACCTGAGGAGTTCATCTTTCAGTGTCCTATCTTTTTGCCTTTTCATACTGTTCATGGGGTTCTCAAGGGAAGAATACTGAAGTGGTTTGCCATTCCCTTTTCCAGTGGACCACGTTTTGTCAGAACTCTCCACCATGACCTGTCTTAGGTGGCCCTACACTGCATGGCTCATAGTTTCATTGAGTTAGACAAAGCTGTGGTTCATGTGATCAGATTGATTAGTTTTCTGTGATTGTGATTTTCAGTCTGTCTGCCCTCTGATGGAGAAATTCACTGATTAGCTCTACCAATTTTCTGACAGTATCTTTAGGATTTTCTTTATACAGTATCATGCCATCTGCAAACAGTAAGAGCTTTACTTCTTCTTTTCCAATCTGGATTCCTTTTATTTCTTTTTCTTCTCTGATTGCTGTAGTTAGGACTTCCAAAACAATGTTGAATAATAGCGGTGAAAGTGGACATGCTTGTCTTGTTCCTGATCTTAGGGAGAATGCTTTCAGTTTTTCAACATTGAGAGTAATGTTTGCTGTAGACTTATCATATATGGCCATTACTATGTTGAGGTAGGTTCCTTCTATGCCCATTTCTTGAAGTTTTAGTCATAAATAGGTGCTGAATTTTGTCAAAGGCCTTTCTGAATCTATTGAGATGATCATGTGATTTTTATCTTTCAGTTTGTTAATATGGTGTATCACATTGATTTATTTGTGTATATTGAATAATCTCTGCACTCCTGGCATAAACCCAACTTAATCATGGTGTATGAGCTTTTTGATGTGTTGCTGAATTCTGTTTTCTAAAATTTTGTTGAGGATTTTTGCATCCATGTTCGTCAGTGATACTGGCCTGTAGTTTTGTGTGTGTGTGTGTTGTCTTTGGTTTTGTGAGTGATGGTGGCCTCAAGAATGAGTTTGGAAGTGTTCCTTCCTCTGCAATTTTTTGAAAGAGTTTTAGAAGGACAGGCATTAGCTCTTCTCTAAATGTTTGACAGAATTCTCCTGTGAAGCCATCTGGTCCTTGGCTTTTGTCTTTTGGAAGATTGTTGATCACAGCTTCAATTTCAGTGCTTGTAATTGAGTTGTTTATAATTTCTATTTCTTCCTGGTTCAGTCTTGGAAGATTGAACTTTCCTAAGAATCTGTCCATTTCTTCCAGGTTATCCATTTTATTGTCATATAGTTGTTCATAATAGTCTCTTATAATCCTTTGTATTCTACATTATCTGTTGTAACCTCTTTTTCATTTTTAATTTTGTTGATTTGATTATTCTCTTTTTATTTCTTGATGAATCTGACTAAAGGTTGGCCAATTTTATCTTCTCAAAGAACCAGCTTTTAGTTTTATTAATATTTACTATTATTTCTTTCATCTCTTATTTCTGCTTAGATCTTTATGATTTCTTTCCTTCTATCAATTTTGGAGTTTTTTGTTGTTCTTCTTTTTCCAGTTATTTTTAGGGGTAAAGTTAGGTTGTCTATTAGATGTTTCTCTTGTTTCTTGAGGTAGGATTGTATTGCTATAAACTTCCCTCTTAGAACTGCTTTTGCTGCATCCCATAGGTTTGAGTTGTTGTGTTTTCACTGTCATTTGTTTCTAGAAATTTTTTGATTTCCCCTTTGACTTCTTCAGTAACCTGCTGGTTATTTAGAAACATGTTGTTTAATCTCCATGTGTTTGTGTTTCTTACAGTTTTTTTCTTGTAATTGACACCTAGTCTCATAGCATTGTGGTCAGCGAAGATGCTTGATTTCAATTTTCTTAAATTTACTCAGGTTTGATTGTGACCCAAGATATGGTAAATCCTGGGAAATGTTCCATGTGCACTTGAGAAGAAGGTGTATTCTGCATTTGGATGGAATGTCCTGAAGATATCAATAAGATCCATCTCACCAAATGTATCATTGAAGACTTGTGTTTCCTTATTAATTTTCTCTTTTGATTATCTGTTCATTGGTGTGAGTGGGGTGTTAAGTCTCCTACTATTATTGTGTTACTGTCAATTTCTCATTTTATGTCTGTTAGTGTTTGTCTTATGTAATGAGATGTTCCTATGTTGGGTCCATAGATATTTACAATTGTTATGCCTTCCTCTTGGATTGATCCCTTGATCATTATGTAATGTCCTTCCTAATCTCTTGTAATCATCTTTAAGGTATATTTTGTCTGATATAAGGATTGCTACTCCAGCTTTCTTTTGCTTCCCATTCATTGGAAGGACTGATGCTAAAGCTGAAACTCCAATACTTTGGCCACCTAATGCGAAGAGTTGACTCTTTAGAAAAGACTCTGATGCTGGGAGGGATTGGGGGCGGGAGGAGAAGGGGACGACAGAGAATGAGATGGCTGGATGGCATCACCAACTCGATGGACATGGGTTTGCATGAACTCCGGGAGTTGGTGATGGATAGGGAGGCCTGGCGTGCTGTGATTCATGGGGTCACAAAGAGTCGGTCACGACTGAGTGACTTTACTGAACTGAACTGAACGGCATGGAATATATTTTTCCATTCCCTCACTTTCAGTCTGTATGCGTCTTTAGGTCTGAAGTGGGTGTCCTGTAGACAGCATATATATGGGACTTGCTTTTGTGTCCATTCAGCCAGTCTGTGTCTTTTGGTTGGAGCATTTAATCCATTCACATTTAAAGTAATTATTAATATGTTCCTACTGCCATTTTCTTAATTGTTTGGGGTTGATTTTGTATATCTTTTTTCTTCTGTTGTATTTCTTGACTATATAAGTCCGTTTAACATTTGTTGTAAAGCTGGTTTGGTGGTACTGAATTCTGTTAACTTTTGCTTGTCTGGAAATCTTTTTATTTCTCCATCAATTTTGAATGAGATCCTTGCCAGGTACAGTAATCTTGGTTGTAGATTTTTCCCTTTCAATACTTTAAATATATCCTGCCATTCCCTTCTGGCCTGAAGAGTTTCTGCTGAAAGATCAGCTATTAAGAATATTGGGTTTCCCTTGTATGTTACTTGTTGTTTCTCCCTTGCTGCTTTTAATATTCTTTGTGTTTAGTCTTTGTTAGTTTGATTAATATGTGTCTTGGCATGTTTCTCCTTGGGTTTATCCTGTATGGGATTCTTCGTGCCTCTTGGATGTGATCAACTATTTCCTTTTCCATGTTGGGGAAATTTTCAACTATAATCTCTTCAAAAATTTTCTCATACTCTCTCTTTTACTCTTCTTCTCCTGGAACCCTTATAATTCGAATGTTGGTGCATTTGATATTGTCCCATAAGTCTCTGAGACTATCCTCAGTTCTGTCAATTCTTTTTACTTTATTCTGCTCTTCAGAAGTTATTTCCACCATTTTATCTTCCAGCTCACTGATTCATTCTTCTGCTTCAGATATTCTGCTATTGATTCCTTCTAGAGTAATTTTAATTTCAGTCATCGTGTTGTCTTGTATGTTTATTCTTTAATTCTTCTAGGTCTTTGTTAATTGATTCTTGCATTTTTTCCATTTCGTTTTCAAGGTTTTTGATCATCTTTACTTTCATTACTCCGAATTCTTTTTCGGTAGTTTACCTATTTCTTCATTTTATTTGGATTTCTGTGTTTCTAGTTTGTTCCTTCATTTGTGTAGTATTTCTCTGCCTTTTCATTATTTTTAACTTATTGTTTGAGGTCTCCTTTTCCCAGGCTTCAGGGTTGAATTCTTTCTTCCTTTTGGTTTCTGCCCTCCTAAGGTTTGTCCAGTGGTTTGTGTAAGCTTTGTATAGGGTGAGATATGCGCTGAGTTCTTGTTCGTTTTTCCGCTGATGGGCAAGGCTGAGATAGTAATTCTGTCTGCTGATGACTGGGTGTGTATTTTTGTTTTGTTTGTTGTTTAGATGAGGCATCCTGCACAGGGTGCTATTGGTGGCTGGGTGATGCTGGGTCTTGTATTCAAGCATCTTTTGTGAGTTCTCACTATTTGATACTCCCTAGGGTTAGTTTTCTGGTAGCCTAGGGTCTTGGAGTGAGTGTTCCCACCCCAAAGGCTCAGGGCTTGATCTCTCCCTAGGATGCCCTCCAATACTGTGCTGATCTCTGGACCTGCTGTGGGGGCAGCTCAGATTCTAATCTGGTCCTACTCCAGTGTGTTCTTGCCTCCAATGTTCACAGCTATCAGAACGAGTGCACTTTTTCTTATGGGAGTGCTCAATGACCTTTTATATATTCCATAGAAACAGAGTCTGCCTAGTTAATCGTGTGGATTTAATCTGCAGGTTGGACAGCTGGTGAAGGTTTTGGGTCTTCTTCCTTAACCATGCTGTCCCAGGGTTTCAATTGTGATTTTATTTCCACCTATGCATGTGGGTCATCCACTGGAGTTTGCTCCTGAGGCTACCCTGGAGGACTTGGGTTTGCCCCTGTGAGGACCAGGTGTGGAGGTGGTGCTGCTGCTTGGGTTGCAGGGTTTCTGGCAACACCAGGTATTCAGGGGAGTTGGCGGCTAGGACAGCAGGAAATAAAGTGCTCTAGAAGGGTATGGCAACCAGTAATGGCCAATATGCTCCAGTATTCTTGCCTGGAGAATCCTGCTCCCTGACAGAGAAGCCTGGCAGGCCACAGTCTACAGGGTTGCCAAGAGTCGGACACTACTAAAGCGACTTCATGTGCATAGATACAAGACTTTTTTTGCCTGTGGCAGCTCTGCCCTAATGAGAGTTGAGTGTGAAGGTGGTGCAGCTGCTTGGCTTGCAGGGATCCTGGCAGTGCCAAGTGTGCAGGGACACAGACTGCCTCCACTGCAGTTATGGCCCTATCAGACTCTTTTTTTGAGCCTCTCATAGCTGGCAATCAGAAAGTCTCTTTGGCCAGTCTTTCTCCATAGCTCCACCTGTTCAGACATTTAAGAGGGCTCCCTTGCCTGGGGTCCTTCTCTGTTGTTCGGCACATCATGCACATAGAGGGGCCCCCCTGGCTAGGGGGTACATCAGGCACTTAAAGGGGCACCCTGGGTGGGCCCTACTCTGCAGTTCAGTGTGTCGGGTGTTTGATGGGCCAGGCTCTCTACTGTTCAGCTGCCAATGCTGGCGTGTCTGGGGGGAGAGAGGCTATGGTGATGGCTCTACTCCCGATGCATGACTCAGCAGTGTTGCCTTGATTCCGTGGCTGCCCGGCTTTCCTCCACAGGCATTTCCCACCACAATCTCTTCCCTCACATACCCTCAATCTCTCTGCAGTCAACAGCAGCCCTCGCCCTGGGATTGCTCCACAATCCCTAAACTCCAGCTCCCAGCTGCTGCGCTTTCCAGAGGACCTGCATCCCTGTCCGGGGTATGTATGGCTGTGGCAAAGACTGTCTGATTCCCATTCCATTTAGCTGCCACAGATCAGCTGTTTCGCTCTCAGCCTTTAATGTTTCTCCTCTGACTCAGACAAGTGCCCCGATGTGGGGACCAGACCCCTCCTTCAGTTCCCCCACGTGCCGAGGGCAGGTCCAGTCCTACCAACACTACTGTTTTTTCCCCTAGTTCCTATTGGAGGGACTGATGCTAAAGCTGAAACTGCAATACTTTGGCCACCTCATGCGACGAGTTGATTCACTGGAAAAGACTCTGATGCTGGGAAAGGTTGGGGGCGGGAGGAGAAGGGGACGATGGAGAATGAGATGGCTAGATGGCATCACCGACTCTGGACATGAGTTTGAGTGAACTCCGGGAGTTGGTGATGGACAGGGAGGCCTGGCGTGCTGTGATTCATGGGGTCGCGGAGAGTCGGACACGACTGAGCGACTGAACTGAACTGAACTGATATATTCTTTCCCAACTGGTCAAGTACTCCTGTCCGCTCTCAGCTGGTGTTCTGCATGCACTTCTGTGTCTGAAGGTGTATTACTGATGTATCCACAAAGAGAGATGTACTCCATGTCCATATACTTCTCCATCATCTTGTTCTCCAAAGACACCATCTTGTTTTCCAAAGACGTCTCAAGTGGCCAAAGCAAGTGCCTTGTTTCCTTTACCACAAAAGCACTGTGGGCCTAGGACGCCAGGGTGGTGACAAGTGCTGGGGTCTGTCCCTTGGGTTGTGCTGAAGGAAAGTGCAGAGTTTCTTGTAGAAGTAAGAGTCTGGAACTGCTAACGCTCAAAAATAAAAAAATAATAATAAAAAAAAAACTTGTCTCTGTTTTTAATATGCTGTCTAGGTTTGTCACCGTTTTTCTTCCAAGGAGTAAGAGTCTTTTAATTTCATGGCTGCAGTCACCATCCACAGTGATTTTGTAGCCCAAGAAAATAGTCTGTCACTGTTTCCATTTCTTCCCCATCTATTTGCCATGAAGTGATAGGATTGGATGCTATGAGCTAAGCTTTTTTGAATTTTGAGCTTACAGCCAGTTTTTTCACTCTCCTCTTTCATCTTCAACAAGAGGTTCCTTAGTTCCTCTTCGCTTTCTGCCATTAAAGTGGTATTAAAGTGGTATCATCTGCATAACTGAGGTTATTGGTATTTCTTCCAACAATCTTGATTCCAGTTTGTGCTTCATCCAATCCAGCATTTCACATAATGTACTCAGCATATAAGTTAAATAAGCAGGGTGACAAGATACAGCCTTGACATACTTCTTTCCCAATTTTGAAACAGTCTGTTGTTTCATGTCTGGTTCTAACTGTTGTTTCTTGTTCTTCATACAGGCTTCTCAGGAAACAGGTAAGGTAGTCTGGTATTCCCCGGAGAAGGCAATGGCACCCCACTTCAGTCCTCTTGCCTGGAAAATCCCATGGATGTAGGAACCTGGTAGGCTGAGGTCCATGGGATCGCTAAGAGTCGGACACAACTAGGAGACTTCACTTTCACTTTTCACTTTCATGCATTGGAGAAGGAAATGGCAACCCACTCCAGTGTTCTTGCCTGGAGAATCCCAGGGGCAGGGGAGCCTGGTGGACTGACATCTATGGGGTTGCACAGAGTCGGACACGACTGACGTGACTTAGCAGCAGCAGCAGTCTGGTATTCCCATCTTTTTAAGAATTTTTCCACAGTTTGCTGTGATCCACACAAAGGCTTTAGCATAGTCAATGAAGCAGAAGTAGATGTTTTTCTGGAATTACCTTGCTTTTTCTATGATCCAGTGGATGTTGGCAATTTGATCTCTGGTTCCTCTTCCTTTTCTAACTCCAGCTTGAACATCTGGAAGTTCTTGGTTCACATACTGCTGAAGTCTAGCTTGAAGGATTTTGAGCATAAACATGCTAGCATGTGAAATGAGTGCAATTGTACAGAGGTTTGAACATTCTTTGGTCCTGTCTTTCATTGGAATTGGAATGAAAACTGACCTTTCCAGTTCTGTGGCCACTGCTGAGTTTTGCTGAGTTTTCCAGATTTGCTAGCATACAGCAGTTTAACAGCATCATCTTTTAGGATTTGAAATAGCTCAGCTGGAATTCCATCACCTTCACTAGCTTTGTTCATAGTGATGCTTCCTAAGGCCCACTTGACTTCACACTCCAGCATGTCTGGCTCTAATTGAGTGATCACACCATCGTGGTTATCCGGGTCATCAAGACATTTTTGGTACAGTTCTTCTGTGTAGTCTTGCCACCTCTTCTTAATCTCTTCTGCTTTTTCTAGGTCCTTGCCATTTCTATCCTTAATTATGCCCATCTTTGCATGAAATGTTCACTTAGAACCTCTAGTTTTCTTGAAGAGACCTCTAATCTTTCCCATTCTATTGTTTTCCTCTATTTCTTTGCATTGTTCACTTAAGAAGGCTTTCTTATGTCTCCTTGCTCTTCTCTGGAACTCTGCGTTGAGTTGGGTATATTTTTCTCTTTCGTCTTTCACTTCTCTTGTGTCTTTTTTCTCTGACTGTGCTTAAGATATTCTCTTTAATTTTGGTTTTCAGCAGTTTGGGGGTGATGAGACTTGGTATGGTTTTCCTTGTTATTTATTCTACTTGGGTTTTCCTTGGCTTCTAAGATTTATGAATTAATATATTAGTATTTCTTATTAATTTTTGAAAATTCCCAAGCACAATCCCTTCAAATATTTTCTCTCACCCATTTTCTCTTCTCTTTTAAAATTTTTATTTATTTATTTTTGGCTGTGCAGGGTCTTGGTTGCTGCACAGGCTTTCTCTAGTGTGGAGAGTGGGGGCTCCTCTTCATTGTGGTGCATGGGCTTCTCATTGCAGTGGCTTCTCTTGTTGCAGAGCACGGGCTCTAAGAAGTACAGGCTTCAGCAGTTGTGGTACATGAGCTCAGTAGTTGTGGGTCCTGGGCTCTAGAGCACAGATTCAGTAGCTGTGGCCCACAGGTTTATTTGCTCCGGGGCGTGTGGCATCTTCCTGGACCACAGATCAAACCAGCATCTCCTGTACTGGCAGATCATCACTGAGCCACCAGGGAAGCTCCTCTTTCCTCTCTTTGAGGGATTCCAAATACGTATATACTCTAGTGCTTTATATTATCCTAGTGTTCTCTGAAACTCTTCTGTAACTTTTAAAATTTAAATTCAATTTAATTTTTCTCTCCTTATGTATTAGTTTGGATAAATTTTTTTTAATTTATTTTATTGGAGGCAAATTACCTTACATTAATATATTGGTTGGTTTTCCATACATTGACACGAATCCGCCCCGGGTGTACATGTGTTCCCTTTCTTGAACCCCCCTCCCACCTCCCTCTTCCCCATATCCTCCTTCCAGGTCATCCTCGTGCGCCAGCCCCAAGCATCCTGTATCATGCGTCGAACCTGGATTGGTGATTCATTTCACATATGATAATATACATGCTACAATGCCGTTCTCCGGATAAATTTTATTAATCTACCTTCAAGTTCCTGATCTTTTAGTTAGGTAGTTAGAATAGGAAAAAGGAGTCCATAAAAGACAAAGAAGAGAAAATCCCACAAAAATAGAACAAAGGAAAGTCCAAGGACTGGAGTGAGAACCTCAGATAAACAAACAGCCCTCCTGGCTAGCCCAATCTAAACAAGGTAGGCTCAGGGGGAGGAGAAAAAAACATATAAAAAGAGGAGCCAAAATTGAGTCAGGGGCCTCTCTTCTCTTCATGTCTTTTGGGTGGGCCTGCCCTTACCTCAAGAATGTATTTTCCTTTGCTTGCCAAATAAACTGAGCTGTAACACTGGTTCATCCATCGCTTCAAATTTTTGCTACAGTGAGACAGAACTGAGGAAATCACACACTGCCCTGACATCTCTGGTATTGTGACTTGGATTTAACCTGGCTGAAACAACCTTGGCTTGGCCACCACGAGGCAGAGGCCAAGCACAGCAGAAGCATAACTTGGCGAAAGCTCCCATAGTGGAAGTTGAACGTGAATAAAACCCAGAACAGTGAAAATGACAAGAAACCCAGCATGCTGGAAACTGGGACAGCAAAAACAAACTCAGCAGAAAGCTCATGCAGCTGAGTCTCAGATTGCAGAAGGCCTCCAGTTAAGGAAGGAGGTCCTCGTCCCTATGGCAGGAAGGACACATGGCTAACAAAATCTTAATTCCTTTACAATCTCTTTTCTTGTTTCCTTGAACACCTGCAAATAGGTGAGCAGCAGTGGGTGCAACTGAGGGACTCTGGCAGGGGCTACTCCCCAGTGTGTCCCAAAGGCTCCACTATCTGCTACGCCCTAGTAGTTGTTGCCCAAGTGTGTGAGGGTTCTTCTGTCCTTAACTTCCTTTGTGCCAAGGATCAGGCCACTGAAAACTGTGAGCACAGATCAGGTATTTAGTAGCAGATTTTCTAGCAGGTTATGAAGGGGATTCCTCAGCACATTTCCCCCACTGTTTTCCTCCCATCCTTCAGCTCTCCTCTCCATCTATGCCACTGCTTACAAAGGACTGGTCAGGTCATCATCTTTCCATTTCTGTAGGTTGTGCTTGACACCACTTTTCTAAGATTGGGACTCAAATCCATGTGGCAGGAACTCTGTGCTATGCTTACTCAGTCATATCCGACTGGGACTTGAGTTATCCCTGCAGGCTGTTTGGGACCAAACCCTTACCGCCCTTCTCTTAAAGTTACAAACATAACCCTGGATCAAATCTCCATCCCACTTTTATGGAACATCTGGTCTGTTGCTTCTTATTAATTTGTTCTTAAGTCACCTTAAGCCACCTATTAACTGCTACAACCAGGACCCTGCTCCCTTGTAGGCAACATCGCTCCACCCCACCTTTTATTAAACTACTCCTAATGCTAGAAAAGGTCAGTCTTCATTCCAATCCCACAGAAAGGCAATGCCAAAGAATGCTCAAACTACTGCACAATCGCACTCATCTCACACGCTAGTAAGTCATGCTCAAAATTCTCCAAGCCAGGCTTCAGCAATACGTGAACCATGAACTTCCAGATGGTCAAGCTGGTTTTAGAAAAGGCAGAGGAACCAGAGACCATCCAACATCCACTGGATCATCAAAAAAGCAAGAGAGTTCCAGAAAAACATCTATTTATGCTTTATTGACTATGCCAAAGGCTTTGACTGTGTGGATCACAATAAACTGTGGAACATTCTGAAAGAGATGGGAATACCAGACCACCTGACCTAACTCCTGAGAAACCTATATGCAGGTCAGGAAGCAACAGTTAGAACTGGACATGGAACAACAGACTGGTTCCAAATAGGAAAAGGAGTACATTAAGGCTGTATATTGTCACCCTGCTTATTTAACTTATATGCAGAGTACATCATGAGGAATGCTGGGCTGGAAGAAGCACAAGCTGGAATCAAGATTGCTGGGAGAAATATCAATAACCTCAGATATGCAGATGACACCACCCTTATGGCAGAAAGTGAAGAGAAGCTAAAAAGCCTCTTGATGAAAATGAAAGAGGAGAGTGAGAAAGTTGGCTTGAAGCTCAACATTCAGAAAACTAAGATCATGGCATCTGGTCCCATCACTTCATGGCAACGAGATGGGGAAACAGTGGAAACAGTGTCAGACTTTATTTTTTTGGGCTCCAAAATCACTGCAGATGCTGATTGCAGCCAGGAAATTAAAAAACGCTTACTCCTTGGAAGGAAAGTTATGACCAACCTAGATGGCATATTAAAAAGCAGAAACATTACTTTGCCAACAAAGGTCCATCTAGTCAAGGCTATGGCTTTTCCCGTGGTCATGTATGGATGTGAGAGTTGGACTGTGAAGAAAGCTGATCACTGAAGAATTGATGCTTTTGAACTGTGGTGCTGGAGAAGACTCTTGAGAGTCCCTTGGACTGCAAGGAGATTCAACCAGTCCATCCTAAAGGAGATCAGTCCTGGATGTTTATTGGAAGGACTGATGCTAAAGCTGAAACTCCAATACTTTAGCCACCTCATGCGAAGAGTTGACTCACTGGAAAAGACTCTGATGCTGGGAGGGGTTGGGGGCGGGAGGAGAAGGGGACGACAGAGAATGAGACGGTTGGATGGCATCACTGACTCAATGGACATGAGTTTGAGTGAACTCCAGGAGTTGGTGATGGATAGGGAGGCCTGGCGTGCTGTGATTCATGGGGTCGCAAAGAGTCGGAAATGACTGAGCAACTGAACTGAACTGAATGCTCATAACAGGACCAGGTAACCCACTCCTTTGTCATTACTTCTGCTATTACCTAAAGTGGGTCTATGACAATGAAATGTTTACCACTGGAGACACCCTAAGTTGTTCTTATGCAGGACTAGGGGAGGAAATCAGCGACTTACATTCCCTCAGAACAATAAGAGGATAAGGCTTATGGCTGTTAAGTTCCCAGTCTCAGGGCACAGGCTTGGATTGCTTTACATCATGGTATCTATTCCCATCTGTGGTGGACAAACTGGCAATGAGTTAAGATTATAAACCCTAATCCTACCCAGCACTGGTCATGCTGGAGACCTTGGGGACACATAACTCCAGTCCAGGGGTCCCAGGAGGTCGACCTGCCTTGACATGCCTAGGAATATGGTCCTTGGAAGTTTGTCATGCCTCAACCTTCTTGGGGATCCAGCAGTCCAGGGGTCCCAGAGGGTCAACATGCCTTGACCTGCCTGGGGATCTGCACCCTGACCCAGGGATGCCTGGCTCTCAGGTTGCAACAATACTGGGTAGGATAAGCTTCAGAAAGACTCACCCCTAAGGAAATACACCCATGGAAATAAAAGGAAGCCTATTAGTTGTGGGACTGTGCCCGGTCTCAGCAATAACTCAGGGGTCCAACAAGAACCTCATTATCTTTCTGAAAAGCCTAACAGAGGCCCTCAAAAAGTTTATCAGTCTGGATGTAGACTCTTATGAGGGACAGGTGATTTTAAAGGACAAATTCCTGTTCTAATGTGCATCAGACATCAGGATAAAGTTACAACAGCTACAGCAGCAGGAGCCTGCTGCCTCTTTAGATGAAATGGTCCAGACAGCCATCAATACCTTTTATAACAGAGAACAGGAGAGGGAGGCCAAGGCCCAGGAAAGGGAAAAAAGGGAAGAGACAAGGTATGCCCAGATGCTGGCCACCCTCCAGGGAAGCCCTATGACAAACCCCGAGTCCTTAAAGGACAAGGCATGAGGCAAATGCCTAATCTGTAGACAGACAGGACATTGGGTCAAAGAGTGTCCAAACCAGGACAATTCTTCTAAAACGGCTTGCTACAAATGCCATCAGTTGGGACATCGGGTGACACTCTGCCCTTGGCACCCAAGAGCCTCCAGGTCAAGTGCCAAGCCTTCCCTCACAATGGTTAAATAGGACTGAAGTGGCCCACTCCAGCCAGCCCACCTGTCACAGAGAACCATCATGGGGTTAGAGCCAAGGGTGCAACTGGATATGGCAGGTAGGTCTGAGAATTTCTTGGTTGACACAGGGGCTACCTACTCTGTCCTAACCTCCTACTCCGGAGCCTTCTCCTCCCAAACCTGTACCATTTTGGGTGCTACAGGTAAAAGAAAAAGATTCACCTGAGCACTTCTTCATTGCTGGGATGGGCAAATATTTTCCCACCAATTTCTGGTGGTCTCTGAATGTCCTATTCCCTTA
The DNA here is from genome assembly GCF_049115385.1 of Moschus berezovskii. Lineage (NCBI taxonomy): Eukaryota > Metazoa > Chordata > Mammalia > Artiodactyla > Moschidae > Moschus > Moschus berezovskii. The sequence continues at coordinate 34,382,770 of NC_142471.1, forward strand.
TTGGAAAGGGATATGCTCACTAAACTAGGGACCACCCTTGTGATGGGAAGTTTTTCAGCCCCTAGAGCCCTACAGCTTCTGGTTACTACTGAGGAACCCCTTATACCTTCTCCAATAGGGAGGGGCCAAAAACCACGGGAGGACAAAATTAACTCCCAGGTGTTGGACCAGGGGACTCCTGGACAAGTCCACCAAGCTGAACTGGTCATCATTGTCCTCCGAGTTCCCACTCAGTTTCTAAGCCAGAAACAATATCCCCTCAGAAGAGAAGCTCAGGAAGGACTACAGCTTCTAATAAATAAATTATTTGCCCATGGGCTATTGGTCCCCACCAATTTGCCGTGTAACACCCTGATCCTGCCTGTAAAGAAAAAGGATGGGACCTGGCGAATGGTTCAAGATCTCCAGATCATAAATGAAGCTGTAGTGCCCCTCCATCCCATAGTACCCAATCCCTAGGTAATCTTGGGAGAAATCCTACCCAGTGCCAAGTGATTTACAGTCCTGGATTTCAAAGATGTATTCTTTTACATAACCCTGGCTAAAGAATCCCAGTATCTTTTTGCCTTCGAGTGGGAGGCTCCAGGAGAAAAACACCAACAGATGACTTGGACAGTATTACCTCAGGGGTTCAGAGATAGCCCCCAGCTGTTTGGGCAGGCTTTTAACTGGGATCTCCTATATCTGGATCTGGGACCTAATGGGAAAATATTATAATACGTGACCTACTAATCTGCTCTCCAGATGAGAAAAATGCCCAACAACATGCAATTCAGGTTCTAAACTTTTTGGCAGAGAGGGGAAATAAAGTCTCCCAGGCTAAGGCACAGACAGTCAAGACAAAGGTCACTTACTTGGGAGTTCAGATTACACACGGGTCCAGGAGGCTATCCTCTGACCGAGCACAAGGAATCCTCCAGTTGTCCTCCCCCATGATTCGAAAACAATTGCGAGCTTTCCTGGGGCTAACTGGGTATTGTAGAATCTGGATACCCAACCATGGCCTAATTGCCCAGCCCTAATATGAAAGATTGAAGGGACAGGGAGATTCAAACCCACTGATGTGGGGAACTCCTCAAAAGAAGGTAGAGGCTACAGTAAAACAAGCCTTACCTTAAGCACCTGCCTTGAGGTTGCCAGACCCAGAAAAAGCATTCCAACTTTATGTCCAGGAAAAGGAAGGGATAGCCTTAGGAGTGTTAACTCAAAGGTTGGGACCTGAGCCCCAGCCCGTAGCTTACTTAGGCTCAATCCAATTGCCTGAGGCTGGCCTCCCTGCCTTCGAAAACTTGCAGCTATTGCAGTCCTGATAGAAGATGCTTTAAAATTCTCTTTTGGGGGCAAACTAACTATTTTTACCAACCACCAAGTGAAACAACTCCTGAATGGAAGAGGCCATTTATTGATGTCTGATCAAAGGATCCTCAGATATCAAGTATTGCTGCCAGGCCTGACTATATCCCCTTGTGAGGTTCTTAAATCCAGCCACCCTCCTGCCTACCCCTGAGGGCTCTCCCCTTTCACTCTTGCCTAGAAACCTTGGACCACTGGACAAAACTCCAAGTGGGATTGTCAGATCTTCTGACCAATCCTGAGGAAATCTGGTACACTGATGGAAGCAGCTTTGTCTTGGATGGAAAAAGAAGAGCTGGATATGCAGTAGTCTTCAATTTTGAGACCTGAGAGGCTAAACCTTTGCCACCAGGTACTTCAGCCCAATTAGCTGAGCTCATAGCTCTGACTTGAGGTTTAGAGCTGGAAAAGGAAAAACTAAAGTAGCCATTTACACTGACTCCAAGCATACCTTTCTAGTGCTACATGCATATGCTGCTACTTGGAAAGAAAGAGGCCACTTGACCACCTGAGGGTCCCCAATAAAACATGGTGATCAAATCCTTAGGCTCTTGGAGGCAGTCCGTCTGCTGAGGTTTCAGTCTCCCATTGTAAAGGACACCAAAAAGAGAGAGCATGGAAGTGGCACAAGAGAACCAAGCAGTCTATCAGGCAGCTAAGAGAGCAGCATTACAGAACCATGACCTAATAGGGGTTGCCACCTCAGTTCCACAGACTAATTTGCCAGAAACTCCTTCATATACTGAAGGTGAGATTCTTAAAGCTAAGAGTGAGGGCTTTCAAGAAGATCATATGTGGTGGTTCCAAAAGGAGGGACTCCCTTTTTCTGCCTGGGAATCTCCAGTGGGAGTTGGTTAACGCCTTACATGTCCCCACTCATTTAGCGGAAAAGGCCCTCCAAAGATTACTAGAAAGGTCCTTCAGAGGAACAGGCCTCTAAACAATTATAAGGCAAATGGTCTCCTTTTGTCCCACTTGATAATTAAACAACCCCCAAGGAGCTTAAAGACCCCAGTTGGCCCAGCCTGTCCAAAAACATGGGACCTACCCAGGAGAGGACTTGCAGATGGACTTCACCCAGATGCCAGTTTCTCAAGGGTATAAATCCCTATTAGTCATGATAGATATATTCGCAGGAGGGATTGAAGGCTTTCCCACCTGGACTGAGAAGGCTGAGGAGGTGGTAGAAAAACTTCTCCAAGAAATCATTCCAAGATTTGGTCTGCCCAGGTCATTGGAAAGTGACAATTGGACAACATTTACTTCTAAAGTCACCAAAAGGGTCTCTAAAGCATTGGGCATTACTTATTATCTCCATTGTGCCTGGAGGCTCAGTCTTCAGGAAAAGTAGAAAGAGCCAACCAATTCTTAAAATCAGTGATAAAAAAGATAACCCAGGAGACCTCCCTGGGATGGAAGGAGACTTTACTGATAGCTCTCCTCCACACCCATATTGCCCCTAAGGAACAGGTTGGTCTTAGTCCTTATGAGATGCTATATGGAAGATCTTTTGTCTATGTCAATGACCTCTTCCTAGATTCATAGGCTCAGGCCCTCCAGTGTTGTACCATGGCCATTGGGCAATTTCAACAAGATATATGCTTGTGGGGTGTCAACCAGGACCCAAAGGATTCTAAGGAGCCACCACTATATGCTCCAGGGACTCAAGTCCTAATTAAAGTCTGGAAAGATGGGTCCCCAAAGGCTCAACTCCAGTCTACATGGAAGGGCCCCTACCCTGTAATACTCTCTACCCCCACAGCAGTCATGGTACCAGGACATGACTCCTGGATTCACTACTCATGAGTCAAGCCATGGAAGAAAACAGAAGAGGACACTCAATACACCTGTGAACCCCTGGGAGATCTCAGATACCTATTCAGGACTACAAATGAGTGCCATTCTAATGAACATCCCCAAAATTAAGTTTCTGGGGATAAGATTTCTCAGGATAGCTCTAAAGAGCCAACAACATCTTAGCAGGGGTTGTACTCCAAAATAGACAGGAGATAGATCTCCTGATCCGTGGACAAGGAGGGACTTGAGCCATGTTGAATGAAACATGTTGTTTCCGGGTAAATATCTCCAGTCAAGTTTTAAAATGCCTCACAGTCCTCAAGAAAAACATTCAGATCCTACTGGATCTCAAAGAACAAGCTGGAGAGTTCTCAGGGTGGCTACAATCTCTCTTTGGGGGATCCTTCTCCTGGCGAGGGGAAATTTGGAGTTGGCTAATACCGTGAACTCCCAGATGTTCAAGCAGGTTTTAGAAAAGGCAGAGGAACCAGAGATCAAATTGCCAACATCTGCTGGATCATGGAGAAAGCAAGAGAGTTCCAGAAAAACATCTATTTCTGCTTCATTGACAATGCCAAAACCTTTGACTGTGTGGATCACAATAAACTATGGAAAATTCTGAAAGAGATGGGAATACCAGACCACCTGACCTGCCTCTTGAGAAACCTGTATGCAGGTCAGGAAGCAATAGTCAGAACTGTACATGGAACAACAGACTGGTTCCAAATAGGAAAAGGAGTATGTCAAGGCTGTATATTGTCACCTGGCTTATTTAACTTATATGCAGAGTACATCATGAGGAATGCTGGGCTGGAAGAAGCACAAGCTGGAATCAAGATTGCCGGGAGAAATATCAATAACCTCAGATATGCAGATGACACCACCCTTATGGCAGAAAGTGAAGAGGAACTCAAAAGCCTCTTGATGAAAGTGAAAGAGGAGAGTGAAAAGGTTAGCTTGAAGCTCAACATTCAGAAAACAAAGATCATGGCATCTGGTCCCATCACTTCATGGGAAATAGATGGAAAAACAGTGAAAACAGTGTCAGACTTTATTTTTTGGGGCTCCAAAATCACTGCGGATGCTGATTGCAGCCATGAAATTAAAAGACGCTTACTCCTTGGAAGGAAAGTTATGACCAACCTTGATAGTATATTAAAAAGCAGAGACATTACTTTGCCAACAAAGGTCCATCTAAGTCAAGGCTATGGTTTTTCCAGTGGTCGTGTATGGATGTGAGAGTTGGACTGTGAAGAAAGCTGATCGCTGAAGAATTGATGCTGTTGAACTGTGGTGTTGGAGAAGACTCTTGAGAGTCCCTTGGACTGCAAGGAGATCCAACCAGTCCATTCTAAAGGAGATCAATCCTGGGTGTTCATTGGAAGGACTGATGCTAAAGCTGAAACTCCAATACTTTGGCCACCTCATGCGACGAGTTGACTCACTGGAAAAGACTGTGATACTGGGAAAGGTTGGGGGCGGGAGGAGAAGGGGACAACAGAGAATGGGATGGCTGGATGGCATCACCGAATCGATGGACATGAGTTTGAGTGAACTCCGGGAGTTGGTGATGGACAGGGAGGCCTGGCGTGCTGTGATTCATGGGGTCGCGGAGAGTTGGACACGACTGAGCGACTGAACTGAACTGAACTGAACTGAATGCCCCTACTAATCTTGTTATCACCATATTGATGCTGCTTATGATTACTCCATGTATTATCAATTGTCTAACCTGTTTTATCCATGCCCAGGTCAGCAAGCTACAACATGCAGTGCCAGTTCAACAAGGATATATATATAACTACAGCTGACCATGGAAAATATCACTCACCCTTAGGTGGACACCACTATAAGGGCTCTGAGGCTTGAGACTAGCAAGAGAGGGAGGCCCAATGCCCCTTGCCATTCCAGTTCAGCAGGAAGTAGCCAGAGAGACCTCAGCGACCCTATTCCCAAAGAAGTGGGCCTCCCATCTCTTGAGAGGGGACTGCTAGGTAGTTAGAATAGGAAAAAGGAGTCCATAATGGTGGTGGCTAAAAAACACAGAAGGGGAAAGCCCATGAAAATAGAACAAAGGAAGGCCTGAAGACTGGAGTGAGAACCTCAGGTAAAACAAACAGCCCTCCTGGCTAGCCTGATTTAAATAAGGCAGGCTCAGGGGAGGAGAAAAAACATATAAAAAAGAGGAGCCAAAATTGAGCCGGGGGCCTCTCTTCTCTTCACATCTTTTGAGTCGGCCCACTCTCATGCCTCGAGGGTATTTTCCTTTGCTTGCCAAATAAAACTGAGCTGTATCACTGGTCCATTCATCACTTCAAATTTTTGCTGCCGTGAGACAGACCAAGGAAATTACAAACTCCCCTGACACTTTTCTTCTGCTGTATCTAGTCTACTGGTAGGCCCTTCAAATAAAATTTTCATTCCAGCTCTAGAATTTCCACTTTATTCCTTTATAGGATTTCAGATTCTCTGTGGAAAAGATGCCCATCTTTTCATTCATCTTGCCCATCTTTTCCAGTAAACACTTCAACAGTTATAATACTTGAAGATTCTGTTTGTTGATTTCAACATCTGGGTCACTCCTGGTTCTGTCGCTATTGGCTATTTTTTCCTCTTAATTATAGGCCAATCTTCCTGCTTCTTCATATGTCTTCTACCTTTGACCGTGTGCTCACTGGTAAAGAATTGGTAGGCATATATGCCTGGAGGGATCCTATCCTTCCTGTCCCTGCTGATGCTGTGTACTCAGTGAAGACTTAGAAGCAATAGGTGAGTGCTCCAAGCAAACTGTCCACACTGATGTCTGTCCTTCATTTTCACCAGGCTAGGGCCATGCAGTTGGTGAAGCCCTACAGATAAGAACTAGTGGATAAATGCCATTTAGCATTTAAGGTTGGGGGTGGGGAGAGATTTTTAAACATCATTCCTGCTCATGGAAATGTTAGCTTCTCAATGCATCTTCAAAAATTCCCTGTCCATAGCGGGTCTGCTGTTCTACCCCTTTGATGAAAGCACCTCATGTCTCACTCTCCTAGCAAAGGCTCTTCTCACTCTGGAATTTAGTTCACTTTAAATTCTTATGGATTTTTAGCAACTACAACTTACTTGCATTGGTACATAGAGAGTAATGACTCTTGCAAATTTCTATATCCTGGAAATGAAAGTCCAAGTGTTTTTCAAAAAGACTTACACATTGAAAATATAGAGAAAGGTTAGGAAGGAACCTCTGACATCTGTAGACTATAAGATTGTCCATTTCCTCTCCATATTTAATTGCTAAATTAACTCAGGGAGAACACCCCCTGGTCACTTGGCTAGGTCTGTATCCCTGCTGAGAAAGTCCAGGAAGGCTAATGCATCAAATGCCCACTGCCATGAAAACATCTGTCTTTTAAAAAAGGCCACCTGTTTTAAAATGGAATGTGGGGAAATGGAGTAAAAACTAATTTGTTCTTACTTCACCAAATAGGATTTCTGATATCATTTTAAATGTCCTTTATTATCCTCATTTCAATATATTTCCACTTCTTAATCCTGCTGAATTGGAACCAAACCTAGAAGACCATTTCTCTAACAAACCTGCTGAGTATGAAGAGATGGTTTAACTTAATGCATACCAAAAAAAAAAAAAAAAACAACCTGGTTTCAAATAGAGCTTATGTTATTTCACATGAAAAAAAAATAGAAGAGAAAAAGGAAGCTGATATGAAAGGCTCTTTATAGCAACACCTTTTCTGAAGCAGGAGAGAGAATACAAAATCTGAAACACTAACCTTCTCTCCCCAGAACAGTTAGTCAACTGTTCTAGGGCTTATGTATAAGGATATAATTGGTAGATTCAGTAAGAAATTAACTAAAAATCCACACTTAATTGGTTTTAAATAGTCCAGAACTTTATGATCACAAAACCCTTTTTAGCATCTGATGAGCAGGCACAAAGGAGGGGGATACAGCTGATGAGATTTTAAAATTCCTCAGCCCACCTTCCCCCAGGAACAGACACAATTAGAACTGTAAAAGAAAAAAAATGTAGAATAGGTAAAGCAATACTTGGAAGAAGTTCTAAAAGCTAGCACCTAAGTATCTACAGTAAGAAAGTAAGACATGATGCTTGGGGCTGGTGCACGGGGATAACATGGAGGGAGGATATGGGGAAGAGGGAGGTGGGAGGGGGGTTCAAGAAAGAGAACACATGTACACCCGGGGCGGATTCATGTCAATGTATGGCAAAACCAACCAATATATTAATGTAAGGTAATTTGCCTCCAATAAAATAAATTTAAAAAAAAAAGAAAGTAAGAAAGAGAAGAGCAGCTTAAACCCAAAATAAATAAGTGAAAGTAGAAAATGAAGGCAAGAATAACAATGATGAAATAGAAAATGGGCAATTAATAGCAATTAACCAATTAAACCAAAAGTTGTCTTTTAAAAATGTGATAGTATTAATAAACTTCTAGACTTACCAAGACAAAACACAAATTACCAACATTAGACATTAAAGAGGAGTCATAACTATAGGTCCTGCAAACATTAACATGATAAAAGGGACTATAAACAAATTTATGCCCCAAAATTCATCAACAGAATGAAATTACCTGTTCTTTAAAAGGGGCAAATTATAAAACTGACAGAGATCATCTAAATAACACTATATCCATGAAAAAAATTGAATCCATTAAAAAAAAAAGTAATAGTCCATTAAAAAAAAAAAAAAGAAGGATGGTTTCACTAAATCTACCAAACATTTAAGGGGGAAAAACCACCAATCTTACATTAACACTTTCATAAGAGAGGTGAATAGAGCACTCCGACATCATTTTATCATGCCAACATTATCCTGATAAGAAATCTCTTGTGACTATAAATCCTTAACAAAACATTACCAAATTGAATTCAGTAAAATATAACAGGATACCACATGTGACTTAGTGGGGTTTATCCCAGAAAAGTAGAGTTGGCTTAACGTTTGAAAAAAATGAGTGTAATTCACCAACAGAACAAATCACCACAAGAGACACAAAAAAACTCAACAAAATTGAACTGTTTATGATTTAAAAACAATCTTAACAAAATACTGGAATAAAAGGTGTCCAGAAAAAAAAAAAAAAAAACTATAGCTTCTGCATGTGAACAGAAAAATAAGCTGAGGGAAGAGAGTTGCCTAAAATAAAAATAATAGGATATTCCAAAAAAATAGTAATTCTAATCCCACAGGAGACAAAAAAATAAAGTCAAGATCACAAGCCACTTATGATATTAAATGCCCAAGTGAAGAAACAAAATCTGTAGATAAAAATCCTTATAAGGATCATAAGAATCACATCTTTGAAGCAAGGAACAACAACCAAGTGGCAATAAATTACATGATACATACTCTTAACCTACTAGACACAGATTGAAAACAGGCAGATTAATGGACAAATTAGCAGGAGTGCTATTCACCTTAAACCCTGGATAAGCCACCCCTCTTGACCCTCCTCCGACTTAACTATAGAGAAACTAAAGAGCTGCTAATGAACCAGACTACAATGAAGATGATAGCAAAAGTAATGTGTCTGTAAGAGAAAAGGAAACTTCAGGAGAAAGGTCTAAGGAACCAAACAATAAAGTGATGGAGGAAGGAAAAGATCCTGGCTGGATACAGCAGCAGCTGGCCAGACAGGCTCAGCAGAAACCAGAGCCAAAAGAGCCCCAGTATTAGTCAAAGTATCAGTAGATGTCCTTGATATTGATAGAAGCCTAGCCTGAAACCACAGTAGCAATAGCACCAGAAACCACATAAAGAACAAATAACTTAACAAAATGGATAAACCAAAACACTGCAAAACATTGCTAAGAGAAAGTAAAGAAGACTTAAATAGAGCAATATGCCATGTGCATTGCTGAGATGTTGGTTCTCTCAAAATTCACCTTATAGATTCAACATAATCCCATTCAAATTGCAGCAAATTTTTTGGTAGAAATTGACAAGCTTATTTTAAAAGTTATAAGAAAAATGCAAAGAATATAGAACAATCAGACAAAAAACTTACGAGAAGAACAAAGTGGCAAGACTTATACTACCTGATCTCAAGACTTCCTCTAAAGATATGGTAGTCAAGACGATGCAGTAGACCACTGACTTCCATGAGCACGAGCTCACTGCTCTGCTTCAGTGGCTACGAAATAAAATCTTCCCTCAGAAGCAGTGCAAGGTGAAATAACATCTTGGTGAATAACTTATTCTGTCAACGCATGGATACTAGTTTGGGAAACAATAATGCAGGCAGGAAAAGCAAATCCATATCAAGAGTAAGGACCTGTGTCAGGAAGATCAAAATACCATCCCTTACAAGGTAGAGGTGGCTCACTGATTCTCCCAAAGAATGCTGCTCTGTTGGGGGCTTGGTGTTGGTCTGTGTGATGTTGACAGGTCGGCCAGTCAGCAGTGACCACAGACAGAGAGGCTTTAGGAGGTGGACAGTCCATGTTGTTGAGCCTATGCACAGTCGCCATCACTACTGCCATGGCCACTTTGATCAGGAGGCCTTTGTAAGGACAGAGGCTGTTGGGGAAAGAAACTAACCTCCAGAGAACAGATGATTTCATCTACTTGCTTACTGAAGAATTTCTCTGGTATAATTACTCTTAGGTGACTATTGGGACACAGATCTTCACATTCTGTGGTCATTCAAAGAGATCTATCCACACATCTCTTCCCAAGAACCTTCCCACTGTGATCATTAAGTTGTGTCCTTTTCAAGTCCCTGAGCAGCCATCCAGGGCTTTTATTAACCACTGCCCATGTATCAAAGTCGATCCACATCTCCGGTCATCTCTAATGTCAGACAAATGAATGCCAGTTGCACTGGGTCAAGTTCTGCCCCATGGGAGTATTTTCCTCCAGTACTGTCCTTCAGGACCATGCCAGAATGGCTTCTTGTTCAGATCTCAGTACAAATAAACCAACTACAAAAAGGCATCGTGACAGACTGTAAACAGAATATGCAGTGATATGAGATTTTATTAAGACAATATTTAATTTATAAGATGTGATAATGAAGTGGTAGCATTCTTTTTTTTTTTTTTCAAAAACCTTCTCTGTAGGAAATATATTCTGAAGTATTTAAAGGTATAAAGATGTGTGAGGGATTTTACTTAATATTTTTAATGGGAAAAAAGTTGCAAAACAGCTCAATGGAAGAAGCTGGGTGATAAGTTCATTAAACTGTTTTCTCTGCTTTTATATGTGTTCAAATATCATATAATAAAAAGCCTAAAAAATATTCTAATGAAAGCTATAGACAACCTCCCTTTATAAATGTACCTAAGTTTGTAATCTCAATGTTACCTAGCCTCACCAGCCTGTGCCCTCAAAAAAAAAAGTTAAATTTCTACTAGGACCCAACTGTGCGCCCACTCGCCCATGCCTGTGCCCCAGGAGCATATTCTCACCATCTGTGGAAGAACTCCATCACTTCAAGAAGTACTCAAAGGATTCCTATATATCAGACCACAAACTAGGCTGAAGCTGACTGCCATTCCTCAGGCTCTGCTGTTCTAGCTCCCAATTGTCTACATCTGCTGCCTGAGAAGCTGCTTAAAGAGGCTTAATCACGGCTGCTGTCGACAAAAAGAAAGGCATAGGAAGCATTCCAAATTAAAGGAAACTAGAATACACATTTGGAGAAGGCAATGACAACCCACTCCAGTACTCTTGTCTGGAAAATCCCATTGGAGGAGGCTGGTAGACTGCAGTCCATGGGGTCACTTAGAGTCAGACACGACTGAGCAGCTTCACTTTCACTTTTCACTTTCATGCACTGGAGAAGGAAATGGCAACGCATTCCTGTGTTCTTGCCTGGAGAATCCCAGGGACGGGGGAGCCTCATGGGCTGCTGTCTATGGGGTTGCACAGAGTCCAACACGACTGAAGCGACTTAGCAGCAGCAGCAGCAGAATAAACATTAAAGGGAACTAAATGCAACATGTGCTCCTCCATGGAGTCCTAGACTTGGGGGAAAAAAATGACTACTAAGTCATTGAGGCAGCTGAAATTACCAAAATATGGATGGTGGATTAGACGATAGCATTTTAATGTTAAATTTCCAGATTTTTATCATTGCATGGTGGTTACATAAAAGCTCTCACCCTCAGCAAATACACACTAAAGAATTTAGTGTGTAAAAATAAAGCATATACATTGAAAATTCTCTATCTTGACCCAGTCTCTCAGCCACACAATTCCACTCCCCCCACCCCCCTCCCCAACAGGCAACAGATGTTTTCTCATTCTTGGATACATCCACCCAGAGGTATTTCATACTTTTGCAAGCTAACACATGTTCTAACATCTCCTTTACATCAGAGTGCATTCTCTGTACTCTGTTCTGTGCTTGGCTCTTTTTTAATATATTCTTGGACATCATTTCATCCCAGAACATGAACCATCTCCTTATTTTCTATAACTGTGTAGTATTCCACTGGGAGATGCACTGTAATTTATTTAGGCAGGCTCCATTTTATGGACATTTCACTCATTTCCAATCTTTTGCTGTCCTTTATTAATCCTTTATTAAGATACACAGGATAGGAAACTTCAAGGAATACAGGAAGACTCAGGAACACAAGCATATAACAAAACTATGATTACTAGTATGTGATCATTTTGTCAGGGATTATATTTTAAGTGGTTACTGATGAATGCAATGCTTTCTGTTGTTAACCAGAGAAAAAGACTTGAGAAAATGACTGATGGGTATGAGAAAATAAGAACGCATGTGGGAAAGTCAGTGTTAACAGCCCTCTGTTTTAATCATTAAACCTGTCTGAAAGAGCATTTTATGTATTTATATTTTTGGCTATGCTCGGTCTTCATTGTACACGAGGGCTTTCTCTAGTCATGGCAAGTGGGGGCCACTCTTTAGTTGCAGGGCATGGGCTTCTCATTGCCGTGATTTCTCATGTTGCAGAGCACGGGCTTCAGTAGTCATGACACATGGGCTTAGCTGCTCAAGGCATGTGGAAATCTGGATCAGGGATCAAACCTGTGTCCCTTGCATTACCAGGTGGATTCCCCCTACCTGTCCACCAGGAAAGCCCCTGAAACAGCATTTTAATACTGGAATTTTTTTTTCAGAACTCTTATCAGATACTGAATTTGATAAGCAATGATCAAGAATAATAGTAGAACCACAGATGATGTTGTTATTGCATCATTAAAGAAAGTACTGACCAAAGAGCAGGACTTTGCATTCATTACATGTTCAGTGCATTCATAATAAAAGATCTAAAAAAATGTAATGGCTTAGAGCCACAGCAACAAATAAAAGTTGTCTTTCACTTCATTCTGCCAAATAGGGCTGTTCAGAAGGGGAGGAAGTTAGCAATGAACTTAGAGAGTAGGGTGAGGTATGTACATCCATACCTACACATACACTGAGCTTGGGGGTGTAGGATATTTTGCTGTTGTTAATAAATATAAATTCATACTCATTTTTATCTTCAATATTTTTCCTTAGGTTCTTGAATTGCAAAAGATAGTGACTTAACTTGACATAGATTTAGACAATATACCAGAAGCCCAACAACACAGAAGCCACACATCCTGACCTAAAAGCCTCTCTCCTTCCAGGAATCAGAGTCCAGCATCTCTCTGCTCTCACCACTTTCTTTCCCATTAACATAGCCTCGTATGGGTTTTCACTCCTCCAACTGGACAGTTAGCCCTTTGAGGGTAGGAAGCACATGTTAATCCTCTAGGCTATGCACGACTAGTGTGGGGATGGGGGCAGCCCCGGCTGTCCAGCAGTGGCTCCATCCACAGGGATCACTGTCTGGCATCACAGTGATGCTCATGTAAGCTGCTGTATCTCTACTGCCAGTGGTAGCATTGGTATCTCCATGGAAGCAGTTCTGGAATGTGGTTTAGGTCACTGTGTCTGGCTGTGAAGCCACTGAACCTAGTTATCTGACTTTATTGATCAGAATAGGCTAGGCCATTCCAGACAACAAGACTCAACCTCTCAGCAGCTTATGCTGTGAGATCCATTTCCCAATCACATGCAAGTCCATGTAGGCTGGACAACTTGGCAGGGCAGCATTGGTCCAAGTGGTGACTTGGGGCCCAGCTGCTTCTACTCTGTGGCTCCCCAACTCAGGCTTCCTCTCACAGGGAGAGTGAAAGCCAAGGATCTGGCTAGGACTCCTAGGGCCAGGCCTGGAAGAGCTGTAAATCATTCCCCTTCCCACCTTGTTCCATTGGCCTAACTAAAAGGTAGGCTGATAAACATCATCTCCCTGAATGCTTAGGGATAGAAATGGGATCGGGAGCCTCCAGCCAGAATCCACCTTCTCATGGACTTAATAAGCTCCCCTTATCCTTCAGAAATCCACTTTATGATTACCCTTGCCAGGTTTCTCTATCTGCACCTAATGTCCCCAGCTGACATACAACATGGAGGCACAGTTGAATGTTGGGTCAAGAGCATAGGCCTGAGCACCTCTACAGGCTCCTGCCCTACTGTGTGCTTTGATAAGCAGCCAGGACTCCTTGGAAAATTCCAGAATAATCAAGTGTCTGTCTCAGGAAGTTGTTGTGAAGATTAAATGAGTTAATGGTAGGTGCCTAGAACAGTGTTGCTTGCATACAGTGCTCAGTGAAAATGTGAAAGTGTTAGTAACCTAGTCGTGTCCGATTCTTTGAGACCCTAGGGACTGGAGTGCCTGCTAGACTCCTCTGTCCATGAAATTTTCCAGACAATAAAACTGGAGTGGGTAGCAATTCCCTCCTCCGGGGGATCTTCTGAACCCAGGGATCAAACCCAGGTCTCCTGCATTGCGGGCAGATTCTTTACTGTCTAAGCCACCAAGGAAGCTCCAATACTCAGTAGTTTTGTTGTTTATTATTTATTCTCCCCCAAATCTACAGAACCTTAGAGACTTCTGGGAGGAGGTACTCAGAAAAACTCGAAGGAGAAAATGGATTGTAGAAGACTGAACAAAGGAAGGGACCTTAAAGGAAAATGAGTTTTTCCAGGTTGGACACTGTTATCTTTGAATTAATATAAGCACTGAGCCCCACAGAAAGTGCCCCCTGGGACCTGAGTGTGTCTGTCATGGGCTCCAGGGAGCCTCTGTGTCTGAGTCCAGACAAGCTTCTCTTTTTTTTTTTGGCTGAACCATGCTGCTGGCAGAATCTTAGTTCCCCAACTAGGGACTAAACCCAGGACCATGTCAGTGAAAGGGTTGAGTCCTAACCGCAGGACTGCCGGAGAACTCCCAAGCTTCTCCTTTTAAAATCCTAGCTTTGGGAGTTGGACTTGAAGCTAGCAGGGCTGGTTATCTTGCCCAGGTTGTCCTCTGGCTCCGGGGTTGGGGTGGAGGTGGGCAAGCCTATGGGAGCCAGGCTCCTGGCCACACTGCAGGCAAGTCCAGGCTTGGGCTTAGGGTGTCAAGAGGAGATGGTTGTTCTGAAATCCCAGGCGCAGGCTGGAGACCCTCCTCTAACTTTAAGGCGTTGGTCTCACTGCGGGGACAGGTACAGGATCTTTGCTGCACAGCAGAGGTGATCAGGCCTGTACTCACTCTTGCGTTCGCCAAGTTGCTTGCTAAGGCTGTGAATACCCCATCATCCCTAGTTTCTCCACCAACATCCCCTTTGTTAATGCAGAGACCACACTATAAAAGAGGCAGTTTCCTATGCCAGAGCCCAACAGACTCAGGCCCCCACCCTCAGTATGTTCCCATGGAGGACATGTGATGGTGGGTCGGGTCAAGTCTCTCCCCAGGACAGCTGTGAAAGCCCTGTGCCATAAGGCCTCCCCTGGAATGTGGCCTTTTCAGGTAACTAGCACGTTTCGAGTCCTCTTTCTCTAAAGAAAGAATTTCCAAATATGAAAGGATTGAGGTTCCTATCTTGAAAGTCTCTTCCTAGAGGTTGACAGCCCAAATCCTCCCTAAAATAACAGTATCATGTGGCAGAAAACCGAGCAGAGGAAGGGCGGAGGAAGTAGAGATATGGATGAAAGGGACTCAACCACACAGCCAGGGAAATGGACACAGACTCTCAGCATCAGGCATTCATGCCATAGGTTGGGCCAAGGACATTCAGGGCACCCATCCACTGCTGGGTGTCAGGATGCTGATGCAGCGGGGAGCCTGAAAGTGAAAGTCGCTCCGTCATGTCTGACTCTTTGCAACCCCATGGATTGTAGTCCATGGAATTCTCCAGGTCAGAATATTGGAGTGGGTAACTTTCCCTTCTCCCGGGGATCTTCCCAACCCAGGGATTGAACCCAGGTCTCCCGCATTGCAGGAGGATTCTTTACCAACTGAGCTATCAGGGAAGCCCCAGGGAAGCACTAGAGCCTAGACCCATCATTTACTAGTCATGAGCCTCAGACAGTGACAACTATCTGAGCCTTGGTTTCTTCATTTGTCAACTAGAGCTAAAATTCCTTGTCCAGACTGCGTCACATGGTCCTCTGATGAACTAAAAAGAAAAAGGTCATGAGAACACTTTATTAACCAGAAAGGGTTATCATAAAACAAAGAATTGTTAGCATTGTATTCAGTTCAGTTCAGTTCAGTTCAGTCACTCAGTCGTGTCCGACTCTCCGCGACCCCATGAATCACAGCACGCCAGGCCTCCCTGCCCATCACCAACTCCCGGAGTTCACTCAAACTCATGTCCACAGAGTCGGTGATGCCTTAGGTTGGTGCAAAAGTAACTGCAGTTTTGCATTGTTGAACTTTGCCATTTGATGTTGAAATACATTCTTAAAAAATGTGGTTATGTTATACATCATTTTAATATGCATTTCTCACTTTTTTTTTTTTGCTAATGACTTATTACTTGCTGTTTATTTTATATTAGACTAGGGAAATGATGTTAGACAAAAAAGCAAATTTGAGCAATTTTCTTATTCGAGTTCAAAATGGGTCACAAAGCAGCAGAGACAACTCACAAAATCAACAATGCATTTGGCCCAGGAACTGCAAATGAACATACAGTGCAGTGGTGGCTCAAGAAGTTTTGGCAAAGAAATGAGATCCTTGAAGATGAGGAGCATAGTGGCTGGCCACTGGAAGTTGACAACGACCAACTGAGAGCAGTCAGCGAAGCTGATCCTCTTACAACGGCAAGAGAAGTTGCAGAACAACTCCACATAGACCGTTCTATGGTTGTTCGGCATTTGAAACAAACTGGAAAGGTGGCAAAGCTCAATAAGTGGGTACAACATGAGTTGAACGAAAATAAAAAACATCATCATTTTGAAGCATTGTTTGCCTCATCTGCCATGCTCACTTGACCTTTTGCCAACTGACTACCACTTCTTCAAACATCTCAACAACTTTTAGCAGGGAAAATGCTTCCACAACCAGGAGGAGGCAGAAAATGCTCCTCAAGTGTTTGTCAAATTCTGAAGCATAGATTTTTATACTACAGGAATAATCAAACATTTCTCATCGGCAAAAATGTATGGCTTATAATGGTTCCTATTTTGATAAAGATGTGTTTGAGCCTAGTTATAACGATTTAAAATTCATGATCTGAATCCACAATTATGTTTGCACCAACCTAATAGTTGTTAAGATAAACCTTAGCTCTCTAGGGACCTACAATCTAGTTGCAGAAATAAATTAAGATACCTGGAACAGGAAAGTGGTAAATCAGGGCAGCATGCATGTAGCATAAAATAGTGTTAGCAAAATCACATGCAGTAGCTTTTCTGAAAGAGCCAGGTGTAAAATGAACCAGATAAAACAAATTTCATGAAAGTAATGGTAAGAATTGAAATGAGTCCTGGAAAAAGAGAAGGTTGCGGAGAAATTGGAAGAAGTAAGGCATATGTGGACTTCCCTGGTGGCTCAGAGGTTAAAGCGTCTGCCTCCAATGCGGGAGACCCGGGTTCGATCCCTGGGTCGGGAAGATCCCCTGGAGAAGGAAATGGTAACCCACTCCAGTATTCTTGCCTGGAGAATCCCATGGACGGAGAAGCCTGGTAGGCTACAGTCCACGGGGTCGCAAAGAGTCGGACATGACTGAGCGACTGAACGGAACGGAACGGAAGGCATATGTGTGTGTGTGTGTGTGTGTGTTGTATGTATAGTTAAAAAAAAAAAAAAAAAAAAAAACCTCAGCCAGAACATGAACCATTCTAGGCTACTGACATACTCAGAAAGTGACCATGGTAAACGGGTCCAAAGCAGAGATTGGTAAACTATAGCTCCACAAGTCAGTTTTTGTACAGCATGCAAGCTAAGAATAGTTTTACAGTTTTAAAATGTTATACATCTATAAGAATGGCCAAATCCAAGAACATTGACAATACCAAACACTGGTGAGAATGTGAAGCCATAGGAACCCTCATTCTTGCTGTTGGGAATGTAGAATGATGGTACAGATACTTTGGAAGACAGTTTGGCAATTTCTAACCAAACTAATCATATTTTTATCATATGATCCAGCAATTATGTTCTTACATAAAGTGGGTTGAACACTTACGTCCATACAAAAACCTGCACACAGATGTTTACTCATAATTGCTAAAACCTGGAAGCAAACACGTTATTCCTGAATACCTGGATAAAAAAAACTGCAGTGTGCATCCAAAGATGGGATGGTTATTCAGAGTCAAAAAGAAATGAATTATCAAATTGCAAAAAAGACATAGAAGGATCTTAAATATATATTACTAAATGAAAGAAGCCAATCTGAAAAAGGCTACATACTGTATGATTCTAACTACATGGCATTCTTGGAAGAAGCAATGCTATGCAGACAACAAAAATATTGGCAATCCATGGTGGCTAGGGCTGGGGGAGGGAGGAAGAGTAGGCAGAGCACAGAGGATTTTTTAAGGCAGTGAAACTACTCTGTATGATATAATGCACGTCGTTATACATTCGTCCAAGTCCATAGAATGTACACAACCAAGACTAAACCCCAGGTAAGCTATGGATTATAAATGACACAGATGTGTCGATGCAGGTCCACCAGTTGCAGCAAGTGTCGAGGATTTGATAATCTTGGGGTAGGATGTCTCGGAGAAGGCAATGGCAAGCCACTCCAGTACTCTTGCCTAGAAAATCCCATGGATGGAGGAGCCTGGTAGGCTGCAGTCTGTGGGGTCGCTAAGGGTCGGACGCGACTGACTGACCTCACTTTCACTTTTCACTTTCACACATTGGAGAAGGAAATGGCAACCCACTCCAGTGTTCTTGCCTGGAGAATCCCAGAGACGGGGGAGCCTGTTGGGCTTCCGTCTATGGGGTCACACAGAGTCGGACACGACTGAAGTGACTTAGCAGCAGCAGCAGCAGCAGGATGTCTACAGGAAACCTCTGTACCTTTCTCTTAACTGTTCTGTGAGCCTATAACTGCTCTAAAAAATAAATTTTTTTAATGTTATAAAGGAAAAAGGAAGAGTAGGAGTGACATAGATCAGGGTCCCACTGACTCTACGATATTTATTATCTGTCCCTGTTCTGAGGTTTATTGAAACTTGGCCCAAAGGATGAACACTAGACTGTCATTTAGTGCAGTGTTGAATAACCAAATTTGTGTGATGCAGCAAAAGTAGTGCTGATAGGGAAATTTATAGCACTAAATAAAATGTTTACATTTAGAAAAGGCCTTAAATCAGTAATCTGATGTCCCATAATAAGAAACTAAAAATAAAGGAGCAAACTAAAAGCAAGCAGAAGAAAATAATAATAGCAGAAATAAATTAAATTGAAAACAGAAAAAAACATAGAAAATCAATAAAACAAAAACTGAAAAGTTCAATAAAATATTGACAAAGAAAAAAGGAGAGAAGACACATATTACCCATATCAAGAATGAAACATGATATCACTGCAGACCCAGCAGACATCAAAAAATAATAAGGAAATACTACAAACAACTTCCCTACAAACAGCTCGGTTGGTAAAGAATCTGCCTGCAAAGCAGGAGACCCTCCTGGTTTGATTTCTGGGTGGGGAAGATCCACTGGAGAAGGGACAGGCTACCCACTCCAGTATTCTTGGGCTTCCCTTGTGGCTCAGCTGGTAAAGAATCCATCTACAATGTGGGAGACCTGGATTCGATCCCTGGGTTGCAAAGATCCTCTGGAGAAGGGAAAGGCTACTGGCCTACAGAATTCCATGGACTGTATAGTCTGTGGGGTCGCAAAGAGTTACACGACTGAGCGACTTTCACTTCACTTTAACAACTCTATACATATAAATTTGACAGCATAGATGAGATGGACCAATTCCTTCAAAAGCACAAACTACTACAAGGCACCCAATATGGTATAGATCATCTGAATAGGCCTATAACTATTAAGGAAATTAAATTTCCACACACGGATGGCTTCACCATTGAATTCTACCAAACACTTGAGAACTAACACCATTTCTACACAATCTCTTCCAAAAAAGAGAAGATGAGGGAAGCTGCCAATTCATTGCTTCCAGCTTTAATATGGTATAATTGACAAAAATTGTATGTATACACAGTGTACAACATGATAATTTGATCCATGTATATACTGTTAAATGATTACTAAATCAATTTAATTAACACATCCAGGGCTTCCTGGGTGGTGCAGGTAGTAAAGAACCTGCTTGCCAATGCAGGAGACATAAGAGATGTGGGTTTGATCCTTGAATGTGAAGATCTCCTGCAAGAGGAAATGGCAACCCACTCCAGTATTCTTGCTGGAGAATCCCATGAACAGAAGAGCCTGGTGGGCTATAGTCTGTAGGGTTGCAAAGGGTTGGACATGACTGAAGCGACTTAGCATGCACGCATGCACCTTACATAGTTACCTTTTGTGTGTATGTGGTAAGAACACTTAAGATCTACTTTCAGGTACACAATACAGTATTTAAATATAGTCACCATGCTGTACGTTAGATCCTCAGAACTTATTTCATTTCCTAACTGAAAGATTGTATCCTTTGACCAGCATCTCCCCATTTCCTTCAGTTCAGACAGAGGAACCTGGCAGGCTACAGTTCATGGGGTTGCAGAGAGTTGGATACAACTTAGCAACTAAACCACCACCAACCAGTCCCTGGAAACCATCATTCTACGCTCTGCTTCTATGAACTCTATTTATCATGCAATATTTGTCTTTTTCTGTCTGGATGCTTTCACTTAGCATAACATCCTTCAGGTGGATCCATGCTATTGCAAATGGCATGATATCTTCTTTATAGCTGAATAATATTCCATTGTATATATAAAATATCATTTTTTTAAAATATCATTTTTTATCCATTCACTCATAAATGGACATTTAGTTTGTTCCCATATCTGGGCTATTATGAATAATACTGCAATGAACAGAGAGATGTATACAGCTCTTCAAGATATAACCTCATTTTATAAAGATAGTATTATTCTAATATCAAAACCAAACAAATATATTACCAAAAAACTCAATATCCTTCAAAAATCCTTAACAATTTCCCCCAAATTGATCTATAGATTCAATGTAATCCCTTATCAACATCTCAGCAGGCTTTTTGTAGAAACTGACAAACTGACTCTAAAATTCACATGGAAATGAAAAGAATCTGAAATAGAATTTAAAGAACTCACACTACCTGATTTTAAGGTTTATTAGAAAGCTATAGCAATCAACAATGGGGGGAATGGTTTAAGGGTAAGCGATGTAGGGACACTGAGTTCAGAAATAGACTCCATATAGTCAGTTGACTTTCAATGGGGAAAAGGAGAAACTTAAATAAATGGTGCCAGGACAACTATACATCTTTATTTGTTGAGGAGGAAAAGAGAGAAACTCATTCCTTTTCTCAAACCATACATAAAAATTAACTTTGGATGGACTGAAGAATGTTTATAACAACTTTATTCATAATAGAAAATATTTGGAAACAAAAAAACCAAATCATGTGAATGTATCAATAAAGTCTTGTCTATCCAAACAAAGGACTATCAATCACTCAGCCATAAAAAGGAACAAATGAATGATAAATTCATTAATAATAAATTCAACAACATGAGTGAACCTCAAAAACATCACACTAAGCAAACTCAGATACAAAAGAGGACACACTGCATAATTCTATTTATTGAAGCTCTAGAAAGGGCAAAGCTAATCTGTTGTCCAGGAAAGCAGATCAGTAGGTCTGGGGCTGGGGCTGAATGCTGGGAATTGATTGCATGAGGGAGAAATCCTTTATCTGAATTGTGATGATGCTTACAAAAGTGTAAACATTTGTCACAGCTCTTCAAACTGTACATTTTAAATAGGTCCATTTTATTGTATGGAAACCAGACCACCTGACCTGCCTCTTGAAAAACCTGTATGCAGGTCAGGAAGCAACAGTCAGAATTGTACATGGAACAACAGACTGGTTCCAAATAGGAAAAGGAGTACATCAAGGCTGTATATTGTCACCTTGCTTATTTAACTTCTATGCAGAGTACATCATGAGGAACGCTGGGCTGGAAGAAGCACAAGCCGGAATCAAGATTGCTGGGAGAAATATCAATAATCTCAGATATGCAGATGACACCACCCTTATGGCAGAAAGTGAAGAGGAACTCAAGAGCCTCTTGATGAAAGTGAGAGAGTAGAGTGAAAAGGTTGGCTTGAAGCTCAACATTCAGAAAACAAAGATCATGGCATCTGGTCCCATCACTTCATGGGAAATCGATGGAAAAACAGTGGAAACAGTTTCAGACTTTATTTTTGGGGGCTCCAAAATCACTGCAGATACTGATTGCAGCCATGAAATTAAAAGACGCTTACTCCTTGGAAGGAAAGTTATGACCAACCTTGATAGTATATTAAAAAGCAGAGACATTACTTTGCCAACCAAGGTCCGTCTAGTCAAAGCTATGGTTTTTCCCATGGTCATGTATGGATGTGAGAGTTGGACTGTGAAGAAAGCTGATCGCTGAAGAATTGATGCTTTTGAACTGCGGTGTTGGAGAAGACTCTTGAGAGTCCCTTGGACTGCAAGGAGATCCAACCAGTCCATTCTAAAGGAGATCAGTCCTGGGTGTTCATTGGAAGGACTGAAGCTAAAGCTGAAACTGCAATACTTTGGCCACCTCATGCGACGAGTTGACTCACTGGAAAAGACTCTGATGCTGGGAAAGGTTGGGGGCGGGAGGAGAAGGGGACGACAGAGAATGAGATGGCTGGATGGCATCGCCGACTCTGTGGACATGAGTTTGAGTGAACTCTGGGAGTTGGTGATGGACAGGGAGGCCTGGCATGCTGTGATTCATGGGGTCGCAGAGAGTCGGACACAACTGAGCAACTGAACTGAACTGAACTGAAAGTTGATCTTTAAAAATTAACTGTAAATATTATCATTTTCTGCTCATCCCTGAACATCTGTATGATATATCATCCCCCATATCTGTGGTCCTCAAAACATTAGTCACCTGGGAAGCTTATTTTAAAACTCATCTTTCCAGGCCCATCCCCAGGAGTAGGTAGGGGACCTGGGACCTGACATTTGAAACAAGTACCCTAGATAATTCTGACTTTGCATCCTCAAGTCCACACTTGGGACAACTTGCCCTAAGTGGACTATGGCATTGGATTTTTCTCCTGAATCAGAATCAGGTCACATTTGACCATCTGGTAAGAGCATCTCTGAGATCACTCAGGGCCAGCATTTCCAGTATACAGCAGGAGGTGACACTGGAGCTATCATGGCAGATAGAATGATAGTCTCTCTTTCAAGAGAGGATAATCTGAGTTTTAATCCCCGCTTGAATGACTCTAATCAAGCCATGCCCCTCATCTGTGAAATACAGTTAAGAGTCGTTGCCCCAGCAACCAACGGAAAGTTCTTGAATAACTGTCATCCCATTGGTAGGCTTAGCCCCACCCATGTTGCCAGGGCAACCAAGCCTTCTGAGATTGGCCCAGACCACAGTCACCAGTTAGAGAGAGGAAGGCCAAGAGGAAGAGCTTACAGAGAAAGAAGCCCTTAGGGGAGCTATTCTCCTCCCTGAGGCAGGAAGGAGGCTAGGAGATGGGGAGAAAGGGAAACAGGTAGTCCCTTCAAGGGTTTAGGGGGCCAGGGTCCAACATGGGTCCCATATACGCAAAACCTCCTAAAGATGCTTTTTTCAGAAGCTGCGACAGAAGGAGGCCTCAGGGCTGTTGATCAGATAGGGGAGGAGCCACAATGAGAAGCCAGCTGCTGAGGATAGAACCCTGTTGCTCAGTCCTCAGGGGAAGAAAGCTCTGCCACCATGAGTCCCCAGTTGGGGACGGGCCCAGGTTTTTTCTCATAAAGGGAGTTGATGAAAAGGCATGGGGAACTGTGAAATAAGGGTTCAGCAAAAGCTTCAAACTGACCTATATAAATCTATTAAAGTATAATAGAACCAAAGCTTACTAACACAAGAAGAGGAGAAGCAGTGTGGGAGCGGCCAGGGAGTAGAGACGGAGGAGAGAAATCAAATCCCAAAGAATAGGCCTCAGGAGACAGGAGTTAATTAACTGTGCCCCAAATGTATGGTTGTGAGAGTTGGACTGTGAAGAAAGCTGATCACCGAAGAATTGATGCTTTTGGACTGTGGTGCTGGAGAAGACTCTTGAGAGTCCCTTGGACTGCAAGGAGATCCAACCAGTCCATTCTAAAGGAGATCGATCCTGGGTATTCATTGGAAGGACTGATGCTAAAGCTGAAACTGCAATACTGTGTCCACCTCATGTGACGAGTTGACTCACTGGAAAAGACTCAGATGCTGGAAAGAACTGGGGGCGGGAGGAGAAGGGGACGACAGAGAATGAGATGGCTGGATGGCATCACCGACTCGATGGACATGAGTTTGAGTGAACTCCAGGAGTTGGTGACTGACAGGGAGGCCTGGCATGCTGTGATTCATGGGGTCACAAAGAGTCGGTCACGACTGAGCGACTGAACTGACTGAAATGTAGCTCTGAACTTCCTGGCAGTGTAAGCAGAGGAAGGAGCAGATGGGTGACATGAGACTCTTGGACTTCCCTAGTAAAAGGAAACAGTACCAGTTTTTCAGGAAAATGATTTCCTGACTCCCAAGCAAGACAGCAAGCCACAGCTTCTCCTTATGTTTCTCTATGGTTGAAATGAGGATTCAGCATCCATATGTAGCTAAGGAAACTCTTCAAAGCGATGAGAGTGAGAGGTGTCATATCAAGGAAAATGAGGAATAGTTTAGCTCAACAGGAAGGAGGAGGTTGACTAGAGGCTATTGCCTTGAAGCTAATCAAGTTTAATTTCAAGACCCCCTCCACACAGGGCCTCTCCTAGAGTTCTCTCCCTTTTTTCTATCTGTCCAACAAAAACTGTATAGACCTTTTTTTGTTTGTTTCATTGATTTTACAAATTTAAATCAATTCATCGGCATTAAAGGGGATTTAGAAACAAAAGTAAAAGCAGCAACTGCTCTCCTAAGAGCCCGGTACATCGGCAAGCTAGCCTGGGAAATACCTGGACCTCTCTTTTCAGACCATGAGTTGCTAGGGAAGCTAGGAAGAAGCTGACTGGTGGGACCAAGGGCACAGGGCCTCACCTGCTGCTTGCAGACAGGTCCAGGGCTGGAGGGTGGTGGGCTCAGCACCAGGAAGAAGTTCAGCCTTTCCCCACTACCTTACTCTCTGTTGATCTGCACCCTTCCAGCATATCCAGGATGCCCTGCTGGGATGTGGGGACACTGTAGACACAACACCAGGCCCAGGAGTGCACAGTTTGGACTTCTCTCATGGTACTTATATTACCTTCCTCCTCTCATAGCTGTCCATACTTAATCTTCTCAACAATATGTCCCTTGATGCCAAGGGCAAAATCTTCTGTGTCTCTGCTCCATCCAGGAGCTATTAAATGTTGCACAAAATACATGTCAACATACTCTTGTGGCTTTGATCCAAATGGAAGTAAAAGAAACAGGAGACTGAGTGTATCTGAACTTCTGGAAGTGTCCTATTGTAATAAGACACTTGGGAGCAAACTCAGGCCCACAGATCAGTTACACAGCAAATGAGTTGCCTACCAATGGTCAGGAACAGCGGTGGGTGAGAATTTGGTGTAGGTTGGAAGTGTATAAAACTGGGAAATCTTCTCTAAGAAAATAAAAGGTTACAAATATAAAATAAGGCCCAGGGCTTGGGATAGTGGGGCCCTGAAGGCTGAGTTTCAAGAACATCAAGGATAAATAGCCTGTGGTCTTTGCAAGAGGCTGGCGCTAAAGAGGATAAAGAGATGGAACCTGAACTTTTTGATTTATTGACCAGGCAGCCTTTGGAAAGATCGAACAAAAAGGGCTGAGTGATAGGATAAAATGTTAAGAAAGAGATGTAAGAATGCCAGAGATCTGCTGGGGAGCCAGTGAGCAAACCAACTGGACAGGAACTTTGCAAAGTATAGGTGGGGACAGGCAGGCCAGGAACCAGCTAGTCAGATGGAGGAGACCCTGAGTGCAGGCTAAGGCATCTGAATGGTATCTCGCTGGTTACAGGAGCCATGGATACTTTTACTTTCTAAATGTGGCTGAGTGACTTGAATAAAGGAATGTTTTAGGAAGATTAGCCCAGTTGAGTTGTACAAGACAGTAAAGCAGAAACTTTTTTACAAGAATCCAGGCTTGGGTGATAAGAGCCTGAAACCGAGGTTGTGGTTGTATGGAAGCAAAAGAAAATAACCAACTCAATGGACTTTGGTGATTTAGGTACCTAGAGAGGTAAGATTCCAAAATTATTGAGGTTTCTGCTGGGAAAGTAAGGAGAGGAGATTAGGAAGAGAAAAACCATAAAGGAGAATTTTATACATTCTGGATTCGAGGTGATTAAAAAGTATGGATGTTGAGATAGTCGTCTGACACTTGGGAATTCTGGAAAACAGAAGTCACTGTTGGTACTCAGAGCTCTCACTCATTCACTGATTCATTCATTCAACATTTGTTGGTAACCTCTGGCACACCCAGCCCTGTGTTAGGTATCAAAGGAACATAAAAGTGTTTTCTCCTCTGAAGAATCAAATGTAGTATTTCAAGAGACCAGAGGCAAGGGTGAGACTAGTTAAGTAAAGCAGGGTTTGTTGTGTCTACGAATGAGCAACTCAGAGGTGGGCTGTTGGCTGTGACATTTGTCACTGCATTGCTCTCCAGGTGTAGTGGTCGACTCAAGTGGCACCACCATGTACCACCACCAGTTCTTCCCAACCTCACTTATGTTCCTACCCAAACAGCAGACTTGTCTGAAGAGAACAGTGTTCCCAGAGGCCACGGTTGTCCTCTGGTCAAGCATCCCTTGAGTAAAATGAGTGATACAGACAGTAAAAGTGATGCCACTTCTCAGAATGGTGAGATCCCCCTATGAGAGGAGGGACAGCTTGGGGCAGTGCTTCCCGGACCCTGGAGGAGGTGGGACTGGATCTGAGTCCTAAGTGACTGAG
This sequence comes from Moschus berezovskii, assembly GCF_049115385.1. Lineage (NCBI taxonomy): Eukaryota > Metazoa > Chordata > Mammalia > Artiodactyla > Moschidae > Moschus > Moschus berezovskii. Next base: position 34,409,323 of record NC_142471.1, read on the forward strand.
GGGTGGGCATAAGCAGAGTGGAAGGTGCAGGGGGTGGGGGGCAGACCTGGCCCTAAGAGATAACCACCAACTGTCATCTGCTAGAAATCAAGCTGATATCTGGCAAATCCTCTTCAAGTCCAAAACCTCAGCTACTAGGAGGAGGAAACTGCCTTCCCAACAGCAGCTGTGTCCAAACAAGGAAGGTGATGTAAGACCACGGGGAAGCCCTCATGACTGGTCTCTCCTTATAGAGCAGTTTCACCAAGAAGCAAATGTAGCAAACCTAAAGAAGGGGAACCGGAGGCGAGAGGTGGGCAGACAGGAGCAACAGGGTCCCAGGGGGAATGGACAAAGAGTCCAAGATACTCACGTGAGTCCAAACTCCCACTCAACCTTGAAGACGTTTTCTTAGCAGCGAGCTGACCAGAGCTCTTTTTGAAGTGCCTTAAAATGAATAGAGGTGATTTCCTACACAGGTTTTTTGTTTGTTTTTTGTTTTTTAACTTCTGTCACTGAAGTGTGTGTTTCAATTTCCTGAACTTTTTATATGAATGTGTGTGACACATTTAAAAATAGCCACTTTAGAGGGCAAACTGAAATTGAGAGGGCTTGATTTCTCCTCTCAATTGACAATCAAGTAGTGTGTCCTCACACTTGTAAGAAAAAAACCGATTCACCACAGACCTCCCAAACACACCCTCAGAGATGCTTTTGTGTTCCCAGAAACACTGTAACTAAAAATCCTGACTTTGTCTCTCCTGGGCTGCCATTTGTCTCTTTAGGAGTTTTATTCACCAGCCATGAATTAAGTGAAGACAGGGAAGGATCAGAAGGAAGAAATAGCAATCACACTAATGTTGCCACTTGTTCCCACCCAGCTACAATCTGATGCTGAGATTGCAAGTATAATGAGGGTTTGCAGTCATTTCCCCAAATGGTCACACCCCCATATTGATGGACAGATGGCCCATCTGACGAGAAGAGCTGGTTACTTCTTAGACGCTTGAATGGATACCTGGTGACAGGTGCTGAATCAGCTCCTACTCCTTCAGCCAGAGACAAGGGGCTGAGATCCCAGGCTCTTTGCCTTATAACTTCTATCACTCCATATCCACGAAGCCAAGCTTCCTGTCCTGACATCTGAGACACACTTACACCAAAGAATTTTACCCTTCCTGCTGGAGACAGGGTGGGGGGGGGGGTGTGTGGGAGGTGGGGGTTGGGGGGGAATGGGGGGGAGAGGGTGAGTGGGGGTGTGGGGATTGGGGTGTGGGGAAACTTGCTCACACACTTAGAGCGCTTCCTAATTGGAAACAGAAAGGGGCCTTCAATATGAAGTAGGATCCCTTTGTTTACTGATTAGGAAATAAATTAACAAACTGAAAAATACTGAGTATGAATGCCTACCCACCCCACTACCTAACTCTAGCAAATCCAACTATTTCACCTTCCTGGTACAGATTTTTTTTTAAAGTAAGATACTACTGGTGTCCATGAAGCTTCTATTCAGGCATGAGGGCAAACAGGATAAACAGAAGAGTTTCCTGTAACAAAACGCCTAGAAAATGTTGGGAACAATTTAGAAAACTTAACTTCAATGCATAGTTGAGCTTGCAAGAAGGTATGGGAAACTTCCCTGGGGGCTAGAAGGTCAAGGAAACAGAAATCCAGAGTGTTGACCAATAGCAGCCGCCACAAGCCACACATCGCTGCCTAAGAAGGGGAGAGTGTGGTTGGAAGTGTTACGCTTTAGGAAGCTTGACCTTCAGTGCCCACACAGGGAGAGAAGACAGAGCCTCTGGCCTTGCCAGGGGGTGCTGGGACCCAGACACTCCTCACACAGACACATCAAACTGGGATTCTCGAAAAGCAATTCTTACTCTCAGATAAAGGGGAAATTTAGAAACATTCACATGGGAAGATGGTCCCCAGAGAATTCTTAACTAAGGTCTAGGACTCAGAGGCTTTAGAGTTTAAATACATACTCACTCTCTTCATACTTGCAGAACTCAAAACATTGACACTGAGCCAATGCTATCCCTAGGTTACCTGGCGGAAGCAAATGAAGTATCTCTGTACAGGACTCACCTATAGGCCAGGCCTCCCAAAGATCCCACAGATAACTCTGTCAAAGATGAGCTCATTTCAGTCCAGGCGGTAACAGACTGAAAGAAACAATTTACCCCCTGGCTTACATATTCCCGCACTTTTTCCAACTACAAGATACCCCTGTTGTGTGATAGCAGCTGGTCCTGTTTGCAGAATTTGGCCCTAAGAATTGTGTGCCCCTCCTCTATAGTCTATCCCCTCCCTCCTTGAGAGTAACCACTAAATCATTGCTGATTCCCATCCATCATTTTATACTACACTGAGTGATTCCATAAAGAGCATACACATTTGTTTGCAGTCTCAAACTTATAGGAGATGAAAGTGATGCTCAGTAAAAGGCCTGTTTTTGCTGGGAGCTTGTCTCCAAATGAAGAGCACATTCCACAGTCTCAATAGAGGCTGAGTGCTCCCCATGACTCTCTGCATAAGGGCGATGAACCCTCCTAGCCTCAGGGTCATCAGAGAGCCACCAGCATGTCAAGGGCAGGGCCCATGTCTGATTCAATACCCTTGGATCTTGAGCACTCAGAAAAGACACTGGCATGTGGCCAGTGCCAGACTGGCAGATGCATGACCCGGCTGACACAGCAGGGTTCGTTCAGAGGCAATGGGGTGACACCTGCTCCCCGGCCCAGGATAACCTACAAATCTCCAACTCTGCAAGTCCATGTTCAAGGCAGGCAAGTGGGAGAAGAAGCGAGAGACCCAAGAATGGGGGAGGTGCTGACCTCTCCACCCACAGCCACTGGGGCTGGGGGTCCAGGTGGAGCCCGAGAAATGGGCATCACACTAATGGCAGCGCCTCTTCTCGTGGCTCACGCATCTCCACCTCTCAGCTTATGTTTCCTCCCCACACTTGTCAGCTAACCCAGCGGCTCCTCTCCTGCAGCTGTGCCCCACCCTGACCCACCCGTCTCCGCAAAGCTTTCTGCCATGGCTGAGCTGATGTTGCTCTGTGCCTGGAGAGCTGAGCCCAGACCACAGAGCCTCTAGAGGGGGAAGGCCTGCAGGAGCTGAAACACAGCCAGGCGGTACTGCCTAGGGTTCAAGGCCTCTTCCTACCCCAAATGCTGATGGCAGAGTGACTGCCTGGCCACGGCCCCCACCCGGGAGAGCCCCACAGACCCCGGCGTTTCTGCTGTCATCATACCCTGTCGGCCACAGCGTCCTTCTGAGGTGATGTTCCTCCTGCCGTTGGCCTCTTGAGCCAAAACAGCACACGGTGCACGGCTTTTAAAACAGGGTCTAGTGATGGGAAGGTCAGGAAGAGGAGGGAGGGAGTGAGGAGGTCCAGGGGATGGAGCACTGAGTTCTGAAACAAACAAGCTTTAGCTCTAAGCTGGCATGAGGTTTCCTGAAACACAAATGTGACTGCCTAAGTCCTCTGTGTTAGAAACTCCTCCGACGTACTCTAAGGGAAAATGCCCCCTTTCTGTGTGTCACCACGAATTATCCCACTTCCTGCCTTTGACATCCTTGAGTTCCTCCTGAAGAGCTGGCTCCTTCTTGACCCTCAGGTATGGGCTGGTCCTCCTGGCCTTTGCACTGCGCTCTCCTCACCCACCTCCCCCCAAGTCTCTCTGTCAGGCAACAAACCCTTCTCACCTGAGTCATGAGTATCCCAAGAAGTGTTAGGTTCTTAGTTGAAAACGTTTCAGACAGACCGAAATAATTTTTGTTACCGAAGTCAGCATATCCTTTTGATGGCCCTTGTCCTTTGGGGTCCCAAAGAGAAAAGACACAAACCAATCAGATTGGTGAGCCCTTGGGAGACTGCCTACCACTCCTAACTAGGGCATCACTGCAGAAAGATGTGTCTCAAAGGAGTGTCTTTGACCAAAATTCACCCAGCTCACAGGCACCCCTCTCCCCTGCCAAGCAGGTCTCACCACCTGACCCCATTCCTGTCTTGTTTCAACTCCCGTAGCCCCCACCAGCTCCAATGATGCTGGCAAGGAGGGTTCTCTTTGCAGAGGTGGACTAAGACCCTTGCCCACAGCCTCAAAGGCCCCTATTCCCAGAGCTTTCCATCCCATCTCCTGTTTGTCACTCAACTTGCGGCAGAACCTCTGCCCGGAAGCACTCTGACACCTTGACTGGATGGGCCACGGTGGCCCCTGGGGTCTTGGTCCCACGTCAAGTATAAGCAGGACAGCTGGAAAATCCCTGAATTGGAACGACCTTCTGACTTCAGCAGAGGAAACAGGAAAAGCACTCTCACCCTGGGGAGAGCTGGCCACACAGGAGGGCTGTGTCACGCAGAGAAGGCACAGGAGCAGAGGGCTGCCGCGACAAAGCCACACCACGGTGTCTGCACACAGCTGCGTGGCAAGACTGTCTCCCAAGACTGTGAACTCCCTGGGACAGGGACCGTGTCTTATTCACCTTTTTCTGCTGTGCCCAGCATGTGCAGGCATTCAATGAATAAGAGCAATGACTGGCACTTGGAAGGGCAATTAGGAGGAACCAGGGCGCGTGGGACATGATAAGGAAGGATTCTCTAATCTGAACCTGCACTGTCCACCAGGACTGGCTGGTCTCTAGATGGAAGAAGCAATGAGGGTTTAGGCAGTAAATAAAGACATGGTCCACAGCCTGTTCCCACAGTCCAGCATGAAGACAGGCTAAGAGCCAGAACACCAAGAGCTGGGCTTCTGACAGTCACCCCCAGAGACTGCCTCTCATTCCTGTCCTCTTACCAGATGCTCTGCCTGTAGGTCAAGGCCTATTTCAAACACACTGTAGCTTGGAAGGGTCTGGGTTTTTTTTAATGCAATGTCCTGAAATTTAGCACATGGCCTTTGTGGCATCTGTTTCACTGCTGTAATTTTTTTTTTCCTTTTCCTGTTTGACTGTTTAGACAACTGAGGTTGCTAGGTAAAAGAATCTCCATACAAATGAGGTGTTGCTAATATTCTCAGCCATGATACAAATTAGGGATCCTTGAACTGTGGTGCTGGAGAAGACTCTTGAGAGTCCCTTGGACTGCAAGGAGATCCAACCAGTCCATTCTAAAGGAGATCAATCCTGGGTGTTCATTGGAAGGACTGATGCTAAAGCTGAAACTGCAATACTTTGGCCACCTCATGCGACGCGTTGACTCACTGGAAAAGACTCTGATGCTGGGAAGGATTGGGGGCGGGAAGAGAAGGGGACAACAGAGAATGAGATGGCTGGATGGCATCACCAACTCGATGGACATGAGTTTGAGTGAACTCCGGGAATTGGTGATGGACAGGGAGGACTGGCGTGCTGTGATTCACGGGGTCGCAAAGAGTAGGACACGACTGAGTGACTGAACTGAACTGAAGCTTTTTTTAATATTAAAATAGTGGTATAGAAAAGTTCAAACAGATGCGAACTGTCACTAGCCATCGCAGAGATAAGGGCTGAGGCCTCTGTAAACAGTATGAAGGGACAGGTGCTCCCAGCAGCAGCAGGGCATCAGAGAATGAAGCCTGGAGGCTCTGCACTGGACCAGCAAGATGTATGGGAGATATCAAGAGGGCACAAGAGGGATGGTAAAAACATCACATGGTGCTTTGTGGCATTGAACAGCAACATTGAAAAAAACAAAAAACATTAAATGACGGTTCCTCCTTTTTCTATATTGGAGGCACATATAACTTTTTGTCAGAGTTCTGATAAAGTTTTTATTACTAATTTAAAGGAAGATATAGTAAGAAAAAAGTCAAGGAAAACAGTTTTTATCTATCAAAATTTTAAACTGTGTACCATTCACCCCAGAAATCCCACTTTTGGGCATCCATTCTAGGGAAACATTCATGGTAGATACAGCAACTTACACCATTTTTACAGCATTGCCTCTTGAGAAATCTGTATGCAGGTCAGGAAGCAACAGTTAGAACTGGACATGGAACAACAGACTGGTTCCAAATAGGAAAAGATGTACGTCAAGGTTGTATATTGTCACCTTGCTTATTTAACTTATACGCAGAGTACATCATGAGGAACGCTGGGCTGGAAGAAGCACAAGCTGGAATCAAGATTGCTGAGAGAAATATCAATAACCTCAGATATGCAGATGACACTACCCTTATGGCAGAAAGTGAAGAGGAACTCAAAAGCCTCTTGATGAAAGTGAAAGAGGAGAGTGAAAAGTTTGGCTTGAAGCTCAACATTCAGAAAACAAAGATCATGGCATCTGGTCCCATCACTTCATGGGAAATCGATGGAAAAACAGTGGAAACAGTGTCAGACTTTATTTTTTGGGGCTCCAAAATCACTGCAGATGCTGATTGCAGCCATGAAATTAAAAGACACTTACTCCTTGGAAGGAAAGTTATGACCAACCTTGATAGTATATTAAAAAGCAGAGACATTACTTTGCCGACCAAGGTCCGTCTAGTCAAGGCAATGGTTTTTCCCGTGGTCATGTATGGATGTGAGAGTTGGACTGTGAAGAAAGCTGATCGCCGAAGAATCGATGCTTTTGAACTGTGGTGTTGGAGAAGACTCTTGAGAGTCCCTTATACTGCAAGGAGATCCAACCAGTCCATTCTAAAGGAGATCAATCCTGGATGTTCATTGGAGGGACTGATGCTAAAGCTGAAACTGCAATACTTTGGCCACCTCATGCGACGAGTTGACTCACTGGAAAAGACTCTGATGCTGGGAAAGGTTGGGGGCAGGAGGAGAAGGGGACGACGGAGAATGAGATGGCTGGGTGGCATCACCGACTCTGTGGACATGAGTTTGAGTGTACTCCGGGAGTTGGTGATGGACAGGGAGGCCTGGCGTGCTGTGATTCATGGGGTCGCGGAGAGTCGGACACGACTGAGCGACTGAATTGAACTGAACTGAACTGATGGAAATAATGTCTGTATCAGTAAGGGAACAATGAACTAAGATAGGACACAGCCAAACTATTAGAATACTAGGCAGCAATGAAAAAGCAAACGCTTCTGATGTTCAGATCCTAGGCTTTTATCAAGCACAGATCTGTTATCACTGGGAGAACAGATCACAGATACAAGGCAGGGTTTGCCTGCCATGAGGAAAAGAAGCAACAATGTGAAAAATAAACAGTCCCCAAATCCACACACACAGGGCCTGGCTAGAGCTAAGGATGACTAGGGAAACAGAAATTCCCCTTACCACTCCCTACATGAACCTGGCACCAAGAAACAAGCAACATCAGTCTACCACTGACGGAGAGGCAATGCATACAGACACACCCTCTCTGTGGCATGGATATGAGGGGACTTCTCAAAGCTGATGGTACAGCAGGAATACTGAGAAAAACCTTCTGGCACCCCAGACACCACTGTCAGGACAAGTTAACAGCAGACCCCACTGCTAAAGTAATCTGAAGTCTGTGATACACTGGGGTAATGATATCACCAAAGAAATCAAAACCTATCTCATCTCATAATCCATACCAACAACCTGACAGAATAGGCATGCTCATTTCTGGGCACAGATACTGTTTACTAATCTATTCTTCTAAAATGATGTTTAGCATTAAATTTAAAGCATCAATACACATTTTAAAAGGAAGATAAAACTACTATCAAAAAGTAGTCATCAGAAATGTACTCAGAGATTACCCAGATCTTGGGACTTATTGGAGAATTAAAATAACTACAATTAATATGTTAAATGATCCAGTGGAAAAGGTGGAAACCTATAAGAACAGATGGGGGGATTTCAGCAGAGATATGAAGCTATGAAAGAGTCAAATGGAAATGCTAGAAATAAGAGACACCATGTCAGAAATGAAGTGCTTTGACAGGCTCAGAGCAAAAGATGCATAGCTGATAAAAGAATTATTGTTCTCAACAGGTCAGTAAGAATAAGCTGAAGCACAAAGAAAAATGAGAATGGGGAGAAAAGTAACACCCAGAAAAGAAAAGAACAGTCAAAAGTTGTGGGACAATATCAGTCTAGCATAATTGAAGCTGCAAAAGGAAAAGAACATAAGAATTATCTGAACTAAAGGTCAAAATTTTTCTAAAATTAATGGCAACAAACCATACACCCAAGAAATCCAGACAATTCAGAACACAACTGAGCAGTGTCTTTAAAGTAGAAAGGTAAAAAAAAAAAAAATCCTAAAACTGTCAACCAGAATGTTGTAAAAATGAAAACCTCTTTCAAAAACGAAAAGCAACATTTTCCTAACATCAACAAGATAATTCCTTAAAAGATAACATTCCTTCCTGATCTTATAATGGCCAGGATGACACCTAGACCTGGATTGTGTAAACTGTTAATAACACATCATTTAATGTACAGGCCTTTATCTTAAAAAATTTTATAACTGTGCCTTGACTTCTAACGTGCAGAACAGTTCTCAGAACCTTTCTGAGATGCTCTTCCCATGTTATAATCCTCAATTTGGCTCAAGTTAACTTTTGCATTTCTTTAAAAAAAAAAGTGTGAGGTACATCAAAAAGTTAAACACAGAATTATCATCTGACCAGAAACTTCTCTGTTAGATATATACCCAACAGAATGGAAAGCAGGTATTCACACAAATATCTGTAAAAGAATGTTCATGGCAGGCACTATTCATAATAGCCAAAAAGTGGAAACAACCCAAATGTCCATCAATGGATGAATGGAAAAACAAAATGCAGTATATCCACAAAATAGAATATTATCCAGCCATAGAAGGAATGAAGTATGATAGAGGTTTCAGTGTGAATGAACCTCCAAAAAATTATGCTAAATGAAAGAAATCAGAAATGCCATGTAGGGACTTCTCTGGTAGTCCAGTGGCTAGGCCTCCATGCTCCTAATGTTGGGGGTCAGGGTTCATCCCTGGTTGCAGAAGTAGATCCAACGTGCCACAGTGAAGACTGAAGACCCAGTGTGATGCAGCTAAGATGCAGCACAGCCAAATAAACGATTAAAAAAAAAATGCCATGTGTTGTATGATTCCATTTATATGAAATATCCAGAATAGGTAAATTCATAGAGATAGAAAGCAGATTAGTGGTTCCCAGTGTTCTTGCCTGGAGAATCCCAGGGATGGGGGAGCCTGGTGGGCTGCCGTCTATGGGGCTGCACACAGTCGGACATGGCTGAAGCGACTTAGCAGCAGTAGCAGCAGCAGGGGCTGGAGGGAGAATAGGATGTGACTGTCTGGGAATGATGAAAATGTTTTGAAACTAGACAGATGGCTGTATACACTGAGTATAGTAAATGCCACTGAATTGTACTTTAAAACTGCAAATTTTATGTGAACTTCATCCCAATTTTTTAAAAGACACAGATAATCACAGACAAAAAAATTATAATCCCTTGCTTTAAAATAATTGTGTACAGGTACTTAAGCTTTATGGTATGGAACATTGTGAAAAGACATAGCTATGCCATTCACAGATACATTATCCTCAGAAATGGCTCCACAAACATGACAATAAAATTCACTTCAATTTTTTTTTTAAAGAAGATGATTTTCTCATACCACCAGAAACTGAGAAAAGTCATTTATACTACAGGAATATTACAAGAAATTCTTCAGGCAGAAGGAGTATGATACCAGGTGGAAACTTAGATCTACACAAAGACACAAAAAGTGTCAGAAATGGTGAAAAATTCCTACAAGTCAATTTATTGAAGTCAGTTGCAAACTTATTTACAATTTACTTATCAAGACTCACTTCAAGACTCTTTCCTCAATGCTTCTAATTCTAAACCACTGTCCCATGAACTGTGCCTGGGTCTCCAGTATTCCTTAAACCACTTGAACCTAGAGACAAAACTTTATAACTATCCAACTTCTGACTTTCCCCTTCTGAGATACTGCTAAGACTGTCAAAGTGATGGTCTCTCTTACTGCAGTGAGTTCACATAAATTTAGTTTGCTTTATATTTTTTTTAAGAAAAAGCAACTAATACAGTAAAGAATGATTCCACATATGTGGAGTACCCACCAAACTCTTCCAGCAGTCACAGTGGGAGAGGACTATTCTGGAAGGTTCTGGGGGAAAAGGAGGATTTGCTTCTTCACACTATATTCTTTTGTGTTATTTGAATGCTTCACAATGAGCATGTATTATCTCTTTGATTTAAAAAATCCAATTTCAAAAAAGAATTCGGAACTGCAGCTTGCTCAGACCTTAGAGTTATGAGTTTAGAGGGATACGTTTAACTCAAAATGTATCACGCGTCAGAAATGATTTTTGCTGGTCAGTACAATAACTTGGGCAGGGAAGTACTTTTATTTTTATAAAATTTGTGCCTAAGACATTAAGAAGTATTGGAGTCATGGTCAGACTCTCATTTGGCCCACTGGGTCCTAGGAGGAAATTAGTCAATTAAGTGGAAGACTGGCCCCTACTGCAGTAAGTCCTTGGGGCAGGAGGCAGTGAAGCCAGGCCTGCTCCAAAATTTGGGAAAAAAGTACAGGGGACACAGGAGGGAGGCTCAGCCCAAATCAGAGGGCAGCTGTTGCAGGCAGACCTTACTCTGAGACCCAGGTCAACCCCAAGCAACTTCCCTATGACCCCCAACTCAATCCATTTCAGTCCAGGCCCAGAGCCCACACCACATCACACAGCCAGCCACCCTACCCAAAGGGAGAGCAGCCGATGGGCAATTTGCATCAGTTTGGCCACAAGCTCTTCCCCAGATTCCACATGGTCAAGGACTCCTTGCAAGGCCAACTGCTGACCTAAGGGGGTGTCTTCCATGTTCCCTTTGCCCCATAGCCTATTTTTACAGATGGGAAAACCAAGACCCAAAGAGCTAGAGTGACTTTATCAGGGTCATAGTAATTCAGAAGCTGAAATCTTTATAACACCAACTTCCTTGACTTGAAAGAAAGAAGAAATTCTGGCATCTAGAAGGAGTTTTTGTATGCAGCAATATTTCCATGCTTCAAACAAAAAATAAAATTCAAATGGTTTATTCAATACATACACGCTAAGCTAGGTCAGAATTCCCACTAATTTCATACACATAGTTTAGTCAGGTTTATTAAGGAAGCCAGGACATCAGGTATCAGTCATTCTGAGTCTCTCTAGAAGGAAGACTCAGATGGAAACACACCAACGAAATTTTTTGCTGCTGTTTTTCCTATTTTTGTGTAATGTCATAGAGGCTTTATTAAGAAGTCATTTATAAGAAGTAGGCACTAACTTCTGGGATGACAGCCTGGTCATCCCAGACTGTGTTCTCAGCCGGCTCCTAACAGGGCTCATCCTCAGGGACCCAAATGCGTACTCGCAAGAGTCAGTGCAGGGGAGAACCTGACATCTGCCTCGTCCTGGTTCCTTCTGATAGAAGACGCCCGGTGCTGGGGACTGGGAAGCCCAGAGAACAGACAAAAAGGGTCCCATGTCATCTTGGACATGGGATCCTTACATCTGAAAGGAGCCTTGGAGGAATGGGGAATGCAATCTTGAGCTGTTGTGATTTCCCAGACCCGTTCTGTGCGTAGGTTGGGAGCCACAACCTGAAAACGCAGCCAGGAACATGCCCAGGGTGAGTCAAACAGTATTGGGGACCCACGGCCTAGCCAACTGTCGGGTCAACCAGCGCCCAGCCACGGGTCTCAGCATTGTGCTGCACTGTGAAACAGGTACAGTGGCCAGCAAGCTCTTCCCCACACTGAGAAATCTCCTTCAGGGAGCTTCTCTCTTGGGCCAGGTTCTGATTGATCCTTCAGATAAACCCAGCATCATTTTTCCCTAAAAAGTCTCTGGATTCATCATCAGGATTTGCTGTAGGGCTGAACTGTGCTTCTTCAAACTCAGCAAACCTCCATCTGCCTCCTTGTCTATCTCCTACCTGTGTGGAGCATCTGGCCTGCTCTGTGAGGTCAGGGTGGCAGTGCATTCATTTTATTGTAGCATTTTTACATAGACCTTCACCCAATGTTCTGCTTTCCAGATTAGTAGGCCAGCCCGGGATCTCTCCCAACTATCACCCTAAAGTTGCCCAAGAATCTCGAGATATTGCTCAGCCTGTTTTCCCCCACCTCCTGGGGTGAGAATCAGAAGTCAGCTGCAGTTTTTAGCTTCTGTGACTTCTGCTGCTTCTATACAATGTTGCGTCTGGCCACTGACCCCCAAATAGTAAGATGCACTCTTTCTCACAAATAGGATGGTGTTCTTGATGGTTCAGATCCCCAACGAGGTTGCAAGTGGGAAACCGAGAGCCCACATACCCTTGGTTACTCTGTCTTGTCCTCAGCTTGCCCACGGGGCCGGCTCGAGCCCTCACCATGACACTGTCTCTTTGGAGAGCCTTTTTTCACAGTGGCTTTCTGCTGCAGAGGCTTAAGACTAAGGGCAAATCCAAGTACTTTGCCTCCCCAGAGGAATGCACATTGAACTACATGGTCTCTGAAGCCTGGGGTTTTGTTCGAGACCTTAAACACACATGCAGGCAGATGCCACTCATCTCACATGGATATAGCTAAGACTGGCTTCTTGGGAGGTTCCTCCCAAAAAAAGATCCTGATCTGGGTTCCTACTACACACGCCAGTAACAGGACACTTGAAAGTCGTAGCTTTGTTGATGAAACATTTGAAAAACATATCTATTCCACTAGGCAACTGATGATATATATCTAACAGTCACTTCTAGTTAAATTCTTAAAAAAAAATTCTTGAATAATTTCTTAAAAGCATTTTGAAAGAGCCCACCTCTCTCACAGTCAGTGATATCCACTCTGGAAATAGATTGCCTCCACTTCCTAATTATCCACAGTGGGTGATGGAGCAAGGGCCAGAGGAGTGGGAGGGAAGAAGCTGCCTTCTAAAAGCTAAGGGCCTCTTGTGAGATGACATTTTAAGTACCAGTGTCACTGTTCTAACTGAAAAGATACTTCTGTCTGAAGATTGGGCCACACTGACCAGGGCATAGGGTCACAGCCTCTCTGGCCCTTCCCTAATGATGGATGTCAATCCCGCCTCCGTGTTGGAAGTGGACATTGGCAAGGCTGGATATCTGGGGCCTCCAGCCATGGCATTGGCCAGCCAGCACAGAGCAGGCCTGAGGGCTCATGTGCCCCATGGCTAAGCGTGACTTCAGGGTCCACAGTCCTCAGCAGGACCGCTGAGTGTGAGCCTAGCTTGAGGGTGACCATGGCTCCTGCTTGGTCCCCCTGTCTCTGCCTCCCCCACATCTCTCGCCCAAGCTTTGTCCTCTGCTGAATTAGCACAACTGCTTTCTCCAGACCTCCTGCCGGGCCTGGCCCAGCCACCCAGGCCTGGATTAGAGATCACCTTCTCCACTGCCTGGCAGGTGTTCAAAGAGAAGATGTGAGAGCCCAGACTCTGGCATTGCCATTGATTAGCTGTATGACCTTAAGCAAGTTTCTTGGCTTCTCTGTGCCTCAGTTTCCTTATCTGTAAATGGGGATAATAGCACCTACCAAGTAGGGTTGCCAGTGAACACACAGGAACTACTTAGGGAAGCGCCTGGCACACGATGAGGCCCACTTAACTGGCACCATGACTATGATTACTGCTTCCTCAGGACGTCTCAGCCCTTCATCCCTTTAGTTGCCCACGGCTGTGCCATACAGCTAGGAGAACCTTTGACTGGATACCGAGAGACCAGAGAAACTCAGTGGCCCTTACCAAGGACTTCACCTCTCTTACACTTCTTTTTGTCTTGGGGTGGGAGCCTTAACAAGGGATAGGGAGCCAGTACCTGGCCTCAAACAGAGCACAGCCAACCCTCCTAACCCTGCAGTCACACTGAATCCAGGGAGGCCAGGAAGCCACAGCCCCCAGGGAGCAGCAGCAGCCCTTGGAGGGTGGTGAGGCCTCAGGTGGGTCCACAAGTTTGCTTCCTTACTCCTAATTTGTGAGGTCAGGATCAGACAATCTCCAGTATCATTTCCTTTAGTATGACCTGTTGGGATCTGGCTTATTCTGAAGGGTCCCTCATTTTACCTACGGATCTTAATAATCCACAGAACCTAAACTCAGGGGTCGTGGGATCTGCCTGAAAGAAGAAGAAATAGGGTTTGAAATCAGTGTGAAACTCAGAATCAGAAAATGAAGTCCTCCAAACAAATGATCTGGTTTTCCAGCTGTCAGATACTCACTTTTCTAAAAAGCACCAAGATGTAGAACGCAAAGCTGCAGAATTTCAGCAAACTCCTCACTCTCTTTTAAGGCCAATTTTCAGAAAAACCAAATTACACACTGAATTTTTAAAAAGTGGTTTTTCAGGGAAAAGCTATGAAGGAAAGCAGAGAAGGATCTGCTCCACCTCCCAGGGGCATATCCTTGTGCCCATGGCAGGGGACTGACTACCTGGATTCAGGGGACAGATGGGGCTGGCAACACTCTGCCCTGCACCCGACACTGGCTACCCAAGGGTGCCAGGGGGCTATTGTCCTCACACTTGTAATCTCTGTACACTGGGTACTCGCATGATATTTCCCAGCAATAAGGGGTTCAAGAGAGTAGGTAAAGGGTTACTCAAGCAGTTTGCATAACCATTGCTTGACACTTCTCGTGTACAAAGCACAGCTTAACAGTCATCCTCAATTTATCAATGTATCATGGTGGCCAGGGAGGCATGCTTCTCAATCTCCTTCAAGAGAGCCTGCTATGGGCACAGAGCCCCCAGACTAACAGCTTCCAGTTCCAGCCCGTGACCCCGAGGACCCACTTCCTCCAGGCTGCCCCCAGGCAGTGACTGAGTGCAGCAGAGGTGCTGGTGCTGGCCCACTCCTGCCAAACGCAGGGCGCTCCCAAAGAGACACTTCTGCGCAGGGCCTTTGGCCTGGCTGAGATTTTCTCAGAACTGCACTGCGGTTTGAGGCTCTTCCTACTCAGCGCTTCACTCCCTCTTTGCTTTCACAGGAGGCAAGCCAACCTCCAGTCTGAAGGCTTTTTTCTGTGTGCCCAGCTCCCTCCCCCTCGTTCTTCACAGGCATGCCCCCCACAAACCCTCCTGTGTGTCTAATCCCAGGTTGGCACCTGCTTCTCAGGGGGCCCAAATAGACATCTGTGTTACAAGGTTTTCCCCCACACATTCTTTGAGAAATTGAGCCCATCTCCAATGTATGGTTTGGCATAGCTTTTCATAAGACATTTTGACTATTTTCCTATACTGTTAAGCATGCTTCAAAATTGGTGTATAAAATGACTGCATGATATTGCATGTTCGCAATGCACAGTATCTATTTAAAGACATTTATGGATTTACGGTATCTATTTATTATGGTTGAAGCTGCTCGACTTTTGAATACCCTTCCTCCATTTGGGAAATTCTTGACATTAGTGAGTCCTGCCTCCCTGCAGCTAGACACCCAAATTTGCTTTCTCAGGCTCCCTTGCAGCCAGGGCACAGACAGATGGCTCTGCCAGCCACAGCTGCAGGAAAACTGAATCAAAACGAGAGCAGTGTATATCGTATGGGACAATGTTTTTACCGGGGGCGGTGAGTGGCCTCTGCTTGTTCTTCATCCTACAGAGATACTTACTGTCTTATGGGCTGCAAGGAAGTAGCAGCTTCATTTACAGAAAAGGAAACTAAAAACCAGAGATAACTGTTCAAAGTAACTCATCCACCATTAGGTCCCTTACCCTGGCTTGAGGTATTTGGACTCTTAACTGCCCCCAAATTATACGCCAGGCAACAAATCAGTCTCTCGGAGTCCAAAGATAAATCATTTCCCAAAGGAGTGTGTGCTAGAGGAAAGTCCTGGTTCTATGAGCCCCAGCTTTGGAGACATGAACTTGGCTTCAGAGCCTTGTTCTCTCTTGCTTGGCTGTGCGTTTTTGCTCAAGCAACCAGCCTGTTTCCATTAACACTTCCTTGACAGTTTCTCTGAGAGTAGAACTAGATGTTTTTAGCAGAAAAACTATACCAAAAAATGAAGGTTAAGTCTTTAAAAAAAAAGTTCACTCATTCAAATGAATACAGTGTGTTGTCATGCAGACAGATCCACATGCTCTGATATGGGGAAACACCTCATGGCATTGGGTAGGGGAAAACCCAAGTAGTTAGGTTCTGATTTTATCTAGGTGAAAATTTGACAGGAAACACAAGTCTGTTTTTTGCTTGTGTAGACATAAATTGTAATGGTGGTTACATGAAGTAAGTAGAACTGAGGTTAGATCAAAACAGACTACTTTCTAAGCATTATTACAAGTCTGAACATGGAGTAACCTGCTTTCCTGTGATGAAAACCCATGTACTCACCATCTAGATCTAAAACTACAACTTTTTGCCATGTCAAGCATCTACATTTCCCTGAACCATTTCAAGGGAAATTAGACACTGTACCTCCAAAGGAGTTAAGCTTGCATTGCCACACTTAGCCCCTAATGCCACTGACATTCCAACATCATAAATAATTCCCTCATGTCTTTTAATTCTGAACCCATATTCAAATCTGAGTTGTTTCCCACTTGTCTCTTACAATTTTTTCCCTCATAATTTGGTTACAAAAATCTCTTGATTCTTTTAATTCAAAACAGCCTCCACCCATCTATCCCAACACACACCTTATTTTTTCATACAAAGCATTGAAGACATGAGGTCATTGTCAAAAAATATTCCTCATTGTAGATTTGCCTGGTGTTTCTTTGTTACTTAAACTTCCTCAAACCAGCAGCTGGACTGAATGGTTAGTTCAAGAAGCCAAACAACACCTCTGACACTTGGCCCCAAATGGCCAACACTTGATCAACACCTGTCAGCTTCCCTAATTTCTGCCCCAGCTTTTCCAGCTTCATAGGACCAACCAGAAAAAGCCAAATGTCCAATCCTAATCAATCACTTAGGATGCCCCATTGCTAGTCAGCCTGCCTACAGCTTCCCCAGGGTAACAGACTCTGATCAGGGCATACCCACAGACTTTTCCTTTTCCACTACAAAGCTTTCTCACTCCACTGCCTACCTTTGAGTGTCTGACTAAGGCAAGTGATGGTAGCTAATTCCCTTGCTATAGCAAGCTGGAAATAGTCTTTGCTTATTCTCACTTGACAGCGGTCTCTATTTCCACAATTGTTACTGATGGCTAAGTGTGATCACACTTAAGATGGTAATAGCCACCATATTTAACCACTTACATTGTCAGAGAGAATGGAATCTGACTTTCCAATTCATGTCCTGCTACAAATTTGCCTGTTTTGCCATGTGCCTTTATTCATATCTGCAAGAAAAAGATGGTTGAATTTTGCACACAGAATTTATTTTCACCTTAAGCAAATTCTTTCCAAGAATGTAATTTTTAGTCAAGCTTTACATTTCTGGCCTAATGCATCAATATAATGTTTTGCTGTTTTGAAATGACAGAGTTTGCCCAGCAACTGAACAACAAAAACTTAATGAGATTGCCCAGTATCTTAGCCTATAGGCCCCTCATTTATTTATTGTTTATTATTTATTTACATTAAACATGTAGTCAATTAAACTGATCTCATAAAAATGAGTTTAATCTTAATATAATGTGAATAAAAGAAGGCTAAAATCAAATAGTAATCATTAAAAATAATAGAGTTTTAACCCTGGGAAAATGTATAGAGCATATGAAAGTCAGTTAGTATAATATATGGCATAAGGAGGGCGTTCTGCAAATATTAGGGCACAAAACCACTAGAGGGCAGCACTTTTCCTTTCAGGTTATGTTCCGTCAGGACCTGCGGTGCATCCCAGTAACAGCCCTGCCACCTCTGTGACACAGTGGCATCACCAGAGGACCAAGGGCCCCTGGCAGTGCTCAGAGAAAACTGTACCACCATTTCCCGTGTGGGGGGCCATGGCATACTCTTTCCCTTACTTTTCAAGGCTTTTGAAGAAGAACACTTGGTGTCCCTTTCTCCAAGCTCCTCCCTTCGTGCCTTACAGTTTTAGACAAAATACCAGGCTCAGGAAATTATACGGGGATCAAGGGGGTGAGGCAAGATGGAAACACACACTTTCTCCTTAAATGTCAGCAGAACTCTCCACCTCCAGTCACCTTAGGATGCAGAGAAATTTCTACCCACCAGCCCCAAAGCAGGGCTGGCCCCCTACACTACAGTATGGGCGCAAGGCAGGCCTTCCAGTCCGGCCCAACACAAAACATCTTTAAAACCTTTCTGTTGCCCCATTCTAAAAACTACATTCCCTGATCTCAGCTGCCTAAAGAAAACCAGAAAATGAGAGCAGCTCACAGAGTACCTGGAACACACCCTCCACCCACACAGATACTATCCCAGTCTCTGGCCTTCTCTAGAGGGCGCTGTGGAGCACTTGAGCAGCTCCTCTTCTTCCAGAGAAACTGGCTCCTCGTGATGGGCCTGAATCCTGTGCCCACCCGACAGGGGCTTGTGTTCTTTTGCATCCAGGCTATTGGCCCGCTGCCGTGTGGTTCTCTGCATTTCTTTGGCCTCAACTAGGACAGCTCCATTTGCAGTAGTGACTGCAATACAGGACAAAAGGCTACACTAGCAGTTTGGGTTATGTAAAGTACCAAACAGCTGTGTACCCTCACTCCTGGGTGAGAAAGAAGAGAATCTGCACTTGATTTAGCTGGTATTCTGCATCAAGAAGCAGTGGAGAAAAACTGATAAAAATGTGTTGTCTTTTTTGGTTAAGGCCTCGAATGAGACATCTCAGTGTATATACATTTGTATCTCTCTTCTACTGCTGAAGCAAAAGGAGAGGAAAAACCTCCAGGAAGATCTGATCAGCAAACCCTTCCAGAGCGAGGTCTTTTAAGCCAAGGAGGCACTTTCAGTCCCACACTGGAATCCTGAAATCCTTTATCCACTCATTCCCCCACCCCTACCCTGGTGTGTTTCGCACCATGCCCTTTCATGTCATAGGGAAGTCAGGCCTCCACCTGGTCCTGTGGGGTCATCTGAGGCCTGCAGGGGGCAAACCACAACAACCACCCCAAGAACCCTGGGATGCAGGGTGCGTGGGACAAGGGGACACGCAACGTCCCCAACAGGGGCCTCCTGGCTTGTTTTCATCCTTTCGTTTTATTTCCCTAAAGATTGGTTCGGTTGTCATACCCTACTATCTCAACTAGCTTGAGGGCACTGACTGCCTCCTGGGGGCGTCTTGCCTTTGGGGCCCCTGCACTCGACCCTGCCAGCAGAGGCAGTGACAAGCCTGGGTGTTTTGACTGTAGCTCCTGGTGTCCCTTTCGGGAATCTGAACCCAGCACGTGATGGTGAGTGCTTCATGTCTCACCAGTTGGCTGCCGTGGAGAGATCAGGAGACCTTCGCAATGAGTTTAATCCCTACAGGGGACCTGATAGTGCCTGCTTATGGGCCTTGACCCCATCTTCTGTGGCCAAGATTGGCTGAGTCTCTGCTGTCACTTGGGGAGTTGCAACTGTCCCACCACTTCAGTGGTTTCAGTACCCCCTAACTGCGTCAGCTGCTGCTGCTGGATGATACACCCATATCTTGACGTGTCAGGCGACTGCAGTGATTCCATGATGGTGGCCACTACAAGGCGACTCGGGGCTGCATACTGACCCAATATGTATTTGGGGCAGACCTCTAAGTGATCAGACTGCTGACTCAATCGTTCTGCTTGTGGATAGACACCGTAAGGGCCTTTACCCTTTTGGAAAATGATCAGTACCGGCAATGACCTTCTCTGCTGATCCCATAACAACGCTGAAGAGTGTACCATGGACACAAGTAACATATCAAAGCAACTGCAACTGTGTTACCCTGAGCTCCTGTCTGGGCAGACTGGCTGTCACGCCTGCTGACTGGGTCACTAGATAAGCGGTAATGCCTGACTTCTTGGGAATACCATCAGCGTCGAGAGCATTGTAGAACCCACCTGTTGCACAGCATAGGATACTGATCAAGTCTGCTCTTACAAGACTGAAGGAAGCAGTGGAGGCCAAGTCTTTAGTTCCCCAACACTGGGCTCTCGAACTTGGACTGTCAGGGAAATGAGTGTGCAGCCTGCAGAGGACCCACATAAGTTCTTCTAATGGGCTTCCATCCCATGTTCTTCTGCATCTGCAGACATTTTTGACCGGTCCTATCACTGCATTTTTAAGGACCAATTACCTTTGACCTGAAACAAGGAACTTACCTTCTAAGCTTCCAAGATTTGTGCAGACACACACCTCTCAGATTCAACTCTGAGATTTTTGGTTTTAAACAATTGTACTTCCCATAAATGAAGATGCTGTCGAGCAGCAGCATCTTCAAGGATAACCTGCTTAAGTCTAGACCCTTAAGGTGTAGAAACAAGAGACAACCCAGGATGTCACGAAAGCTAACTTTAAAAACACACTGGTTTTTAAGAAGGAGGGAATTGTTTAGAAATTATAAATATTAGCAAACACCAGAGTGTAAACACAGGTTTCTGTACTTCAAGGAAAATGCAAACTTGTAAAATGCAAAAATGAAACATATATCTTCCCTCTAATTATTAGCAGATAATCTTAATAAAAATAAGTTGTTAGTCAAAAAACAGCCACCGTCATTTCTAGCAAAATTATCTTTCAGTTTTAAATTTATAATTTTATTTCCATGGAGAATCAACATCAATACACACCATTGCTGGACTCAATGCAGGTTTTGTCTGATTCTACTATCGCTGTGTGTTCTGAGATGTGTACAAGTGCCAGCCACACCCCACAATGTGCTCACGGGCAGCCTGGCCCCACAGAAGCCTCTAGTGCAGTCTGCAAGAGGGTACCCGGGCCTGCCAGCCCCTCCTCTTAGCGCCCACAGTCACTTGGTCCTCAGGGCATCTCTGTCCATCTCTGAAGCAAGTAGGCATAAAAGCAGCGTAGATGGTGAACTTTCTCAGAGCAGACGGCATCTGTGAGGAGCTAAGATAGTCTCCAAACTAAGCACAAGTCTGCTTTTATCCTCAGGGCAACACAGCAATAAGAAAGGTCTGAGACAATTTCCTGTAACTGCCCAAAGCCAGAAACCCCACAGAGAAGCTTCTATCAAGTTAGATAAATCTATATATAAACACAAATAACAATAAAATTAATTCAGATACCCATTTGGGGGGAACGAGTGAGGTAAGTTATTGGTAAACCCACTGTAACAAGTTTTTTTATGTGTCAGTTTGACTAGGCACATAGTTCCATTATTAAACACTGAGCTGGGTGTTACTGTGAAGGCATTCTGCAGATGGGATTAAAGCCCATCAGTCAATAATAAGAGTAAGGAAGCACCCTGGACAATCTGGGAAGGCCTGATTCAGTTGAAAGGCCTGAAAAATCTGAAACCTCCCTATAAAAAATAGAAATCCCACTCAGGCAGCAGCTTCAACTCCATCTGTGGTGCTCACCCTGCATCCTTTGCTTCCTGTCTGAGCCCGTGGGTCCCACCTGCCCACCAGGTTCTTCCTGCTCCCCTGCCAGCCCAGCCCAGTGGATTTCAGACTGGCTTAGCCAGTATCCACAGTCACGAAAGCCAAATCCTTATAACAGACGGACACACAGTTACATATATATCATACTGTCCTAATGGCCCTGCCTCTCAGAGCTCCCCTTGCGGCTCAGCTGGGAAAGAATCTGCCTGCAATGCAGGAGACCTGGGTTCGATCCCTGGGTTTGGGAAGATGCCCTGGAGAAGGGAAAGGCTACCCACTCCAGTATTCTGGCCTGGAGAATTCCATGGACTGTATAGTCCATGGGGTCACAAAGAGTCGGACACAACTGAGCGACTTTCACTTTCTCAGGCTGAAGCCTGACTGACTCACTCAGGAACCGGAAGGGGATGCTGCTGTTAAAAGCAACCAAGTACGTAATTCAGGTCCTCTCAAGACCTCAGTGAAGGTAAGACAATAGTCAGATCAGATCAGATCAATCGCTCAGTCATGTCCGACTCTCCGTGACCCCATGAATCACAGCACGCCAGGCCTCCCTGTCCATCACCAACTCCCGGAGTACACTCAAACTCATGTCCACAGAGTCGGTGATGCCATCCAGCCATCTCATTCTCTGTCGTCCCCTTCTCCTCCCGCCCCCAACCTTTCCCAGCATCAGAGTCTTTTCCAGTGAGTCAACTCGTCGCATGAGGTGGCCAAAGTATTGCAGTTTCAGCTTTAGCATCAGTCCTTCCAATGAACACCCAGGATTGATCTCCTTTAGAATGGACTGGTTGGATCTCCTTGCAGTATAAGGGACTCTCAAGAGTCTTCTCCAACACCACAGTTCAAAAGGAATGCGAAAAGGTATAAACCGTAATCTCTGTGTTATAATCAAGCAGCTTAGCTTGACACATAAGCTAGATATTTTTCCATTATTAAAACCTCACTAAAACAAAGGAGAAGGAAATGGCAACCCACTCCAGTGTTTTTGCCTGGAGAATCCCAGGGACAGGGGAGCCTGGTGGGCTGCCGTCTATGGGGTCGCACAGAGTCGGAGACGACTGAAGTGACTTAGCAGCAAAACAAAGGAAATACAGTAAAAAGATTCCTTTAAAAAAAAAAAAAATCCAAAAATACAGGGAGAGCAGAGAGGCATGTAACCACAAAATCATTTTAGAAGCTGAGAAGCGGAAGAACTAGTGGTAAATTATTTAGTAGACCTGAGCCAAATCCTAAAACAACAGAGGAAAATGCAACGGTGGCACTACTTCAGAACTTGGGGTGGAGAGGATGGCTTAAAGATGGAATTCAGGAAAGCCCATGAGAAACAGACTCCTGGAGTCCAAGCTACAGGGTTAACGCACTTCCCTGAACTCAGCAGAAGCCAGGAGGCTCTTCTGCCTGGAGAATATTAAGAGAGGATTCCTGGACTAGGCTTCACCAGGCACAGATAAGAGAACTGGTACCATACTGACGCGAGAGGGACTAAGGGACTGCACACAGCTATACTGATAGAGTCACCTTCCTCTGCAGAAAGAATTCAGAACAGGGGTTAACCCTCTTTCCTCACAAGCAGCAGGAGATCCATCAAAAGAGAAAAGAATCAGAGAAATCAAGAAAATTCCCACAAAACTCTCAGGAAAGCAGAGGAGGTCCCAGGATGAGGGCTCACCACCAGACAGGGTAAAGTCTGGTCTGGAGCGGGGACTCAAGACAGAAACGTCAAGAGCTATTAGCACCAGGGCCTCTGGCTCTTCTCTTAAAGAAGAGAACATTAAGGTGATCCTGGCCCCATTCTCATTTGCAAGATCAAACCAGTCAATCCTAAAGGAAATCAGTGCTGAATATTCATTAGAAGGACTGATGCTGAAGCTCCAATACTTTGGCCACCAGATGCAGAGAACTGACTCATTGGAAAAGACCCTGATGATGGGAAAGACTGAAGGCAAGGAGAAGGGACGACAGAGAATGAGATGGTTGGATGGCATCACCGACTCGATGGACATGAGTCTGAGCAAGCTTCGGGAGTTGGTGATGGACAGGGAAGCCTGGCGTGCTGCAGTCCACGGGGTTGCAAAGAGTCGGACACGACTGAGCAACTGAACTGAACTGGCCCCATTCTCACCTCTCCTAGGCTTGATCGACATGAGCTGACGTCCTTTTCACTCCTCAGATCAACAGGAGAAGTCCTCCCCCAGAGGGCTCAGCTTTGACTCACCGCTGAAATCAAGAGGATGGTTGCAGTGAGCATGAAACTGCAGTCAGCAGCTCCAGCCCTCTGACCGTGTTCCTGTCAGACCACAAGGACTCGGTTTGTGCACAGTACGGCCACACACCGCGAGCATGGTGGCCCCAGTGTCCCCAGGACCCTTTCAAGTCCCTGCTTACTGATTGCCCCAAGAGGAATGGCACTTAAAAAGCCCCAGGGAAGCTGAGACTCCCCCTGACCCGGAGGTCACACTGCTTTTCCAGCCAAGGTCATCCAACAGCAGCAGTGCTGCCCTCTGCTCTCATAGCTCAGTGTGTGCTTGAAGCCTGGTGTCTTCAAAACCGCATACAATATTGTTTCAAAACACCTCCACGGAGGGTGAAAACAGGAAAGCGAGGGAATCATTAAACCACAAGTCAGCCCAGGACACCCTGAAAGGGAGAATTCAAGTGTGCTGGGCATTAAGAGGGCTTTCACAGCAGTGGTGTGGTTCTGTTTCTTAATGACAGATGCACTGTCTATTATTCTTTAGACCATATGTTTACACTGTAGATGCTCTTCTGTATGTATGACACATTTCATGGTTGAAAAAAGACAAAAGATACAAACTGACAATAGCAAGGAGAACTGAAGGCAAAACCATCAAGAGTCTGGAGACTACATTCCGGAAGGCATGAGTGCACAAGAGAGTCTGCATGATTGAAAATAAGGTCCAGGAAACCCACAGGGAGAAGCACAGCTGAGGGGGCAGAGGATAAGGCCTGGCTGTGCAGGGCCAGGCCTCGGAGCCCCGTCCCCAGGGACAAGATTGTCGTCCCATGCCAACTGTCTCCCCGCTGTGAGTTCACGCTTGCTCCATGCCTCACCCAGCAACTCCTCGTATTTCTTTGTCTTTGGCGTTTGTGGCCCATGTGGCCCTCTGCACCGTCAGCCCCAGGGAGCGGGGTGCTGGGGGCGGGGGTTGGCAGAGCCTCAGGTTTCCCAGTCCTAAATTCCAGTTGTCCCATCCCTTCAGTCAGCCTCAGAGCCTCACTCCAGCTGAAGAGGCCCAGGACTTGGGCCCAGGACTCTGGGTCCAGATCCCTTCAGGTTCTGCTCCTGCATGTGAGGCATCAGGGACTCCTCCAGCCTCCAAAAGCATGTGTCTCAAGGTTCCCAGGATTGGGGTTTTGCTCAACCTCCCCAGGGCCAGGAGGGAAGTCCTGCTCCTAACTCGTAACTCAGATGTCAGCATAGGATGGGGCCTCAGAGATTCTCTTGTCTGCCCTGTCATTGGAGGCCCATGCGAGATGCGTCCAAGGTCTCGAGGCTGCAGCCAAAGTCAGTTCTGCCTTTCCAGAAGGCTCTGAGCCTGCGTTATGCAGACACCACCTGGGGGCAGAGGCTGTGCACCTCCATCCCCTGCCTGGGCTCTGAATGGGTTACAGACAAGCACTGGTCCCTTCTCCTGGCCTTCCTGCCACCCTGGAACGGGCTTTTGGGCCCAAACAATCTGCCCAGGAGAGCTGTGGGTGGTCTCACACTGCAGCCCCTGGGCCAGGCTGGGTCTTCTTCACCCCCGGGGCACAGTCTGGGCCTCGCCCCCTGGTAGACAGGGACCCGGCTGAGATCACGAGGGGATCCTGGTGTCCTTCAAGCTCCTTTGGTTTTCGCAACCCAGCCAAACCCTACAGATCTGAACATGAGCCCCCAGGGCAGGACTGGAATCAACATACATGAGTTGCCTGGTTACAACCAGCACCCGCGCTGCACTGGACAGATGGACACATGGGAGGGAAGGAGGGAGTCGGAGGGGCTGACACTGCAGGTGAGAGGGGAGCCTGATCATCGCGAGAATTGGAGGGATCCTCACAGAGCGGCCAGCTCCAGCCAAATGCCGCAGCGGGGGCGGGGGACGGCCGTCTCAAACATAGGAGCAAAGAGCCGAGGAAGCCGGGGAAAACATCAAACACAGGTGTCTTCACAACGAGTTACAGAAATTGACCTTTATTTATTGTACTAAAGTCTGTTTAACTTTTGATATAAAGGAAGGTTTTAGTACAGAAAACCCCAGTCTGTCAGAACAGTACCCGTGCACACTGTACCATCTCTGTGCCAAGCCCAGCCGCCCAGAGCAGAGGCCCTGCGGGTGCCAGCGAAACCCCGCGACAGCCTGCGGTTCTGGTCTGAGCCAGAATGCGTGTACCTGTGAGGCGAAGGGCAGCACTGAGATTGAAACGCGTCTCCTTGCGAACCACTGTGCAAGAAAATATATCCCTTTTTAAAAAAATGTCAGTATGGCTAAACTAAAATCTAGTGTCTAGAATTACAAAGAATAAAATGAAATCAGCAATTTCTTGCTAGTAAAATGAAATGTTAGGAACAGTATTAAAATAGAGGTCCTACCCCAGTGACACTTACCCGGAGCCCCGTACAGTACCTATTATTAACAGGACGCACAGTTTAAGGAGGAACCACATCAAATCTTCAGCCAGAAACATCTGGCATCAGATGCATTAAACAAAACAAAACAAAACAAAGCCATCCTCGTGGAGCTCTGCTCATGTTGTGAGAGCTGAAGCCAAGACTAGATAGATCCCAGTTTCTCTTTCTTGAATTTTAACAGTGACCACATTGATTCTTAAGCTTCCATAAGAGCTCTCTATTCAGAGTCTGATATACGAATTGTTTTTAGATCAAACAGAGCTGATATGCCTGACCCATTGTAAAGCATTTCGGAATTACTCTGCAAAATCTGCACTGGTAAAGGCTGTCACTATTCATAGAACCTAAGGAGGACCCAGTGGCATGTCTCAGCCCCAGCCTGACACCCTGCCCAGAACTGGCTGTGTCACAGTGAACCCACGAAGCTCTGAGGATCAGAGAGAACGCTGGAATCATGAACACAGGTGGATGAGAAGTAAGAGGTGGTAGAAGGCAGGAGACGAAGTCTGAGGGATGCGCCTACAAGACGGCGGAAGTCACCTTCCCAGGTGCAGGAGAACGCGCAGTCCCACGAAGGCACTAGTTCTGCACCCACCAACGGTCTAAGCAGCCGCAGTCATAGGGCCTTCCAGGAGAGGAGACACCAAGGAGCAGGGCATTCATCAGAGCTCTGGTCCCACCGCTAAGAACCTCCCAGAGCAAAGCAGCTCCCAGCGAGGTTCCAGAGTCGTTTCGCGGAAAGCAGGCACAAAACCAACACCAAAGCGACAAGTGAGGAAAAGGGCGGGGGCTGGGCAGCGACAACATGGAGCCATTCAAGTAAACATAAACAACCGAATACTTAGAAAAGGCTTGTAAACTTGTGATCTGAAAGGTTCTCTTTGCAGCATCTCTGTTGAGCTGGCTACAAGGAAGGTTGGTGTCGAGTCCCCCACTCCACAGTCTCTGTCTTAAAGCACACACATGTGGGAGAAGCACAGTCTGCTGGCCGAGGTCCGGATCCCGTCCGTCTGCGACCTTCCATCTACAGAGGAGGTGCTTCTGGAGCCCCAGTTCACGGATCCCTCTCCTTCGTGTTTACACACAGAGGCGTCTATCCTCTAGTCACTGCAAAGAGCTGAGGCAGGCGGTCGGGCTGGAGGCCAAGCTACAGTCACCCACAGCCCTGTGTCCTAGAGAGGGCAGGCTGGGATCCACAGGACTTTATTTTGCTCTTGATTGACCACTGCCAAGATCTGAGTGCAAATGCTCGACAGGGCTCCTCCCTGGACGACCCCTGCAAGAGAGTCCCCAAACACACGTCATTGGCTCGGAGGAAGACGCCCAGGAGGAGGCAAGTAAACAGATCTTTCACTCTTTCTGGTGCTCTGCCTGTTTTCAGCTACTTGGCTCAACTGCTCTAACCCCGCCTCACTTCTGTTCCATCAGCAAGAAATTGGAAAAGAAAAAAAGTTGAGTGGAAATCACTTCGGTTTTTTATCTATCCCTCTCGGCAACTGTTCATACGATGTTACCATGTGGGGCTCACACGAAGGCTGGTGTCCGATTTTGCCAGGTTGCCCTGACCCCTGTAATAGGGGTAACAGGATGTGACTCTGCACGTGATTTGCCAGGCCCCACAGCAGTGATGACCCAGGCTGGCGTGCCTAGTTGTACAACAGGGAGTCCCAGTATATTGGAAAACAGTCTGGGGTATGTTGTAATGGTCCAATCGGCAGCAGGATTCTAGAGGGAACAAGGTTGGGTCTCAAGAGCTGGGCACCCCATGGCCCAGAGAAGACTCTCAGCAAAGATGATGGGCCATCCCCAGCTCTGCTCAGGCCTGCTTCTCAGCAAGGTTTCAACACCATGGCCCAGCGGACAATAGACAAAGGCTCTGTGCGTGCTCCATGGAACAGCACCATGCCCTGGCTTCTTGCCACAGATACTGACAGCATTTAGAAATTGCTATGACAATGTGATGGAGTAATTTCACATCTGCTAAATCTGATAAAAGTCAAAGCCTGTATGTCATAAGTTTTGAAGTTTTAAATTTTCCTTTCTCGAGTAAATTGCTAAAGTATTTAACTGAAATATCGGTCTGTAATGGATTTGAAATTAAAACACAAACGCACACACATACACAGAAGAGCCGGGGCTGTGTTCTGAGACCAAATATTGCATGAGAAGCACCAATCATAATAACACTCTCTACAAGTTAAATAAAATCAGTCTCCGCCTCTCTTGACCACAATGTTGTTATGCCCCCTACAAATGACTGATTTCATAGAAGAAGCTGGACCAAGTACTATGGCAACTGCTAAATTAGAGTTTCTTTTAGTTTGCCTTGTTTCAAAGACAAGAGACAGTAATGGTGCAGTTTGTCTTCAAACTCCACTGCAAAACTGGCCTACCCTGGAGGGTGCTGGGGATGGATGGTCACAGCCACCACCGCTGTGCCACCTGCCTGGGGAATGCTGGAGCCGTGCCACGTGGTGCCTGTGCAGCCATAACTAAAGACCAGATTGTGACCCAAGGCCAGAATCAGTGAACTTTACCTTTGGACCGACAAGTCCCCGATGCTGCCCTGCGCCTGCAGTGAGATCATCTGTAATGAAAGTGCTCCCTGCGGAGGCGTCACCAGGCACCCCGGAAGTGCGGGCTAGAACACTTCTAAGAAGGGCATCCTTGGGAAGGCTGTGTCCGTCCCTGCCACCCGCTCCTCTCTGGGCCTGACGCATACCTACCTGTGAAGTACCTGCTGTACTCTTGTTCAATCTTCTGAGCCGTCTCAAACTGCTCTTTGGAATGCCTCTGAGTCACCTTGTCCTTCAGGTAGACGGGGTCTCTCTGCTCCCTGTCGGGACATCCAGGAACCTGGCTGAGCCTTCTCGCCTTCCCCATGCCCTCCTCTCAGCTTCTCTGTCCAGAATAACAAGGCTATCCCCCACCGCACGTGCGCCCCTGGAGGAGCGCTGCGTAGCCTGCTGGCCCCACAGGGAGCTCTGGGCAGAGACGGGGAAGAGACCAGATGCCCCAGCTGGCCCCTGAGTGCAGGTACCAGAAGACCGGGAGCAACGAAAGGCAAAGCGGGGTGGGGCGGGGGCACGGCTAGTCATTAGCCTAACCACAAAAACTGAAGCTCAGTGAGAACAAAGGCCCACCCACATCCCAAGTCAGCTCCTGGTAGAGCTGGGCCGCCCGGTTCCCGTGTCGTGCGAGCACCAACAAGAAAGGCAGGAGAGGGAGAGAGGGCACTGGGGTCAGGACGGAGATGTGCAGACAAAGCGGCACAGACTTGCGGCACTGCGGCAGCCCTGACAGTACGAGAGGGCTGGGGAGCGCTGTGCTGCGTTAGCACGACTGGCTCGGTGTGAGATGGGCACACGGGGGAGGGTCACTCCTGCACAGGATGCCGGTTCGAAGCCAATGCCCCGCCACCTCCCACGGCTTTGAGCCAGCAGCCCAGGCCCGGGCTGGACCCCTAAGGAGCCCGGCACCTACTTGATGTGCTTGGCGCTCTTGTAGTGGATGAAGATGACAATGGGGTAGATGTGCATGTGGTGCAGCCGCTCGATGGCGTGGGGGGCAACGTCCAGGAGACAGTGCCGGTTCTGCAGGGGGAGAGGGGGAACACCCGGGCGGGCTCAGGGCTGGGACAGGGGAGAGGATGAACACCTGGGCAGTGCAGGGCTGGGCTCAGGGGAGAGGGGGAACACCCAGGTGGCGCAGGGCTGGGACAGGGGAGAGGGGGAACACCCGGGCAGCACAGGGGAGAGGGGGAACACCTGGGCAGGCGCAGGGGAGAGGGGGGACACCCGGGTGGCGCAGGGGAGAGGGGGAACACCCGGGCGGCGCAGGGCTGGGCTCAGGGGAGAGGGGGGACGCCCGGGCGGGCTCAGGGGAGAGGGGGAACACTCGGGCGGGCTCAGGGCTGGGACAGGGGATAGGATGAACACCCGGGCAGTGCAGGGCTGGGCTCAGGGGAGAGGGGGAACACCCAGGGCGGGCTCAGGGGAGAGGGTGAACACCCAGGGCAGGCTCAGGGGAGAGGGTGAACACCCAGGGCGGGCTCAGGGGAGAGGGGGAACACCCAGGCGGGCTCAGGGGAGAGGGGGGACACCTGGGCGGCGCAGGGCTGGGACAGGGGAGAGGATGAACACCCGGGTAGGGCTGGGCTCAGGGGAGAGGATGAACACCCAGGCGGCATAGAGTTGGGCTCAGGGGAGAGGGGGAACACCTGGGCGGCGCAGGGCTGGGCTCAGGGGAGAGGGGGAACACCCGGGAGGCGCAGGGCTGGGCTCAGGGGAGAGGGGGAACACCCGGAAGGCGCAGGGCTGGGCTCAGGGGAGAGGGGGAACACCTGGGCGGCGCAGGGCTGGGCTCACGGGAGAGGGGGAACACCCGGGAGGCGCAGGGCTGGGCTCAGGGGAGAGGGGGAACACCTGGGCGGTGCAGGGCTGGGCTCAGGGGAGAGGGGGAACACCTGGGCGGCGCAGGGCTGGGGCTCAGGGGAGAGAGTGAACACCAGGGCAGGGCAGGGCTGGGCCTCAGGAACCCAGCCTTTGTCTGCCATGGAGGGGCCCCACTCCTCACCTGACACTGCCCGGCCTTGCCCATAAGTGAATACATCAGGTGCTACTGATGAACAAGGCAGCAGAACCATTCTGACATGAAGAGGGCATGTGACACACGGTGGGGACACCTCATCCAGGGAAATCTCTCCCTACAAGGCTGTCAGCTTTGAGGATGATCAAGGCTGGGATGATGGAACGGGGGCCGTGTGGGGTCTGGACAACTCAACTCCAAACCCCTTTCCTGCCTTTACCCAGATACAGAAACTTTCTAAAGCGCCACCCCACCCGGCCTCAGAAACCTTACCCAGAAAGCCAGTGGGTACCTTTTCTGTGATCTCCTTTATGGAAGCCACAGTGGTCACATCAAAATGGCCACTCCTCCGCTTGTAATCAACGAACAGGCAGTCTTTGACGCCCCGCTCGATGGCCTGCTGGGAGGCCTTCATCACCTCTGAAAGCACAGACGCAGGAATCAGCAGGCATGGCACGTGAGCCATCACTGCACGGGCTGGGGAAGACATTGCAGAAACCCAGCCCTGCCATCCTCGCTCCCACAGAAAGAACCAGGGGCTCAACGCTGATGTGACCCAAGTCAGAAGGACTCTGAAAACACTGTGAGACCCATCCCCGGGAAGCAGGTGGACACAAACACAGGGACAGACACAGCCCAGCAGGCCTGAGGGCCTCCCTTACCGAGGGGGCATCTGCAGAACTTGCCGGGCGCCTCATTCACCAGCATCTCCTTCACGACATCCAGGAAGGGCCCCAGGATCAGGACGGGCCTCAGGGAGGTGCAGTCCACCTTCTGAACCCGCTGATAGGCCAGGCTCACTGAATCTGAGGGAGAGAGGGCAGCAGAGGATGGGCATCCACCTGGAGCAGAGGGAGGGCCAGGAGGGGCTCGGGACACACTGCTGCCCTGACCTTGCTTACCCCAGGCAGACCTACCTCCCTCACTCCACAGATCCAGAGCCAGGTACCTAGCTCACCCTCGTCTGCCTGGGACTCGCCCAGTTTTAGCACTGAGAGTCCTACACCCCGGACACACAGGGCATGGCCACTCCTGCACAGTGTCCCCACTCCTTGGACACCCAAGGCATTGCAGCACTTTATTCTGCTCAAATTCTCCTGTGTGTGTTCAATGCACGGTCCCCTCACTCCTATTAGACATTCTGTTCTCTGCAGGTGCCACCTACCCTGAGGGGGGTGCGTCGTGTGACCCAGACCTGCCCCATGCAATAAGCAAACTATCCCCCTTCCCATGAGCTGAAACAGACAGGATCAGGGGCAGTGACCCAGCTCTGATCCTGGAGATGACAACCACTCTCAGGAAATGACAGAGCCATGAGACAAAAGGGACTTGGCTCCCTGATGGTCCCCAGAACAGAGCTGCCTCTAAGGGACTACCCACCAATCCAGACTTTTACATGGCAGAGAAAGAAGCTTCTTATCATGCTTCAGCCATTGTTATTGGGTCTCAGTTACAGCACTCAGATATCCTAGTTGATACATGTAGTTAAGTCTCCCCTTCCACAAAATGAATAAAAAATGCTTACAGAAAGAGATAGCCTAAAACCAGCATGCAAATATCCTCCTGACACCTCCCAGGTACCAATCACTGTGCTGGCAACTCAGAAACACTTTTTAAAACTTTTAAACACTTTTAAAAAAACAGAAAGCACAGACCCAGGGCAAAGAACTTCCTCATAAGAAGAGATAAAAACATTCCCTCTTTTAAAACTTTGAACATAACAGGTAAGCTAGGCATCCTCTCCAACCCCTTTTCT
The DNA here is from genome assembly GCF_049115385.1 of Moschus berezovskii. Lineage (NCBI taxonomy): Eukaryota > Metazoa > Chordata > Mammalia > Artiodactyla > Moschidae > Moschus > Moschus berezovskii. The sequence goes on from NC_142471.1 coordinate 34,441,633, forward strand.
TCAGTCTTGGTCCCTGGCAGCTTCCTCTCAACTAGCATCACAGTTGCTTATGAGGATTTAAAGTATATCCCATGGACAGAGGAGATTGGCGGGCTACAGTCCATAGGGTCACAAAGAGTTGGACACGACTATAAAGTATATCCTTCCAGAGGTCAGTCTTCTATGTTGACTTTCACGTGCTCAGAAAACCTAGAAAATACGTCCAATACAAATGATATACAATGAATATTCTCTAACTCCTGCTCTCACTCAGTCTCATGTTTCTGTTGAAAGCATCCCTGTTGATTCACACTGATCCCCTTTTATCCTTTGGAACATCCTAAAACATTCTAGGAATCAGTGAACTAAAATGGACTGGAATGGGTGAATTTAACTCAGATGACCATTATAGCTACTACTGTGGGCCGGAATCCCTTAGAAGAAATGGAGTAGCCATCATGGTCAACAAAAGAGTCCAAAATGCAGTACTTGGATGCAATTTCAAAAACGACAGAATGATCTCTGTTCATTTCCAAGGCAAACCATTCAATTACATGATAATCCAAGTCTATTCCAAAACCAGTAATGCTGAAGAAGCTGAAATTGAACGGTTCTATGATGACCTACAAGACCTTTTAGAACTAAGACCCAAAAAAGATGTCCTTTTCATTATAGGGGACTAGAATGCAAAAGTAGGAAGTCAAGAAACACCTGGGGTAACAGACAAATTTGGCCTTGGAATATGGAATGAAGCAGGGCAAGGGTAATAGTTTTGCCAAGAGAACGCACTGGTCATAGCAAACACCCTCTTTCAACAACACAAGAGAAGACCCTACACATGGACATCACCAGATGGTCAACACCGAAATCAGACTGATTATATTCTTTGCAGCAAAGATGGAGAAGTTCTACACAGTGAACAAAAACAAGACCGGGAGCTGACTGTGGCTCAGATCATGAACTATTGCCAAATTCAGGCTTAAGTTGAAGAAAGAGAAAACCACTAGACTACGCAGTCAGTTCAGTTCAGTTCAGTCGCTCAGTCATGTCCGACTCTTCGCGACCCCATGAATCACAGCACGCCAGGCCTCCCTGTCCATCACCAACTCCTGGAGTTCACTCAAACTCATGTCCACAGAGTCAGTGATGCCATCCAGCCATCTCATTCTCTGTCATCCCCTTCTCCTCCCACCCCCAACCTTTCCCAGCATCAGAGTCTTTTCCAGTGAGTCAACTCGTCGCATGAGGTGGCCAAAGTATTGCAGTTTCAGCTTTAGCATCAGTCCTTCCAATGAACAACCAGGATTGATCTCCTTTAGAATGGACTGGTTGGATCTCCTTGCAGTACAAGGGACTCTCAAGAGTCTTCTCCAACACCACAGTTCAAAAGCATCAATTCTTCAGCGATCAGATTTCTTCACAGTCCAACTCTCACATCCATACATGACCACGGGAAAAACCATAGCCTTGACTAGACGGACCCTTGTTGGCAAAGTAATGTCTCGGGTATGACTTAAATCAAATCCCTTACAATTATACAGTGGAAATGACAAATAGATTCAAGGAATTAGATCTGATAGAGTGCCTGAAGAACTATGGACGGAGGTTCGTGACATTGTACAGGAGACAGGGATCAAGACCATCCCCATGGAAAAGAAATGCAAAAAAGCAAAATGGCTGTCTGGGGAGGCCTTACAAATAGCTGTGAAAAGAAGAGAAGTGAAAAGCAAAGGAGAAAAGGAAAGATATAAGCATCTGAATGCAGAGTTCCAAAGAATATAGCAAGGAGAGATAAGAAAGCCTTCCTCAGCGATCAATGCAAAGAAATAGAGGAAAACAACAGAATAGGAAAGACAAGAGATCTCTTCAAGAAAATTAGAGATAGATGGGATCAATAAAGGACAGAAATGGTATGGACCTAACAGAAGCAGACGATATTAAGAAGACGTGGCAAGAATACACAGAAGAACTGTACAAAAAAGATCTTCACGACCAAGATAATCATGATGGTGTGATCACTCACCTAGAGCCAGACATCCTGGAATGTGAAGTCAAGTGGACCTTAGGAAGCATCACTACAAACAAAGCTAGTGGAGGTGATGAAATTCCAGTTGAGCTATTTCAAATCCTGAAAGATGATGCTATGACAGTGCTGCACTCAATATGCTAGCAAATTTGGAAAACTCAGCAGTGGCCACAGGCCTGGAAAAGGTCAGTCTTCATTCCAATCCCAAAGAAAGGCAATGCCAAAGAATGCTCAAACTGCCGCACAATTGCACTCATCTCACACGCTAGTAAAGTCATGCTCAAAATTCTCCAAGCCAGGCTTCAAAAATACGTGAACTGTGAACTTTCAGATGTCCAAGCTGGTTTTAGAAAAGGCAGAGGAACCAGAGATCAAATTGCCAACATCCACTAGATCATCGAAAAAGCAAGAGAATTCCAGAAAAAAACATCTATTTATGCTTTATTGACTATGCCAAAACCTTTGACTGTGTGGATCACAATAAACTGTGGAAAATTCTGAAAGAGATGGGAATACCGGACCACCTGACCTGCCTCTTGAGAAATCTGTATGCAGGTCAGGAAGCAACAGTTAGAACTGGACATGGAACAACAGACTGGTTCCAAATAGGAAAAGGAATACGTCAAGGCTGTATACTGTTACCCTGCTTATTTAACTTATATGCAGAGTACATCATGAGGAACGCTGGGCTGGAAGAAGCACAAGCTGGAATCAAGATTGCTGGGAGAAATATCAATAACCTCAGATATGCAGATGACATCACCCTTATGGCAGAAAGTGAAGAAGAACTAAAAAGCCTCTTGATGAAAGTGAAAGAGGAGAGTGAAAAAGTTGGCTTGAAGCTCAACATTCAGAAAACTAAGATCACGGCATCTGGTCCCATCACTTCATGGCAAATAGATTTGGAAACAGTGGAAACAGTGTCAGACTTTATTTTTTGGGGCTCCAAAATCACTGCAGAAGGTGGCTGCAGCCATGAAATTAAAAGATGCTTACTCCTTGGAATGAAAGTTATGACCAACTTAGATAGCATACTAAAAAGCAGAGAGATTACTTAGCCAACAAAGGTCCGTCTAGTCAAGGCTATGGTTTTTCCAGTGGTCATGTATAGATGTGAGAGCTGAACTGTGAAGAAAGCTGATCACCGAATTGATGCTTCTGAACTGTGGTGTTGGAGAAGACTCTTGAGAGTCCCTTGGACTGCAAGGAGATCCAACCAGTCCATTCTAAAGGAGATCAGTCCTGGGTGTTCATTGGAAGGACTGACGCTAAAGCTGAATATTTTGGCCACCTCATGTGAAGAGTTGACTCATTGGAAAAGACTCTGATGCTGGGAGGGATTGGCGGCAAGAGAAGAAGGGGACGACAGAGGATGAGATGGCTGGATAGCATCACCGACTCGATGGACATGAGTTTGAGTGAACTCCGGGAGTTGGTGATGAACAGGGAGGCCTGGTGTGCTGCGATTCATGGGGTCGCAAAGAGTCGGACACGACTGAGTGACTGAACTGAACTGAAAACATGAATGCACTGCACCTATCCATTTCTCTGTTTCGGACATTAACACCATGTCTTCAACTCAACAGAATCATCTTCTCCCCTTATGACTATTAACATTAAACACTGAATGGAACCAATTTAGAAGTTTTCTGATCCTCTCAGAATAATCTGCTTTTCAGAAGTCCTCATAATAACAGAATCATAGGGCTATAGAGCCTCTCACAAGTATGATATCCAACCAGAGTCAGAGGCCCAGAGAAAATAAACTCCCTTGGAAAGGTAAATATACAAACATATAATCTGGAAGCAGCCTAATAGAGGTATGTAGACTCCTTTTAAAACTGGTACAGATATTAAAATCAGAAGCATAAAAGTAATTATGTACCTAATATTCACATACTATAAAAGGAGGTAATTGGTGTCATTCATAACATAAAGGGGTGGGGGGAACACAGAGATGTAGCTTTTATATAAGATTGAAATTAAGCTATCATCAGTTTTAAGTGAATTGCTATAATCTAAAGATATTTTCGGAGAAGGCAATGGCAAGCCACTCCAGTACCCTTGCCTAGAAAATCCCATGGATGGAGGAGCCTGGTAGGCTGCAATCCGTGGGGTCGCTAAGGGTCGGACACGACTGAGCGACTTCACTTTCACTTTTCACTTTCACACATTGGAGAAGGAAATGGCAACCCACTCCAGTGTTCTTGCCTGGAGAATCCCAGGGACGGGGAGCCTGTTGGGCTTCCGTCTATGGGGTCACAAAGAGTCGGACACGACTGAAGTGACTTAGCAGCAGTAGCAGCAAAGATATTTTATGTAATTACAATAGTAATAAAAAAAAACCTAAAGTATACACAAAAGGAAATGAGAAAGAAAACATGTCACTACAAAAAAAAAATCAATGAAATACAAAAGAAGGCAGCATGGAAGGAAAAGATTAGATGGAAAAGCAACAAGACATATAGAAAACAACTAAAAAATAGTCTTTCGTATGAGTAATTAAGTATAAATGGATTAAATGCCACAATTAAATGATGCAGATTGGCTGAATAAATAAAAAAGATCCAAGTATACGCTGTCTACAAGAGACTCGTTTTAGATCTAAGGACATACATAGGCTAAAAATGAAAGGACAGGAAAAAATAGTTCATGAAAATGGGAATCTAAAGAGAGCAGCAGTGACCATAATTGTATCAGACAAAACAGACTTGAACACAAAACTGTCACAGAAGCCAAAGAACATTATAGTATGCTATAAAGATCATTTCTCCAAACAGACATATCAATCATAAACACATGTGCACCCAGCACTAGAATTCCCAGAAACGTAACGTGAACACTGATGAAACCGAAGGCAGAAACAGACGATACAGTGTCAGTACAGGACTTCAATACCCCAATTTCAATTATGGATGCTGTGCTAAGTCACTTCAGTCGTGTCTGACTCTTTGTGACCCTATGGACTGTAGCCCATCAGGTCCTCTGTCCTTGGGATTCTCTAGGTAAGAATACTGGAGTAGCTTGCCATGCCCTCCTCCAGGGGCTCTTTCTGACCCAGAAACTGAACCCACGTCTCTAATGTCTCCTGCACTGGCAGGAGGATTCTTTACCTCTAGCACCACCTGGGAAACCCAGCACAATCAGACAGAAAATCAATAAGCAAACAGCACTTGAACAACATTATAAACCAGTGGACCTAACAGATTCCCCCCTAGAGCCTCCAAGGAAGTATGGACCTGCCAACACCTTGATTTTGGCCCAACAGTACTGATTTTGGACCTGTGGTTTCCAGAACTGTGAGAGAATAAATGTATACTGTGCTGACCACAAAGCTTGTAACGTATGTTGCAAAAGCCCCATGAAATGAACACACAATGAAAGCTAGAGGACAGTGAATAAGATCTTTAAAATGCATATATAAAATATCGACCCAGCTACAATTCTATATCCAGTGAAAATCTGCAAAATCAAGGGAAAACTGGCAAATAGAAACTGAGACTGTCACCAAAAACCTGCATCACAAGAAATGCTAAAGATCATAACAAGAAAATGGTAATTACATGAGGTAAGGGTACAGTCCATAGGGCCGCAGAGTCAGACATGAGTGAGCAGCTGAGCACACACACACATACAAAACGCATGTTAACTATAGCTAACCTTATTGTGGTTAATACTTTGCAACTCATACACATATCAAATCATCGTTTTGTACACCTTAAACTTACACGATAATATATGTCAGTTATATCTCAAGTTGGAAAAAAAATGTTGAAGGGAGTGTACAGCAGAAAGAAAAAAATCAGAGGGAAAGAGGATGACAGGAAGGACTGAAGAATAATGGAAAAGCTGAATATGAGTGAATGACTGACGTGCAAACAACACTGCTGGGTTTAAAAATACATACAAAATGAAAACGGTAAGCAAAAGGTAGGAAGGAGGTAAGGAAGTCGTGGTGTTCTGATGTTTTAGAATTATTGGGGAAGTGGTCAAAGTCATGATTCATGTTAGGAGTAAGTCAGATATACATTGTGAGGGCTGCTGTAATCACCACTCCCAAAAGAATAAAACAAAACTAATAAAAACTAAGAGACTGAGGAGCAGGTAGAATAAAAATGCTTGATTAATCCAAAAAAAGTAAGAAAAGAAAGGGAACATAAAATAGGCAGGATAACAGAAAACAAATAGTAAGATGGTAAATATATCAGTGATGATTTAATCAGTAATTAAATACTCTGATTAAAGGATAAAAATTGTCACTGGTGTGTTCAAACGTGAAAACATCTCAGGCTATATACTCTTCTATAGATGTATTTCCACTTTTCTATACACATCTCAATAAAATGAAAAAAAGATGAAGTGTCACAGTGAGTTTAAAAAACCCTACATGCTGCTTACAGAGCCACGTAAACATGAAGCTGTAAAAAACATGAAACGATAGAAAAAGATGAACTATGCAAACACTTAACCAACAGAACTGGTGTGATAATTATACTTTAACAACATAGACTTTAAGGCCAGAAACATTACTAGAAATCAAACATTTTATAATGATAAAAGGGTCAATGTAACAGGAAGATATAACTAAAGACAACTTCAAAATATGTGTGTGCACACCATGTCGCTTCAGTCATGTCCAACTTTTTGTGACCCTATGGGCTATAGCCTGCCAGGGTCCTTCGTCCATGGGTTTCTCCAGGCGAGAATACTGGAGTGGGTTGCCATACCCTTTTCCAGGGGCTCTTCCAGACCCAGGAATTGAACTGCGTCTCTTATGTCCCCTGTGTTGGCAGGCGGGTTCTTTACCACCAGCCCCACCTGGGAACACCCCCATAACTTAAAAACATATAATGAAAAAAAACACACCGAAGAACTGCAGATTAGACAAATGGCTATTTTCCAAAGACATCTACTGGATATACACCACAGACCAGAGACGCTGTCTATAGAAGAAAAGAGAAGGGAGAATCAAGCAACTACTATTGTGAAAAGAGACAAATAGTCTTTTTTTTTTTTACATTTTAAATTTAAAAATGTAAAAACCTATTTTCAGCTTGAAGGCCATATAATATCAGGCAATAAACCAGATCTGGACCAAAGGCTCTGGTTTGCCAACCCCTGACCTGGCTATCATGACCATGGGCCATGAACAAGAGTGGGACTCACTCAACTCACTGAGCCGAAGACCTAAAATAACACGTGAGGAAGCAGGGGAGGAGGGAGCCAGCTGTCCTGCCTTCTGAGGCCCACTGCCGCCCCCCGCCCCACAGCCTGCCTGTCAGGGAGGGCACACCTTCCAGGACAGGGGTCACACCCGGGGGTCCAGGGAGAAGCATTCATCGGAGCCTCCTGCTTTACAGGACAAATATACCATTCCACAAAGGATAGACACAGGAGTAAAGCCAGAAAGTCCAAAGATCTGCACAGTGGCCCCTGGTTACCACCAAGCAGCCTGGAATAACCCCAAAACAAACTAGAAGCAATGCACTGGGCAAGTACTGCTTTTTGCCCACCCAATACCCATTCTTCTTTTCTTCCTAAGAGAACCTGCTTTACTGAAGCCAGCAGGGCACCAGTGAAAACCTTGCCATTTCAGCCTCCCTTGCAGTTGCAAGCAGTCAGTGAGGTATAAGTGGAAAATGAAGAGTGGGGCTTCCAGGTGAGCTGTTTAAAGAGGCACACTGTTGCCATGCCCTTTTCTTCCTGCTGCCTGCACATGGATATGATGGCAGGAGATGGGGAGACCTTAAGGACACATCCTACAGGTGGTAGACTCCGAAGACTGCAGCACCACCATCCCAACCCAGACACACTCCTTGATCAACTACGTCTGAAAAAAGCAAACCTCTGTCTTGTTCAAGTCACTGAAATGAGGCTTCTGTGGTCAACAGCAAACCTCGGCCTGAGAGCCTGATGGAGAAGCCAGCTCAGTCACTTGCCTTCAAAGAGTGGAATGGAGTCATTGGAAAAGGTGTCCAAGGCAAGAAGGTCTTTCCCATCTTTGGACCCGCTGCGTTTGTGCTTATGTTTCCTTCGAAAGAAGGATCTGCGTGCAGCTGCCGAGAGCGTCTTTGCAGCACTGTTGTCGTCTTTGACTTCAGACATGCTGAGCCTCCGGGAGAATTCTTGGTCCATTCTGAAGATAAGAGTACAGCAGTGCTGGGAAGGGCCAAGGGACCATCGCCTGTCGCCCTGCCCACCTGCGGCGAGGAGAGTCAAAGCTGGGGCTCCAGGTTCCTCCCCCACCCTCTACAGGATTCCTGGCCACTTTAGCACCCAAGCCACCGAGGACCCCTTGCTGCCAGTACTGTGGGGGTGACACACACACCAGCGTTAGGCAAGTTCTCAGAGCAGGTCAACTCCTATATTCAGTTGAGGGTCAGAGGGAACTGCTAAGATGACCTTTACTTGTGACACTAAAAGTTATAATTCCGGTCACAAAAAGAAGGAAAGCATAGAAATGCACTATAACATGGGAGAACCTTGAAAAAAATCATGCCAAATATAGGATGTTGGTCACAAAAGACCATGTGCTGTATGTATGACTCCATTCATGGAAAGTCCAGACAGGGAACCTTATAGAGACAGAAAGGAGACCAATGATGGCTCAGGGTTGGCAACAGGGGGCAGGCAGACAGGAGAACAGGCGGGTAGCTGAAGGGTACAGGGCTTCTCTCTGAGATGATGAAAATATTCTCAAATTGACTATGGTGATGGTTGCACGTATCTGTGAAAACACTAAAAGCCAAGGAATTGCATACTTTGGGTAGATCACATGGCACATGAATTACATCTCAACAAACATAACTAAAAAAGCACGTCTCCCAAGTTGCTGCTACACTTCTGTATAGCACTGACTGATATACGTTACTGACCTAAACTTGGAACAGCTTTCTGGACAAGCGACTTTGGCAAAACTTACAGACCAGAAGCTGAGACAACATCAGAATAAGCCCCCAGCAGCCCAGGCTGTCATCACATGGAACGTCCCCACGGGTGCTGCCTGCCCCAGCCCCAGTCCCAGACTCTAGAACACTTACACGTATTTGCTGGGGATCTGCCCGCGCTGGATCTTCTGGGCATTCTCATCCAGCTGCCAGGCCATCCAGGACCCAAATGAGCCCTGGGGCAAGGTGTCATCCACGTACAGGATGTCATCTTTCTTAAAGCTCAGCTCATGCTCCACCTCCGCCAGTCGCTCATACAGGGCCCTGGACCGGGAGATGGAGGGGAAGAGTCAGGCCACAGGCCGCCCCTTACAGCCAAGCTCCCAGGCCCACTCTCCTGCTCTAAATCTCTCCCCAGACCATGATCAGGACCCATCTCTCCCCCTTCTAGCAGCAGTTCCCAAAGGAGGGAGCCCGAGCTCCCTGGAGATCAGGCTCCCTCATGCCCATCAGATAAAAGCCTTTTTGCCAAGGACCAAGGCCATATCTCCACTTTCTCCACTCCAAAAGAGTCTTTCCCATTTGCACCCCTCCCACATCAAAGTCGATGCTTCCTACACAGCGGAAACTTCTCAGAATGGAAACGTGCCATCCTTGACTGAGGAGGGTGTGCCTAGACATAGGGACCCCGTACCTCATGGTGCACAGTTAATCAGCACTTTCCATTCTCGTGTGGCCTCAGATCTCATGAAGAAAGCTGCATGCCTCCTAGAAAACGCCTGATGCCTGTCCCCGCCCCCTCCACTCCACCCTTTCACGTATTACTTCAGGGCGCTCTGGATGCTGTGATGTTCAAACACACTGCAGAGGGATCTGCAGACCTGAGTCAGGAGAGACTCAGAGAGGGGCACAGGCCACAGGAAAATGAGGCTCAGTGGTCTCAAGCTTCCCCAGGCCCAAAACCCTAAAGAGAGAGCCTGTCTCACCCTAAGAGCTTTCAAGGGTTTTTCTAAGTCACAAGTATCTCATCATAAGCTTACAACTTGGGGCCCAAGTAATAGCACTCACAGTCCGATCCCTCAAGGGCAAGAAACACAGGGACATTCACAGGGAACAGCCTCCACCAGAAGCCCCTCCCCAAGCCCCAAGTCCCTGGCAGCCCTGGCCACTGATACCTGATGTAGAAACTGTCGCCAGGCAGGCCCTTGGCCTTGGAGAACTCCTCAGGGCGGTACTGCACCTTCAGGCGGACGCTGTCCTTGGGCTTCAGCATCTCCACGTAGACCTCCTCCACCGTCTTGCTGCGCACATCCAGACCGCCATACTACCCAGGGACAGGAGACGGGGTCAGAGGTCAGAAGCAGGGTGGCCTGGGCACCCGTGAGGCGCCAGCAGTGGGATAAGGAGGAGATTCAGCATCCCCATCGCTGGGCATCCATCTGCCCCAAGTCCACAGAGGCTGAGGCCTCTGCCGAGTGCCTGCTCTGCCCTCAGGTTGCTCCCAGCAGAGACCCTGTTCTAGCCTCCTAGCCAGTAAGGCCTACTGGAAACATGGCACTTCCCCTTGCTAATGCTCCTTGTAGCTTTCAGTACCTACAACCTGCCTCCCCCATCCGACAGGAGACCCAGTGAGAGGGAGATGGTACTCGCCATCAGACTAGAGTCCTGAGTGCTACTGCTGCCAGGAGCAGAGCATCTGCCCTCCCGATGCCAGTGCCCAAGCTGAGTCCTAATATGCCTGCTTCCCTAATATTTACCCAGAGTGGGTCAATACCCAAGGGGGATGTCACCTGAGACAGCAGGAAGCCCAACATGTGGGCAGAGGGCAGCCTGGCTGCTGCTCGGCAGCTCAGAACTCACCTCAAGGATGAGGTCCCCGGGCACAAGGCCGTCGGGGCCCTTGGCAGGACTGTCATCCTCCAACTCGGCCACAAACACCCCGTGCAGGTTCCCTCCACATAAGTGCACACCAAGCTCCAATTGTGACTTCTTGACGAAGACGACTCGTGGCTCTGGGGTCTTCTTGGTGGCATCTCCCACCATCCTTTCGGGAAGGAAAACAAAGCTCTTCAATTGTGCACAGGAAGGGAGGCAGGCGCGAAAAAAGATGAAACAGCGGTGACACCCTAACCATTTTCTGCTCCCCTCTCAGGTCTCATGAGGCCCCAGAACCAGAGCAGCCAGGAGCGAGGCTGACACAGACTCCACCTCTAGTGACTCAGTTTATAGGCAGGGCACTGAGATGCGGCAGAGGTGAACACACAGCCACTCAGGAACAGAGTGGAAATCAACGCCACTATTTCCAGCCCAGCTGTCCATCACATGTTGTGGGCTGCATCTCACCCACCTGGATTGCACTTGTTTTCCTAACTTTATTCTCCTGAGACAGTCAGAGCCAGGGTAACCTCCAGGCCACAACTCATTCGGCAAATGTTTATTGAGCAGTGTCTATGGCCCAGAGGGTACTGAACCAAAAGCCACCAAGGAACTCCCAACACAGGGACACTGAAAGGCTAGCAAATAAACTGAGCAAAGGCAATGGGGCAGCAATGGAGCCTGATGAGTGGGACCTCAGGGGAGAAGCCAGAGAGTGACAAAACTTTTGCTGCAGGCAAGTATAGCCAAGATTGCTGGGAGAAATATCAATAACCTCAGATATGCAGATGACACCACCCTTATGGCAGAAAGTGAAGAGGAACTAAAGAGCCTCCTAATGAAAGTGAAAGAGGAGAGTGAAAAGCTGGCTTAAAACTCAACATTCAGAAAACTAAGATCACAGCATCCGGTCCCATCACCTCAAGGCAAATAGATGGGGAAACAATGAAAATGGTGACGATTTTCTTGGGTTCCAAAATCAATGCAGATGGTGATGGCAGCCATGATATTAAGAGACACTTGCTCCTTGGAAGAAAAGCTATAACAAATTTAGACAGCATATTAAAAAGCAGAGACATCACTTTGCCAACAAAGGGCCATCTAGTCAAAGCAATGGTTTTTCCAATAGTCATGCATGGATGTGAGAGTTGGACCATAAAGAAAGCTGAGTGCCAAAGAATTGACGCTTTTGAACTGTGGTGTTGGAGAAGACTCTTGAGAGTCCCTTATACTGCAAGAAGATCCAACCAGTCCATTCTAAAGGAGATCAGTCCTGGGTGTTCATTGGAAGGACTGATGTTGGAGCTGAAACTCCCAATACTTGGGCCACCTGATGTGAAGAACTGACTCATTATAAAAGACCCTGATGCTGGGAAGATTGAAGGCAGGAGAAGGGGATGACAGAGGATGAGATGGTTGGATGGCATCACTGACTTGATGGACATGAGTTTGAGCAAGCTCCAGGAGTTGGTGATGGACAGGGAGGCCTGGCGTGCTGCAATACATGGGGTCACAAAGAGTCAGACATAACTGAGCGACTGAACTGAACTGAAGTGTACCCATCACAGGCACAGTGAAGGGTCACAAGCAGGAAAGCCCTGAAGATGCCCCAGCTTCCAGCCTATGATTTCCGTGAAGAGTCCCATTAACACCATGCCAGAGAAAGGGCTCCGTCCAGGATTGCAGTGACAGCCTCACAACCCAGCATAAGCCCTCTCCCCACCTCCCCTCCAGTTCTTGCGAGAACAGGGCCTCCTCCTGCCCGCACTTGCTCCCTCCTCCTGGCTCCTCTCCACGCCCACCCTTTGCGTGGCTAACCCCTGCCCGTCCTGAACACTGACTCAGCTCCCAGCCATGCTCCATCATGGCCCCTGGTCCCGCTCCCAGAACTTCAGCTGTGCTGCACATGCCTGTTGTACCACCCTCAAACCAGGAGCTCCTTGGGGGCAACGCTGCTGTGGATGGCCAGAACCCCAGCCTGGATGGCTGAGGACTATGGGATTCAGTATCTGAGAACAAGTGAAGTGAGAAAAGGAGGAGAAAAAGAAAAAAAATAGAGCTGGGAATGCGTCAGTGGAAAAGCTAGAGAAAAAAGGGAGGGCAGGAGAGAGAGGGAAAAGGACGGGCACGCTCCCCACCCCAAATCCTGACAAGCTGGTTTGCCATCTGCAATGCAGGGCAGCACTGGGACCCACGTCCCTCAGAGGATGTACCCGGGCTGCACAAATGACCCTCCTGGCCGCCCTGCTCAACCGAGGTGCACTGATGGAAGGCTCTTGGCAAGCAGTTACTGACCTGGAGCTGGGCATGCTTTGCTTGGCCGGGGGTGTGCCAGGGCCCTCGTCCTGCTCCATCAGCGGGTCAATGACAGAGGGATGCTCTGGGGTGGCGGCACCGCTGCCCTGGAGAGTGGAGTGAATACCGACGGGGTCCAGGTGGGAGCTGGGGACAGAGGACAGGAAGAATAAGGAGCGGCGGGCAGTTGCCCAGAGCCATCCCTCTGTGGTGGTGTTGGGCTCTGGGATGTGAACAAACGCCAGGTCACACAGCTCTGTGATCTGAGCCCTGAGAAGAGCAAGCGCCTTGGGAGCTTAGACTCAGTTGTCCACCTACATGATCTGCCTGTCCTCAACTTGAGGGTCCTCTGCAAACGGTGAGCCTGAGGACACATGAATCCACCGCTTCCCTTTCCTGTGTCTGAGCATCTCAGCCCCTCCCTTTGCAGGCGCTGCACCACGGTGGCACTTCTCACTCTCTGCTTACCTGTCCTGTAACCTGCAGCACAAAGACAGGTGTCCGGCATCTGCCCATGGACAGGGGTAGAACCGCTCTATGTGAGAATCCACCTCAGGCCTCAGTGCCTGGCTACCACACACAAGTGCCAGGGCTTCCTGCTCCACAGGGTGCCTGGCCACCTATTTCCACATCCTATTTCAGGAGGGGAAACCCTCCCTTGATATGCCTCTTCTTCAAAGCCCAAGGCTGCTCAACTCTCCTCTCACGGCAGCAGAATCCCCAGAGCTTGCAGCTGCACGTGGTTTCCTTGGAGCAAGCTACACACCTGCGGCCTCCACTTCTCCTCCCGCAGCCCAGATTCCCCCTCGGAGGCCCAGGACCTCACCTGGACCGGGAGTGGCTGCTGAGCTGGTGCATGTGCGGGTTGTACTGGGCCAGAATGGTGATGGTGTCGCACTGCTGCCCGATGATGAGCCGGGCCTGCTGCTCTGTGGCGCTCCGCAGGTTGATGCCATTGAACTAGGAAACACCAAGAATGGGCTCAGCAAGGAGAGGGGAGGGCACGGAGGAGGTCCTGGGGACTCAGAAAGGGACAAGGGGAGGGAGAGAAGGGCGGCTTCCCGCTCACCTCAAGTAACTGGTCCCCATACTCAAGGCCAGCCTGGTGAGCGATGCTCCCCCCGGTCACCTTGGAGACGTAGACGCCGCCCTTCTCCCCACTCACGATGGAGATGCCCAGCGGCTCCGAGCCCTTCTGCAGCTTCACATGGCGTGGCTCCTCCACGTAGGGCCTTGGAAGAGAGCCAACGGTTTCGGGGACTCAGACTCAAAGGGAAGGTCTGGGGAGGGTCTGAGGTCAGGCATGCATTCGCTATGCAGAGAGGGCCAGGGAACGTGGACGCTCCTAGGACGACACAGCTGGATGGGCACACGATGAAGTCCACCATCACACAGTGGTGATGCACAACCTCATGCAATTCAAACACGACCCCCAAGATGGACACAGAGGCATCAGTCCCAAAGTCACAGAGTGGTCCGCGTGAACTATGAACGCTGATATGCACAGGGAGAGGGCACGTAGGTTTCCATGACGGAGAGGAATGGCCTCACGAGGTGCAACTTACAAACCTCCAGTGGGGTCTCAGACGCCCTCGGAGGAAAAGAAGTGCTTTCTGGGATGATGCTTACCCCCACAGGGACAATATGAAATATCAGTTTTTATATTTACCAGTACACAGGGTGATGCAAATTGACCATGAGATTAAGCTGCTGCAAACCCGAGGTTTATTTAAAAGGGATCAGGGAGGCTGGGAGCAAGGTGACACCATGCACTCGCTGGCCCCAGGCTGCCACCCACCGCCCTGTGGGAATGAGGGGCATGGGGGCCGGGGTGGGGCCCTCCTGTCGGGCCAACCTCAGACTCCTCAGCGAGGAGGACCTGGGCCTGGCAGCCGCAGGCAATCTCAGGAGGGATCTGTGGTGGTGGAGGCATCTGGAAGGTGCAAAGGGTTAGAAAGAAGAGAGGGGTGATTGGAGGAGGAAGACAATCACAGAAGCCTGGAACGTAACAGACAGACAGCTTCAGGACACTGAGCCGCCAGGACCACACTGCACGCAGCCTGAGCTCCAAGCAGAGCACTGCCCCCCTCAGGCCCCCTCCTCCAGAGCACGTGGCTGGGTGTGAACCCACGTGTGCAAGGTGGGTGGGCAGCGGGGAGCCCCTTTTTGAGACAGTCCTTCCTTTTTAACCTCCTGAATGATTTAAACTTTTATAATATGCAGCGTTTTGTCAAAACAATAAGGCGTCTTTGTAAAAGAGGTTTGTGAAGTATACTTAATGTTACAAATAGCTTGAAACATAACATTGAGGAGGCAATGTTTACATATGCAAAATAAGGTAAAACGCATTTAAACTGTAAATGTAATACCTGTGTGTGCGCGCATGCACACGCACACACACCCCCCCTCAAACGGGTAAATAAGAGCAACTGAATCTCTGGTTGATGATCAGTGGCCCCCAACCTTGTCGGCACCAGGGGTCAATTTCATGGAAGACAATTTATCCACGAACCAGGGTTGGAGAAGATGGTTTTGGAATGATTCAAATGCATTACATTTATTGTGCACATTATTTCTCATCTAATGCCACCTCTGATCTGACAGGAGGTACTGGTCTGAGACCCAGATACTGGGGGCCCCTGAATTATGCAACCTTTTTTCTTTCTAAATCCTCCTGAAACCACCTCCCCCAACCGTGGTCCATGGAAAAATTGTCTTCCATGAAATATATCCCTGGTGCTGAAGAGGTTGGGGACCGCTGATCATCAGAGAATCAGCTGCTGTTACTTCTTTCTACTTTTCCAGTTTACCCAGTTTTCAATAGTGATAGTGTATTTTAGACTGAGGAAAAGAGGGACTATTTTTAATGAGTAATCCGTCCTTCAGCCAGGTTACACACATGTTAAACTTGATGTCACTTAAGCACCGTGAGGGCATGCATCATTAACACACATATGCTCACACACATCGGTTCTCTGTGCCCTGTAGAGGAAGCTAAGGGGATGTCTGACTGCATGGGACAAGGCCCCTTCTGATTCTAAGGAACCCACCTTACTTGGGGGGGAAGATCTTGTTCCCTCAAAGACCTGAGCTAGGGTCAGTAAAACCACACAACCACCCCATACCCCTTCAGGGCCAGTGTGTGCTCCCATTTGCACGATGCAGGTGAGGTTGTCATGAACACATCCATATGAACTGCACCTGACTCCCCTGGGGGCCTGCTGGCAGTTGCAGGTACATGCTGTTCTCCAGTTCACACTCGATAGGTGTGCTGTCTCACAGGTTCAGACTGTCAAGTCAGATGAGGTTTTCCTAGTGGCGGGCCCAGCCAGCAGCATCCTTTCTATGGCTCAGAGCTACAAGGGCGCTCAGCCTTTTGGACTGAAGTGGAGGAGAGTGGCTCTAGCCCTTGTAAGTGAAAGTGTCGGTCGTTCAGTTGTGTCCGACTCTCTATGACCCTACGAACTGTAGCCCACGAGGCTCCTCTGTCCATGGTATTTCCCAGGCAAGAGTACTGGAGTGTATTACCAGTCCCTTCTCCAGGGAATCTTCTCGACCCAGGGAGCGAACCTGCGTCTCCTGCACTGAAGGCAGATTCTTTACTATCTGAGCCACCAGGGGAGCCGCAGTCCTTGCAAGTAATCAAATAAAGGTAAGTTTGAGCTTAATCCTATCTTCCAATAGCATCTAGAGAGAACCCTTTAAATAGAAATCTGATCTGGTGAATCCCACTCTGAAGAACAACAGAGGCGGATGAGGAGCC
Organism: Moschus berezovskii; assembly: GCF_049115385.1. Lineage (NCBI taxonomy): Eukaryota > Metazoa > Chordata > Mammalia > Artiodactyla > Moschidae > Moschus > Moschus berezovskii. The sequence goes on from NC_142471.1 coordinate 34,458,458, forward strand.
CGCAGAGTTTGTGCAGGGAGGGATGGCCCTGAGCATAGGTACGTCTGGAGGGACAGCTGCTTTTCAAAATGAACCAATAAACAGCTAAGCTGTACGTGCATGCCTCATACACTGTTTTTCCTATGTGTGTTTTATCTCACAATAAGCTTGGGGGGCAGAGGTCAAGCAATGCAGCTACATTCTGGGGTCAAAAAGCAAAGGATAAGAACAAGTCTGATTCTCATCAGGGTAGGTTGATCGCTAACCAACCGAGCGCAGACAGACTCCAACTTCCCAACTTCAGTTTCCTCCCCTGAAATGGGGTCAATGATGACACTGCTGATCACGGGGTTACACAAGGATTTCACAACTTACTATGTGGACAGTGCTTAAACAAGGGCCTGGGAGACAGTGAATGGCATCACTCCATCACAGTCAATGTCAGGTCGACCCCAGCATCACTTGCTGGAGCCCCCCAGCTCCGCCTGTGGGCACTCAGCAGATGAGCTCACCCTGCCTCCCTGGCCAGCCAGGTGCAGCCCTCCTCCTGCATCAGGAGTGCACAGGGCTGCCTCATGACGTCCTGCAGCAAGGCACCAGCGAATGCGAGGCGACCCAAAAGGCAGCGGCCTTGCTGGAGGTCAACTCTGTTGGCCTTCCCCAACCCCCGGCACCTCCCAGGACTCAGCGCTGGCCCACTGCAGGGGCGCTCATCCCCCGGGCCTGCTCACCTGTCCTTCCTGCGCTCCCCGAGGGCAGCAGGGTTGACAGCAATCCTGGGCAACGTGGCGGCTGAGGTCTGGGACTGGCTACAGGAGGACAGGCCTTCGACGCTGAGGGGAGACTGCGGGGGCGTGCTGCATTCCGAGTGCGACAGCGAGCCTGCCGGGACGGGCAGATGCGGGCCAGACGGCCCAGACACATGGCCGTGAGTGCAAGTGCCTGAGGCCTGCCCTGCCAGCATTGATTGATGGCGGAGGTGGTGCGGGAGCTGTGAGCGGTGCCCAGAGCCCCCCACCCTGAGGACGGAGGGGTCAGCAGGGGAGGGAAGCGCTGAGGAAGTCCTCACCTCTGTCAGAGCCCACGACAGACCGCGGATATCTCGGCGTCGATGGGATTTTAATGCGTTCTGCCTTGAACTGCAAATTGCTCGAAGACCCTGTGGCTCCACAAGAAGACGGAAGTTTAGGCCTGTGACTCAACTGCGCTCCTCACTCCCTCCCCACCATCCTAGGTGTCAGGAAAGACACACGGTTACACAGAAGTAAGCAGGCCTGGCCATTTGTCCCTGGGGGCACCTCAACGTGGGACAGTCAGGGAAAGCAGACGCTCAGTGCCCAGCAGGTGAATAAACTGTGCAGCAGGAGGCTGTCGCAGAACGGTATCACAGTCTGACTCCAGCCCCGAGCAGACCCATGTGACAGAAGTCACTGTGGCCTTGTCTTCACAAGGCTGGAAGTAGCCCCACCAGAGTGTCCTTCTCGGGTAACTGCCAGGCTCAACTCTGGGTGGCATTCTCTGTGAGTGAACGGCAACACAATATCCCCCAGAATGACCTCACGGTAGTGAGCAAGGCTCCTGGGCTAGAGGTCATCAGAACAACTACACGGCCACCGTGGGAAGCTGCAGGAAGGCCGCAGGAAAGGGCTCTGCGTGCAGCATGGAGTCAGCCGCGGCCCCGGGTCAGGAGAGGGGCCACCAGGAGGTCTGGGCATGAGGGTGTGGATGCAGAGGAAAGCTGGTGCCCGCTCTGGCGAGAAGGCTCCAGTAGCGCAGTTACCGAGGCGGGCGCTGGAGGGCAGGGAGTTGGACCCATGGGAGGCTCTCATGTCAGAGCAGTCGCTGCAGGCCCTGGGGCTCAGGTCCAGGCTGAGGCGGCCCTGGTGCTGGACACTGTGTGAGAAGCAGACCGGTGAGGAGCTCGGGAGGAAGACCAGGATGGGACCAAGTGACTGGCTTTCTCGAGGCCCTCTGCCAGCTCAGAGCAACCCAGAAGCCGCTCCCAGGCAGCCGAGGACAGCAACCACCCACAGCCACAGGCAGAGGGCCCTGCAAGCCCGGACCAGGACCCGGCTCAGTGGGACAGAGGGCTTTCTACAGGGCCTGCAGAAGATCTGAATCCTGGGCGGGCAGGGCGAAGCTTGATGGCACCGAGGACAGAGTCCTGCACCCCACTCAGGAAAGCCCGCCCAGGAGACTGGAGAGCTGAGGGCAGGGAGACGGCACAGCCCACGTCAGGGCTGGCCTGCGGGCAGATCCAACGATGACCTCCTCCAGCTGTGAGATGACATCTCGTCAGCGCCTGGGGCCTTCCAGTGGCCTTCACTGTCCTCAGGATAAAACCCAAACTCTGCATCATGGCCACAGACCCTACAGGGTTTGCACCTTCCTCCTGACTCACCATCTCTTTCCTAGGCTCCCCTACTCTGTCCTTCGAGCCCATCACCTCTCTTTCAGACCCCACGGCTGCAGCACCCACGGCCCTCTTTCCCAGAAGCTCCTCCCCAAGTCCTGTGCGACTGGCCTCTTCTTGCCCCTCTGGTCATGGCAGCATCCCCCTGCATGGGGTCCTCCCCACGGCCCAATCTAACTTCTCACAGCCTAATCTGTTGACATTTTAGGGTCTTCAAGGTCACTCAGCACCATCTGATCTGAGTGGTTCTATTCTCTTTTTTTTTTTTTTACACCCACCCCCACCCCCACTTGAATACAAATGCTACAGGAGAGGAAGTTTACCTGCTTAATTCTCCATTATAACCCTCTAGAACTATAGCAGTCCATAGCAGGTAGTAGATGATCAATTAAAATCTGTCAAGTAACTGAAAGAATGAGTGACCTTGCGTCAATCTATTCAGTTTTTAAGGCTCCATTCTCATCTAGCAACCAAAGACAGTTAAGAGTAAGGCTGCTACAGCAATCAAGTGAGATGATGCTTATAAACGTCTGAGCATAATGCCTGGCACTCAGTTATCAGCTGCCATCACTACCATCTTCCTATAAATACCTTTTCAAGCTCCATGTTGGTAAATGAAGAGAGTGACCTTAAAAGTTTACTTTCCCTGGGGTCCCAGTGCTACTCTACCAAGTCCCTTGCCCATAAAGAGCCCCTCTATGTACAGTGGCTTTATGCCCAGGTAGGCTTGGTTGCCTGGGGTACAGGGAGGCATGGGAGGCCTCACATACCTGGGATGCAACCCGTGGGGGCCAACCTCTCTGGGGATGGGTGGAGAGCTGCAAGGGCCAACCCTGTGGCTGCGCACGGTGTAGATGGGGTTCCTCAGGACGGAGCTCACAGTGCTCGGGGCCATACTCCGGGGAACCGTGCCTGGAAACGGGTAGGGTGAGACATCTGCCCCGCAACACCCAGCTAGCCCCGGACCTATGCAAGCATCTGACCCTTTTCCATCATAAAGCAGGAGAACTCTCTTCAATGCTGCCTATTTCCCAGACTGCCGTGGGGAGAAAATGCTCTGAAAAGCTAAAAGATGTCACTGATACAAGACGAAACACTCCAGGTAGGTCAGCAACTGCTAAATCTTTTGGACCGCTCTGTTGACATGCAGCAGCTCCCTGAAACGACTGTCTCTGCTCTCCCTGAGGCTGGGTGGCCCTGTGAGCCCACGTCAACCCTCCTCCCCAGCCCGGCCCTGCCAGCTCACCCACTGATGCCCTGCTGGGGTAGAACGGAGGGTTGCTGTGCCGGCTGGAATGTCCAGGAGAGTAAGGGGACCACTCCTGGAGATCTGGGGAGAGCTCTCCACTGGCCGGGGTGCACTTCTGCTCCTGCAGAACCAAAGGCAAGAGGCAGTGGCTGAAAACAGGGAAACACACGGGCATTGGCAAGCAATTTCTGTCCTCTGCGACCTAGCTTCTCCCACTTGGACACATGCAATGACACCTGGGAGAGTTCATAGCTCGTTATTCATTCATGTTGTCTTACACATCTGGAAGAGAAGAACTTTCTTCAAAAATACTTTGGAAGACAACCACAGAGAAAGAATCTGTTCTTTCAAAGAAATAGATTTTCTGTGTAAAAGGTAGAACACCTCTATGCCTCAGGCACATGTCTACAACAACTCCACATGACTTGCCCAGCCACGTGAAGCTCTGTGTCTGCCAAGAGAAGCACAGATTTGTTCTCTTGCTCATAGCCATCTTTCCCTCCTAGAAATGACCACAGCACCTGCAAAAACTCACCTGTCCTGCTGCCAGCTAACAGATTCACATGTGCTATATTGTCTCCCTAAGCTCTTCAAGGTAGGTCTCTACCACTCGGTTCCGTTGTAAAAGTTCAAAAGCTTCTTGCTAGATAAGCAAATCACAGCCCACACCCAAGAGGGTGCTCCTCTCCTGACATCATGTTACCACCATCATGCACACCTAGTGAGACATTCCAGGTTCCTAAGGGAGTCTGCTTCCTGTTGGCATCTACCCGCTACCCCCACCCCCACCCCCAGGCAGGTGCTGAGAGCTAAAGCAGAGGAGCCACGGCTAAATCTGAGCTGGGGGACGCCGGTACAGGCGAGCACGGGCCCCTTCATGGAGTGTTCACAGCTCACTGCCCCACCCTCCTTCAGCTGGCCATAATCCACCCCGGGTCAAGCACTACCTCCAGGAATTGAGCAGGGATCACGACTGGAGCGAGCTTGGGCCGAAAGCTGGGTGCAGACTTGGGTCGACGGCGCTTCTGCCCCAGCTCGTCCACCTTCTGGGAGGTGAGGTCCTCGTCACAGGACTTCTTGGCTGGCAGGTAGGAGGAGTCCCTGTCCCCTTCGGGGCAGTAACTTGAAGCGATGCGGACCCTGGCCTTGCGAGGGGGTGAGGCGTGCATGGGATCCCCAGGGTCCATGTCAGGGGGCAGGGCGCTCGGGGGGCTGGTGGATGGGGAGCTGCCCACCAGAGTGGCCTCTGACTCAGAACTGGTTTCCAGCTTGTGCTGGAACTTAATGGAGTCACCCCTCCTGGGAGGTTTAGGGGGTGTCAGAGGTCCCACCCTCTTGGAGGGCAGGGGGGAATGGGCAGGCCCAGAACCTGGGAGCAAGTAGTCTATTTTGGGGGGCGTCTGGGGGCGTTTGAAAGTGTTTGGGTCAAAGATAGATTTTCTTTGCTTTGGCTTCCTGTAAACAGAGAGCTTCTCCGGCCCCGCTGTGGAGCTGAGCACAGCCTTGGGCCAGGTCCCGCCGCTGTGGGCGTTGTCAGGCTCTGCCTTGTCCAGGGGGGCCTCTGCTGCCCCACAAGGGCCCACCTCAGTCTCGAAGGGCAGCAGCGGCTGCCGGCTGCGCACGTCTGCTGGCCCATAGCCACGCTCCCCCGAGGCATCCGAGCGGAAGGAGCTCAGGCTGCGCTCAGACGCGCTAGGACAAGCCTGGGGGGAGACAGAGAAGGGTCCCCCGGGGAATGGCTTGTGCAGGAAGGAGCTGCTGCCTCCGGGGGGACCCGACTCCTTCCTGTCTTCCAGCCTGTCCGCGTAGAAGATGTCCGTCTGCGTGGAGTTGTTGTGCTGCATCAAATTCCGTTTATTCTGAGCCTGGACCTCTGGGCCATGGGCTCGGAAGCTCAGCATCTTATCAGAGTCCTTGATGTTTTCAAAGATATTCTGGCCACTCCACGAGGCGCTCTGAGGGAACACCTAAGTAGGGGTTGCAAAGGAGTGAGGAAGAGAGCGGGTAAGACGACAGGACCTGGAGCTGTCATCAAAAACCATCCCTGGAGGAAAAGTCACGGTAGGGAATGGGCCACACACCCCCCAAAGTTGGACAGATGGGCAGATGTGCAGGCACACACACCTTGCCCATGGGTGAGGCTTGTTTACATCCTGGCCTCTATGAACCCACAGGAGAGACACAAAGTTCCCTGGCTGTAAGCATCTTCTGAAATCGTTTGCACTGTGTCCTGCCTAATTTTTTAAATGATTAAACAAAATGTAAAAACTTCATTATTAAAGATATTTCTTATAGTATGCCAAGGCAATGGCATATTATTCAGCAATAAAAAGAAACAACCTATCAGGCCACGAGAAGACACGCAGGAACCTTAAATGCATATTACAGAGTGAAAGAAGCCAATCTGCAAATGCTACATACTGTACAAGTCCAGCTATATGACATTTTGGAAAACGCAAAACTACAAAGATAGTAAAAAGATCAGAGGCTGCCAAGGGTTACGGGGGAGGAGGGGATGAACAGGTGAAGCCCAGAGGATCTTTAGAGCAGTAAAACCATTCTCTGCCGTAGTGTGCTGGTGGACACGTGTCCTGATACACTTGTCCCAACCCACTGAATGTACTCCAAAAGTGAATCCTCGTGTCAACCAAACACTTCAGTCAATACTCATGTATGAATACTGGCTCATCAGTGGCCACAAAGTACCCCCACTGACACAAAATGAACAGAGAAACAGAGTGGGTAACGTGAGAACTCTCTGCACTAATGTAACTTTTCTATGAACCCAAAACTGCCCCCCTAAAAGTCTACTAATTTTTAAATGATGCTTTAAAATATCTCTTAAGGAAGTAGATGAGCCTGTTTCCAACCTTCTTGGAAAAGTTGACAGGAAAGCACAACAAATGCCCTTAAATCCATTTAGATTCAACAATATTTTGCCAAATTGTCTCTATCTATTTACACTGCAGAACATGTGCAAGTAAGTTACAAATATTAGGACATTTCACCCTAACAGCTTCAACATGACTTTCCCTCAGATAAAGCCATTCTCCTATATAATCTCAACACCATTATCATACCCAGGAAAAGTAAAAATTTCCTAAGATCACCTAATTATCCAGTCCCATAGCTGGGTTGTTTGTTTTGTTTTTGGTTTTTAAACCAGGATCCAGTCAGGGTTAGTGCACACCCTAGACTTTTCTCCCAAGGATCCCAGTGATGTGGAGAAGTAGCTCAGGCACACGGAGCTGAGGCTCTGCCGGCCCCACAGACAGCGACAGCAGAGCCGGCGCAGGGTGGGGCCCTTACCTTCAGGAGGGACAGGGTCAGGGAGTCCTGGCAGCTCCGCAGCAGAGACTCACACTCATTCAGAGACTTGTTGTCCAGTGCAATGCCATTGATCTAGGGCCAACAAAGAGCCCGTCAGGCTCGTGCCAGGCCAGGGGTTCTGCCCAGCTGCTGACCCATGCTGGACAGTGGGCCTGGTTATGTAAGGTGCCCATGTCTGGAGCTGGCAAAGGAGAGGAAGCCCCTCGCCAGTAAGGCCCTCAAATACACAGCCTTAAGAGCACTCTGGGGAAGGGACTTGTCTGGCTGGGACCAGAATACCAGGGGTCCCAGGGAGCATCCCACCCCTGCTGCTTCCTGCTGTGTGATGCTGGACCACGGCTCAGAATTCTTTCACGCGCAAAAAGGAAGAAAAACATGTTTGACCCCCCAGGAGTGGGAGGGGACTGAAAATGAGATCACGGTGTGGGAGACCACACAGGAACCACGTGACACCAAGCATCATCACAAAGACTCCCACAACCCCATATGCCTGAGTCTCTGGCCGCATCCCTCTCAGACTCGTTCCAACCCTTTTTAAAAGTGTATACGCAGTAGATGACCCGTGAGACTGGGGTAGTGCTCTTGATGGAGCACTACTCGGCATCATGGATCACTCCATCAGCACAGCCAGCCACGTGACAGCTCACGGCATAAAGCCAAGTGAAAAAGGCCGTCTCAAATGGGCACATGCTATAAATCCTACTTACACAATATCCTCCAAAGGACAGAATTATGGAGCTGGAGAACAAATTAGTTGCCAGAGTTATGCCAGGGGGTGGGGGGTGGAACATGCTGAGGATTGTGGAGGTTAATATAAAGGGTAATTCATTTTGAAGTAGGACAGAAATCAAATCAATATTGTAAAGCAATCATCAATTAAAAGTAAATAGAATTATAAAAAAATATATAAATGTTAACATGAGGGAGATCTTTGCAGTATCGGACAGTTCTATATCTTGATTTTTTTTCTTAATCTAAAATGTGATAAAACAACAGAGAACTATACATAGACACTGTACCCAGGTCTACTGTCTGGTTTTGATACCATAGTTACATAAGATGGAGCCAACAGACATAACCAGATGATGGGTATACACGACCTTTCTGTACTATCTTTGCAATTTTTTAATTATTACTTAATATCATAACTGAATTATCTCAGCAATTATTTGAAAACCAAAACTTAAAAATACATATTCAGAGTGATGATCTTGGAGTGGTAGATTAATTTTTGGTTTTTATCTTGGAATGGTAGATTAATTTGGTTGGTTTTGTTTTTCTTTAAAACTTTCCTACATCTTAAAATTTTTCACAACAGCCATATTGCTTTTAAACTCTAGCCTGCCCCCAAATCTGAAAAACACTGGCAAAGATGTGACATAACAAGCTACCCCAAACACTGCAGATGAGATTGAAAAGGCCACAGCTTCCTTGGAGCACAGGGAGAAAGGTCACGTCACAGGATAAATGCTTACAGCCTCTGATCCAGCAACTCCCCCACCCAGAACTATACCCCATGGCAAGACACAGCAGTGGCCATGCAGCACTACTCTAGAAACAAAAATGTCCTGACTGAGCATCAGGGGACTGGCTCAACAGCCACTACGGAACATGCAGTTTATTGAAACGACCAGATTTAAAGATGTAAATCTGGAAGAACAGAACCTCAAGGCATGCTGTTAAAAATAAAAAGCAAGGTTAGCAGTAGCACAGTATATTCCAATCGCATCTGAGGTTTAAAAAAAAAGTGGGAGCTGAAACTGTAAGATAATAAACATTTGTTGCTTCAAAAAAAAAAAATGGGAGATACAAGTTCTGAGTGTTTTGGAGAGAAAAATACAATGAATCGTTAAAAGTGGTTGCCATCAGGGTGGGAACTGGGGGACAGGTAGTCTAGAACTGGGGAAAGAGTTCCCAAGACTTACGGCCACAATCCTGTCTCCCACGGCAAGGGACCCCTCCTTGGCAGCCGGGCTTCCGGGCACCACGGCAGCAGCATACACTCCGTTCTCAAGACTGATGCCACTGTCTGCAAACCACAGAGGTCCCCAGTTAACCCCCACCAGAGTCAAACGGCCCTCTGGCTGTCTCCCCTCATCTTTGTGAGATCAACTTATAAAAGGGATGTTGGCAGACTATGAACAATCCATCTCAGCACCCTACCCAGGTCAGACCACCCAGGGGCCTGATCATGTCTGGTCTAGTGAATCAAAAAGTCAGTCACAGTAAGACACAAGACCCAGATGATCCCCTGGCAGGAAGCACACACACTGCAACACCTTGTTCTGGGAATAAGGTACGCTTGAAAACACATGCATCCTCTCTACACAAGAAAGGGGTACCCTATCCATCGCCACAGCCCCTACCTTTATGCCCGCTCAGGTTGATGTGCAGCGGTGTGACCACCTTCCCACCCAGGGACTTCCTCCGACGCACGACCATGTTGATGGCCCCCTCCCCATTGAGAAGTGCCTTGATGGCCTGCTTCTTGTCCTTGTTGATGAGGTCCACGTCGTTGATTCTCAGCAGCCAGTCATTGACCCTGAGGAGGGGCACAGCCAGGTCACTGCCTGAGAAAGCCTTGGGACCAGGGGAATGCCTGCTGCTCCTACTCGGAAGCAGAACACCAGAAAGCAGGTACCCCACAAACACATTCAGAAAGATTTCCTCTTCCAAGAGGGTAGAGCAGTTAACTTTGTAAATGTTGTAGTCTGGGTTCAAATCCAAGTGCTACAACTCACTGGCAGTGTGACATAGCCCCTCTGAGCCTCGGGGTTCTCATTTGTAAAATGGGGGCAACAAGCACCCACCTCACGGAATTGTAAAGGTTAATGAATTATATAACGTGAATGAACTTAGCAGTTAACAAGCACTATGTAGGTGCTAATTATTATTATCACTATGTCATGGGATGAGCAAGCAATGCATATTCTAGACTCTCACACACACCACCTGAGCCCCCTTTAACACACAGAAGTAAAAGGGGAAAGATCAGATTCAGAGCAATCTGGAGTCAGTATGTCCTTTAAGAACAGTGTTAACAGTTGAACCGCCAAGCTTCAAATTGCTTCTAAGAACCCCCCAGATCCTGGGATGCATTCATTTAAATGCCACCTGGTGGTTTCCCTGGAGGCTCAGTGGGAAAGAATCCACCTGTCAATGCAGGAGGCAAAATGTTCGATCCCTGATCCATGAAGATCCCACATGCCGTGCAATTACCAAGCCTGAGAGCCACAGCTACTGAGCCTGTGCTCCAGAGCCTGGGAACTACCACTACCGAGCCTATGTGCCCTGCAGCCTGTGCCCTGCAACAAGAGAAGCCACTGCGATGAGATGCCTCCACACCACAGTTACAGAGTATCCCCTGCTCGCTGCAACTAGAGAAAGTCTGTGCAGCAGTGAAGATCCAGCACAGCCAAAAATAAATTAATTTTCTTAAAAAAGAAATATCTTATAAATGTCACCTGGCTCTCCAGGTCCTCTGCATTAGGTCACAGGGAAACTTCCCCCTCCCCTCCACAGCTGGGGTCCTTATACTTACCGTAAGCGGCCATCAGCAATGCTTCCTTTGTCCACTTTAGTGACAAATATGCCACAGTCCCCCGGCAAACAAGGCTCATTCACACCTTCTGCCATATCGAACCCAAGGGCTTTCAAGTCAATATCCTCCTGTCAAGAACAGCAGCACTTTAAGCAGTAATGAGAAACACTTGGCTCTTACACCTCTGGCCACTCACTCCAACGTGAGGGTTGTCCCTTCACTCTGATGGGGCACTTGGTCCCCAGGATGAAACCTCTGAGCAGCTGTGATCCACCCCTCTCTGCCACTGCAGACACACAGCCCCCTTGTGCTCTGCTCTCCATGCACTGCCAGCATCTGCCAGGGGACACAGGAGGCCAAGCTGTGGCTGCTACCTGGCTTGGACAAGTGCCGGCAAAGGATGCATCTGCACCCTGGGAGGAAAAGCTGATCTCCCAACTAGCAGCCACGAAACTGGAGGGCACTGCAAGAGGGCCGGCCACCGTCTCACTTCCGTCCCAAGCCTTCATGTTGAGGAGAGCCGGGGAGAAAAAGACCTGCGGGCAGTTTACCGTCTCCCTTTCAAACTCCACAACTTCTGTTTCCCACTCCATAGAGTCTGTGTCAATGGCCGAATCATGGGAGCTGTGGGCCATCAGCTGCCGGAACCGGGCCTCCTTTTCCAACTGGGATTCCATCTGCTCCCTGCGGACAAAGAGAAAGTCATGGCAACAGCTCTCTGGGAGGCAAAGCATCCCAGTCGAGGCCACTGGGAAACGACGTGGACCATGCCCATCTCCCTCACACTACACACCAGCTTCCTAATAAATCCGAGGGTCAGGTCAAGGCTTCCTGAATTAGTGGGTTTTCATAGTTTTTAAGTCTCAGAAATTTGCCCCAAATTTATCTAGGTAGGGGTTTAATGCAATTCTGATAGAAATGCCAGTAAGACTTTCTGTAGCCAAGACTATTCTAAAATGTATATGGAAAGGTAAGGAATTAGAATAACTAAACCGGTTTTTAAAATGAGGAATGGGAGGGACCATTCTGCTTGATTTCAAGACTCACACAGCTATGGAAATCAAGACTGTGTGGGATTGCCAGGAAGACCGAGACAGGGGTCAGTGGGCAGAAGAGAAGACCCAGAGTCAGCTCCACCAAGTACAAAAGGTACAGAATTAGTTCCATAAAGAAAGCACCGTCTTCAACTAATGATGCTGAGCAAGTGGACATTATGGCAACAGACTCTCAACCTAAACCCCATACCTTACGTAAAAATTAACTCAAAATCTATCACTGATTTAAATGTAAAACTATAAAACTTCTAGAAGGAAAGTACAGGAGAAAATCTTTGAGATCTAAAATAGCTTAAGGGTTTTCAGACATAACATAATCCATTAAAAGTTTTTAAAAAATCAGTACACTGGATTGGATCAAAATAAAAAGCTTTAGCTCTCAGAAAGACCCAGGGAAGAGGACGAAAAAAGACTCAGAAACCTTGTAATCTTCCCCAGTAACATCCTTCTTCCTAAAACCTGGGCCCAGATGACCTTCCAAATTCGTCATTACTGCCCTGACACACCGGAGAAGGCAATGGCAAGCCACTCCAGTAGTCTTGCCTGGAAAATCCCATGGATGGAGGAGCCTGGTAGTCTGCAGTCCATGGGGTCACTCAGTCAGACACGACTGAGCGACCTCACTTTCACTTTTCACTTTCACGCACTGGATAAGGAAATGGCAACCCACTCCAGTGTTCTTGCCTGGAGAATCCCAGGGACGGGGGAGCCTGGTGGGCTGCCGTCTATGGGGTCGCACAGAGTCGGACACGACTGAAGCGACTTAGCAGCAGCAGCAGCAGCAGCCCTGACACACTCATGCTGCACAGTCACTGCAGTGGCTCAGCTCTCACCCACTATGCAAGTCTGCTGCTTCTGCAGATGGGGGGCTTCCTGGGCAGCAGCAGGAAGTCCCTTGCCTGCATCCCACCAGTTAAGAGAACTTAGCACAGAGAATGGAGAAGGAAATGGCAACCCACTCCAGTGTTCTTGCCTGGAGAATCCCAGGGATGGGGGAGCCTGGTGGGCTGCCGTCTATGGGGTCACACAGAGTCGGACACGACTGAAGCGACTTAGCAGTAGCAGCACAGAGAAGGCGTAAATACAAATGTGCTGAACAAACAAATGGAACCTGACATTTCTCAAAAGTTCCAGGCAACTCTGGCTCAATTATTGTACAGAACCTCCTCCCATGCTCAAGTGCCCCAGGGCTCCAGGCTTTGCCCTAATTTGATTCTACTGCTTGCTAGATCCAAACTGGGTCCCTGGAGAGCCTGCCTTTTTGCCTCTTAACCTCTGGGATTTTCTTAGAGTGCTTAAGCCCCAGGGTTCCTGGGTTTTCATTGAGCAAATGAAGCTGTTTGTCTCATGTTAAGAGGCGCTATTGAACAGGGAGGAAGGGGAAGCGGTCACCCACTTCTGAAAGGTTTCGCGTGAATGTGCAACGCTTGCACACTCACTAGCTTCTCACCACCCTATCAGGTTGGGAGGTCTCACGAAGAGAGAGAGAGCCACTGCTTCTCAACTACAGAGTCTGGTTCCTGTTCTGATCTGCAATGACAGCTGTTGGGATCTGCCAGTTTCTCTTTTTCAGCTTGGATCTTTGTATTTTCTATACCCTGGGAGGGGCCACCAAGTCTCAAGTGACATCCCTGGAGCAGCGCTGTAATCAAGTGTCTGACACCCCAAACGGTACAGGCAGAGTAGACTGTGGAGTGGTAGTGACAACCGCCTTCAAACGCTGCTTCACAATCTGTCATCTTTCTGTCCCATCGCATACTGGTCTCAGATGGCCCTGACTTGGGTCCACCTCCGTGTGCTGCGAGCCCCACAGGGACCGATGGCTTGTGCCTCCCCCTTGTACCTGGTCCACAAAGAACAGGTACCTTGCAAATCCTTGCAGAGGTGGTGAATGAACAAGGGAGAGAGGGAATGAATGGACAGCACATGCTTGCCTGTCCCCCAGCGGACTGCCGATGGACCTGTGCACACGGTGTCTGATCACCAAAGGGCCGCTGCCACGTTCTGTGCTGCTCTGAGGATTTCTAATTAACTCTCAACGCAGAGCCAACACTGGGACAGACTTTATGGACTGACCGAGTAAGGGGGCCGGCGGCCAGGCCTGCCCATGCGGCTGCTGCGCCCTGGTGGGAGGGGGCCCTGTGCTCCCTGGGTGCCAGCTCATCCCAGGAGCGCCCACCCCGGCATACTTGAGCTCCTTCAGCTCCCGGCTGACATCGTTCTTCTGTTTGCGAGTGTCGTCCAGGCTGCGCAGGGCCTCAGCCAGCTCACTCACTGCCCGGTCCCGCTCCCGCCTCAGGTTGTCACAGAGCGTCCTGAGGGCAAAGGGCAAGGTCACTGTGAGGGGCAGGGGGCGGAGGACTCTTGGCCTGCAGTGAAGCTTGCAGCCCATGCTCCTGAACACCCCAGATGTCTGCCTCGGCCCCAGATGCATGGGAGGAGTGCTTGAGAGTCTGGAGACAAGACCTCCCAGGCCAATCCCACACAGGGACAGAGGGGACACCGCCATGGTAACCAGGCAACAAGCATCTCATTCTGCAGTCCAGTGTTCGTCCCACAGTTTCACCCTCAGTGTACCTGGGGTCAAACACCACGCTCCCGCTCTCAGACCATCTGGCAAGCCCCGGTGCTCCAGCACTGGCCACATGCTTCACCCAAGATTTTCTAGAATTGCCCTCCACCCCACAACTGGATGGAGCCCCCCATTTGGACAGAAATCATGTCTTATACTTCTCTGCAGCCCCGAGCCCTGTGCAAGCAGAAAGTGTAGGCTTAAAAAGTCTCTACTAACAAACGTGTGGCCTCTGGGATCCCAGGATCAGATTGGTCAGTCAGACAGGAGTGGGGGACAGGTGACCCAGCATCAGGGGAGTCTGTGCTCTGTGCCACCTCCAAACTGCATCCTGCCACCAGATGGACCCTGAGTGGGCAGATCCTTACCTCTCAATGGCCCCAAGTCCCCTCCAACCCTGAACCTTCATCTCCTGATCAGCCCAGAGCACATCTGTCTCTCCAAACGGCCACAAGTTACAAAAAGTCTCAATGACCAGGTTCTCAGTCATCACCAGCAACACCATGCCACTAGGTCCTCTCCTGGCTTTACTCCAGGACAAGGTCCAAGTCTACACTCGAGGGCTTCCCTTCAGAGGTCCTCACCACCTGCCCTCAGGAGCCCTGTCAGCCGCTTCTCCTATCGACTCTGTGAGTGTGCACACCACTCATACTACACCCAGTCAAAGGCCTGCCCTGAGTTCACCAACCACCTTTGCTCATGACAGTCCCTCGGGCTGCAGCACCCATCCCCTTTCTCCAGTTAGAAAAAATGCCACTCAAGCTTAAGTTCTAGCTCGAATGCCATGCTTCCTGGGGAGACCTCCCTACTTGCCCCCCAGTTTCCTGCACACCCCACGGGTTTACTGTTCATGCATCTCCCTCCCCCCATTGCCCTGTCCCATGACGTTGCCTGCAGCCCCCACTACTCGGCCCCCTCACAGGCATCACACATGCCCAGGAGCCTCAGAGGCTATTTCTCTCCCAGGGTCTCCTTAAAGCTCAAGGGACCTGGTACCCAGTCAGCAACCAACTAATACTGGCTGTAAGAATGCAATTCTGTGATACAAATGAACTTACTTACCAAATAGAAAGAGAGAGAACCTTACAGAGTTACAGAATGAACTATGGTTGCTGGGTGGGGAGGGGAAGAATGAGCGGAAGGGAAAGTTAGGGAGTTTGGGATGGACATGTACACAATGCCATATTTAAAATGGATAACCATCAAGGACCTACTGTATAGCACAGGGAACTGTGCTCAATGTGATGTGCCAGCCTGGATGGGAGGGGAGTTTGGGGGAGAACGGATACATGTGTATGTACGGCTGAGGCCCTTCACTGTTTACCTGAAACTATCACAACATTGTTTGTTAAGCAGCTACACCCCAATATAAATTAAAAAGTTTAAAAAAAAAAAAAAAGAATGCATTTCTGAAATGTCGGTTGCACCAGAAGCCCCCTAAGCCTGGCTTTGTGAGGGTCTATGCTCTGGACACAGCATGCACTTGGACATCTAGGGTGAAGGGAAATAGGAAGCTGAGACGTAACGGAAAATTCTAAATGCTCACCATGAGGAGAGACTGGGGCATCACCTAGAGGGAGCAGGACAGCCCAGGTCACCCTCACCAGACTGGGAAGTAAGTGGTACAGACTCTGACCCTCCCAAGATCCACTGCGTCACGGGAGACCCGAGCCCGTGGGCGCCCCAGCACCCATACCGGATGCTGTCCCGCTCAGCCACGATCTTGTCCCGCTCCTGGAATGCCCAGTCCCGCCGGCACTTGGCCACGTCCGCCTCTTGGAGGGCTTCCTTCAGCTCCTGGCACAGAGCCTTGCACTGCTTTCGAAGGATTTCGGCCTCCTTGTTGGCTCTCCCGGCATCCATCGTCACTGTGTCTTTGATCTGCAGGGGGACAACGAGCAAGCAGAGGGGGAGGTTACTGGGCCTTCTGCTCCGGAAGTGCCCTCCGACTGGTGCAGGAGCTGGGGCTGCACTCTCGGGAGCTGGATGGAGGGAAGTGCTGGGATCCCAGCCAGAGCCCATTCCGACATACCCCAAACAGTGACGACACGCTCCACAGCTATGCTCAGACCCCTGCTGCTGCTGCTGCTAAGTCGCTTCAGTCGTGTCCGACTCTGTGAGACCCCATAGACGGCAGCCCACCAGAATCCCCCGGGATTCTCCAGGCAAGAACACTGGAGTGAGTTGCCATTTCCTTCTCCAATACGTGAAAGTAAAGTCGCTCAGTTGTGTCCGACTCTTCTAGACCCCATGGACTGTAGCATACCAGGCTCCTCTGTCCATGGGCTTTTCCAGGCAAGAGTACTGGAGTGGGTTGCCATTGCCTTCTCCGCTCAGACCCCTAGTGATGCTATATTAGTGTTCACCCAAACTCTCTCAGCCCCTCACAGAGCCAGGACTGGGAGCCCGGCCCCTCCTCTGTCCTGGTCTCAGGGGTCCAGGTGAAATGACTCCCAGAGAGCTCCTCCTAAACCCCCACCTGCCACTTACGGGATGGATGTCCTGCAGAGAGCCCTCTGCCTCTCTCTAGAGAGTACTTGTGACAAAACATGACACGAGGCCCCACTGCAGTGAAGGGTACAGCACTGGTCACGACGCTTCCCCACGCGCTGTGTCTACAACACAGCTGTCATACCCTGGCACACAGAGTCAATGCTAAATCTGAAAATTCACTGATTGCTCTGTTTGCTGGGGAATAGGTTCAGTTCCTTTAAAAAGCTGAAATCTAAAGGATCTGCTTCTAGACCTCTTTCCAAAGCACGACATGCTCCGTTAAAATTTCAAATCAAACTCTTTGAAGCACTCATACAGAAAGCTCCCTCTGTGCTTCTATAATCCTCAGAAATCATGAAGAATATGGCCTACGATGAAGTGAGTGCCTACTGCGAGAGTAACTCCTAGTCCAGCTCAAACGCTTTCTCAAGAAGTAAAACACACACAAGACGAGAATGCTCCTCTGGTCGTCCTCCACCTCCCCCAGGGCCTCCCCTCCTATCCCTCTGCTCCCCTCTGCTCCTTCCTCACTTTACACAGCACTGCCCCGCTCAAACCATGTTCCCCAACCTTCTACCAAATTCAATCCCCAAGTAGGACTGGACATCAGAGATGCGCCTGCGTTCAAGGGGCAGTAGAAAGAGCTGCCAGTCCAAGTAACCAAGCTTGCCTTTCAAGGGGACAGTGGCTGTGTCACAGGGACCTGTCTTAGGAAGCGATCCAGTATCTGGAAGGACCTCTGTGAAAGGCAGCAGCGCCCCACGGCTTCCCTGGGACAGCGACCAGTTCCCGTGTCCTCCTGAAGCCGGCGAGCTTTCAGTGAACCTGGCAGCCCATGGCTGGAGGTTGGACACCGGCCCGGGTGAAGGAAGTCCCTGGATGTGCCCACTCTGAGAGGTGGAAAGCAAGGGAGAGAGGTGGCAGAGCTGACCAGGTGTCCAGAGCGAGGCAAAAACCCTGACAGGCCCCCACCTGCCCTTTCTTTGCACAACCCACTCTGAGAAGACAACAGGGTGGGTGGAAGCCAATGAAAGAGAAAGGAGGGTGAATAAACAGGAGGGACAGAGAGGAGGGAGGGGAGCACAGGCAGGCACAGGTGTCAGAAGGAAAAGAACCACCAGCCCTGCTGAGCAGAACAAAAACAGTTCTGAGACCTGGGCGCTGGCCTGGCTCAAGGTCCACATCAGGTGACCCCCCCAAGAAGTGGCTGCTGGAGAGGGGTGGCAGCAATCCTTAGGGACCTCGCAGGGAGACAAGACCCTTCATGCTCACACCTCAGAGCCAGGACGGCCCAGGCCACAGACTTAGCCTCTGCTCTCCAGACGGGGAATGGTTTTGTCCTAGAAACCAGACGGATTCCAGAGGGAGACGAGGGTTTCAGCTGTGGAAGCTACAGGGGCGGAGGCTGGGCTATCCTTGCCTACTGACTGGGATGGGTGCCCAGAAAAGATTCCTGTCTCAGTTGACAGGCAGACCTCATGTGCGGCCAGTGCCCCCTGTGAAGGTACAGGGCTCCAGGCTGGAGGCATACGTGAGCCCTGGGAGGAGTGGGCGACACAGGCCACCAGACCGAGCATTGCGGGGCAGCCAGGGGTCTTCCTCCGCTCCCATGTTTCTGCATTCCTGCCAAGAGCACAATTAACCTCTATCATCTCAGACAGGTGGCTGCTGGCCTATCACAGGCTCACTTTCAATGGCTTTAACATACTGTCCTTGACGTTGTAGTTCAGTGACTGACTCAGGCATTTCTGATATTTTATTCTTCGTCATTTTGTTTTCCTTATTTGGTATCAACATTTTTCCCAACAATTAAGCTCTCATACCAGAATATGAAAATGAGGTTGATGTTTTCTCCAGGGCAATCAACAAGCCCTAACACATTATATTTGCTTATTAAGAATTTCTTCAATTACCTAGAATAATAGTCCAATTCAGAGAGTCAGACAGTTGGGTGGTAGATGTCAGGAGCTGCAGGTGGGGATGGTGGAGGGATGGGGAGTTAGTGTCTAATTGGGACACAGTTTCAGTTTACGAAGGTGAAAATTCGGGAGATGGATGATAGTGAGAGCTGCACGACAACGTGAGTGAACTTAGTGCCACTGAGCTGCGCAGTCAAATACGGTTAAAACAGTATGTTTTATATTATGTGACTTTTACAGCAATAAAAAAAAATTAATCTCTTCATTATGGTCTTTTAAAAATTTCATCAAAGAAAAAAGATTCCTTTTCATGATGGCTTTCACCTTGATGGTCTGGAGAAGTCTC
Organism: Moschus berezovskii; assembly: GCF_049115385.1. Lineage (NCBI taxonomy): Eukaryota > Metazoa > Chordata > Mammalia > Artiodactyla > Moschidae > Moschus > Moschus berezovskii. Next base: position 34,477,355 of record NC_142471.1, read on the forward strand.
ACTCCCTCTGCAAGAAACTGTCATTATTTGGCCCATTTTTGCCTATAAAAACAATTTCATAGGATGCACCCTAATCCTACCAGGGTGTTAAAGTGCAGAAGGGCAGAAAAATAACCCTAATAATAAAGACTTAAATCATTCCTACTTTATGCAGATACTGAGTGTGTTTTCAATGTTAATTTAGCTGATGGTCACAACCACCCTGCGAAGCAGATGCTGTCATCATTTCCAGTTTGTAGACAAGACAACTGAGAGGCCCAGAGCTCTAGGAGAGGTAAGAGGTCACGTGGTTGAGGAGGTGCCCCCCCCCCCAAGCACCGCCCCCAGCACTGCCAGGGCATGAGGCAGCATCACTGCCCAGAGAGAGGCTCTCGAGGCCCTGGCCACCCCTCGGGAGTCAGCCCTGCCTCAGGCTCAGTCCAGGGGGCTCTGGTTGCAACAATCCACGCACACACTGTCCCTTCCCAAACTATCCGACCCTTTAACACCTTCTTTTCACTTCTCACAGGCCAGTTTTCAAGGCTTTATTCTAATGGACCTGCAGAGCAGAGTAGAATTGAGATGAATGGAGAACTACTCCAATGGAAAGAAAATCTGCTCTGATCAAGTTCAGCAGCTCCAAACAGAGCCACACATGAAGCAACAGAATGCAAAGGTAATCTCAAATAGGGAGAGTCCACAGGCCTATGTTCATGGCCCTGTGCTCTGCCTCAGCAGAACACACCTGGTCATGAGAGTAAGCAGTGTCAGCAGTGAGGTCTGGGTGGCCAGGCAGGAAAGAAGCAGAGATTCCCCACTGGTCACTCAGCAATCAAGCTCAGCAGCTCAATTTGGATGTACCTGAGCCCCACTCCCTGCAGATATGGCCTCCAGGAAGCAAAGCTTGAAAGGGCCCTTGGGCTCAGCCTAGTAGACCATCTTCCCATCAGGAGCCTAACCACCCCTCCACAGAGCAGATTCCTCAGATATTGGGGGAAAGGAGTGTGCTCTTCCAGACTCACAAGGCCAAATGTATCTATGGCTCTGGGACCCTGGTCTTGGGAACCTGGCCTTGGGATATCTTCTTAATGAGCAAGTCCTTGAGATGACTTCCAGCTGGAGACTAATCAACCATCACATCACCAAGGGCATGGGTGAGCATCTGCACGTGTCATCCAGCCTTCTTCCTATGCTGTCAGCTCCAGATAACCGGGACCACAGCTGGACCTCACCTGTGTCCCATGCAGGCTGACCGGAGCCGGGCACCGAGCGTGAGCTCAGCAGTTACGCAGGCAGCATCCGACAGCCCAGGCAGCAGCAGGCCAGAGGCCAGAAGCCATCAGCTCCCTGCTACTCCAAGCACCTACGCACCACAGCCGTTCCTCCCTCCACCTTCCTACCTGCCGCAGCGCCTCCATCTCCTCGCTGGCCGCCTTCTTCTCCGACGTGCTGCTCTTGAGCTTGGACTCGGCCAGCTCCACCTCGGTCTGCAGCTTGTCCAGCTCGGAGATGACCTGGTCGCGCTCGCTCATGATAAGCTTGTACTCGCTGTACACCGCGTCCCGCTCCTCCTTGTACTTCTCCGACTCCTTGGCGGTTTTCGCCTGTGTGGTCCTCAGCTCCGTCAGCTCTGACTGCAACAACTCCATTTCCCACTGCAGGTCCTTGTTCTGGGCCGTGGCTTTGTTCAGCTCATGGTGAATGGCCTCAAACCTGGGGGAGAGGGGCAGCTAGGATGTGGAGGATGGGGACCTGCCCAGCCAGCTCTGCTGTACTGGACAGTGAAGTGCGAAGATTTGAGAGAGGTCATTCTCCACACCCCCAAGAGAGAAAAGTCATGAAGGACCAGTGCCCCTGGACCCAGACTTTTTCTCAACCTTTTACAAATACTGGAAGTTGCATGGAGGACTTCACTCCCTCTGCTCTACCAGAAAAACACAGAATTCTTTCTTCCATTATCAAGCTACATTATTTTTAAAAATAAAAAAAAAAAAACTAGAATCACAGCCTATGAAAGATAAAAGTGGCCTGAATGATCACTGAGTCTGGCCACCTCATTTCACAGATATAGATGGTAAGGCCTTGAAATACAGGTGACTGGTCCAAGGTCACCAGGTTGGCATCAGGGCACAGCTCAGTCCTTCCAGGCAAGGAAGATCCTGCCATGAAGGTAGCCCTGCAAATTAAAGCCTGCAGCTCCAGAGCAGCATTTCTGAATGTGGGTTTTTTGGAGCACCAACCCTACGTGGAGCTCCATTAAAGAAAGTGTGCCCTTTACTGACTGATGTTTAGGAGACACTGCACTCTGGCCCCTCTGGGGAGAATCTAGTGCACAGTACCAGAGTAAAGGCTCTGAGAAGTCCTGCAGGGCAGACACCTGTTTATGTGTCACCTGGCAATTCCCAAACTCTTACAGCCGGAGGCTACCTTTCATATAAACCTAACAGGTATGCCGCAGAAATGTACTTAAGAAACACTGTTTGAGGGCTGGGGTCATAGCCCTACAGATTATCTACCTTAATAAAAGGTAGAACTTTTGGAAGAAATACTGCCTAGGACAATTAACTTCCCTATCTGTTAGGTGGGTGAGTGACAGGGAGGGGAGAGGCTTGTGGGGCAACCTCAGAATCAGGATGGTCAGAACACCCGAGCCATTCAGACGGGAGAAGAGAGCACAATGCCCACGACATGCTGACAGTCAGGAAAATGATTTCTGGAGATAACGTAACTTTTTATTGAAACAGCTCAAGGTGCTCTTTTTACTTCCAGAAAGTGGCAGGGAGCTTTGCAGATAACCAAGAGCCCACAGAGGAGAGAGTGGTCCCTGGCAGGGAAGGTAGCATTTGGCCCTCTGGATGTTCTCCGAGAACAAAAGACAGGCCAGCTCGCTGGCTCCCGTGGCGGCCCAGGTTCCTACCTCCTCAGGGAGAGGGCACACTGGTGCTGCAGCTGGATGGCCGTGTCCCTCTGCTGGGTCAGCATCTCTGTCTGCTTCAGCAGGCGCTGATTCTCCTCCTCCAGCTGCTCTAGGCGGCTCAGGTCCGAGTTGTGGATGGCGACTTTCTCGCTGTACCGCTTCCGCAGGGCATCATAGTCCTTCTTCACCACCTCCAGCTTGTCCATGGCCGTGTCATACAGCTTGTTGAGAATTTCTGATGACCCGTTGTGCTTCAACACCTGGGGCCAGAGAATCACCAAAGGTCAGAGGGCAGGAAGGAGGACAAATTGGCCTCTGTCTGTCTGGGGGAAGGACTGCTGACAAGGGAGGAGAGGCTACACCCTCTGGCCTTCAGGAGTCTCACTGTCTGACTCCACAGGCCCTGCAGTCACACTGAGCTGATTCACTCATTCACAAATATTCCTTCAGTAGTGTGCAGGAAAGAGTTATTATAGCAGGTCTGAGACGTCTGGCCTTAGGGAGGCCTGCTTGCAAGCTGACCCTTGGCTGGTGTCTGGCAACATGAACGGTAAGTAGTCCACTGCACTGATATAAAACTTTTCCCAAGTGATAGGAAGGGTTTTCCATGACTGGAGTGGATGGACAGTGTGTCTTGGGCTCAGCACCAGCTTTCTTCTGGGAGTCTTGAATTTCAGAGCATGCTAAGCAAAGGGCTATGTATATGGCCACTCCCAGTAAAAACTCCCTGGGCAGGGAGAATCTCATGGGCTTCCGTGGTTACAAGTCTCATGTGTTATCATGACTCAGTGCTGGGGGAACTAAGCTTGTCCTGTGTGACTCCACAGCAGGATTCTCAGAACCCATCAACCAGTTTCTTCTGGACTTTGCCCCATGCACCCCTTTCCAGGAGAAAGGAGCAGTGACCCCACTAGAGACTGACCCAGACTTGCCCAGGAGTGTCCAGGTGTCTCCAGCAGAGGCGTGGGTCGGTGGTGGCCTGCTGCAGGGTTGGGGCAGTGAGTGTAGCACTACATGCATGGGACCTTTTGAAGGAGGTCACCATTATCTTCATTACCTCCAACATAGCTTTGGCCCCAAGTAAATAACAGGGAGGGAACACAGCCACACCCATCAACAGAACACTGGATTAAAGATTTACTGAGCACGTCCCCCTCCCCATCAGAACAAGACCCACTTTCCCCCTCAGTCAGTCTCTCCCATCAGGAAGCTTCCATGAGCCTCTTATCCTTCTTCATAAAAAGGCAGACAGACGGAAAACCACAGTCACAGAAAACTAACCAAACTGATCACGTGGACCACAGCCTTGTCAAACTCAATAAAACTATGACGCATGCCATGTAAGGCCACCAAAGACGGACGGATCATGGTGGAGAGTTCTGACAAAATGTGGTCGACTGGAGAAGGGAATGGCAAACCACCTCAGTATTCTTGCCCTGAGAACCCCATGAACAGTATGAAAAGGCAAAAAGATAGGACATTGAAAGATGAACTCCCCAGGTCGGTAGGTGCCCAATATGCTACTGGAGATCAGTGGAGAAATAACTCCATAAAGAATGAAGAGACGGAACCAAAGCAAAAACAACACCCAGTTGTGGATGTGACTGGTGACAGAAGCAAAGTCCAATGCTGTAAAGAGCAATATTGCATAGGAACCTGGCAAGTTAGGTCCATGAATCAAGGCAAATTGGAAGTGGTCAAACAGGAGACGGCAAGAGTGAACGTCAACATTTTAGGAATCAGTGAACTAAAATGGACTGGAATGGGTGAATTTAACTCAGATGACCATTATATCTACTACTGAGAGCAAGAATCCCTTAGAAAAAATGGAGTAGCCATATAGTCAACAAAAGAGTCCAAAATGGTGCAGTACTTGGATGCAATCTTAAAAATGACAGAATGGCTCTCTCTCTCTCCCTCCCCGCCGCCCCGCAGGCGTGGGTTCTTCTCTCTCTCTCTCCTCTGCTGCTGCTGCTGCTAAGTCACTTCAGTCGTGTCCAACTCTGTGTGACCCCACAGACGGCAGCCCACCAAGCTCCCCCGTCCCTGGGATTCTCCAGGCAAGAACATTGGAGTGGGTTGCCATTTCCTTCTCCAATGTGTGAAAGTGAAAAGTGAAAGTGAAGTCGCTCAGTCATGTCTGACTTGTAGCGACCCCATGGACTGCAGCCTACCAGGCTCCTCCGTCCATGAGATTTTCTAGGCAAGAGTACCGGAGTGGCTTGCCATTGCCTTCTCCGTCTCTCTCCGTCTCTCTCCTCTACTCCCCCCCAAACCACCATGCGCATTGGCGTGCTCCTGCACTCTCTTCTTCGAGGGTGGATTCTCCTGCTATCTTCTAAATAAAATAGAGCTGTAACACTGATCTAAGAGCTTTGACACAGTTTGTTCAAGACCTGAGAGCTGTGACGCGCCGAGGGCTTTAATGTCCGTCGCCTCAAATCATTGTTGTGACGAGACAAAGAACTGAGGAGCATACACTTGCCTGACATCTATGGTGCCGTGACTCAGATGTAACCTGGCTGAAACAACCTCTGCTCGGAAGAGGCCAAGCACAGCAGGAGCCCAACTCAGCGAAATCTCCCGTGGTTGAAGCAGACAGCAAAGAAAATCCAGAGCAAGGGAGGTGACGAGAGGCCCATCGTGCTGGAGACCAGGACAGCGAAAACCGAACTCAGCAGAAAGCTCACGTGGCTCAGTCTCAAATTCCAGAAGACCTCTGGTTAAGGTCAACAAGCTACAACATGCAGTGTCAGTTCAACAAAGATATAAAACTACCACCAACCATGGAAAATATCACTCACCCTTAGATGGACACTGCTATGAGGACTCTGAGGCCCGAGATTAGCAAGAGCAGGAGGCCCAGTACCCCTAGCCATCCCAATTCAGCAGGAAGTAGCCAGAAAGACCTTGATGCTCCTATTCCCAAATAACTGGGCCTCCATTCTCTTGAGGGGGGAATGTTAAGTAGATAGAATAGGGAAAAGGAGTCCAAAATGGCGGTGGCTAAAAGACAAGGAAGAGAAAAAAGCTCGCAAAAACAGAACAGAGGAAGGTCAAAGGAAGGTCCAAGGACCGGAGTGAGGACTGCAGGTAGAACAGCACTCCTGACTGAGCCCAATTTGCATATGGCAGGCCCAGGGGGAAGAAAACATATAAAAGGAGGAGCCCAGAGCTGTCTCGCTCGCGCTGTCTCGCTCGCTCTCTCCCCTGCGTGCAAGGGCTTTTTCTCTTTCTCTCTCCTGCGTGCGGTCGCACTTTCTCTCTCTACTCTACCCCCACCAGCACCACTACACGCATTGGTGCACTCCTCCACTCTCTTCTCTTCTTCGAGGATGGATTCTCCTGCTATCTTCTAAAAAATAGAGCTGTAACACTGAAAAAAAAAAAAAAAAACGACAGAATGATCTCATGGTAATCCAAGTCTATGCCCCGACCAGTAATGCTGAATAAGCTGAAGTTGAACAGTTCTATGAAGACCTATAAGATCTTCTAGAACTAACACCCAAAAAAGATTCATTTTCATTATAGGGGACTGGAATGCAAAAGTAGGAAGTCAAGGAACACATGGAATAACAGGCAAATTTGGCCTTGAGGTACAGAACGAACAAGGGCAAAGACTAAAGGGTTTTGCCAAGAGAACGCACTGGTCACAGCAAACACCCTCTTCCAACAACACAAGACAAGACTCTACACATAGACATCACCAGATGGTCGACACCAAAATCAGATTAATTATATTCTCTGCAACCAAAAGTGGAGAAGCTCTATACAGTCAGCAAAAAAAAAAGAACAGGAGCTGACTGTGGCTCAGACCATGAACTCCTTATTGTCAAATTCAGACTTAAATGGAACAAAGTAGGGAAAACCACTAGACCAGTCACGTATTACCTAAATCAAATCCCTTACGATTATACAGTGGAAGTGACAAATAGATTCAAGGGATTAGATCTGATAGACAGAGTGCCTGATGAACTATGGACGGAGGTTCGTGACACTGTACAGGAGACAGGGATCAAGACCACCCCCAAGAAAAAGAAATGCAAAAAAGCAAAATGGTTGTCTGTAGAGGCCTTACAAATAGCTATGAAAAGAAGAGAAGCGAAAAGCAAAGGAGGAAAGGAAAGATATACCCATTTGAATGCAGAGTTCCAAAGGATAGCAAGGAGAGATAAGAAAGCCTTCCTCAGTGATCAGTGCAAAGAAATAGAGGAAAACAACAAAATGGGGAAAACTAGAGATCTATTCAAGAAAATTACAGATACCAGGGGAACATTTCATGCAAAGATGGGCACAATAAAGGACAGAAATGGTAGGGACCTAACAGAAGCAGAAGATATTAAGAAGAGGTGGCAAGCATACACAGGAGAACTGTACAAAAAAGATCTTCATGACCCAGATAATCACGATGGCATGATCACTCACCTAGAGCCAAACATCCTGGAATACGAAGTCAAGTGGGCCTTAGGAAGCATTACTACAAACAAAGCTAGTGGAGCTAATGGAATGTCAGTTGAGCTATTTCAAATCCTAAGAAAAGATGCTGTGAAAATGCTGCACTCAATATGCCAGCAAATTTGGAAAACTCAGCTGTGGCCAGAGGACTGGAAAAAGTCAGTTTTCATTCCAATCCCAAAGAAAGGCAATGCCAAAGAATGTTCAAACTACCACACAGTTACACTCATTTCACATGCTAGCAAAGTAATGCTCAAAATTCTCCAAGCCAGGCTTCAAAAGTACAGGAACCGAGAACTTCCAGATGTTCAAGCTGGATTTAGAAAAGGCAGAGGAACCAGAGATCAAATTGCCAACATCTGTTGGATTATCACAAAAGCAAGAGAGTTGCAGAAAAACATTTATTGCTGCTTTAATGACTATGCCAAAGCCTTTGATTTTGTGGATCACCACAAACTGTGGAAAATTCTGAAAGAGATGGGAATCCCAGACCACCTGACCTGCCTCTTGAGAAACCTGTATGAAGGTCAGGAAGCAACAGTTAGAACTGGACATGGAACAGACTGGTTCCAAATAGGAAAAGGAGTACGTCAAGGCTGTATATTGTGACTGTGCTTATTTAACTTATATGCAGAGTATATCATGAGAAACGCAAGGCTGGAAGAAGCACAAGCTGGAATCAAGATTGCCGGGGAGAAACACCAATAACCTCAGATATGCAGATGACACCACCCTTTTGGCAGAAAGTGAAGAGGAACTAAAAAGCCTCTTGATGAAAGTGAAAGAGGAGAGTGAAAAGGTTGGCTTGAAACTCAACATTCAAAAAACTAAGATCATGGTATCCGGTCCCATCACTTCACGGCAAAGAGATGGGGAAACAGTGGAAATGGTGACAGACTTTATTTTGGGGGGCTCCAAAATCACTGCAGATGGTGACTGCAGCCATGAAATTAAAAGATGCTTACTCCTTGGCAGGAAAGTTATGACCAACCTAGACAGTATATTAAAAAGTAGAGACATTACTTTGCCAACAAAGGTCCGTCTAGTCAAGGCTATGGTTTTTCCCGTGGTCATGTATGGATGTGAGAGTTGGACTGTGAAGAAAGCTGAGCTTCAAAGAATTGATGTTTTTGAACTGTGGTGTTGGAGAAGACTCTTGAGAGTCCCTTGGACTGCGAGGAGATCCAAACAGTCCATCCTAAAGGAGATCAGTCCTGAGTGCTCATTGGAAGAACTGATGCTGAAGCTCCAACACTTTGGCCACCTGATGCGAAGAGCTGACTCATTTGAAAAGACCCTGATGCTAGGAAAGATTGAAGGCGGGAGAAGAAGGGGACGACCGAGGATGAGATGGTTGGATGGCAGCACCGACTCAATGGACATGGGGTTGGGTGAACTCCAGGAGCTGGTGATGGACAGCGAGGCCTGGCGTCCATGGGGTCACAAAGAGTCGGACACAACTGAGCAACTGAGCTGAACTGACCCCTTTCCATAGCTGATTTTGTGTCCTTTTGCTGAAATAAATTTTATCCATGAGTACAATTATATGCTAAGTAGTACAGATCCTTTTAGCAAATCACCAAACCTGGGGGTGATGCTGAGTACTCCAACACAAGTACCTAACACGTTCCAGTCTTGTCCGAGATGCTGGTCAGACACAACGACTGTGGTCTGAGGCCCTCTTAACCTGATGGGACGATACGGACACACACACACAGGGACAGAGACAGGTAGATCGTTAGAAAAACAGACCAAATAAGATAACCTGAGAGCATAAGAAGGGCTGTCATGGAAATAAAAAATAGAATAATGAGCTGGAGAGAGATTTTTGAGCCACAGAGTAGGTCAGGAGAGAGGCTAAATCCTGAAGAGGTGTCTCTAAGAAGGTGACTTCTGAGCTTGGGTGCAAACGAAGTACAGCAGCCAAGAGCACACCTGGCAGAGGAGCAACCAGCTCCAAAGGCCCTGAGGCAGGAACCACCAGCCACGTTCCACACTCGAACAGAAGGCAGGTTAGAGGGACTGGAGTCCAGTAAATAAGCAGGAGTGGACACACAAAAAAAAGGCCAGAGAAGTAGACACAGCGACAAGGCGTACAGCAAAGACTGTATCCCAAGTGACATGGGAACCACAGGAGGGTTTTAAGCAAGAGAGAGCTCTACTCTGATTTACAGGTACTAACGCTCTTAAGGTGCTGCCCCAAATAACAGACTACAAGATGAGCTAAGAAATGGTCAGAGCCTGCTGACCTCCACTAAGCACCTCAGGGGATCTGAGCCCTTGGGTGGGTTTATCTCCTTATTCCTCAAATGATAGCACTGAGCCAGAAAAGCCTGTTTAACTGTTCCAGCTCCAGTCCAGGAATCACCTGGCTCATCCAACATGGATTCTGGGTTATCAGAAGATCTTTGCAGTCAAGAAAACCAAAACCTGGAACTACTGAATATTCCCTTTGGAGGGAGGTGAGCCCTCAATAACTATGATTAACAAGAAAGAGCTAATTCAAATGTCAGACTTTTTCAGAGACAGGGAAAGTGAGTTCACCCGTCTGAGTTATCTCCTAGGGCTGTGGACTATGGGAAAAAAGGGAATCGCAGAAATCAGCTCACTCAGGGCTTTTAGTCTTTTTCCTTTTCTTTTCTCCTTTTTTCTTTTTTTAAAGGCAAAACTCTTTCCTTCAAAGGAAATTTTACAACAGCAAACTAGAAAATTAATTTTAAAAAACAGTACACAGGCTCCTCAGGTGATTAAAATCATCAACAGTTTTATAAAAATGCTTCGCTATTGCAGATCAGGACTGCACGCTGAGAAATGGTCAGAAAATCACTGACGGAGCCTCACTTCATCATTTAAAGTCTTCTTAAAAAACAATGCAGTATCTTCCAAACATACAGTAAAGTACAGCAAATAATGCAATAAAATGAAAAGAACCCACCACTATGCTCTCATCTTAAGGCAATGAATGAGGGATTGATTCCAGGACCCCTCTCAGATACCAAAATTCACAAATGTTCAAATCTTTTAGTCATATGGTATACTGTGTGTGTGTGCTTAGTCATTCAGTCGTGTCTGACTCTTTGCGACCCCACGGACTGCAGCCTGCCAGGCTCCTCTGCCCATGTACATGCTCCCTATACTTTAAAACATCTCTAGATTATGTATAATACCTAACACAATATAAAAGGTTCGGAAATAGGTGCCAGCAAAGCAAATACAAGGTTTGCTTTTCCAAGCTCTCTGGTATTTCTTCCCCCAATTCCTGGTTGGTTGAATCTTCAGATGTGAACCCCAAGGATATAGAGGGCCAACGCTACTTTGTCACGCATCTCAAACTGCTTTCCGAAGATATAAATTATTACAGATGCTTAACCAAAGCCCCCAGGATACCCTTCTCTTATTCAGTACCCCTCACTTCCCCTCCAGCATTGCTCCCCTACATTTGCTATCAACCATCAGAAAGCACAATATTTTACTTACGCTACTTACATACTCATGAATTCCTAATGGTGTTACATGTGCTTCCTCTTATGCAATTGTGCTTTTGAGGCTTAGGCAGTGGTGCAGGCAGTATTTCACTGTAGTACATCACACATTTTTAGATTTTTAAAAATTTTATTAAATATAACTGATTTGAAATTTTGTATTAGTTTCAGGTATACAGCAAAGTGATTCAGTTATATATATATATATATATATATATATAGTCTTTCTTTAGATTCTTTCCCGTTTTAGATTATTATAAGATATTAAGTATAGTTCCCTGTGCTGTACAGTAGTATATTGTTGTTGGTTATCTATTTAAATATAGTAGTGTATGTTGTGGACAGATTTTTTTAGGTTGAAGTACTCCTGAAAGATGACGCTGTGAAAGTGCTGCACTCAATATGCAGCAAATCTGGAAAACTCAGCAGTGGCCACTGGACTGGAAAAGGTCAGTTTTCATTCCAATCCCAGAGAAAGGCAATGCCAAAGAATCCTCAAACTACTGCACAATTGCACTCATCTCACACGCTAGTAAAGTCATGCTCAAAATTCTCCAAGCCAGGCTTTAGCAATATGTGAACCGTGAAATTCCAGATGGTCAAGCTGGTTTTAGAAAAGGCAGAGGAACCAGAGATGAAATTGCCAACATCCACCGGATCATCGAAAAAGCAAGAGAGTTCCAGAAAAAACGTCTATTTATGCTTTATTGACTATGCCAAAGGCTTTGACTGTGTGGATCACAATAAACTGTGGAAAATTCTGAAAGAGATGGGAATACCAGACCACCTGACCTGCCTCTTGAGAAACATGTATGCAGGTCAGGAAGCAACAGTCAGAACTGGACATGGAAAACAGACTGGTTCCAAATAGGAAAAGGAGTATGTCAAGGTTGTATATTGTCACCCTGCTTATTTAACTTATATGCAGAGTACATCATGAGGAACGCTGGGCTGGAAGAAGCACAAGCTGGAATCAAGATTGCTGGGAGAAATATCAATAACCTCAGATATGCAGATGACACCACCCTTATGGCAGAAAGTGAAGAGAAACTCAAAAGCCTCTTGATGAAAGTGAAAGAGAGTGAAAAAGTTGGCTTAAAGCTCAACATTCAGAAAACTAAGATCATGGCATCTGGTCCCATCACTTCATGGCAAAGAGATGGGGAAACAATGGAAACAGTGTCAGACTTTATTTTTTGAGCTCAAAAATCACTGCAGATGGGGATTGCAGCCATGAAATTAAAAGACGCTTACTCCTTGGAAGGAAAGTTATAACCAACCTAGATAGCATATTAAAAAGCAGAGACATTACTTAGCCAATAAAGGTCCATCTAGTCAAGGCTATGTTTTTTCCAGTGGTCATGTATGGATGTGAGAGTTGGACTGTGAAGAAAGCTGAACGCCGAAGAATTGATGCTTTTGAACTGTGGTGCTGGAGAAGACTCTTGAGAGTCCCTTGGACTGCAAGGAGATCCAACCAGTCCATCCTAAAGGAGATCGGTGCTGGGTGTTCACTGGAAGGACTGATGCTAAAGCTGAAACTCCAATACTTTGGCCACCTCATGCGAAGAGTTGACTCGTTGGAAAAGACTCTGATGCTGGGAGGGATTGGGGGCAGGAGGAGAAGGGGACGACAGAGGATGAGATGGCTGGACGGCAGTACCGACTTGATGGACATGAGTTTGAGTAAACTCTGGGAGTTGGTGATGGACAGGGAGGCCTGGCGTGCTGTGATTCATGGGGTCGCAAAGAGTCGGATGCGACTGAACTGAACTGAACTGACTGATGGAGGCTAAGACAGTAAAGAATCCTCCTGCAATGCAGGAGACCCAGGTTCCACTCCTGGGTTGGAAAGACCCCTGGAGAAGGGCATGGCAACCCACTCCAGAATTCTCGCCTGGAGAATCCCCATGGACAGAGGAGCCTGGTGGGCTATAGTCCATGGGGTCTCAAAGAATCGGACACAACTGAGCGACTAAGCACATACACGTAGGTGATTTACAATGTGCTATTTTCTGCTACACAACAGAGTCAGTTATACATAAATACATACATTCTTTTTTATATTATTTTCCACTGTTTTATCACAGGATGTTGAATATATTTCCCTGTGCTACATAGTATGACCTCACTGTTTATCCATTCTACATAGAACAGTTCGCATCTGCTGTTCCCAAACTCCCAGTCATCCTTTCCCACCCTGTTTTCATCCCTCAGCAACCACGAGACTGCTCTGCATCACGCCCTGTCACTGTGATAGATTTTCTTTTTTTTTGCTGTTATAAATGATACTACTGTGAACCCTATCCATGTCTCCTCTCCCACATCTGTGAGATGCTCCCCTAGGGCGGACACCTAGAAGTAGAGCTAAAGGTCATAATACGGACTTTTCCCCGCTAACTGGACGATACAATATTGCTCTCCCAGTTCATATCCCACCAGCTCTGGGCAGGAGTTCTGAGAGTTACTGTCGTCAACACATCCTCACCAAGATTTCAAACATCAGGTTTTCCTTTTAATTTTTAATTGAGATAAAATGCACACATAACATAAAACTGTCTCGGCCATCTTTCACCCTCTGAGTATATACTTCAGTAGTGTTACATATATTCACATTGTTGTGCAACCAATCTCTAGAACTTTCTCATCTTGCAAAATCCTGTCCCCATTAAACAATAACTAGCTTTTCCCTTCCACCAGTCCCTGGTAGCCACTCTTCTACTTAGTTTCTATGAATCCAACTGCTCTAGAGGTTCATACAGTATCTGTAAATGGAATCACACATTACAGATCTCTTTGTAACTGACTTATTTCATTCAGCGTAACGTTCTCAAGGTTCATCCAGGCTGCATTACATGGCAGGATTCCCTCCCTTTGAAAAGATGAATAATATTCCATCGCGTATGTGTACTGCCTTTCGTTTATCCATTCATTACTCAAAGGACACTTGGGATGTTTCCACCTCTTGGAACCCATGAAACAGTCAGATTTCTGAAGTAGTGCCTATCTCATGCCAAAAAAAGTCTTTAAAAAACAAACAAACTTGCTTTCCTGATCACGAGAAAGGGCAACGCTCTCCTTATGTTTCAGTTCAGTTCAGTTCAGTCGCTCAGTCGTGTCCGACTCTTTGCGACCCCATGAATCACAGCACGCCAGGCCTCCCTGTCCATCACCAACTCTCGGAGTTCACTCAAACTCATGTCCATCGAGTCGGTGATGCCATCCAGCCATCTCATTCTCTGTCGTCCCTGTCTCCTCCTGCCCCCAATTCTCCTAGCATCAGACTCTTTTCCAATGAGTCAACTCGTCGCATGAGGTGGCCAGTTTTGGAGTTTCAGCTTTAGCATCAGTCCTTCCCATGAACACCCAGGATTGATCTCCTACGTTTATTGTCTATACACATTTTCTCTTCCATGAATTGCTTGTTCATATCCTTTATTTTCCTCCCCTCCTGCCCCTCCCTCCCCCACCTTTCTTTCTGCACAACTTTTAAATTCCAGGTACTAATCCTTTTCCAGTTATAGTCATTACAAGTATCTTTTCCCAATATATAGCTTTTAAATTTTCTTAGTGTCCCTTGCTTCTAAAATTTCACATTTTAATGTGATAAAACTGATCAATCATTTCCTTTATGGTCTGTGCTTTGGTTGTTTAAGAAATTCTTTCCTTCCATGGATAAAGAATACGTAGTACATATATCGGAGAAGGCAATGGCAAGCCACTCCAGTACTCTTGCCTAGAAAATCCCATGGATGGAGGAGCCTGGTAGGCTGCAGTCCATGGGGTCGCTAAGGGTCGGACACAACTGAGCGACTTCACTTTCAGTTTTCACTTTCACACATTGGAGAAGGAAATGGCAACCCACTCCAGTGTTCTTGCCTGGAGAATCTCAGGGACGGGGGAGCCTGGTGGGCTTCCGTCTATGGGGTTATACAGAGTTGGACACGACTGAAGTGACTTAGCAGCAGCAGCAGTACATATATACAATGGAATATTATTCAGATATTATAAATAATGAAATAATGCCATTTGCAGCAACATGGATGGACCTAAAGATTGTCATACTGAGCGAAGTAAGTCAAGACAGAGTAGGATAAATATCATATGATATCCCTTATATGTGGAATATAAAAAGAAATGATACAAATGAACTTATTTACGAAATAAAAAGAGACTCACAGACTGAGAGAATGAGCTTAAGGTTGCCGGGGGGAAGGGACAGTCAGTTAGGGAACTTGAGATAGACAGGTACACACTGTTATATTTAAAATACATAAACAACAAGGACCTACTGTATAGCACAGAGAGCTCTGCTCAATGTTATGTGACAGCCTGGGCTGGAGGTGAGTTTGGGGGAGAATGGATACATGTATGTGTATGGCGGTTTCCTACAACCTGGGAAGCCCTGAAACTATCACAGCATTATTAATTGGCTATCAGTTCAGTTCAGTTCAGTTCAGTCGCTCAGTCGTGTCCGACTCTCCGCGACCCCATGAATTACAGCACACCAGGCCTCCCTGTCCATCACCAACTCCTGGAGTACACTCAAACTCATGTTCACAGAGTCAGTGATGCCATCCAGACATCTCATTCTCCGTCGTCCCCTTCTCCTCCCGCCCCCAACCTTTCCCAGCATCAGAGTCTTTTCCAGTGAGTCAACTCGTCGCATGAGGTGGCCAAAGTATTGCAGTTTCAGCTTTAGCATCAGTCCCTCCAATGAACATCCAGGATTGATCTCCTTTAGAATGGACTGGTTGGATCTCCTTGCAGTATAAGGGACTCTCAAGAGTCTTCTCCAACACCACAGTTCAAAAGCATCGATTCTTCGGCGATCAGCTTTCTTCACAGTCCAACTCTCACACCCATACATGACCACGGGAAAAACCATAGCCTTGACTAGACGGACCTTGGTTGGCAAAGTAATGTCTCTGCTTTTTAATATACTATCAAGGTTGGTCATAACTTTCCTTCCAAGGAGCAAGCGTCTTTTAATTTCATGGCTGAAATCAGCATCTGCAGTGATTTTGGAGCCCAAAAAAATAAAGTCTGACACTGTTTCCACTGTTTTTCCATCTATTTCCCATGAAGTAATGGGACCAGATGCCATGATCTTTGTTTTCTGAATGTTGAGCTTCAAGCTATACCCCAATACAAAATAAAAAGTTTAAAATTTAAAATAAGAAATTCTTTCCTTCCTACCTTGAGATCATTAACATACTCTCTCATTAGTTGTTCTAAAAGGAGTTTTATATTTCAAATTTAAATCTCTAAACTATTCAACATATTAGAATATATTTTTGTGTATGTTGCAAGATGGGGATAATAACATTATTCCTTTCCATAAGTCACTAGACAAAGGAGAAATGGTCCCCCAAGTGCAGAACGAACCGAGGACCCCTCAATTTGTCCAGGCCCAGACAAGGGCTGGAGGACCCCAAGGGCATCAGCTGACACAGAGCCCACCACTGAGGGGCGAGAAGGACATCCCATAAGGATGTGCCCACACATGCCCAGAACACAGAGCCAGCGGAGAGTTCTCCTGACTTCAGGCTCACATCTGGAAACGATCCAGCTTCTGGACTGGATTTCCCTGTCTTCTGGGCAAACAGTCCAATTAAAAATCACTCCAAACGTTTTATACTCTAAACATCCCCAAGCCAGGTGAGAACCACAGAACAAAGGCATTGCTGCCATTCCCAGAGTTTTCCACAAGGTGGCAGCCCTGTGTAGACCAGCCAAATGCACTCCCATAGCTGCGCAGCCTTCCAAGCTTCATTAAGAGACAAAGCTCATTAAGCTCTCATCACAAGAAAAAATTTTAACTATGTAAGTTGATGAATGTTAACTAGACTTACAGAGGTGAGCTTGTCACAATGTATACAAATATCAAACCATTATGCTGTAGACCTGAAACTAATACAATGTTACATGTCAATTATACCTCCATTAAAAAATTAATAAAATAAAAATTATGTTATCCCAATATTAAAATAAAACCTAATTTTAAAGAGGGCTCTGAAATGATGCAAAGAAAAACCTTGTTGTGAGCATTAACCCGGAAGAGCCCACCGGCACTAGTCCACAACAAATTCTGGACTACACTCTGAGGCTTGGCCTCTCTTCACTGGGAAATAGTCCCCAAATGCCCACCGTAAGGAGCTTGGATGGATGGGATCTGCATGATGACCTAGGCACAACTTAGCACCAGTGAATCCACTGCCCGGATGGGTCACAATTTCCCATTGAGACACGGTCAATCAGAGAAAACCACAGAACAGACCCAGGGATCTTTTCTGATGCCCAATCCAGGTTGCTAACGCAATAGGCTCTGGAATCAGAAGGAACCCTGGGGAGATCAGGCTGATACTGAGCACTGTCCCAGCCGAGGCTCTGCCCATTCCACAGGTGAAAGCTCTGCATAAGAGGGAGGGTTCTGCTTATTATGAGCTGAAATCTACCTTCCTCAACTCCTAATGTCTCGTCCAAGCCCTTAAGGCACAAGAACAGTCCCTTTCCCACAGGACAGCACCCAGATACTCAGAGGTTCATGGGGCCCCTAACACTTCTCAGCTTTTCTCTACAAATAGGGCTGAGGATCCTGCCTGTGCTAATGTACTCAAAAGCCTCTGGAGAAATTTGGGAAAAACCACAGCCACAGTTAACGCCAGAGGATTTAAAAGACTATCCTATCAGTCTAGAATTTTTCCTTTTTAATGGTTAGAAGATTATGTTCTTAATAGACAGTTCGGCACAAACACACTAACCATCAAACATTTAGCTTCCCAGCTAAGGCTAACAGCAGTCTAAGAGAGAATGTTTACATTTGGCCCAGAGTTCTGAAGTGAAAAAGCTGATACACTTCTCAGCTCAGGCAGGCGGCAGTCTTTAGAGATGACTCCCGTCTGCCTGTGAGGAGGGGGTGGAAGTGGCCCAGGGGAGGCAGAAAGCCAGGGCCTGGTCCCATTCACACAGCAAGACAGCCACAGCCTGAGTTGTTCCCCACAAGGAGGCCAGGAACAGCTGTACTCACATCCTGCTCCACGCTGGTCAGAAACACGCTGGGCTTCTCTGAGAGCCAGGCCCTTTAGAGACTAAGAAACCCCATTCCTGGGTTATCGGGGAAAAGAAGTCAACTTCCATGAATCATCAGGGAAAAAAGTATATTTAAAGAAAGGTAACAGGGCCAAAAGGAAGAGAGGGAAGTTTCCTGGAGCCTCAAGTTTCCCAGAGAAATTGGTAGGGCCAATTTTTTTTTGTTTTTTAAAGAAAAGCATTACTTTGAACCTTCCAGTGATACCTCTAAGAATCAAACTTTAGAAAAACACGCACAAAGGAACACAGGATATATGTAAAGGTGCCCACTAAAAAATTATTTCTAACAGGAAAAAGTGCAGATTACTAAGACGCTCAACAAACAGAATGCTGTTAATAAACTACTGACAACTAACCTATAAAATATCTTGCTGGATGTTCCAAATTTACAGAAAATATAAGGAGACCTATGATATATTGCAAATTAAAAAAATAAAAAAAGGCAGGTGGCAGAAAATAAAGACAAAACTTTGTGTGTTAAGTATGATACAGAAAATGTCTACATGGAAATATCCCATGGGGTTCAGAGAGGTTAGGCACCTCCAGGGAGTGACACTGGAGCTAGTGACTTCACTATCACTGAAGGTTTTTTTTTTCTTTTTTAACCAGAGATCAGGTAGGTACTACTGCAGTCAAGATAGAAGATGCAAAAATATCCCCTACGTTGCTCCCCCACCAAGGCTTGGCCATCTCTGCCCCAAATCACTTGAGCATCCATACAGCGCATTCTGACTGCAGTCCCTTGGAGACAGAACTGCTACATCATACCCGCCCCCCCTCCCAACACACACACACACATGCAAACACACGCAGCCACACACAAAAAGCCACCTGTCCGCCACTTCTAGAGAGCGAGAGGTCCTAGGACCCAAGCCCACAGCACTCTCCCCACCAGCTGCCTCATTTCCTCTGAGATCAATCACACAGAGGGCTGGGGAGCCCACAAATCCCTCGAGCAAACACGCAAGTCAAACAGCACCATTTACCCCGCAAGGGCCTCTTCTAGTTAACAAGGCGTGGGAGGATCCGGGCAACAAAACCGGCCTTGTCCAGCGAGGTTGGCCTTTGCCCCAGGGAGGAGACCTATGGTCGCCCCCGCGTCCCCGCTTCCTCGGCTGCTGGCCTACCCAAGACCTGAGCTTTTCACAGCCCAGACACCCACCTCAGACCTGGTAAAGAGGCTAAGGCCCTGGCCTTGGAGAGCAGGCAGCCTGGTGGCTCAGATACACCCCTGACCCCCACCAGTGATGCTGGGTTTCCTCTCCTGGTGGGGTCCCGAGGTGGCCCCCAGGCCCACTTGCTAAGGGGCACTGGTGTAGCTGAAGAGAACTGGGGATACTCACTGACCACTGTAATCAGCTACCTCAACCCCAAGGGTCAGAGCTACAGGAAAAGAAAGAAGAAGAGTGGGATGGAAGAGCACCAGCTGGACTCCTGCTACCCTAGTCTGTTCTTACCTCCCCGCTTCCAGGAACCTTCCTGTTACCATGGCTGGGCCAGGCCCACCCACTCACTCCCACTGCCAGACTTGCCGCCACATAACCAACCCCTCTAATCAGAGGCTCTCTGTCGGTGATTGCAGCTAAGAAATTAAAACACGTTTGCTCCTTCCACTGGGAGGAAAACGTATAACAAACCTGGACAGCATATTAAAAAGCAGAGACATCACTTTGCCAGCAAAAGTCCATATAGTCAAAGCTATGGGTTTTCCAGTAGTCATGTACGGATGTGAGAGTAGGACCATGAAGAAGGCTGAGCACCAAAAAACTGATGCTTTTGAATTGTGGTGTTGGAGAAGACTTCTGAGAGTTCCTTGGAAAGCAAAGAGACAAAACCAGTCAATCCTTAAGGAAATCAACTCTGAATATTCAGTGGAAGGAATGATGCTGAAGCTGAAACTCCAATACTTTAGCCACCGGAAAAGACCCTGATGCTAGGGAAGACTGAAGGCAAAAGGAGAAGAGGCAGCAGAGGATGAGATGATTAGACAGCATCACTGACTCAATGGACATGAATCTGAGCAAACTCAGGGGGTTGGTGAAGGACAAGGAAGCCTGGTGTGCTGCAGTCCACGGGGTCACAAATTGTCAGACACAACTTAGCAACTGAACAACAAGAACAAATCAGAGGACTCACAGAAAAGGCTCTAGGTATCTCCAAGGACCTCCAGCTTAGGGGCTGCCCTGAGCCTGCACTGGGTTAATTCCACGTAAGGCGTCAACAAATATCAGAGAAAGAAAATAAACCATAGAAACAAATTTTTCAATAGAACATAGCTTGTAACAGGAAAACACTGAAAATAGTCCAAGGGTCAGTCAATAGGAGACTAGTTAAATCAATTATGCTCCTTTTATGTAACTCAATACTCTGCAGCCCTTAAAAACAAGGAAGTAGAATGTGTACTGAAAAAGAAAGATGCACATGACATATTCAGCAAAAAAAACATGCTAGCAATAAAAGCACTGTGCGATTCCATTTTGTTGAATATGTTAATAAGATATAAAGTACTCCACGTGTACAGATAAAAATCTCAAACTTTTCATGTTGATATACCCATGGTTAGTTATTTCTGTGGACTGAGGCTACAGGAAGAATTATTTTATTTTTTAAATGCCTGTATCAATTTTTTAATTATTTACAAAATGCATATTAATTTTACAATTAAAAAAAAAGTATAAAAACACAAAGAAAGCACTGCCCTTCCACTTTTTGAACTATTTAATCTAACAGTCATTCGGTAAGGCAGAGCGAGCCAGGAGGCTCCAGCGGGCGAAGGGCACCCCGTAGTGGCCATCAGAGCCTGTACAGACAAGGAGAGGCCCTGCAGAGGCACATGGAGACCCAGCAAAGGGTGTAAAGGGGAATGATGTGGGAGGGAAAAGCAAGCAGGTACACATAGAGCCACTAAGTAAATAGATTAAGAAGAATCAAAACCAGATTTCTCACTGCTGGAAAAGGGAGATACAAAAATGGAAAGGAAGAAGACAAGAATGAACCCTGTTATATTGTGGTTCTGCACTGGAACTAGAAATGTGAGTGTGAACTCATGGTTTCCAATATTCATATTACATATTGAAGGCACAGGTATATTAGGGAGAGAGAGACATGGCAATAGATATGAGTGCGTGAGTGTGTGGTGGGGATGTACTCAGATGTTCCCACTGTTCCCTGAAAGGTCCTGGAAACCACTGCACCCCAGGAGCTCTGAATACACCAAGTATACCCAGTATTCAAACCATGCTGCTGCTGCTGCTAAGTCGCTTCAGTCGTGTCCGACTCTGCGACCCCACAGACAGCAGCCCACCAGGCTCCCTCCCCCGTCCCTGGGATTCTCCAGGCAAGAACACTGGAGTGGGTTGCCATTTCCTTCTCCGTGCTTCTACTCTCCACTAAAAAGAATGTGAACTCCTAGGATAAACATCTGATTTCCAGGACTACGACAAGATAATAATTATAAAACAAGCCTGAAACGTCTTGTGCCAGAGAACAAGAACGTGCTCAAAGAATGAGGGGATATGTCAAGAAGACAGAGAAGGGACTTCTGTGGTGGCCCAGTGGTTAAGAATCTGCCTTCCAATGCAGGGGACTTGTCCCGGCTGAGGGAACTAAGATCCCACGTGTCACAAGCAACCACGCCTGTGAGCCACAATAAGGGAAAAGCTGAGCACTGCAGCTAAGACTGGACACAGTCTTAGTTGAATGAATGAATAAACAAAGAGAGAAGCAAGCCTGAAGTGGTTTCCACTGGCCATAGGGTATATACAACCCACTCAGTAGAACAGGAAGCGATGAGAGAGAGAGAAAGAGTGTGTGTGTGTGTGTGCGTGCGTGCGTGCATGCGTGTGTGTGGAAAGAGGTGTGTAAAGGGAAAACAAGGATCACTACAGTGGTGAAGCCTAGAGACAACACCTTAGTCAAATGATCAAAGTGAACATCCTTAGTAATAAGTCATATCAAGCCAAGGCCCAGTCAACAGGGTGCAACAAGAAGAGGCAGCTTCAACCTCTGAAAGTCCTGCCTAAGATGAAAAACTCATCCAACCATGAAAGAAAGAAAGAAAGTGAAGTCACTCAGTCGTGTCCAACTCTTTGTGACCCCACAGACTGTAGCCTACCAGGCTCCTCCGTCCATGGAATTTTCCAGGCAAGAGTACTGCAGTGGGTTGCCATTCCTTCTCCAGGGGATCTTCCTGACCCAGGGATGGAACCCGGGTCTCTCACATTGAGGGCAGATGCTTTACTGTCCGAGCCACCTGGGAAGCCGCAACCATGAGGATCAGACAAACCCAGACCGAGAGACTACCTAGAAAATAACTAACCTGTAATCTTCCAAAGCATCAAGGTCACACAGGTCACAGCCTGAGGAACTGCTCCAGGTTGAAGGAGACCAAAGAGAAACAACAAGTAAACACAACGCTTTATTCCAAACAAGCTCCTTTTCCTATTAAAGACACTATTAAGACAACAACTGGCAGAACCTGACCAGGGTCTGACAGTCGGACGGTGGTACACAGCAACATTAATTCCTGATGGGTTCCCGTTATACAGGAGAACATCCTTGTTGGCAACAAGTACACGGACAGTGGTACACAGCAACATTAATTCCTGATGGGTTCCCGTTATACAGGAGAACATTCTTGCTGGCAACAAGTACACGGACAGTGGTACACAGCAACATTAATTCCTGATGGGTTCCCGTTATACAGGAGAACATCCTTGCTGGCAACAAGTACACATCTACATGCTCAGGGGTGATGGGATCAGGCTGGCAACATAAGAGAAAAGAGAGAAATTCTTTATACTGTACTCGCAGCTATTCTGTAAGTCTGCAGCAGTTGCACAATTTAAAAAAATTTAATTGCAAATGGAAGAAACATCGTGCTAAGTTACCAGGTGAGTTCAGATAGTTATATACCAGGTTTGTGTCAATCAAACCGTAACAGTCCTCCTTTAACTGGGGAACCATAAATGCTTCCGATGAGGAAGGGCCTCTGCTTAAATCAGACCTCTGCCGCAGTGCTAGGAGGACACTCTGCCTCCTCCTGGGACTTTCTTCCAACCCAAAAGGTCCAACCATCTATGGCCACAGAGCGTCATCAGTCCCTGCCATGACCCTGCAGCCCAGGCAGTTCCAGACCATAAACTACAAGAGAAGGGGCACTGGCCAACACCACCCATAGCAAGCAGTGTTCTGACTGGCCTGCTCCTCACGCCCCTGTCAATGTGAAACAAGAGCTGAGCAAAGGGAAGAAACTGACTCCTAATGCAGAGAGCAGCAAGAGAAACAGGACACACTCCCACCCCAAACTCACGGTGGCAACTGTGCCATCTTGTACTTGCAAAGAGATTTAACGTTTCCAAGCTTCTCTCCATCTATAATTTCACATAAAGTCCATACAAAGAAGCTATAGACCCTCAAGCTCTCAGACTAAGTCAAATTCCTGTTACCCAGCACACATACCACAGAGCACCTCCTCCTTGTTAGCCCTGGCAACACTCATAATGATACAGAGTGTGTGTGATTATTTGATTAACATCTGTATCCTCCATCAGACTGCAGAGTCCAGGACCACAAGGGTTGAGTGTTTGCTCAGAGATAGCCCAATTCCTCACAAAAAGCAGACACCAGAAATACTTGCTAAGTGATCACAGGGACGCGTGGGTGATGGTTAAGTAGGTGGTGAGTGGACAGACGCATAGATAGATGGCGGGTGATGGGTGGGTGGGTGAGATAGCCTGTGGGTAGAGAGGTAGATGAGTAGGTGGAGGGGGCTGGTAACCAGACTGTGAGTGGGTGGATGCCTGACCTCAGTCTGCTCCTGCTGCCCAGCCCGGCTGTACCTGCTGCTGCTGGGCCCGGAGGTCACCGATTTCCTTCTGGTCCTCCTCGTGGAGCCGCTTCATGTCCTCCCACGACTGCTGGAGCAGGTTACGTTCCCGTAGCAGTTGTCCATTCTCCCGCCTCAGCATATCCACGTCATCCTTCAGCTGGGTCTGGTCGCTCAGGAGCCGGCTGTGGAGTGTGCTGAAATGCCCCCAACACAGTGAGCCCAGCCAGCCTCCAACTCCCACCAAGGTACCACCTCCTCCTCCACCAGGTCCCAACACCCCAATACACCAGACAGGCCACTCAAACCCTTGTGTCAGCCACATGCCAGTAAGACCCAAACCATTTTTTAGCAACCTGACACTAAAATGGCCTATGTGTGAAGGCCAAGGAAAGCAGATAAGCCCCTACCTGGTAGGGACCCAGCACCTTCAATACTCAGGGCTGGGCCAATGTCAGCAGGTGGGCAGGCATATGCCCTCGGAGGGGCCCCAGGAGAACAAAGGGGAAGATGCCCCACTGGCCTCCGTGGACCAGAAGTCCAGCAATCTGCCTGGCTCACGCATTCAACCACTTTCCTACCGACCATGCTTCAGAAGCTGAACATGGATGCGGTATGAAAACTGAGGTCCAAAACCACAGACCTACTAGGTGAAGACCCACCGCTTGCTAGACAGCAAAGACAGAACCAGAAGCCCAGGCTCCGGGTCCAAAAATAAAGACTGGCAAGAAGCAGAAGCTGGGAGCCCCAGGAACTCACTGGTAGAAGTCGGTCTCCTTGGCCACCTCCTCACACCTCTTCAGGGCATTGGTGTGCTGGCTCTGCAGGCTCTGCAGGTCCGACATGGCCCGCACGCACTGGATCTTCAGCCTCTCGTAGTCTGGATTCAACCTGTGGTAGGGCCTGGCCCAGACAGCAGACAGCCCAGTGAACACGGGCCTCGGGAGCACCATGACAAGGACGTCTATCCCTGAAGAGTCATGTCCTAGGTCACTCCAGCCTAGCAGTTCCCAAACCCTGGTCACCTCCACACCACCTCCACCACTACCTGGTGCCCTGCTGAGCCCAGGAGTCCTGGCCACACTCAGACAGACAGAATCAGAACCCCCAGGATGGAGGACCCTGATGGCTTATCTGCCTGGGTGGGCCGGGAGAGCTGGGCGGTGCTCCTGACCTCCGGGAGCCCCCAGGAGGCCACGCGACCAGCCCGCACACAGAGTGGGCCCACTAGGTCCCTGTGACAAAGCTCCTCCTCTCCCAAGAGCAGGGATTCTCAGTCTCGGGCGCATAATGAAAGACCAAGGCCCAGACCAATCACACCAGCATCCCTGAGGGCAGCACTCAGACATGGGGATTTTTTTTTTTTTTAAACCCCCAAAGGGATTCCAATGTGCAACCAAGATTGAGAAAAATAGCCAGGAGCAGGACTTCTCAAAGTGGGGTTCCCGGACCTGCAGCATTGTAATCACCTGGGAATTTGTCAGAAATGCAAGTTCTCAGGCCAGCTCCAGACTTCTGAAATCAGACACTCAGGAGGGAGGAAGGAATGGCCAGCAATTTGCGCTTTAACAAGCCCTTGTGGGTGGTCCTGGTGAACTCCAGTCTGGTGCCCCCTGCTCTAGGGGGCATCAGCAACGCCATCTAGAAGGGCTATTCTCTGTGCAGCCACTCCTCTGCCTTGGTGACATGAAAGTAGCTAAGGACAGCACACACTCACGCCCAGCCCTCAAGCTGTCTGACCAAGAGACACGTCTTCATAAAAGTCACCCAGAAAAACCTTCCTTGGGGTAAGGCACATACCCCTGATGCTTTCAAAGGAAACAGATTAAACCAAGCCTGTTCCCGCCTCCCTCAGAACCCTTCCAGAATCTCCCCAACCCTTCCCTGCTATCTACCTCCTAATCCCAACAAAAGAAGCAGTCAAAGATTTTCTTCAAAATAACAAAAAGTCAGGTGGGACCAACCCTTTTTAAAGCATGTATGTAGTAGGAAACAACTAACCGGTTTACAAACCACATAAAGATCTACTCAACAATGAAGTGGGCTAGGGTATTCAGGAGACAGCAGTACCCGTGCACAGAGAAACACGGATGCGTGTGGACACACGGATCAGTCAAAGGCTCAGCAACGGGGTGACTGGGGCAGGGGATGCCACAGCCTCAAGGCGGTGCCTTGTCCAGCAAGGGAGGTGCATGGTCCCCACCTCTTGTCAAAGGTGGTCCCGTGGGTGGCAAAGGCGAGGCGCTTCCGCAGCTCGTTCCTCTCCCGGGTCATCAGCCGCAGCTGAATGGAGAGGTTCTCCACCTTCTCATTCACCTGCCGGTCACTGAGCACAGGCGGTGGGGATGGCGCCTTCCCGGTGGTGCCTGCAGGAGGAAGGTGACAAAGTGAACTTGCTTTTGCCCAGCCCCCACCAGCAGCCAGGCGCCATTCTGGGCTCTCAGCTGGCCTTCACTCCTCACACCCACCTTCCCAGGTGGGTCCGGTTACAACCCTCTTTCCCAGATGACCCTACCAAGTCAGAGAGCAAGAGGCAAGGCAGGGACCAGAGCCCAGGCAGACTGGCTCCAGCATCACTCCCAGGGCCCTGGCTGAGGACTCTGGGGTCCCCCTCTTTCTCCCCAGCCTGGCTTTGGCACCTCCAGGGTGGCCCAGCCTCATCTTGGCATCTTTGCCTGCTCTGCTACCACCAGCTGTCACCTTCCTCTGGGCAAAGAGGCCGGCCTAAGCCCTGAACAAAGTGGAAGACGCAGCCTGAAGAGGAAGGCACGGCTGCAATCCAGAGAGGCTGGCAGAGAACAGAGACAGCCAGAATCTAAGCTGGGCCCCTGGGCCGTGTTCTGTTCTTCCCTGATCAGGGCTGGACAGTCTGCATGGCTCCCTCTTCCAGGCTGACCGACTGCCTGAGGACCTGCTCCAGCAGCCCAGATGTGCAGCTTGGAGGAGGTGCAGGGACAGCCGCCCATGGCCAAGGGGTGCAGGGAAGTCCCAGGGCCTCTGGCGGCCCAGCCCACAGCAGGGCCTCATCACTTATCCCCAAGACTAGACATGTTCTGAGAGGGAAACCCCGCGCCGTATGACATTACTTAGGAAAAGTGGCCACCACCAACACCTCTGGTGAGACTCCAATCTGTTTCTAGGAAGAATGCACCTCACTCAAATGTCCCAGAAAGAGACAAATCCATGGTATTGGTATACTTGTATATTTAAGTATATACTTGTATATTTATATATTATATATTTATATATATACTTGTATATTTAAGTATATACTTGTATATTTAAGTATCTCTACCTCTCATGGATCCTCCGTGGGGTAAGAAAAACCCACAGCAGTCACCCCAGTTTATGGATGGGATCCAGAAGCTGACTCACCCCAGGAACACAGTATCTGGGTCCCCAGGAGCCCTGTAATGTGCAAAGGGCAAGACACACGTCCTCTGACTCAGTGTCTTCTGACCACTGCCCCCCAGCTGACCCTTGCTGGCGGATCTGTTCATGTAAACCAAGTTTCCCCCGAGACAGGGACTCAGGTGTGACCTCGCGTCTTCTGGAAGTGCCAGGGAGGATGCAAAGCTTGATACTGTGGGCAACAAGGCAGGCCACGGTCTGAGGCAGGAGACTCCAACATTATCCAGTGTCAGCACCCCAACCACCGAATCTACTACCTCTCGAAATGCATGTTATTTTAAAACCAACACCACTATAACATCAGGATTTCTGTGCTCAGACCAGAACTCTGGGGCCGGAATGTTCTCTAAGGTGGGTTCCAGGACCACCATCAACGAGCACCGTCCTGCCTGCACGGGTTCTACTCTACAGTGGGAGAAGCCTTCCCTCACCCTTCTCCAAAGACCCTGGATGCTCACCCTTTCCCCCAGGGGTTCTGGAAGACAGGCTGGCTACAGCTCTGTGCAGCTGTGTGATTTGACGTCTTCCTCTCTGCAAATGAAGGCACTTCTACAAGCTCTAGTCCTATGACTGTTTTCTGATTTGCACTTACTTACCTGGCTCTCTGACACATGGGGCTTCCTCTGGATATGTGCCTGATACTCCTTCCAGAGAAGCCCACAACTCACTCAGCCTCTATCCAACCCAGGGGGACGCAATCTGTGTAAGACTGACAAACCCAAGACAGGATGAATAGACTAAACAGACTCAGACTCAGCTCGGAAAAGGATTTCAATGCAAACCATCACAACCAACCCACACAACAGCAACCAACACAGATGTCCCAGGCATTCATTTACTCTTCCCAACAACCCCGGAGGTGATAAGAATATTATCATCTCCATTTTACAGGTGGGAAGGCAGGCTGAGCAAGGTCAAGGAATTGACTCAAACATGCACAAACAGCAAGTGACGCTCCGGATGAGAGCTCAGCCATCTGTATTCAGAGCACATGCTCTTTAATGCCGTCCGTGCCTTGCCACTCCGCAAAGACAACCATGAGTAGCACTCACGTATGCCCAGCAGTTTCTAAGATGCTTTTCATACATTATCCCATCCCATCCCCCTGAGGAACATATTGCTGTTATTCCTGTTTTACAGATCAGGAAACAAAACCTTATCAAGCTTAACTAATGGGTCCAGGTCACCAAGCCAGTAAATGACAGCATGGCATATAGAGTGCCCTTTGCCTGACCCCAGTGCCCAGGGCCTCAACCTAAAAGTTCTTAAATGTTTTGATCCTAGGACCTCTTTATTTTTAAAAATGACGGAGGACTCCAAAGAGCTTTTATTTATATGGTTATATCTAACAACATCTACCAGATTAGAAATTTCAAAAGTATTTTTAAAATATTTACTAATTTTAAAATAACCACACCTGTTACATTTTCTCATAAGATTTCTTTTGTAAAACACTGACTACCGTGCTCACCTCGGCAGCACGTATACTGAAATCGGAACGATACAGAGAAGACTGGCGCGGCCCCTGCGCGGGGACGACACGCGGATTCGTGACGCGTCCCATGTTTTTCTGAAAGCATTTCCCCCAGCGTCAGGAACAAGACAAGGGTGCCCACTCTCACCACTACTGTTCAACATAGTTCTGGAAGTTTTGGGCACAGCAATCAGAGCAGAAAAAGACATAAAAGGAATACAAATTGGAAAAGAAGAAGTAAAACTTTCACTGTTCGCTGATGACATGATCCTCTACACAGAAAACCCTAAAGACTCTACCAGAAAACTACTAGAGCTAATCAATGAATACAGTAAAGTTGCAGGATATAAAATCAACACACAGAAATCCCTTGCATTCCTATACACTAATAATGAGAAAATAGAGAAATTAAGGAAACTATTCCATTCACTGTTGCAACGAAAAGAATTAAATACTTAGGAATATATCTACCTAAGGAAACAAAAGACTTGTACATAGAAAACTATAAAACTCTAGTGAAAGTAATCAAAGAGGACACTAATAGATGGAGAAATATACCGTGTTCGTGGATTGGAAGAATAAATATTGTGAAAATGAGTATACTACCCAAAGTAATTTATACATTCAATGCAATCCCTATCAAGCTACCAACGATATTTTTCACAGAACTAGAACAAATAATCTCACAATTTGTATGGAAATACAAAAAACCTCGAATAGCCAAAGCAATCTTGAGGAAGAAAAATGGAACTGGGGGAATTAACCTGCCAGACTTCAGGCTCTACTACAAAGCCACAGTCATCAAGACAGTATGGTACTGGCATAAAGACAGAAATATAGATCAATGGAACAAAACACAAAGCCCAGAGATAAATCCACACAGCTATGGACACCTTATCTTTGACAAAGGAGGCAAGAATATAAAATGGAGAAAAGACAGTCTCTTTAACAAGTGGTGCTGGGAAAACTGGTCAGCCACTTGTAAAAGAATGAAACTAGAACACTTCCTAACACCATACACCAAAATAAACTCAAAATGGATTAGAGAGCTAAATGTAAGACCAGAAACTATAAAACTCCTAGAGGAGAATGTAGGCAAAACACTCTCTGACATAAATCACAGCAGGATCCTCCAAGACCCACCTCCCAGAATATTAGAAATAAAAGCAAAAATAAACAAATGGGACCTAATTAAAATCAAAAGCTTCTGCACGGCAAAAGAAACTATAAGCAAGGTGAAAAGACAGCCTTCAGAATGGGAGAAAATTATAGCAAATGAAGCAACTGATAAAGGATTAATCTCCAAAATATACAAGCAGCTCCTGCAGCTCAATTCCAGAAAAATAAATGACCCAATCAAAAAATGGGCCAAAGAACTAAACAGACATTTCTCCAAAGAAGACATAAAGATGGCTAACAAACACATGAAAAAATGCTCAACATCCCTCATAATCAGAGAAATGCAAATCAAAACCACAATGAGATACCATTTCACACCTGTCAGAATGGCTGCTATCCAAAAGTCTACATGCAATAAATGCTGGAGAGGGTGTGGAGAGAAGGGAACCCTCTTACACTGTTGGTGGGAATGCAAACTAGTACAGCCACTATGGAGAACAGTGTGGAGATTCCTCAGAAAACTGGAAATAGAACTGCCATATGATCCAGCAATCGCACTCCTGGGCGTACACATCGAGGAAACCAGAATTGAAAGAGACATATGTACTCCAGTGTTCATCGCAGCACTGTTTATAATAGCCAGGACATGGAAGCAACCTAGATGTCCATCTGCAGACGAATGGATAAGAAAGCTTTGGTACATATACACAATGGAGTATTACTCAGCCATTAAAAAGAACGCATTTGAACCAGTTCTAATGAGGTGGATGAAACTAGAGCCTATTATACAGAGTGAAGTAAGCCAGAAAGAAAAACACCAATACAATATACTAACGCATATATATGGAATTTAGAAAGATGGAAATGATAACCCTGTATACGAGACAGCAAAAGAGACACAGATGTATAAAACAGTCTTTGGGACTCTGTGGGAGAGGGTGAGGGTGGGATGGTTTGGGAGAATGGCATTGAAACATGTATATTATCATATGTGAAACGAATCGCCAGTTCAGGGTCGATGCATGTTACAGGATGCTCGGGGCTGGTGTGCGGGGATGACCCAGAGGGAGGATAAAGGGAGAAGGGAGGTGGGAGGGGGGTTCAGGAGGGGGAACTCATGTACACCCAGGGCAGATTCATATCAATGTATGGCAAAACCAACCAATATAATATTGTAAAATAATTAGCCTCCAATAAAAAAAAATTGACTATCGTTTCCATCATCAAACACAAAACACAGAGAGAAGGATGGCACTGCTCTGCATCTTTGTGATGATGTTTGATGTCTGGCTTAACAGAGTCAGCTACAGCCTCACGTGTGTGCAGCAGTGCACACTGTGGATGGAACCTTTAGAAAACTCCACTCCACCGTGGAGCTTGCGTGAGGACGAGCATGCAAAAGCAAGAGACATCTTAGTATCATCATAAAAACAGTTCTGACCGCACTGGCTCCCTGCAAGGACCTCAGGGATACCAGACCACGCTTTGAGAATGACCTGACCTATGGTCAAGTTCAAAAAGAATCAGAGAAACATCATATCTCAATTTCAAAACTGAAAAGCACCACCAGGCCCAAAAAATTGCCTCCGGAGAGATAAAGAATTCTCACTCCATTTTAAAAATGAAGCAACAGAAAGATGCAGTCCTTAGCTTTTGCGGAGGCTAGACAGAGAAGCAGCAGCATGACAGAAGTAGGGGGTCAGACCCATCACCACACACAGCCGCCGCCTCCTGTCTGTCTCCGGCAGGGTGAGGCCACTGGCCCTGCAGCTGGAAAGGACCCAGGGGCAGCTGATCATGGAGACAAGGACCTGAGTGCTGTCATTTGCTGAGGCAGCCTAGGTACTGGGTTCTATGCTAAACGCACCTGGGTCCTCACCTCACTAACCCCAGGGTACCCTCCCAAGGACATGCTGTGATCACCACATCAGAAACTGACATCTACAAGACTGCACAGCTGGGAGACGAGCAGGCACCCACACAAACCCGGCTCCAGCTCCAGACCCAGGGCCTCACTCACCATGCGGCACAGTCTCCCAACAGGACTGGCCTCCTGGTTCCCTTCCCCCGCCCCAAAGGCTCGAGCATACATGAAACACGCAAAAAGGAAGGTCACCCAGGCCCGTGAATCCGTAAGATGGCAGGCTGACTTAGGGAAACTGCTGTCTGGATGCTCCAGTCCTTTCACAATAAGGAGGCAAGTGGGCAGAGGACCACAGGGGACCGCAAGAAAAATCCCAAGATGGGCTAAGCCAGGAAGTCCCAAAATAAACAGCAAGTGTTGCTGAAAACCTTTTCCATACCCACTGAATTCAAAATAAAGTTTTCTTCTTTTACTTGCATCTCAGGGTTGAAAAACATTTTGAAGATGATGCAGTCCTTTCAAGACAATGGGTGCTGGAACCCTCTAAGTAGCTGGAGGATTGTTTGAGTTCCAGCACAGTGAGGGAGCTCCCTACTTCACAGCAAAGCCCATTTAATCTCTCCCCAGACAATTATTCTGTGAACCGAGTTAAGATCTTTATTTCTCCCACCGACCCTAGATCTACCCCTAAGGCCACAAGGTACAACTGTAATTTCTCTTCTATACAACAAACATGCAAGTATTTGAAGACAACTGCCAAGTCCCTTTATCATTACCAGGAATAGCTAAATTTTTAAAAAAGTGACACCACCAAATGCTGGCAAGGATGCAGAGAAACTAGGATTTTCAAACACTGCTGGTGGGGATATGAAATCACACAGCCACTTCTGTCAAAGAAAACACTTTGACAGTCTTTTATAAAGTTAAACAGGCACTAACCATACCACCCAGTAATCCCACTCCTAGATATTTACACAAAAGAAAAGAAAATTTATGTTCACACAAAAGCTAGCACATAACTGTTTACAGCAGCTGTTGAATGGATAAATGACAGTGTTATTATATTCATTTAACGGAATACATCTCAGCAATAAAAAGGCACTGACTATCATACAAACTGCTGGTACACACAAGGGCAGAGGGAATGGGAAACCTCGAATGCGCTGAGTGGAAGAAGCCAAACTCAAAAGGTCACACACTGTATGATTCCATTTACATGACATCTGGAAAAAGGCAAAACTAGAGAGGCAGGAGAAAGACCGGTGGTTGACAGGGGCTAGAGGGAGTGGAGGCAAGAAAGGCTGACCACAAAGTCACAGAAGGGAATTCAGTTCAGTTCAGTCGCTCAGTCGTGTCCGACTCTCCGCGACCCCATGAATCACAGCACGCCAGGCCTCCCTGTCCATCACCAACTCCCAGAGTTCACTCAAACTCAAGTCCACAGAGTCAGTAATGCCATCCAGACATCTCATTCTCGGTCGTCCCCTTCTCCTCCCGCCCCCAACCTTTCCCAGCATCAGAGTCTTTTCCAGTGAGTCAACTAGTCGCATGAGGTGGCCAAAGTATTGCAGTTTCAGCTTCAGCATCAGTCCTTCCAATGAACACCCAGGATCGATCTCCCTTAGAATGGACTGGTTGGATCTCCTTGCGGTACAAGGGACTCTCAAGAGTCTTCTCCAGCACCACAGTTCAAAAGCATCAATTCTTCGGCGATCAGCTTTCTTCACAGTCCAACTCTCACATCCATACATGACCACGGGAAAAACCATAGCCTTGACTAGACGGACCTTGGTTGGCAAAGTAATGTCTCTGCTTTTTAATATATTATCAAGGTTGGTCATAACTTTCCTTCCAAGGAGTAAACGTCTTTTAATTTCATGGCTGAAATCAGCATCTGCAGTGATTTTGGAGCCCAAAAAAATAAAGTCTGACAGTTTCCACTGTTTTTCCATCTATTTCCCATGAAGTGATGGGACCAGATACCATGATCTTTGTTTTCTGAATGTTGAGCTTCAAGGGTAGGGCAATTGTGTGTCTTAATTGTGGCACTGTTAAATGACTACTGTGTTTGTCAAAACTCATCAAACTATACACTAAAAAGGATAAATTTTACTGTACATACCTCAATGAACATGACTTAAAAAAAAACAAACAAGTTTTGATATTAAAAAAAAACAAACAAACTCATGGTGCCCTAAAACTGAAACAACCATTCCAGGAGAGGTGTGGCTTGTCACCCCCACCCCCATTAGTCACTACGCTTATAGGAAACAGTCTAAAGAAGCAAAATTAAAACTAATGTCAAATGAGTTGCCCACAGAAGCCTCAAACTTTCTTTGTGCAGTTGTTCTTTTGGATTCAAATGCAAAATTGTCCACTCTCTCCCCCCACTTCACTCCTTCCTCTTCCCAAATCTGGAACCTACTTGAAAAGAAAGCAGGGGACCTCTCTGGTGGTCAATATTTGGCATTTTCACTGCTAAGGCCCAGGTTCAATCCGCAGTAGGGAAACTGAGTCAAGGCTATGGTTTTTCCAGTGGTCATGTATGGATGTGAGAGTTGGACTAAAGAAAGCTGATCGCCAAAGAATTGATGCTTTTGAGCTGTGGTGTTGGAGAAGACTCTTGAGAGTCCCTTGGACTGTGAGGCAATCCAACCAGTCCATCCTAAAGGAAATCAGTCCTGAGTGTTCATTGGGAGGACTGACGTTGAAGCTGAAACTCCAATACTTGGGCCACCTGATGGAAAGAGCTGACTCCTGGGAAAAGACCCTGATGCTGGAAAAGATTGAAGGCGGGAGGAGAAGGGGATGACAGAGGATGAGATGGTTGGATGGCATCACCGACTCAAAGGACATGGGTTTGGGTGGACTCCGGGAGTTGGTGATGGGAAGCCTGGTTTGCTGCGGTTCACGGGGTCACAAAGAGTTGGACACAACTGAGAGACTGAACTGAACTGAGGGAAACTGAGTCTGCAAACTGAGCAGCACTGCTAAAATAAATAAATAAATATTAAAAAATAAAAATTTAAGGCAGATATTCTTTTTCCTTTTTATGTCCAGGGTAAGATTCTGGGGTTAAGCAATTTGGATTGGACTAAAATGGCCCCAAAAGGAGGGGGCCCTGGAGTTTAGAGAAAGTCATCACTCTTCTGGGCCTTGGTGTGAGAGGGGGCACAGGCAAGGGAAGCACAGCCTGTTGGACATCATGAGTCCTGGCCCTTCCTCCTGGTTACCCTGACTCATGTTGCCTTCTCTGTGGACCACTGAGGCTCAGTGAGAGCCTGGCAGCTGATAGTCCTCTTGGTTATAAGCTCCTATGTCACACCACAGCTGACCCTGAAGGCCATCCCTCAAGTCTCATTTACAGCTAGACAGGTCACAACTCTGCTTCTGAGTCCTGCTGACCTGTGGTACCAGAGGCCAAGGAGAATACAGGCACTGGCCAAAGGTGGTTGGGTAGAGTGGGGATGTCCAGGTAAACTGCTCAGCCTCCTTCAGACCCTAACCATCTGGAGCAAAGCAAAGCAAAATAACATGGTCACCACCAGCCTCAGTGAGCAAAACCAAGCCATCCTCGCCTCCAACCCAGAAGAGCCAGAGCCATCAGGGAGGACACAATTCCACATCCAAAAGCAGCTCAGCTTCATAGAACTTGTTAGAAACACTCGTTTCTGCCCCCCACCCCCACCCCAGACTTACCATATCAGGAACCCTGGTGGAGAAGCCAAGACCCACCTCCAGATAAATGTGATTCCTCATAAAGTTTGAGAACCTCTGGTGTGAACCGAAGCTGCACTGGCTGCCCAGAGTGGTTCCCAATCCCTGGACCTTTCGGCCATCCAGGATCCACTCCATTTAAAAGTGTCACCCACTGACATCCGGGGGATGCCGTGCTTGGTCAGCAGACTCCAGCTGGGCTCCCTGTGGACTTGGAAAGGAAGGAGGGGAGATTCCAGGGCGGCAGCAGCCGCCTCGCCCTGCTCCCAGATCAGCTATTTGCTCTCGAATCCTTGACTGAGGGTCAGTCTGCAGAAACCCAAATCAAGACAGACAGCAAGTGCCTGTTGCTTCCAGGCTACTCCTGCATCCAGAACGCCACTCCTGGAAGACCCCACTCAAGGGCCACCTCCTCCCTAGAGCTTACTGACACCCCTCATTAGAAACAGCTACTCTTTCCCCTTGGTTTCCTTGCTTTACACAAGGCAAAATGGCCAGTTGCTTACCTCTTTAGGGCTATGGTCCAAATGTTGGTGTACCCTAGCAAATTCCCATGTTGAAGGCCTTACCTCCCCAGGTGTGGTATTAGGAGGTGGGGCCTTTGGGAGGTGATCAGGTCATGAGGGTGGAGCCCACATGAATGGGATTAGTGGCCTTATTAAGGAGACCCTAGAAAGCTCATCCCCTTCCTGCCATGTGAGGTTACAAGGGGAAGGCACCATCTGTGAACCAGGAAGTGCCTCCCCAACTCAGGACACTGACTCTGCCTTGATCTTGACTTACAAGCTTCCCAGATGGTGAGAAATGCATGTGTGCTGTTTCTGAACTGCCCACTCTAGTGTCTGTGATAGCAGCCTAGGCAGACTAACATACCTGGCTAGCCTGTAAAACCTGGAGCCAGGTCCTTTGTGATCCCCATGAGTGTGGAGCACAGGATCCAAGGGGAAAAGGCGCTTCCATCACTTCATCTGAAGTGAAGTGAAAGTCGCTCAATCGTGTCTGACTCTGTGACCCTATGGACTGCAGCCCACCAGGCTTCTCTGTCCGTGGGATTATCCGGGCAAGAATACTGGAGTGGGTTGCCATTTCCTTCTCCAGGGAATCTTCCCAACCCAGGGATCAAGCCCAGGTCTCCCACATTCAGGCAGATTCTTTACCATCTGAGCCACCAGGGAAGCCTGTCCATCCGATAAACTGAGAAAAAAACAGGCCCCAGGTCCAAAAGGACCAGAGAAGGAAGGGTCAGAGGGCACAGGGTGAAGGTGCAACGCTGCCTCGATGCTCATTCACCCCACCATCCTTTCAACCGGAAGCTGTACTTTCAAGGAATCTTTGCTGGGATAGTAAGGAAGCCCTCCAGCTCTTTTTCCTGCCAACAAACCAGGACATCTCTCTTTTTAATAAGAAGGCTCCCCTGTTACTTCAATTTGTATGAAATTTAAGGCTCATTTTATAAATGTTGCCCAAAAATCTCTCTTCTTAAAACTTCTCTAGTTACCCAAGATGGGGGCAGGGAGAAAGGCACCTGAGAAATGAGGTCAGGATGAATGGGAAGGAAAAAATATGGATTGTCTGAAAAGTGTGTGCCTCCCCTGGGCAGATCCATGGGGCCTACTTAAATAACAGGCCAGCTACTTAAATAACAGGCCACAAGGGGTGGGGGAAACCTCAAAGAAGCCACATGTGCTCAGCTGATGAAAATTGCCTAGAAAGATACGGCAATATTTAAGTCTGTTGGTATGTTGTTAGCAGGGTCAGGCTGGAAAGCTAAAATGGACAGACTACCTGAGGACCTAATGAGGGCTGGGAAGAGGTGAGGGACAGCCAGGTACCAGCTGTTACAGAGAAAATGCTATACACAAGGTTCGACCTACCAATTTTCTCTTAGCTGCGTATAACTTGCTCTTTTCCCAAACATTCTTGGTTAGGGAGATATAAGTGGGAAAGTGAAAATGATATTTTTATTATAAGACCTTGCCTTTCCTTAGGTTCATAGAGAAAGACCATAACGAACAAAAACAGCCAGTCTCCATCTGACTCATCAGCCCCTCAGCCAGGGCCACGGTGTGCCTGAGACAGCCAAGAAAGGAAGCGCTCTGCCCATCATTAGGTGCGGCTGAGCCAGGAGGAGTTCCTCCCGATGCTGCTGCAGTGCCCATGGCTGAACCTCCATTCATTCCATTCCAAGGGACTGGTCCCAGCTGGCCTCAGACATTCCAGTGCCCTTGCTTGGGACCAGGTTAGGTCAGCTCATCTCCAAACAAGAGGGCTGTTAAAAGTGGATGCTGATCCTCAGAGCTTTTGAAGCCCAAGAACCTGCACTTCTAGCGTCTGGATGCTGCTGGTCCAAGGCCCACGCTGCATGAGTGGCGGTCTGGGCACAGACAGGGACTGGGGACTGGGGACTGGGGACTGTGCTGAAGACCTTCTGAGAAAGTCTTCTTTGCTCACCAGGAGACACAAGAGGAGACGACCTCCTTCATCCTCTGGGCCACTAGTGATGACAGAGACGTTCTTTCATCTGCTCTATCTACTGCAGTAGCCACTAGCCGCAGGTGCTATAGAACACTTGCAATGGGGCTAGTGTGACTACTGAAACTAGCGATTTAAATTTCATTTCACATTAATTCACTGGAATTTAAATAGCCATGTGTGGCTAGCGGTTCCCACAATAAGCACTGTAGCCCTGGATGTTGTCAGGTCCAGACGTGACGGCTGTCCTGCCACCAGCGAGGGAAGACACCACACGGAGGCCCGCAAATCACACCTGATGTACTGAGCCCACCCTCAGCACCTTTACCATGCGAGATCACACATTTCTCTCGTTTAAGGCAGTATGAATAGGTATTCCGTACTGCTGCAGCCAAAAGCCTTCTGGCCAATACAGCCATGGGGACACTGAGGTCAGCCTGCAGAGAAATGGGGCTACTCACCCCAAGGTCAATGCTGACTCTCTGCAGAAAAGCAAAAGGAGGAGAACTCGGCTACTGGGGAACTGGAGAGGTTTTGACCTGAAGGGATGCACGCAGATCTTGAGCATCCAAGATCTGGGCACAGACAGTGAAGTACAACACAACACTGCTCTCTGCCGGCCTGCCAACACGTATCCAGGGACACCAGTGACCCCTCCATCCCAAGGGCCAACTGGTGGGTCATTGACATGACACTTCTTCCAAAGTATACAAAGGTGCAGCCGCACAAAAAATAACCTCCTACTCATGCCTGAAATTCCACCATTAACAATAACTGCTGTGGTTTAAGCACTCTCTCTCTCTAGAATCTCCTTTTAAAATGCAGATGCTCCTAGGAAAGGCAACACTTCAAGCTTTGCAGTGTCAGTGTGAATGGGTTTGTCAGATGCGAGTTAGATCACTGTACCTTGTTCCCAAGGGAAATTCGGAAGTGGAAAAGGGTGGGGCAAGAGAAGTGCACTCAGAGCTCAACCAGCTCAGTTTTACAAAAACCCATCTTACCGCTGCACTCAACCTGACTGCTCCACCATGCACTTCCTGAAAGCCAGTCCCATGTTCAAAATCCCCACAACTCCACCACTCAATCCCTGTATCTCACCGACCCAAAGCGGGCAGAGCAAAGTGAACTACGGTCCCAGCAGCGTCCTCCCTGAACCCCAAGGAGGATGCGGGGACCTCTGAGGGGCTGAACTTTGCCCCACAGATGGATGCTAAAGTCCTCATTCCCAGTAAACGTGAATGTGATCTTATTAGGAAATATGGTCCTTACAGATGATCAAGTTAAGATCATACTAGAGTAGGGCAGGTCCCAAAACTAATGTGAATGGTGTTCAAAAGGAAATTTGGAGACACATACAGAGAGAGAACACCATGTGAAGATGCATGCAGACACTAGAGAGATGCATCTACAAGCCAGGATGATCTGAGATTACCAACACACCACCAGAAGGAAAGCAGCCTGGAAAAGACGCATTCCTGGTGTCCTCGAGGGCATGTGGCCTTGCCGACACCTTGATCTCAAGACTCTGGCCTCCAGAATTTGGAGAGAATAAAGTTCTACAGTGTAAGCCACTCGGTTTACGTGCTTGGCCAGGACAGCCCTAGAAGATGAATACGATTGTCCCTCTGGTCCCCCCTCGTCACGCTGACCTTACTCACTGTATCCACTCGCCTAACTAGCGCCCCAGGAGACCCTAAGATCCATGAGCACACGGACTACAGCTGCCTGCTGCTGCTGCTGCTGCTAAGTCGCTTCAGTCCTGTCCGACTCTGTGCGACCCCATAGACGGCAGCCCACCAGGCTCCCCCATCCCTGGGATTCTCCAGGCAAGAGCACTGGAGTGGGGTGCCATCCCCTTCTCCGCTACATCACAAGCCCACTTCTGCCACCCCAGAGGTGCTCTGGATCAGTCAGATCAACTCAAGAGAGGCCTTTCCCTGGCTAGTTCCAGGATCTCAGACACGAGGCATCCCCTCTCTGAGTGTCCATTTCCCCACCTGTCTATTGCAGGAAAAGGAAAGAATTGGACCAGATGACATCTGTGAGTGCTTCCGACTCAAAACCTCCAGGACTCACCCCCGAGGGTGTCAAGGTCAGACCAGGACACAGAGCCACACGAGGGTGTTACACGCAGGGCAGGTGGGACACGGGGAAGGCCACGGGGATGCGGGAAGACTGGAAGACTGTGACAAGTCTGGAAGACTGTCTCCTTCACTGAGACATCTCCAACGACAGCAGGAACAGCCTCCCGCTATGGCTTCTGGAACCCACACGCAAAGACACACACCCGATTCAGCATGAACTGGCGACTCCTGCCCTCAAGGCAATTCTCACTCCCTGTGGGCTGTTCCTGCTCACAAAGGACAGTTCCCAAAGTGGTCGGTCTCCTGGACAGCGGGCACCGGGTGCTACGGGCAGGGGACAACAGGCTCTCTGAGAAGTCCTGTGCCCTGATAAAGTGGAGAAATGGTGACACGGGGGCCTCCCCAGCACGTACGCCCCTGCTAACAGCAGAGTTCTGCCCTCCTCCAATAAGAGGACGTGCCGATGAGCGAACCGGCGAATACAGATGACCGCACAAGGGAGGTGACAGGCGAGGGCCAACTTCCCACCCACGTACCCAGCGCTGCCCCGGCTCGCCCGTAGCTCCCTACCTCCCTGAGGTCCTCCGGAAAGGAGGGGTCCCCGGGAAGGAGGTACTCACCCACACTGCTGAGTGAGCTGCTGCTCTCCGAGTCTGAGGGCATGATGGACAAGACGCTGTAGGTGGAGCCTGCAGGCAGAAAGAGAGGCCATTTGTTACCGATCCCAAAGGGCTCTCTTGTCTACACCCCAAACCACTGCCAGACCAACTGACTTCAGTGAGCTCCAGGCTGAGAACCAGCACGGTACCAGGCACTAGACATCAGAACCATGGGCTGGGCAGGCGAGACGTGGTCAACAGGGTCTCATCTGCAGTGTTTCTGTCCCAGCTTCCGCCTCACCTGTGGCCATCTTCTGACTGATCTCTGCACGGGCAGAGGGCAGCTTAGAGTCAGTCAGCCGGCTTCGTGTCAGGACGTCTGGGGAAAGGCTTACTCAGCAAGGGAGCCACACACCCAGGGTGACAAGGGGCCTGGGGATTTCCGACAGCTTTGTATCAGGGTGACTCTGGCTTCCATAGAGAGAGGAGTGTTAGTGGTAGTGTAGGTCGCTCAGCCGTGCCCGACTCTGCGACCCCATGGACTGCAGCCCACCAGGC
Source organism: Moschus berezovskii (assembly GCF_049115385.1). Classification (NCBI taxonomy): domain Eukaryota; kingdom Metazoa; phylum Chordata; class Mammalia; order Artiodactyla; family Moschidae; genus Moschus; species Moschus berezovskii. The sequence goes on from NC_142471.1 coordinate 34,518,405, forward strand.
CCCTCTGTCCATGGGATTCTCCAGGCAAGGATACTGGAGTGGGTTGCCATTTCCTTCTCCAGGGGATCCATCCAACGCAGGAATCGAACCTGGGTCTACCTGCACTGCAGGCAGATTCTTTTTTTTTTTTTTTCTATTTAGCATACCAATTTTATTTTTTTTAATATAAATAAATTTTTATTTATCTTGTAAATATGTTGAATTACATCAATTTTATTTTGAAAAATAAAACACCTTTGCCTTTCTGAGATAACCCCATTAGTTCATGATGTATTTGCCTTTTGATGTATTGCTGGATAGGGGTGGTTAGCATTTTGTATTTATGCTAATGAGAGGTACTGATCCGTCATTTTCCTTTTCTGTAATGTATTTAAGAGGTTTTGGTTTCAGGGTAATGTTGTCTCATTAAAGGAACTGAGAACTGCTCCTCCTTTCTTGTATGTTCTTGAAAGAGTTTGTTAACAATTTGTATTGTTTGTTTCTTAATTGCTTGAATCAATTTCTTAATAGATTTAGAGCTATTCTAATTTTTTATTTCTTCTAATGTTAGCTTTAGCAATGTGTATTTTCAAGGGTCTTGTCCTTTTAATGTAAAATTTCAAATTTATTCTCATAAAATTGTTCATAATATTCACATATCAAGTTTTTAAGTTTGAATGATCTCTATTAGTATCTCTTTTTTCATTTGTAATATTGATAATTTGTATTTTGTCTTTTTTCTTGATTAGGTAGGAGCTTATCAATTTGATTAATCTTTTTAAAAAGCCAATTTGTGATTTTATTGTTTTTTCTTACGCCAGTTTGCAGGCAGATTCTTTACTGACTGAGCCATCAGTAAATAGCCAGTATAGAGAGAGTAACAGAGCCTAAGTAAGCATCTGTGAACCCTTTGTTCTTCACACCAGACTCTTCTGCTCTTAGGTTCTAACTGTATTCAAGCTCAGTCCTTAATAATTCAGTCAGTGGCTGCCCCCTTATTAAAAGTTACTCATAAAATTATGAGTAATTACACAGTCACCAAAGCTGGGGGATAACAAGTTTTTTCGGGGGCGGGGGTGGTTGACACTTGTTGACTCCTAGTGGCAAACACATAACCACCATGGTTTGCTTTGAATTCAAGTATCTTCAAAGCCAGGATGTTACCTGCCTGGCATCAGGAAAAAACCTCTGGGTCAAGAAATCCAGGTCTGAGCCCAGCTCTTATCTACATGTGAGTAGCTGGCCAGTGGCCTCAGTTTTCTGGATCTCTGTTTCTCAAGTGTGTAACATGAAGGGGTTCAACCAGACAGCTCAGAAGGTCCTTTGCCCTGACGCATTTCAGAGATAAATGAAATGATGAACAGAAACAAAGGTGTGCTTTGCTTATCAAGACTACAGATGACACAAAAGCAAGAGGGTGGGTGACTCTAAGCAGAGATTAAATGGGAGTTGAAAAAAGCACAACATGCAGAGATCGTGGGTCAAATAAAACAAGACAATGGGAAAAATGCAATGTTTTGTTCTTGGAACCAAAAGAACTACACAATGAAGGCGTGTGTGTACTGGGCAAAGTGGGTGAGCCAGAGATGAGATTCTTGCAATAAAGCCTTTGAACGAGCCTTAGGGCTTTGGTGTCAGAAAGCAACCAAGAATTAATGAGACCTTGGACTCCAGGATCAAAAACGCAGGGTCAAATCTAAGAGGTTCTCTCCCATCTCAACTGTTGACTAGCTACTCTATACCTGCACACCCTCAGAAGGGAAAGAAAAGGGATAAAGACATGGAGACAGCAGGGGAGGAGGAGAAGAGCAAGGAAGCCCAGGGAGGAGGGAGGAAGAAGCGCACCAGGGGACAGGGAAGACCCCAAAGGATGGGGAAGACGTGGAGGGGGAAAGACGAAGACCACACCGAGGGCAGGGCAACCATCAGCCCTGGCACGACAGACAGCATGCTGGGGGCTACTAACAGCAGGTGTGCCCACCGAGAGCGATGAAAGGAGAAAGGGGGAAAAGAGAAAATTAGAACAAAGGGCCTGCGGTAAGGACAAGGAGTACAACAGTGGCCTGGGCCAGGGGCCTCGTTATCACATTTTCTGAGAATCTCTGGAAAGAACACCTGGGTGCGCAGCACAGATGGAAGAGGCTCGCTTGGGAAGTGGAAAGGACCACCCAAAGGGATTCAATGTGTTCCACTGGCCTCCAATAGCACCCCTGGAACAGCTGCTGGATGCAGGGCAGGGTGGCCTCACGGTCAGTACTGCCTCGGTCCGAGAAGGCCCAGGTGCTAGGGGCTCTCACGACACGTGCATTCACTCTGTGCCCACCTGGCAGGGATATCATAGCTGGGCTTTGCACATCCTCTGAAGGGAGACGGAACCAGAAAACCCCCGGCAACCCAGCAAGTCCTCTATCGATCCTACTAAAAAATATGTAAGCAATGTTCAGTGAGCTATATCCTGCATTTCAAATTCAACCCACACAATCCATTTCTGTCTCAACAATGAGCATCACAGACTTCTCAAAGCATTCCTCTTCCCCTATCATAAACATCAAGCATGACATAAAGATCTATGAAATAAAGTCATGTGCAATGCAGCCAATCCATGGGTATCTTCAAAACCCAAGAATACAACAGCATGCCTATCTGCTAAACTCAACTTCTATTTTCTTTATTACTTTTTGCTGCTGTTATGGGGAGGGGGGTGTTGAAGGGGTTAGGGAGTAATATACCAAACTGGCTGGTGTGTTGGTGGACTGTTTTCAAAAGACAGCTACTCAGATAAAGCAGGCACCACTACACCATCCCACTCACACCTCCAAGACCTGAGCTCAGCCCAGACCTGCTTACGACACCACAGGCTGCGCTCTGGTAACGCTCCCTGCAGAACGCTGCGCCTCTTTCTCATTATTGGCATCAGCAGTGGCCCATCTTCCAGTAAACCTCCCCTCCCCTGCAGATTGTCTCTCTCCTCCCCCGTGGCCAGTTTCCACTGTTAATTAAACTTGGCAGACACCCTTCTCTCTCTCCTCCCACCTTCTCCCCTGGCTGGGAGGAGTCAACTGGCCAACCAACACACTCTGCTCCTCTTCCCCGCCCCCGATGTCCTGACCTGATGGGGCTCTGGGGCCTGACCTGGGGGCGGCATGACATCTTTATCTGCATCTCGGGTATTACCTCCCCCGAGCTGGCTGGCAGGGCTCCTGGGAGCCAGTGCTGGGGCTGCCAGGGGACGATGAAAATTGGACAAGGCCCAGTTTCTACAATGTTCCCAGGGCCTTAGACGTCATTTGGGGGGGAAAATAATGGTCCGAAGACGACACTGTCTTGGTCATGCTTTGTCTCTGTGGCTAATGTTGTCTTTAAAAGCCTGTGTGGTCAGGACTGTCGGGAAAAGGCAAAAGGAGTCACTTTCCTCCAAAGTCACACAGTGTCCTTGCTAAGCGATGGCTTCCAAGGGCTGAGACGAACGTCATCTACCCCTAGGATTTCACAATCCAATCTGGAGGCCAACAGGGGTCCCATCTCACTATGCACGCTCCCCTGCCCCGCAGAGCCCCTCACCCTTGGCCATGTGAGCAGGTAGGAGCTCCCTTGAAGGTACCTGCACCCCCAACCCACCCACCCTGAACCCGAAGGCACACCCTCCACCTCTCACAGAGGTCTGGATGAACGAGGGCCAGCTTCCCACACCACTGCTGCCTCCACTGCCTCCCCCTCCACCCCCACAGAGCAGCAAGGCATTGACACTCAGGACGGTCGCCACAAACTCAGACAAGCCTGTGCAGAGGTCCTGAGAGGACCCAGAGAAAGTCGTATGATTGTGAAAGAGTTCCAGAGGAGGGCAGAGTGGGAGCCAGGTTTTCATCACCATGTGGAGCAGAGTGATGATACAAGGGGTTCCCTGCACAGCAACTGACCAGGGAACCGGTCAAGGTACAGGCTCTGGCTGGGGAGACCTGGGGTGGGGCCTGAGACTCTGCACTTCTAACATGCCTGCAGGGAGTGAGGTCCACAGGGGGACTGAACGCAAGGCTGACCCAAGTCAGCAGGCAGGCGGGGATGCGTGTGGGAGCCAGGCAGAAGCCCTGGGAGAGAGCTGGCAGACGGGGACCAGCCTGGGCCACAAGCATTGTCTGCATCCTTCCCCAGAGGCTGCAATGCTAATTGTATTTACTCTGTGATTCAGCCCCACTGGGTCACAGAGACCACTTCAAAAGAACTTCCAGTAAAATCACCCAAGCGGTAACAGAACGCCCAGCCCTCCGAGGCCCCCTCCTGGGGCCTGTGCCCCCCCCCAGAACACACCCCTCCATTCACCTGGGGCTTGTAAAGGCCCTGGTGACTCACGCTTCCTCCCCATGAAACGGAGACAGCGAAGGGGCTTGTTCCAGCCTCCAGCGGGCGGGCAGAGTCCTCTCAGTGCTCCAGCCTGAGGCGCCGAGGGACACGCACCTCCCCCAGCACCCGCGCAGGAGGGAGAGGCAAGCCACTCTTCCCTGGGGGCTCTGCGACAGGGCAGGGAGGATCACCACCAGGCCACCTGTCCCAGGCCAGAACCCTCCCTCCGGCTCAGAGCTGCCCACCCACAGACGGCCAAGGGCAAGCAGTCACTCTCACACCCACGTGCGTCCAACAGAGTCCTAGCACACGGCTGAGCCCTGCGAGCCCGACACTGGGCTGGGTTTAAGAGACAGAAGCGAAGCCAGGGGCTCAGGAGACGACTTGCCTGCTGAGAGTCTATGGAAGGCCCTTCCCCTCTCTGAGCCTGGGGCCCATCTGCAAACTGAGGGAGCAGTGACTAGAATGCTGACAGTACCAGTCGGCCTGGGCTCAACTCCCAACTCTGCCCCTTAGCGGCTGTATACCCTCAGCCTCTCACTGCCTCCACGTGCACGTCTGTAAAATGCGACAAGAGGAGTACTAAGCTCACAGGGTATCGACTGCGTTAACATGAAAAGGCCGTGACACAGCACTTGGCCCGCCAGTGCCCCGAGTGTCAGCTGTGGCTCCTGCAGGCAAAGCAGACCTTCCAACCCCGCCGTCCTCAATCCTTGGGTTACCCATAAGGAAAGCTGTCTGCCAGGGTGACAAGGCTGAACAGTCCACAGTGGCAAACTGCTGGACTGCAGAGCACTAATAACAACAATACCAGTCATAATAATAGCAGCAGCTGATACTGAGCCCTGTGAGTGCTGGGATGTACTAAACTCCGCATGTATTCTCTCAGAGAATTCCCACACTAACCCTGAGGTTGTCATTACACCTGCAATGACAGAGGAGAAAACAAAGGGTTAGAACAATGAAGTAACTTGCTTAAGGTCATGGGGTGAACAGGATACAAACCCAGACAGTCCAGCTCAATGTCTGTGCTCCTGATCCCTAGTCACAACTCTGCTGCTGCTGCTAAGTCACTTCAGTTGTGTCCAACTCTGTGCGACCTCATAGACGGCAGCCCACCAGGCTCCCCCGTCCCTGGGATTCTCCAGGCAAGAACACTGGAGTGGGTTGCCATTTCCTTCTCCAATGCATGAAAGTAAAAAGTGAAAGTGAAGCCGCTCAGTCGTGTCCGACTCTAAGCAACCCCATGGACTGCAGCCTACCAGGATCCTCCCATGGGATTTTCCAGGCAAGAGTACTGGAGTGGGTTGCCATTGCCTTCTGCATCACAACACTGCTACCCAGCTCTAAAGGTTTGGCAGTCCGGGGAGACTTCATGGAGGAAGGGGTCTGGAGGCTGGTGGACTTGGACAAGCACCAAGAAGCCAGATCAGCCTGGAGGACACGTAGGCAGAACCCACCCTTCTGTGTAAGTGAGAAGTCTCAGAGCAGGGCCGCCACTGTCCAGGGCCTCAGTTTGGAATCCCCCAGAGTGGGCTTGTCCCCTCCCTGACAGACACTGTGAGCTGAGCGGGGCCTGGGGACTAAAAGTGAGAAGAAAGAAAGAGGGATGAACTGTGGCTTTATGGCCCTGACACGTGCTACTCCATCCTGCCCATCCCAATGTCCAGACCGTGCTGGGCACTGAGACCGTGACTCCGTGAGCTGCAGGTATGAGAAGGAGGCAGGCAGGTGAAAGTGCTATGTGCTGAGCCCGCCTCCCCTGCTTCTAAGGACCTCGGGAGGAGTGGGAGAGTGGGCACCTCTGGCTGCTGAGAAGCCCTGTTGCAGAAGCACAGTTCAGTGCAGCTATGCCCCTCCCTAGGGCCTCCGCTTCCTCCTCTTTAACAACATGGCCCCAGATCATGAATGCAGAGAGCCACGGTTGGAGGCTAACAAGTCCAGACATTTCAGGAGACAGGGAATGACCAGGGCCCTGGAATGGAGCAGCCATGGAGTCTGACACATAGATCACGAAAGCCCTGCTTCATGTACCTGACATGCCCGCGTCCGGGGGGGAAAGCACCTTCTCCCTGCCATGCACGAGAAGGCTGGTGCCTCCTGGCCGACACTTGTCACCTGACCTAGAAAGCCCAGGAAGTGGCCCAAAGCAGGATCTGGATGGCTCAAGGAAGGGAGGCTGGGCTGGTCCTCATTTTCACCTAGAGGGTAGGGAGGAGACTGAGGCAGACGTCAGGAGTCTCCGACTGAAATGCAACGATGTGGTGGGGCATGTTCGTCATCAACGAGCACACCACGCCTGACGGGCACCTCGAAACAAAGAATACAGATGAGAGAGGAGGGGCCGGCTGCGGTGTCACTGCCCTGCTACCCCCACCAGACCTCATGCCCCTAAGTCAGCAGCAAAGAGGACACACCGAGGTGGGACAGGCAATAGTGCAGCGCAGGCAGCCAAGCTTCCCCTACGCTGCAGCCAGACACGGCACAGTGAGCGCATGTGCCCTGGAATAAACTTCTGAGCAGCACCAGGAGTCACAACAGACCAGCACCGTCCTCTCTGTCTGGACTCCCTCTCCACAACTCAGTAAAGGGAGGAGAGGTTACCTCCTCCTGCTTGGACTGTGACTGAGTGGCATGTGCTGCCCTCCACCACAACCATGTACCGCAGGTTGCTGGTACAAGAGCAGGCCCTGGGCCCACACCCCCTGAGCTCAGGCTTGCCACCTACCAGCAGTGTGACCGTAAGCAAGCGGCTTCCACTTTCTGCCCTTCATTTCCTGGTTTATGAAAGAGGAAGAATTATGGGCTATGAGAACTGAAGGAGGAAAGGTACAACCCTGGGGACTGAGCCAGCGCTCAGACAAGCGCTCCACAGACGCTAGTCCCATTCTCGTTACCTGACTCAGCCTTGAGTGTCGGCTTGTGGTACCTGAATCCAGCCCTGCTATGCCTTTGTTTTCTTCCCCTCAGGATAAGGAGGCCTCCCATCCCCTTCCATCACTCTGCCCAGCTATGGCCAATCCCAAGCCTTTCCAGCCTCACTTGCAGATCTCTTGTCCTCCGAATCAAACAGAACAAGACAGAGTGCTCACTGTGTGCGGAGCATCACACCAGGCCACGCCCCAACCTTCTCATGACCCTCACCTGCACATATATGGGCATCAGTCAGTCGTTCAAGAGAGATGGAATGATGGTGCTCTGCACAGACACCATCCCTTCGTAGGCATGCCTGCCCTGGGAACACAAAGCCCACTGCTTCACCAAATGCTTAGTGAACAAACTGGGGATGCAGCAGAGAATAAGACAGAGTCCCTGCCCTCATGGCGTTCAAAGGAGTGCTGATAGGAGAGAAATAACTCAACAAGCCAATGCAAACTGCATTAGGTAGTAAGTGCTATGAAGAAAATTACAGCAGAGTAAAACGGAGGGTGAGTGGGGTAGGGCAGAGAGGTGGCTATGGTGGGACAAGGGTCAGGGGAGGTCTTTCTGGCATGTCACATCTGAACAGAGACCTGAAGGAGTGTGGAGGAAGCTGAGTGCTAGAGGAAGACTGTTTCAGGTAGAGGATCAGCAAGTGCAAAGGCCCTGGGGTCAGACCAGAAAGTGGGCAAGGATATGTCCCAGGCTGGACAGGTCAGGGACATTCAGTCCACAGAGGCCAAGATGGTCATTACAAAGGAAAGGTCTTGTCTTCATCAGCAACGAGTTGCCATTCGCCCCCTCTTCCTTCAACAGCATTGACACCTCTCCCTTGCATGCTGTGTGTGGTGCCTTGGCTATTACTGACCACCAAGGCAGCTCAGTCTGGGTCCCCAGGGCCCTGAGATCAAGGAGGAAAACCACTTACCCTCCCACCACCCCAGCAGCCCTGCTGAGTCTGAGCCTGCTGAGACACCGGCCACATGGACGGGAGGTACAAAGTGACTGCCCAATGGAAGGAGCAGAGGGGCAGGAGCTAGATGGACCTGGGCTCTCCCTCTCTGGCCACACACTCAGGAACTCCAGACAGCCAAAACAGTCTTGGAAAAGAAGAGTAAAGCTGGAGGACTCACACTTCCTGACTGGGGACAAAGCTGCAGAAATCAAAACATTGTGCTACTGGCTTAAAGGCAGACATACAGACCAATAGAACAGAACATAGAGCCCAGAAATTAACCTTCGCATAATGGTCGAGTAATTTTTGACAGGTGCTGAAAGACCATCCAATGAGGAGAGAAGAGTGTCTCCAAGAAATGATGCTGGGAAAACTGGATATCCACATGTAAAAGGATGAATTTGGACCCCTACCTAATACCATATATAAGAATTAACTCAAAAGGAATCAAAGTCTTAAACATAAGAGCTAAAACTAGAAAACTCTTAGCAAACTTCAAGATACTGAATTTGGCAGTGACTTCTTGGATATGACACCAGAGACACGGCAACAAAAGAAAAAACAGACAGACTGGACTTCATGAAAACTTTTAAAACGGCAAATGCAAAAACACTATCAACAGAGAAAAAAGGCAACACACAGAATCAGAGAAAATATTTGCAAATCTCATATCTGATAGGAAATTAGTATCAGTACGTGAATGCTAAATCGCTTCAGTTGTGTCCAACTTTTTGTAACCCTATGGACTGTAGCCTGCCAGGCTCCCCTGTCCATGGGATTCTTTAGGCAAGAACACTGCAGTGGGTTGCCATGCCCTCCTCCAGGGGTCTTTCCAACCTAAGGATTGAACCCGTGTCTCTTACATCTCCTGCATTGGGAGGCGGGTTCTTTTCCACAAGCACCACCTGGGAAGCCCCAGAACAGAGAACTCCTAAAACTCAACAACAGAAAATGTTCAAAATTAGGCATGACTTGATAGACATTTCTTCAAAAAAGATATACAAATAGCCAACAGTTACATGAAAAGACATTCAACATCCCTAGCTATTAGGGAAATACAAATCAAACCACAATGAGAAGCTACCTCATATCGCTTAGGATGGCTCCTATAAAAAAGAAATAATCATAAACTGGGAAGTCTTGGTACAGATGTGGAAAAACTGGATCCCTTGTGCACTGCTGGTAGGAATGTAAAATGGTAGAGCCACTGTGGAAACTAGGATGGTGGTGTCACAGAAAATAAAAAGTAGTATTACTATATGATCCAACATATCCACCTCGGGCATCGACCCCAAAACACTGAAATGAGGGTCTCAAAGAGGTAATCCTGCCCATGTTCACAGCAGCATTATTCACAAAGGTAAACCTAAAAAGTATAAGCAATACAAGTGTCTACTGATGGATGCAATGATAAGCAAAATGTGGTATACATATGCAACAAAATAGTACTCAAACTTAAAAAGGCAGGAGATTTGGGTGTCTTCTACAACATGGATGAATTCTAAGGGCATTATGCTAAGTGAAATAAGCCAGTCACAGAGACACAAAAAAAAGTGTTTGGTTCCATTTCTATTAAGTACTTAGAGCAGTCAAAACTGTAGAGACAGCAGAATAGTGGCTGCCAGGGTGAGGAGGGGGAAATGAGGGGTTACTATTTAATGGGTATAGTTTTAGTTTTGAGGATACAAACAGTTTTGGAGATGGATGGCAGGGATGGCAGCACACTATGAATATTTTTATTAATAACATTGATGGTTAAGATGGTAAATTCTAGGTTTACTTTACCACATCAGAAAAACTGGGAGCAAAAAGCAAAACGAAAAACAGTGGGGTGGGGAAAGGCACCTTTATCTCCCTCCCTCTCCATTAAAGTAATACAAAATCTTTGGGACTTCAGTGTGATCCAAACCCCACCATGCATCACATAATCCTACAACAACTTTGATCCAGTAAAGCCCCAGCCCTCAGTCCCGGAAGTCAAGAACGCCCCAGGCTTCTGAGCACAAGACTAAGACAGCAGGGATGAGCATCAGGAATGTCTCCAGCACCTGTGAACAGGCTGGGTGGAAAGAGGGAAGGCCTGGAAGAGAACAGTTAGGACGCTCCTGCAAGAGCTCCCCTGAGGCACTCGTCAGCGGTGCGAGCTGAGCAGGGACACAGGGACTGCAGAGGTGAGGGCAGGCTACGATGAAGGGACTATGGGTGGGGAAAAGTGCAGGGTGATACTGGGGTGGGGTGACGATACTGGAAGTACTTCCGTTAACAGAGGCAGAGGACTGAAGAAGGCTGGTGAAGAGTCACGAGACCCTGCTGAGGCTCGGGCTGAATGAATGCACTAAAGGAAAGCTCTGCGGAGGCGGCCTGCTGCCGACGGTCAGAACCTGGAGCTAGGGAGCCAGGCTCAAGCTAACACAGCCACCCCGGAGAGCGTGGAGGATATGAGTGACAAGCCTAGAGTGGCTCACTGGTAATGTGGAGCCCTTGAGTAAGAAAAAAGCGAGGGGAAGGGGAAGGTCAGATCTAGGACTTCCTAAATAGCACCCACACAGGAAATATTGTTCTAAGCATTGTGTTGCTGGTGAAGTCACTAAGTCATTTCTGACTCTATTGTAACCCCACGGACTGCAGCCCACCAGGCTCCCCTGTCCATGAGATGTCCCAAGTAAGAATACTGGAGTGCGGTGCCATTTCCTCCTCCAGGGGATCTTCCTGATCCAGGGATGGAACGCAAGTGTCCTGTTTGGCAGGTAGATTCTTTACCACCGAGTCACCTGAGAAGCTTACTGTTTTAAGCATATCCAGGACAAAATCCTAGGACATGTGACCTGTGGGGACAGGGGAAGGAATACAAATTTCCGAGAGAGACACAGAAAGACTACTTGGGGAAACAGGGGGAATAAGAGAATTAAGTCTTCCGGAAGGCAGTGGGGTAGAGTGGTCGGAGGGGCTGGTCTGCCACGCCAAATGCTAGGCTAGGACACAGAGCACAAACATTTGATTCGGTCATCTGGAGGTCATTGATGTTCTGCTAATTAAGTATGGCTATTGATTGGCTTTGGTTTCCCCACCAAAACTGCAGGGCTTGGATTAGACCAGAAAAGGCAAGAGGTTCATCATGACAGAACTGCCGTGTCTTGTGACAACTGCCTGCTGTGCTTAAGTAGCGTGAGGCTACACCTGTGCTTAGGAAAGGAATCCAGGATGGATCAGTGATGTCTGCCAAGGGCAAGACCAGGAGGTATGCATTTCTCCTGATCTGTGTTGTTCCTAAGGGCCAGTCCACCAACAGAAACACTATTTCAAGGTTCCCAGCTCTTAGCAAGCTTACTACAATCAATTACTGACCAGAATTAACTCTAAAATCCAATCTGTTTCTCCAACATTCTTTAAATGCCCAGGACCGAAAGGGCCCTCAGTTCAGTTCAGTTCAGTCACTCAGTCGTGTCCGACTCTCCGCGACCCCATGAATCACAGCACGCCAGGCCTCCCTGTCCATCACCAACTCCCGGAGTTCACTCAAACTCATGTCCACAGAGTCGGTGATGCCACCCAGCCATCTCATTCTTGGTCGTCCCCTTCTCCTCCCGCCCCCAACCTTTCCCAGCATCAGACTCTTTTCCAGTGAGTCAACTCGTCGCATGAGGTAGCCAAAGTATTGCAGTTTCAGCTTTAGCATCAGTCCTTCCAATGAACACCCAGGATTGATCTCCTTTAGAATGGACTGGTTGGATCTCCTTGCAGTCCAAGGGACTCGCAAGAGTCTTCTCCAGCACCACAGTTCAAAAGCATCAATTCTTCGGCGATCAGCTTTCTTCACAGTCCAACTCTCACATCCATACATGACCACGGGAAAAACCATTGCCTTGACTAGACGGACCTTGGTTGGCAAAGTAATGTCTCTGCTTTTTAATATACTATCAAGGTTGGTCATAACTTTCCTTCCAAGGAGTAAGCGTCTTTTAATTTCATGGCTGCAGTCAGCATCTGCAGTGATTTTGGAGCCCAAAAAAATAAAGTCTGACACTGTTTCCACTGTTTTTCCATCTATTTCCCATGAAGTGATGGGACCAGATGCCACGATCTTTGTTTTCTGAATGAAAGGGCCCTCAGGGAAAATAAAAGGACAACGATCGCATCTATTCTTTTCTGAGGCTCTGAGAAACAGAGTATAGAGAACAGAGTGACCCTCCTGGGGGTCTCTCAGAGGTCCTGCCCCAAGCAGATGGTTTTCCCATCCAAGAGCCCCGGGACACCTTGCACACCTTTTCCTCTTGGATGAGGTGACATCACCCAGAGAGATTCACACTTATTTGCACAATGCTTTTAAGGATTTTGAAAGGACCTTCAGAAGAAGATGAAAGGAGTCCATTTCCAAAACCACAGGGACATTTTACAAAGTTTTACAAAAAGGACAGCTACACTCACTCACCTGCAGGAATCTGCTCAGGTACCAAATGCTGAAGCTGAAGCTCCAATACTTTGGCCACCTGATGTGAAGAGCCGACTCATTAGAAAAGACCCTGATGCTGGGAAAGACTGAAGGCAGGAGGAGAAAAGGACGATAGAAGACAAGATGGTTGGATGGCATCACTGACTCAATGGACATGAGTTTGAACCAGTTCTGGGAGATGGTGAAGGACTGGGAAGCCCGGGGTGCTGCAGTCCATGGGGTCGCAAAGAGTCGGACACGACTGAGCAACAACAACCAGATGCTGCCACACCCCAAACAGGGGGGAAGACTTGTGCTGCGACCCACTGCATGAACACACTCAAGCAGTGCTCTTTGGCCAGCCATCTCCTGCACCCCGCCACAAATAAAGGTGAAACATTGAGAGCATCCTTCTCACAAGAATCTCGCAACAAAACCTTCCATCATGTTCCAGTTTCTAACCTATAATTTCATCAAATCCAGTGCTCACATTTCCCTTAAACCTGAGTGCATAACCAATCACCTACTCCAAAGTCCAGAAAATGGGCCCATGGCCAATCTTTCCTCAAATGAAGAAATAATAGTTCCCCCCACACCCTATTCCAGGCAAAATCTGGCCACACACAGTCTACGAATTGTCCCAAATCAGTCCCAGGAAATGAAGGTATGATCACGGAAGGATTTTAGGTTTGGAGATGGATGGCAGGGACGGCAGCACACTATGAATGTTTTTATTAATAACATTGATTGTTAAGAAGGTAAATTCTATGTTTACTTTACCACATCAGAAAAACTGAGAGCAAAAAGCAAAACAAATGAAAAACAGTGGGGGGCGGGGGGTGGTGGGGAAGGCACCTTTATCTACCTCCCTCTCCATTAAAGTAATACAAAATCTTTGGGACTTCAGTGTGATCCAAACCCCACGAAGCATCACAAAAACCTATGACTTTGATTCCGTAAAGCCCCATTCCCTGAAGTCAAGAACACTCCAGGCTTCTAAGAAAGGGGAGGAGATCACAGAAGTATCTCAAATGCACAAATGTGGGTTACCTTTCACACACACAGGCAATCCTTACGAAACAAAGTTGATCGTGATAACAAAAGAAGGTATTTCACTTTCTTGTGCAAGGAGGAAAAAAAAAAATACACAACCATGGAGTGTAGCAAATGAAACCAAAGCACACCAGTCCCCAAAGACCTCAGGGTCCTCCCAGCTCCTGGCACAGTGACCACCGGCAGGGAACCCTGACAGCACACACACCCAGTGTTCTTCAGTCAATGGGAACCCCCATGTCAGCATCACTGTGCCGTGCCTGCCCCAGCACAAGGCCAATGCTGAGTTAAAGCATGAAGAATAACTGCTGGATCCTCATTCTCAGTTGCACTTCAGCCTCCTCAGAGCTTACGGGGCCCCTATACCACCCAGCCTTGACCTTCTACAGATGTCCAGAGGAGACACATGGAACCAGGTCACGTGGTGAGCTGGAGACAGTGCCAAGGCCAGCTTCAGGGTCCGCCATCACTACAGAACCACACATAATAGAAATGATCTGTGAAGGGCTGAATTGTGTTCCCTCTGAAATTCAAATATCAAAGTCCTAACTCTCCAGAATCAAGGCATGTGACTGTGTTTGGAGATGGGGTCTTCAAAGAGGAAATCCAATTAATACCAGGTCAGTAGGGTGGGCCCTAATCTTTCTAAGAAGAGGAAATTTGGACATAGAAAAGACCCTTAAGGATACAGAGAGAAGAGAGCTATCTATAAGCCAATGCAAGAGACAGGTCTCACAAGAAACCAGCCCTACTGACACCTTAATCAGGGACTTATAGTCGCCAGGACTGTGAGACAACAGATGCCCATCAACCGAGCCCCCAAGTCTGCGGTACTCTGTTACAGCAGCCCTTCCACACTAATTCAGTTGCCACTGTGCCAGGCCTTGCACAGCCCTATCCAATACAACATCGTCCACAGCGAAAGCCACGGAAAACTGTCAAATGAATGCAGTTATCCTGGGTTTCCCTGGTGGTCGAGCGGTTAAGAATCCACCTGCCAACGCACAGGACACGGCACCAGTCCTTGGTTGGGGAAATTCCCACATGCCGAGGAGCAACCAAGCCCAGGAACCACAACCACTGAAGCTTGACAGACTGGAGTCTGTACTCCACAACAAGAGAAGCCATCACAAGAAGTCCGTGCACCACACGAAGAGTAGTTCCCCTCGCCGCAACTAGAGAAAGCCCACACGCAGCAATGAAGACTCAGCGCAGCCAGAAATAAATAAATACATCTTCTTTATAAAAATGCTGCTGCTGCTGCTGCTAAGTCACTTCAGTCGTGTCCGACTCTGTGCGACCCCATAGACGGCAGCCCACCAGGCTACTTAAAGCTCACAGCACTCCAGAAAAGGGATACTGCTATGAGCCTCAATTTATAGACAAGGTTCCTGTAGCTCAGAAAGATGAAGGAGCCAGCCATAGATTATTCAGCTAGACTTGGAGCAAATGTCCCCAGTTCTGGGCCCTATACCTTTACCCCTGAGCTGCCTCTAAGCCAAACTCTGCTCCCTCTGCCTGTCCCCCACCCACTCAGCAGCTCCAGTATGATCCCAGAATGGCCCTGCCCACCCGGACCACCGATGACCACCATCTGAGACCACTGCCTTCCTCGTCACCCTCAGGCCTCCCAACAGCTACTTAAGGAAACTCTATTGTCTACCATTAATAGTTCTGGTGTCCTTGCTTCTTCTTTTGTCAATGAATACTGCTTTGATCATCAGGAAAAAAAAATTATTCTTAAAAAGTTAACACTGTTAATGAATTCTATAGACTCTTCAACCTGTGTGCAAATAAATAAATGATCAAAAGGAATATCTTTGGAAACACAATTAAGAATAAAAAGGGGGGAAAAAATACAAGCAACCTTTGCCAGTGTCCCATCAGCCAAGATGAGATAAGGGACTCATGCGGCAAAAATAAGACCATCATGGCCAATAACCCCAGTCAGGCCACCTCCTGAAAATATCTATTTTTAAAAGCATGCTCCATTTCATCACATTTCAGAAAAACAAAGAAGAGACCTTGAGGGGCAGACAGGCAGGCTCTGAAGCGAAATGCAGCACGCTCACAGCTTACAGCAGCGGTGTGGTCGCCCATGGCCAGACAGTGATTTTCATCTGAAAAATGTGAATCTCCAGTGACAGATGGGGCTCAGAGACAGAGCTACCATCAGCATGCAGCCCAACAAAGCGCCAATTTTCATATCTCCTAGGGCCTGCTGGGCCCCCAACTTCTTAGTTTAAATGGAAACTGTCAGACCAGATTTTGTGCAAACATGCGCTTTCCTTGGGGGCAAACATTCTGAGTCTACAACCTGTTCTTTCATTTTCCCAGCTTTCTGTCCATGGCAACAACATCAAAGATGAGAGAGGCGGGTGGGGAGGGCTGTCAGGAACACCAGAGAACAGAGCAAACACAAAGTGCAGGAAGAGCTGGCTGAATGACTAGGAGGCAAAATGCAGCAGGCGCCTCTTTACAGGGCCCCTCGCTGTCAATCACAGGCAAATGACAGGGTGGGGCCACATGGGAAGAGAGCTCCCCTTCTTCTGCAGCTCCTGCGTGGATGTACCAGTCTGTGTTAGCACAGCTTCCCTCCCGATAAGCTCCAAGGTCCTGGAGAGGGAAATGACACAAAATATGTGCACACACACACACACAGACCCACACATACAAAACTGCTGGGGTGGGGAGAGGCGACCATGCAGACAGTGAAAGCAGAATTCCCATATGAATAGGATTAGATGAAGGGGTTAAAAGTATGACTAATATTCACAGGAAAAGCTGCTGGACACAGTTTCAGCTGCTGATACTGATTCTTCTGAACCACTCTAAAAGGCCAGTGACTTTTTCATTCTAAGCTTATTCACTGGGGCCTCTTTAAACCGTCTCAAAAGACAGATAAGCTTCTGCCCAAACCCACCTTCATGCCATCGGCATGCTTCAGGCAGATGGAAGGAATTCTGAGGCAAAGACATCTGTAAGGACCATTCCAGCTCCTGTTACTAAATACATCTTCCTCCAAAGTTTCATGCACTAAAAACATTGTTAAACCAAGTCACCTACTACAGACTGCATTCCTCTGAGGTGTATGGTCTTCAGTAACCTGCATGGTGTGTCTGGGGTTTGTGTTTGGTGGGGAGTGATGGAGAGATTCCCTCAAGATAATTGAGGAAGGATTGCCAAAACTGAAACACTTCAATCTTCCAAAGTCTCATTTCCCCAGTGTGTTTGTATCTCAAGCAGACGTGGTAAAAACCCAGCCGTGAGGAAGGGTCACAACCCACAGGTAACTTCCCAGACCTGGGTCTATGCCAGGAGAATAATCAGTGAGGTTTCTTGACACAGGCATGATAAAAACATTAGGCAACATCATTTTTAATAGCAACCAAAAAGGGAGAGCAGCAGTCCCTAAAACTCTGCGTACCCCAGAGAAACAAAGAGACCTTGAGAGGCAGACAACAAAAATGGAGTCTGGAGTGGGTTTCCCAGCTCTGAGTCTGCTGCCCAGGGCCCCACCCAACCTGGAAGCCTGCGTGTGCAGTCACCTCTCCCATGCTGACAGCCACTCTGTCCACCGGCTCACCACAAAGGCCACTTGTTTCCCATGAGTGCCCAGAACAGTGGCTCAACCAGTTGGCCCAGTCGGGGACTGTGGTCCTGGTGGATGGGTGGTGACAAGGGCTGCTGTGACCTCAGCAGACAATTAGCAAGGTAGTGTTGAGTTTCCAAGCTCTGGCAGGTCAGCTACCAGGCTGGGAGAACGTGTAGGAGTCAGTTTGCAGACCCGGGAAGGGGTCAGGCAGGGTCAGCTGCAGGCTATTTCAACTCCATGCCTGTCCCTCCACACTAAGCATTGCTTCCTCAGACCCTGGCTGGGGTTGGCGGGGGTCGGGGGGGGGGCGGGGAGGTGCAGGAGAAGAGAGGTGATCACAAGGAATTTAGAACCTGTCACACGAGACCTTGTCACATGAGATCTTGGAGCACAGGGTATAGGAGGACAGCTCTCCAAGGAGGTTGTTGGAAACGTGTGGGAACACGGTTCAGTGAACATATGATGGGGAGGGCCACTATGAACCCCCAGGGAGTGGGGGCCAAAGATAATGAACGTCTTAAATGTGCAGGAAAATCCAAAATCCGACAGTATCCGCTGCACACTCTGAAAGTCAGATCGATCTATCTTGGCTGTTTTAACCATACCTGAATATGGTGGTTCAGTATGGTTAGAACAGCCAAGGTAGATCGTTTCCGACTCTTTGCGACCCCATGGACTATGGAATTCTCCAGGCCAGAATACTAGAGTGGGTAGCCTTTTCCTTCTCCAGAGGATCTTCCCAACCCAGAAATCGAACCCAGGTCTCCCACATTGCAGGCGGATTCTTTACCAGCTGAGCCACAAGGGAAGCCCATATTTGACATAAAACCACAACAAAAGTGAGAGGTGGAAAAGAACCAAAAGCTGCAAAAAGGAAAAAATACTAGGTCTGAAGGAACAGACTATTCATTGTCTTTACACGGCCAAATAGAGATGATGAGAAAAAGGGAAAACATGGAGACAGTTTAGGGCCAAAACATCAAGAAGTAAAACTGGCCAGAGTTACCCCAAGAAAGGCAAGCAGCTTCTTAAAGTGGGGTGCCCCCACTGCTGCAAGAGGATGGCCACTTACCAGGGCTGCAGGGTGTCTTCAGCTGGTGGGTACTCTTGACTATGAGACCCACTCAGGTGCCTACATCCACCTGACCTACCTCCATATCCCTCACCAGTCCCTTCTTGCTATTGCCACCATCCAGGGGATACCTCTCCCAGCTCAACTGTTTCTTCCACCTCCCAACTCGCCTCAAGTCTCCAGGGTCCCAGCTCTGCCACCTGCCACTGTGGACAAGGCACACAACACCTCTCTGTACCCGGCTTCCTCATCCACAATGGCTCCAGAGGATTAAGGGAACAACCAATGTCAAGAGTCTCAACAACAGAGTCATTTTGAGCTTCTGGAAACTCAGCAAGCACCACCTCCCAAAAGCGCTTCCCAGGGCTCAGCTCTGTGTCATCTCCAAGCTTCCAGGAAGTCGTGGCTGCAGAATAAAGTCTGCCTTGAGGCTGGCATTCAAGGGTCTTCTTCAAGGAATGGAGCCAGCCTGTCTGCACCCTCTCCCATTGCTCTCCTCACCGTCCAGGCCTCCAGGCAGGCTAATGGGCTGTGTCCTCATCGCTCTCTGCCCATGCCCACATATCCGATCTCCACCATCACCACCACCTGTACCAAGGTCCACACCGTCCCTCCAGTTCGCGTACATGCACGCTCAGTCGCTCAGTCATGTCTGACTCTTTGCGACCCCATGGACTGTGGCCCGTCATGCTCCTCTGTCCATGGGATTTCCCAGGCAAGAATACTGGAGTGGGTTGTCATTTCCTCCTCCAGGGGATCTTCCCAGTTTTAAATGGGCCCTCTCCAAGGAGCCTTCCCAGACCTCTCCATCTGGAAATTATCTGTTCTGCCATCAGCGTGCTTATACCTCCCTGTGGTTCTAGCCGACATCTAGCAGGTCTGGCTGTACCTGTGAGACTGGGTCCTGAGGCCAGCGTTACGGGCGCACGGCCTGCACAGCCTCACGAGGCCTTCCACTTGGCTTCACGCTCTGCTGTTGCTTTCTTAAAATTATTAATGATTTACAAGTCAAGGGCCCTGCAATTTCACTTTGCACTGGGTTGCAAATTAAGTACCCAGTCCTGCTGAGGACTTCACAAGGAAAAGGCTTTTGTTTATGTCTGCATCCCTGCAGCAGTGTGCAGTGGGGCCTGTTACCTAGCAGGGATTCACAGGAGGAGGAAAAGGGTGAGAGTCTAGTGTGTCTGCCACCTCGGGCAGCTCATCCATACGTGTGCAGCTCACCTTTCTCCCTTCCTTCCTGCTCCCCCCACACTCTCTCATATGCAGCAGAGCACAGAGCAGCAACTGGCCTCAGAGCATGCCCGACACCCATCTTCCCTCCCATCGCCACTACACAGCACTCCACAGGACACCACAAAGAGTCCTTTGACTCTGTCCCTTCCTGCCAGCTGGCTGGGTGGCAGGGGCCCACCACGGCCACCCCAACCTGCCCTCACAGTCTTTATCTGTGGTGCCCACAAGCCCAGAGTCAGGAGAACAGGACAGACAGACATGGCCTCAGGAACCAGGGAAGGTGGCCGCTTCCCCTCACCAACGGACTCACACTCCGTGCTGGCTCAGACCTGCAGGAGGTCTGACACATGCCCTCAATCCCTGCTACCCCGTGACCCATAAGCAGCCTGCTGGCACCGGCACACAGCACTAAGCCAAGCCAACTTGTGAGAAAAACTCCCTGGCCATAAAAAACAAATGTATTTGGCCCATCGGAGAATGAATAATTTTTTATGGAAAGATAAAGACAGGGAACATAATAGAGTCCTCCCTCTTCATCTGATCTGGGACCACTTTAAACAGAAAATTTCAGCTTTAACACACACTAGGTATGTTTCAGCCCCTAAGATAACACTGTTTTCGTGAAGAATCACACAACGTGTAAGACAGAGGGTAGATAAACAAGGTCCTATTGCGTAACACGGGGAACTATATTTGATACCTTGTAATAACCTATAAAGAAAAAGAATATGAAGAATATATGTGTGTATAACTGAATCACTGCTGTATACCAGAAACTAACAACACTGCAGATCAACTATACTTCAGTTAAAAAA
Source organism: Moschus berezovskii (assembly GCF_049115385.1). NCBI lineage: Eukaryota > Metazoa > Chordata > Mammalia > Artiodactyla > Moschidae > Moschus > Moschus berezovskii. Next base: position 34,538,796 of record NC_142471.1, read on the forward strand.
AACAAAAAAAGGCGGCGGCAACCCCAAAGGTCAAGTAATCCAATGTACTCATTTGACAGATGAGGAAACAGAGGCTCTAGCATTGTCAGAACTGCCTACCTCTGAGCTCCTAGAGCTCCACCATGCTTCACTTGGACACTGCATCCGTGCACTGTATTGGCACTAGCAGTTTACAAGCCACCTCCCACACTCCACTGTGAGTTGCTTGAGACTAGGGTGTTTGTTAACTGTTTCACCTCTGCCGATCCAGGATCACTCCCCAGGCCTGGCAACCACAGGTACTCAATAAAGAAAAACAACCCACAGAGACATGCTGAAGGCAAACACAGCTGAGCCTGGAGCCCTAGTTCCGGTGTTACCACCTTCCTGTTCTTCTCTCAGACTGAAGGCAGTAGGTGCTGCTGCAAAGCCTGGGTGAAGGAACATGAGGCTGGCAGGACCTGGATGCTGTGAGCTGCCCAGTTAGGACACTGGCCTGGGGGTCAGACTTGTTTCCAGCCCCGACTTGTGACCACATGAACTGCCCTCTCTGAACCTCGGTTTTTTCCATTGTCAATAGAGTATGGACTGATGACAACACGCAGGTGAGCTGAGCACGCCAAAAACCCACATCTCCCTCACCCAGTGCACGCATTCTCCCCTAACCCTGGTAGTCAGTGAGAACAGACACCATCAGTCCCGCTGTACAGACGGGGAAACAAGATCCTGAGAGGCCACGCCGCTCGTGCAGCGCCCCCTCCCCTGGAAAAGCCAGGTGCTCACCAGGGTGCTGACAAGAGCCCCAGGCCAGAGCAGGGGCAAGAAAGGGTTCCAGCAGTGCCTGCCTCTCAGAAAGCAACACCCGCCAACCCCACACTGAGCTGGGCAGCAGCTCCTGACTGTGACCTGCTAGTTCACAGCCAGTCCCTGGGTGCCATGCGGAAGCATCAGCTGTAGATCCTGCCATGCCGTGGACACAAGTCCAAGGAAGCTCAGATGGCCAAGCAAAAAAGACGGCCTAGAAGTCACGGCAGATACCATCACCTGGTTTTCCGGTTCTCCCCGGAGGAGACACTGTTAACGGCAGGTGGAGGGAGTGGGAGGGCAGTTTCAGCACCTACCTGCCCCTGGACCTGAGCTGGGACATCCCCTCCTCCACTCCCCACTATGTCCTCTTCCCAACAGAGCGATCCTGGGTCCCTCCCACGGTGGGGCTGACCTCTCTATCTTCAGGTACCAGGGCAGGTAGACAAAGCCTGTTTCTAAACCCACGGACACCAACCAAGACTTTGGTACAAGGAGCTATGGGGAAGAATATGGTCCCCGTAGACAGCCATGTATATCTGTATCCACTGCACGGTGACTGGGGTCTCCATTGCCCACTGAGAGGCTGAATCCTAGCCTAGGTGTATATGGACATGTCAGGTATCTGCTGGGGTGATCAGTATCCCCGAGGCAATACCCGTGTGAGCCCTGGAGCCTGCCTGCCTGCCAGGAATCCCAGCTCACGCACATTCTGTATGACTCCAGGCACCTTCCTTAACCTCTCTGTGCCTTGCTGGTCTCTCCCATAAAACACGGATGATAAAAGTATCCACCTGCCAGGGTTTTGGGGAAGATGAAATGAGGTAACATTTGGCACAATACTTAGCATACAATAAAAGCTCCATTTTCCCCCAGCGCAATGCTAATAGAGTGGCTACTGGTATTTATGTGTGCTTTTCTTTCTCCTTCTTCATTAACTGAATTTCCTACATGAATGTACATGTTTTACTGTCAGCAAAGAATAAGGCCTTTTTTTTTTTTTAAGCTAGGGTAGGAAGAATCCCAAGTAACCCTTTCCTCCAAACACACGGTGCCAAAGTAGTCCTGTCCCTGTTGGTCTGTTTTCAGAGAGTTTTGAGAGACCTTCTTTGGGGCAGGGCACTCTACTGCCCAGGGCAGCCCCAGACCTTTCTCCTCCCTGACCCAAGCTATGCTTCTTTTCCACCCCGCCATCCAGGAGGACTCAAGCCTGACCTCATCCAAGAAGCCCTCCCTGTAGGCCCACACGACAATCTTCCTCCTTGGGAACATTACCCTTCCCTTCACCCGTTCCCCCTGTCTGAAGCTTGCCCACCCCACAGCAAGCCTCTCTTGCACCAATCTGATAGTCTAGCGGTGAGAAGCCCGCCAACCCCCTAGATGGATAATCCTGAGGACAGGGCCACCTGCTTCCTCTGCGATTTCAAAGCACTCACCAGGCTTCTCTTCTCAGATCCTCACTCCACAACCCACGAGTGGGTGAGGCGTTCAGGGGTGGGAAGTGATGTGAGCCCTGCAACTGGATGAAAGTCAGTCTGACCAACTCCAATCAAGGGCTCATTCCCAATACAATACTGCTTCCCACGGGAGGCACAGCCAGGTCCCTCAGCCAACAGACCCCAGGGCTAACGGAACAGCCCAGCTCCACAGGGCAGAACTGCACTGGCCATCACAACACCTCCCTGTCCTCCCCCTCCCACTGCTCACATTCCTCCTTCCTCTCCCCTGGCGGGGCTTTGATCCTCAGCCGCCCTGCTGCAGGGGTTGGTCCTTCTGAGGGTGCCCGGACCTAACGACACCAGTGAGCCCATGCTAAACGGGGGGAGGTGAGGAAGAGGCTTTGAGCTCTGTACAAAATGCCTCTGGTTTTTCTCTGTTTTATGTCAAATGACCTATAACACCCCAGGCAATGGTACATTTGAGCCCTGGGTACTTAAAAGAATTTAGCAGGACGGTTTAAAATGTCCAGACTTGAAGGTGTCAGATTTCGTAAAGCGAAGAAATTTGGAACACATATGCGGACCTCAACGCTGGGACGCTCAAAAGGTCTCTCAACTGTTCAGACCAGATTATGTAAAGACAGAAGAGCAGAACTCCCGAGCTCCTCCCAAGTTTCAAGAATTCTAAGATTGCCCAAGGGATAGCAATCAGCAGTGTGCGTGTACATACACACATCTGTAACAATGTCTTCTAACAAAAACACGTCAGTCACTGACAGTCAAGCTTATAATACACGTCTTTTTTTTAATGACATTAGCATAACAACCAAATACAACATGTTTATTAGAATTTTTAAAAATCTATAAAAAGCATATGTAGGACAAGCGTTGTGGTTTAACTTTTTTTTGACCCCATGGACAGGCTCCTTTGTCCATGGGATTTCCTAGACACGAATACTGGAGTGGGTTTCATTTTCTTCTCCAGGGGATCTTCCCGACCCAGGGATCAAACCCATGTCTCCTGCTTTGGCAGGCGGATTCTTTACCACTGAGCCACTATGGAAGTCCATGTAGGACAATTCAGGAGAGTGAAATGCACTGCCTTCTAGATAATGTTACTGTATCAGTGCTGAATTCTTGGATGTGATAATGGTGGTGAGTTATGTAGGTGCACGTCCTGGCTCACAGGTGATACACGCTTCAGTGTTTAGGGGTAAAGTAGTCCAATATCCACCGCTTTTTCCAAAAGAATCAGGAAAAAATTATATGTGAATAAAAATGGAAGGACAATGAAAAAAAAAAACACAAATATGCCAAGCTGCTACCCAGCAATGATTCTAGGTGAAAACTATACAAATGCTTACTGTACTATTCTTTCAACTTCTTTGTATATCTGAACATTTACAAATGGAGTATCAGAGGAAAAAAAAATACTATCATCTGAAATTTGTTTACAACAGAAAATTTTGAAGAAAAATAAAATGGCTCATAATTCTACTGTCTAGGTAATTTTCTTAAAATATTGCTATTTAACTACTAATTTAAAAACATGTGAGCAGGACTTCCCTGGTGGTACAGTGGCACCTGCTAATCCCCAGTCTGGGAGGATTCCACGTACCTTGGAGCAACTAAGCCAATGTGCCATAACTTCTAAGCCTGTGTTCCAGAACCTGCAGGCTGCAACTACTGAAACCTATGTACCCAGAGCCCATGATCATCAACAAGAGAAGCCACAATGAGAAGCCCGAGCACTGCAACGAAGAAAAGCCCCCACTCGCCGCTACTAGAAAAAGACCATGCAGCAACAAAGACACAGTGCAACCAAAAAAAAAAAAAAAAAAGAAACCAGAAAAGTAAGTAATACTGCATATGTGCATTTATAATGCTGTAATATCTACCCAAGAAGAAAAATATTCAGAGGATTTTTTTTCTCTTAATAAACTAATAGTTTAGACAAAGAACAATCGAGAAAAAAGTTTACTGTACCATTTCTTAACAGCAGAATGGATCTTTTTTTAAAGTATGTGATTCCCAAAATGAGGGCCTATCCAAAGATAAGGAGACATGGGGAAGTATCAAAAATGTTCTACCAAAATATTCTGGACCCCTTTGCCTCTGGTTCAGCTGATGATGGTGGAATTTCCAGGCAGGACTCTCCCCACATCTCCACCACCCACAGATACGACTGCCCTCTGGGGCTTCCCTGCTGGCTCAGACAGTAGAGAATCCACCTGCAATGCAGGAGACCCAGGTTCAGTTCCTGGGTTGGGAAGATCCACTGAAGAAGGGAATGGCAACCGATTCCAGTATTCTCGCCTTGAGAATTCCAAGGGCAGAGGAGATTGCAAAGAGATGGGCTATAGGCCATGAGATTGCAAAGAGTTGGACACAACTGAGTGATTAAAACATACTGGGGCTCCCCAGAAATCCCTGAGAGTCCTGTGATTGCCTATGCAAGTCCAGGAATATGGGGGACTATCCCCGAACAAAACACCCACAATCCCACTAGCTTCAGAAAGCACCTTCCTCCCACCTGAGTACTTGAATTTCCTCAAGGCACCAGAACAGCCCTTCCATCAGGTCTAAGAGACACGGGCTCACAGTCACCCCCTCTCACTTAGGCCAAGTTGACCCTATCTTCCCCACATCCATAAAGGCTTGGACATGGTCTGCTGATGTCCACCCTGCCCCACCACACCTCCCTCCCAGTGACAGACTTATTGTCAGAGACGGGGAGTAAAGGGAAAGAAAGCAAGTCCTGCTGAATTGCTCATTAAGGTTTGGAAAACGAGGGACTTCCCTGGTGGTCCAGTGGTTAACACTCCATGTTGACAATGCAGGGGTCCGGGTTTGATTCTTAGTCAGGGAACTAGATCCTGCATGCCACAGCTAAAGAGCCCGCCCACATGTTGCAACTAGGACCTGCCACAGCCAAATTTAAAAAAAAACAGGATTCTGAAACCTGTCCACAGAGAGGAGGCTAGTGACAACGTGAAGGAGACAGAGGTGCAGGAGCACCCGAGGAGAGCCGTCCCTGCAGGAGGGGAGTGAAAGGGGAGGCAGAGGCATCCAGGAGCGGGGCCAGGAGAGCCTGCACAGAGCCCACCACTGGCCTGGCTCCTGACGCCAGGAGAGGGCCGCTCTTCCTGCCAACAGAGTTATCTTTTAATCCAACCCCCGGATGACACCATCTGGCAGGAGCAGCTCCTCGGGGCACACGAGTCACGCGGCTGGGCCCTGTCTGTCCCTTCAGGCCGGGGCTTGCCCTGTGATCCCAGGAAGTGCAGCCCCTGCCCCTCCAAGGCTTGGCTTCCGACAGGCCCGTGCACGCCTGGGCGGGTGAGGCAGTAGGTGAGGAAGCAGAGAAAGCTGCCGGACAGGATCACCGAACACAAAGACCCAAGAAGGGAAGGCAGTGGCTCCAAGTCACCGGGCAGGTTGGCATCATGACAGGAAGAGGCAGCCACCCTAGCATCTTCCTTTTCTCCAGATGTGGTGAAGAGCTTTGCAGCTTAAGAACAGCTGATATCAAGTGGCCGTGGCAGGCTGCCCAGAATCCTGCGCAGGAGGAATTCTGTGGCCCTGGGCAAGCACAGCAGGCAAGAGCATGCTGACAGATGTGTGAGAACAGTGAGCAGCGCTGCCCGGCCTGCCTCCACTTTACGCACTCTTGACAACTCAAGGACCAGCCTGGAGCTACATGCCTACCTACTGGGAGGATTTCTGAGGTCTCTGTCGTCACCAGGATACAGAAGCCACATTCTCTTAGACGCAGCAGGCTTGTCCCCGCCTCCACACCAGAGTCTGTCTGGGCGCCTGCCTCTGTGAACATCCAAATCTCACCCACGCCTCCAGCCCCAGTTCAAAATCCCAGCTCTCGGCAGGTGTGGGTAAGAAGATGTGGGGGAGGTGGAAGTCTTGAGGCTGGCAGGGATGGGGGGCACATAATGGGGGTCCTCCAGCTCCAGCAGCACCTGGCAGGCAGCCCTGCAGGGCCTCCCAGCCTTGGGTGCACCATCTCCACAGGCAGCCGTCCCCTTGCTGACCAGCTCTCCATGTGCAGTGTTCTTCCTTGTGAACACCTGAAATCTTCCAGAAGGAACCAGGAGCCAGAAGTCCAGATCTAGTGGCCTCAGAGGTTGCTCTGATTTCCCACCATAGCTCAGTGGGTGTGCCCTCTGGATCCCAACCACCAGATGTGAAATCCTAACCCACCATCTTAGACTTTGGGCAAGTAGCTTGCCCTCTCTGTGCCTCAAGTCCTCGGATCTGCAAAATGGGGGAAATAAAAGCCTTTCATCTTCGGGTTGCTGGGACGACCCCTGAGACATCTGTGTCAGCTCCCTGGCACATGCTGTAAGTGGTCAGTAACTGTCTACAACACTTACCATCTACTGCACTGCTCCATCAGGCCTGTTCCCACAAGCTCTGTCCTGGCCCAGCCTCTGCCCGCTCCTGACACTCATCCCACTTTCTCAAGACCAGACTCACACTTGGCAAGCATCCAGTTCTGTAGCCTCCCTTAAGAGGAGCCAGCTCTCTGGGGACACATTTCAAACTCTAGCCTCTGCTGCAAAACCTTCTGCCCAGAGCTCAGACAGGCCATCCGAGCAGCCTCGCGGAGCCAGCAGCCAAGAAATGTAGCACAAGATAGGCCATGATGGGGAAGGTTCTCTTCACCCATCCCAGTCTAGGCCCGAGTCTCTAGCCTCTCCACCCTAGACCCCAAAAGGTATCCACCAGCAGACCATCAGAATTGTCTTAAAAACACACATGCACCCAAGCAAATAGATGCAATCTGGTCAGTTTCCTGCTCTACAACCTTCCATTAGGATAAAGTCAAAAAGCCTCACCCCAGCATTGAGAAGAAGGAAATATGAACTTGTTAAGCATCTAATTCTCTGCCCAGTTCTCAGCTACATTGCACCACTTAATAACTTCCTCCAAGGCTGGTCTTATTACCACAGCTCACAGGGAAGGAAGGCAAGGCTCCAAAACATTAAGCCTCGCCTAAGCCACATGGCGGAGAAGGCAATGGCACCCCACTCCAGTACTCTTGCCTGGAAAATCCCATGGACAGAGGAGCCTGGTAGGCTGCAGTCCATGGGGCCGCGAAGAGTCGGACACGACTGAGCACCTTCACTTTCACTTTTCACTTTCATGCATTGGAGAAGGAAATGGCGACCCACTCCAGTGTTCTTGCCTGGAGAATCCCAGGGACAGCAGAGCCTGGTGGGCTGCCATCTATGGGGTCGCACGGAGTCGGACACGACTGAAGCGACTTAGTAGCAGCAGCAAGCCACATGGCTCAGCTGCATCAGAAGCAGACCTGGAGGCCAGGTTCATAGCCTGGATCCCAGCTCCTGCTTCCTTCTCTAGTTCTTCTGCCCCAGTCCTCCCTGACCAGCCAGCACAGTGACCACAGTCAACCGGCACACTTGGCTCCTGCCAAGCTTCTCTCCCTCTGCCTGCAATGTCCCTACCCATCACCTGACAACTGTTACTCAATCTTCAAAGCCTGGCCCTCAAGTCACCTCCCTCATGAGACCAACTCTCAACCCAGCTCTCCCTTCTATGAGATAAAGCCAGTCCCTTCTTTGAACATGCTCCCCAGGCACCTTATCTCTACCCACTTTAGAGTACAACTTACCAGTCCGCAAGCCAACCACGCTGCCATCTGCTCCCTAATGTACATCACTCATCTTGATGCCACCACAGCTCAGTATGTTTACTTCAATAAGAGAATGAAGGATCTTCCTTCTGGACTTACAGACCAGGAAACTGAGGGTAGGGAGAGACTCAACTTCTGCAGGAAAAACTGGTAAACAGCCCATCTAGAGTGGCTCCCTTAAGGTTACACCTGGCCACAACTCCATCCTTAGGTGTGTACACCTGAGCAAGCTCGTCGGGACCAGCAGCTCCAATGGTAGGAAGCAGCCCATCCAAATGGGAAGTTGTGATGAAAGGCAGCATGGGTGACTTCTGGGAGCGGCGGTGCTGGAGAGTGACCTCTGGGCCTTCTCCAGGCCCCCACACTGGCAGGGAGCCCCACACAGGGCTCACTCCTACACACAGTAAATGAGCAACAAGCTAGGGGCAGAAGCAGCTCCCCTGGTTGACCTGAACAGAAAGACGCCAGGGCCTGCAGGGACCCACAGCACCCTGTTCCAGCAGTGCATCAGCCCCAAGTCCCTGTGGGGAAAAGGAGGAAAGATGAGCTCCATCCTGACCCACTTTTCCGAGAGCTCCCTTCCCAGGCGCCTGGCCCAGTGAGTTCCTTCTCACCTGGTGATGTCGGTAACTGAAACACCCATGCGTGTATTCATAGACGGAGGTCACCTAGCTCATCAAAACAGTGGAGACTCCCACTTAACAGACAAGAAAAACACCAGCCAGAGGCAGGTCCCTAAACAGTGCACTTCCCACTCCAGAGCCTCCCTGACCCGCAAGAACAACCCAGTTCTCCCTCAGATGGGAGAACAGACACTTCCCTGCTTCCCTTCCCTGGGCAGGCTCAGACTCTGAGCAGGCACCACACACTAGGGGAAGGCTCTCCCAGGTGCTGGTGAAATGAAGACGAGAGACCAGCCCACTCTCGGGTTCTGTTTCAGGAGACCTGGGGAGGGGCTAGGGAGTCTTCACTTTTCAGACACTTCCCAGGGGATTCTGAAGATGAGGATTCAAAACCCCACTCTGAGAGGAACCTAGAAGGAACTCAGAATCAAGGCGATTTTTATCACCAGACTTAAAGATGTCCACACCCTTTGACCCAATAGCCCCACTTCCAGATATGTACCCCAAGGAAATGAAAAAGTACACAGATCCTCACGGTGACATGATATATGTTGAAAATTAAAAGTGAAAGTGTTAGTCACTTAATCGTGTTGGGCTCTTTGCAACCCCATTGACTGTAGCCTGCCAGGCTCCTCTGTCCATGGGGATTTTCTAGGCAAGAATACTGGAGTGGGTTGCCATGCCCTTCTCCAGGGGATCTTCCTGACCCAGGGATTGAACCCAGGTCTCCTGCACTGCAGGCAGATTCTCTACTGTCTGAGTCACCAGGGAAGCCCAACTGAAAAATAAGACATTCCTAAACTTCCAATCAAGAGGGACCGGTGACATACATTCTGAAAGGGCAATATGGTGCACCCATGAAAAATGATTCCTTTGTTCAAAAAGCTTTATAGTATTTACCTCCAGTAAAAGTACCTGCAAAATAAAAGAAGGTAAAAGTACCTTCTTTTGATTACCTGCATTTTCCAAATTCTCTACCATGAACATGGCTAATTATATTTTTAAACTGATTAATTACCAGCGTCGGACTTAAAACGTGAAGCCCAACTCAGTTAGAGGAGGAAGGATGGCAGACAGCATCTAGTTCAACCATGAAGACGACAGAAGGAGCACCTTCCCTGCCACCCCCGAGGTTCTGCCTGAATACTCGGAGCAGTTGGGAGCTCACTCCCTTTCCTAAGGCAGAGACTGCTGGCAATTAAAAAGTTGCTCCTTACCCTGGCTGTTGCTTCTTGATCCACATACAGGTTTCTCAGGAGACAGGAAAGATGGTCTGGTATTCCTGTCTCTTTAAGAGTTTTCCACAGTTTGTTATGATCCACACAGTCAAAGGCTTTAGCGTAGTCAATGAAAGAAAGGTAGATGTTTTTCTGAAATTTCCTTGCTTTCTCTATGATCCAGCAAATGTTGGCAACTTCATCTCCGGTTCCCCTGCCTCTTCTAACCACCTTGAACATCTGGAAGTTCTCAGTTCAAGTACTGCTGGACTCTACCTTCCTGAAGCTAAAACCTCCATCTTCCTTGCAGCACACGGCATCAAAAGCTTAACAAATACAACAGAGCTGTCTTTCTGAAGACCTAACTTCAAGGGTGACTATTCACACTTTCCCACTATGGCCAAGAGGCGAATGTGGGTTACTGCAAGCACTGCTGACACATATTCCCAATGTGTGTTTAAATCAAGTGTTGATCAGGGTCAGGGAGGGATGAACGGGGAGATTGGGATTGCCATCTATACCCTGTTGATCCTATGTACAAAATGACTAACGAGAACCTACTGTATAGCACAGGGAATTCTACTCAATGCTCTGCGGTGACCTAAATGATAAGGAAATCTAAAAAAGAGGAGATATATGTATATGTAGGGCTTACCATACCTGCCAATGCAAGAGACGCGAGTTCAACCCCTGGATTGGGAAGATCCCCTGGACAAGGAAATGGCAAATCCCTATTCTTGCTTGGAGTATCCTATGGACAGAGGAGCCTGGCGGGCTACAGTCCATGGGTCACAAAGAGCCCAACACAACTGAGTGACTGAACAAGCACGCATCCATGCATATGTACATGTACAGATGATTTACTTTGCTGTATAGCAGAAACTATTAAAACACAACGCTGTAGAGCAACTATACTCCAATAAAAATTTTAAAAAATTAGAAATAAATCAAGAGTTGGTTCAGTTCAGTTACCTCCCCACAATCACCGAGATGAGTATCATAAACACCCACGTCCCTTTGGAGTCACTGAGTCAATTGTTCCACAAACTACAGCTGCCCCTCCCCCACTGGTGACTACAACAGCCCTGCGATGGCTTGGGAAACTCTGCACTGAGGCCATTTTTGGGTGAGCAATCTGCCCGAGGTTGCCAGATCAGCCAAAACACACAGATGCTACACCATCAGAAGCTGGGCCGTCTGGAGCAGCCCAGTTGGGAGCAAGCAAAAGACCATTCCCTTGAGGACCCCATAAAAAGTGACATTTCCATTTCCTTCTTACCTCTCATCTTATTTATTTCCTTTTACTCCCAATTCTCTTCCACTCTTCTCCCCCAGGCACAAAGGCAACTATTGTTCTATCTTTTTCTTTGTGTTCTTGCAAAATGGGCATTGTTTTGTATTCTTAATTTACACAACAGCACTGCAGTGTCCACCTCGCTCTACTCAAGCACTATGCTTTAAGCTCCATCCCATCGCCATGTGTGTGTGTCACTTGGATCCACTGCACTGCCAGCTCTCCCAGGTACGATGCCACCCACAGAGCCCTGCAGCACCCCTTCAGGGACTGGGAGGAAGCCTGGGCTACTGGCATCCAGGAGAGGGCCTGCAGGGTCAGGGCCCAGCAGTAGCCCTGCCAGAGGCTGCAGGACAGCTGTACCAGCAGGGGTGAGTCCCCACCACCCCACACCCTGCTGTCCACTGACAACATCTAGCTTTCTAGTTTCTGCGAAGTCTAAGAGGTGGAAAAGGAGAGTTCATCGCCAATTCTTACCAAACCTGCCAGAACCATGCCTACTAGGAGAGCGACAAGAAAAGCATTTGCCACGGTAAGCACCAGTTGCACTGATGGAAACAACTGCTCCCTAATAAAAACCTCCACTGGGGAAGCCCACTACACACTGATAGAACACAAACATCAAGCACCGCCTTGCAAAACGTCCTGGGTCCTACCTGCTCCGGTGGGTGGAGGATCCTCCCAAGGACATGACTGTTCAAGAATAAGCGACAGGGGATCTCGGACTCCTTCACTTCTTTGTCATCACACAATTGCACCACTGAGCACTACTACGCACAGTTCCTACCACATGTGACTCCCCATGTGATCTGACAGCACCTGGAGCAGTCTACCTGTTCAATGCATCCCAGCAAGGTCAAACTGCTTTAAAGATTGCTAAACGCTGATTCCAATCTCTGTGCTAACTTCATCATGGGTCAGGAGCCAAGAGTTTACAGACCAGCACTGGTTTGTGGACCAGACCCTGAGCGTGAAACAGAAGGGGGAACAAACCACCAACCAAGCCACCCCAGCAGTCAGCGCAAGGTGGTGCTTAAGAGCCCTGGGATTGGGGCATCAATAACAAAACAAGTTACAGCTTACACAGTGTCTGCTGGGTGCCAGGGACTGCTCTCAACACTTCACAAATAGCAGCTCCTTTAATTCTTACAAGACAAGGTCCTATTATTATTCTTATTTCACAGATGAGGAAACCAAAGCACAAAGAGGGAAAGTGACTTGTCCATGGTCATAGTAAGCAGAGATCCAAGATGTGAACCCAGTTCCTGACTCAGACACAGGTGCTTGGCAATGTGACTAACCTGATTCCTGAGTGACCTGACCTCTCCCATCTGTCCCCTCACTGTAAGGTGGAGTAAGGACCCCCAAAGTGTGGCTGAGGTCAAATGAAGAAATACAAAAATAGACAATGTATCCTATGCAACAGAAACACCTATCACCTGCACAGCACACCTGCATAGCACACAGCCATCTACCTGCATGGGACCATTTCCCCACTCCATCCACCTGCTTTCACACCAGCTCAGAAGGAGGTGACATCGCAGTCCCCACCAGAGGGACAAGGCTTGGCGAGGCTATATGAGGTCGCCATGGGGACACAGCTAGAGGGCAATGGTCACTTGTTCACCCTCAGCCACTTCACTCTTCAACCACTCCCTTCTCCTCCCCAAAGAGGAGGCCAGCAGATGGGAATGGGTCTCAAGTCTCCTGGAGAACTTGCAAAGTATGAAGGTGCCAGTCGCTCAGTCGCGTCCGACTCTTTGGGACCCCATGGACTGTAGCCCACCAGGCTCCTCTGTCCATGGGGATTCTCCAAGCTTTGGAATACTGAAGTAGGGTGCCATTCCCTTCTCCAAGGGATCTTCTCAACCCAGGGATAGAAGCCGGGTCTCCTGCATTGCAGGCGGATTCTTTACCATCTAAGCCACCAGGGAAGCCCTTGAAACCCATTTCTAAACATCCCAGCTGTAATTCTCAGACTTCAAACTTAGGAGGAAAAAGAAGGCCTTCTAATCCATCTAACAGCTCACAGAAAGCCAACGATTTCAGGGATTCCAAGGAGGCTGACTAGTCAGTCTGAACCCCCTCACCCCACCATCTTCTGGTCACACTGCCCTCTCCCACACTCCACAGACCACCCTCCTGCCCATGCCAACTCCACCTATTCCTCTAGGACACTCGGGCTCAGGTAGCCTCACAGAGGTGCAGGTGCAGGAAGAATGGCTGGATGTGAGAGCCAGGCCTGCCCTATGCCTTCCGGTTATCCTGACCCCATTTTCCCAGGGCCTGCTGAGTACATGCTCTAAACAGCAGCTCGGAATTCCCATGAAGACCCACTCTTCATACAATGAATTTTCTCCCAAGCCTGCTGCCCCTACTGTGCATGCTGCCTCATTAGGCCAGCCTTCCTCCTCGCCCCTCTCCAGTGCCCACCCAGCCTGCCAGCCACCCACCCACACCAGCTCACCATACATGACCTTCAGGCGGCCTTCTCTATGCCACATGACCTGTCCAGCTGGATACCGGCTGCCTCGGGCTTGGGCTTTCCAATGAGACAATAAACTCCTGGTGGGCAGGAGTCATCTTCTCAGTCACCCTTCTGAGAATCTTATAGATTTTTGCAACCAAACACACTTGCATCTGCTTTACAAACCACAAAATGGAAGGTGAGGAGTAGGAAGTCGATAAGCTAAGCTGATTACTTTTCAGGATTTCTAAAAGCTCCAGTCTAGACAGTGCAACCAGAAATGAAAACCTTTGAGGAAGAATAGGACATAATTTCCATCTGAAAGGGCAGTTCCAGGTCGGGGTGTTCAGTATGGGACTGTGGTTGTCATTCACGAGCGAGGCTAACATTCTCCTCTCTGCAAGCTCAACATTTAGCACAGACTGGGTGGAGCGCTGACCAGGTACACACTGGATGGATGACCGGTGGGCAGAGGGGTAGGCAGACGGACGGATAAAACATGGCTCCACCCTAAAGGCTGAGTGATCTCATGCAAGAAGACACTGATGGCCTCCACTGAGTCTGCATAGGAGAAGCCTTCACGTACAGGAGGCTCAGGGCAGAAACAGGAGCCTAAGTGAAATTCCACAACTTCCTGTGGAAAGCAAAGACAAATGGTCACTGTTTTGTTTCCTCTCCCTGAGATCATAAAATGGGTGAGAATATATGACAAGATTCATAAAGGTGGTCTGCCATTTTCTATCAGAAATGAGTTAGGAGAGGGGCTTCCCTGGTGGTCGAGTGGTTACAAATCTGCCTTGCAATGCAGGGGACACCGATTTAACCCCTGGTCCAGGAAGATCCCACATGCCACAGGACAGCTAAGCCTGTGTGTCACAACTACTGAGCCTGCATGCCACAACTATTGAAGTCTGCACACTCTGGGGCCCACGCGCCATGAGAGAAACCACCACAGTGAGATGCCTGAGCACCACAACTAGAGTGTCCCCTGTTCGCCATGGCTAGAGAAAGCCCGCACGCAGCAACAGAGACCCCAAGATAAACAAACAAAAACAGCCAAAAATAAATCAATAAAAATTTTAAACAAAAATTAAAAAAAGAAATGAGTTAGGAGAATAGACAGTCATGCGTAAACTCGCACTCAAGCCATAAATTCTAAGCTGTTTCAGGCTCAGCTATACTTTTTCCAAGAAGGACCCAGAGCCAGCACATTTTAGTTTTGTTTATTTTCTTGCCGTTTCCTGGATCCAGTTTCCACTGAGGTTGGCCATGGGGGTGGGCCAGCTCAGTGTTCACAAGGCCTTTACCCTCTTATCTTTATTAAAGGCTGTTCTTCTGAGGCAAGAGGCTTGGTGGCGTCATTCTGCTGCTTGAACTCTGTCCTGTGACTAAGCAATAAGAAGCCACAGCAGTCAGCCCTGGAAGTTTTTGCTGTATCATATAAAGAATGAGACGAGGTACCTCCTTGCCAACATCAGATCCATTCTCTGACTCAGCACTAAATGTAGATGTCACATCCTACGTTTGCATCCAAACAGTACCCTCTGTGTGTGACAGGTGCTCGGAACACATCTGCTGGATGAATGAACAGTGTCATGAAGAAGAGAAAGGGTGCCCAAGGCTTGGGACACAGAAATCTCAATGGGGACCTTCACAGGATGGCCCAGAGTACAGAGCTAATGCAGACTCTATAAAGAAATCGGACAAGGACTCCAAAGCTTAACCAGTCTCCTCTTAGCAGGTGGAGGCCCCGAGAAGCTGAAGAACTTCTTTTGGCCTAGTCCACCCATTAGTGGAACATAAATATTAATACCAACTGCAAGATATGATAAAAGATTTTTCTCAGTGTTCAGGAAGGTGAGCTGCAGCACAATTCCATGAACTGTGTGCGATGTCCTATTACTTGCTGGAGACGCTGCTGCCTGCAAAGCCAGGCCCGGATCAGGAAAAACTAGCCAAGGCTCTGAGACTCCCCGCCCAGCCTGTGGCTGGCAGAGAAGCCTGGGAAGGAGCTCTGGCCTGGGGAGAAACCTGGATCCTGTGTCCGGCTCCGCCAGGGCATGCTATGAGAGCCTGGGGGAGTCCCTTTGTGTCTCTGGACTGCTATTTCTCATTTCTAAAATCAGCAGTCTGGGCAAAGTCATCTCTAAGATCCCTTCCAGCCATGATACTCAACAATCTTAAGCTGCTTAAGAAACATAAACAGGAAACGAAAGTTCTGGCCAGATAAGACGAAAAAGAGGTTACCCTGAGCAAGAAGAATGGAGGTGATCGTGACTATTAAAAAGGTCATTATACTTCTTTAAAAGTATGCCTTCTTACACCAAAATTTAAAAATACAATCAAGTTTCTTCCCATGTGGTTTGTCATCCTCTCACTCAGTCTTGGCTGGATAGATTTTCACCACATCTGAACAGCAGATTTACAATGGTCAAAGTGATAGACAAGAATATTTGTATGGGGATCTCAGGCCATGTTAAGGAGTTAGTTACCATCCAGACAAGTAATCTGAAATTGACCCAGAAAGAAGCCTGAGAGCTACCCGGGAAAGAGACAGGCCACACCTAGAAAAACACTGTGGGCAGAGAAAACACACCCTGGCTTGAGACAGCCACCAAGGCCACAGCTCAGAGTCACAAGTGATTATCTCTGCTGGCTTTCCACACAGGCAGCTCCAGGAACCCTACCTGCAGGCTGCAGGTCAGAAGAAGCTTATTTTTGCATCAGCAACTAACAGTTCTCTTAGGCAATGTAGGGGTAGGGCCAGTCAGCAATGGTATTTTTATAAAAGTAACTTTTCAAAAAAGGTAACCACTTTCCACCTGACCCCATCTGATGAGGTTTCACTCTGCTCCTTCCCCATCACTGCCTTGGGTAGCAGAGAATAGTTTTTTTAAAACTATTTTTAAGACTATTTTTAAGAGCATGGTTCATCCCCAAAGAAAACCTACAAAGGTAAACAGAGGAAACAGGCAAAGACAAGAGTATCTGGTGGAAAAACAGTCTCTGCATCTAGTTGTCACTCACTAACCCACCTCAGTTCAGGTAAAGGAAGGTGAAACTTTGGGTGGCTCTTCACCTCTCTCATCATTGAGAGCATCTTACAATAAAAGCATCCAAGCACAATGGTTTCCAAACTCAGTTCCAAGGAACCCTGAGAACCCAAAGAACCCTATGGAGGCACCTCAGGAAGTCCACAAGGAAAAGGGGCAAGCGCCAAGCCTCCATAGCACCTGTCTAGCTTATAAATCTGGCTTACTCACCTAAGAGTCCAGTTAGTGAAAAAAACCCCACAGCTAAAAAAACAAAATAATTTAACTCATAAACAACAGTTACATTTCACATGTTATTTCCATTTAATTGTCTGTAACAGTCCCGTGAGGAACCTGGGGCTACATGGGTTTGTAGACTCCACAACCCGCTCCCTCACATAACCAACCCACGCTCATCCAGCATCTACGTGGACTCTCAGGGAAGGAATGTCACCACCTTCCACAGTCCACTCCATAGCTGCATGGCACAGACCATGAAAACAATCTCTTCCCTAAACAAAAAGCCCAGGGAAGGGTCCCAGGCAACCTTATTAGTGTGTGGACCTTATTAAAAATCCTGATTTAAACAAGCCATCTATAAAAAGGCATTCCTGCAATAAGGAAAGTGTGAAAGTCACTCAGTCGTGTCTGACTCTCTGCAACCCCATGGACGATAGCCCACCAGAGCCTCTGTCTGTGGAATTCTCCAGGCCAGAATACTAGAGTAGATAATTGTTCCCTTCTCCAGGGGATCTTCCCAACTCAGGAATCAAACCCAGGTCTCCCACATTGCAGGTGGATTCTTTACCATCTGAGTCATCAGGGAAGCCCATTAAGGAAAAACGAGTATCAGTTGGATATGAGATGACATTAAACTGTTAATACAGTCAGCTGTAAAAAAAAAAAAAAAATTTTTTTTTTAAGATTTTATCTCTTAGAGACACTTCCTTAAGTATTTATGGAGAAAGTAATATGATGGCTGGGATTTGTCTGAAAATATTATAGAAGACAAAAGTTTGGGAGCTGGGAGTTTGTAATCTCTGCACATATTTGAGTATTTTATAATATATAGTTTCAAATGCAGATAGGAGGGAGAGAGAAAGGTTATTCCTTACGTTGGACTCAATTCTACCTCCCGGTATCTTCTACCAGTTAACTCTCTGGGGTCAGAAAGAAGCAGGTCCCATCACCTGTCCATGTCCATCTGAAAACAGGCATCCAAGCCCCTCTAAGTCGCCTTTCCTTTAAAATAACTCTTCCCTGGGTCCTTTTGGAGCTGAACTCCTCACAGCTCATGGCAATGCCCTCCTTAACTGCAGACCCCAGGACCAGAGCACTGTGAAGGTGTACTCTGAGCAGCCCAGGAACGTGAACTTCCAGTCCATGCACACTCTCCACCCTCCCTTGAGCATCTCTCTGCACCCTGTGACACTTCCTGATTCCAAGGACAGTTAGGGGATTGGCTTTCCACTCAAGGGCAGGTATCTCCTAGAGCAGCAGCAGCAGCAATAGCTTGCCCTCACTTCACATAAATCTCCTAGATCCTCACCAAAGCCCTACGAGAAGAATATTAGCCCTTTGACAGATAAGGAAAAAGAAAACCCATAGAGATTAAGTGATTTGTTAAAATCACATAGCCTAAGATGGAAGACCCAAGATTTTATTTTATTTTTTAAGACCCAAGATTTAAACTTGTGGGGGCTCCCCAAGTTTGTGATCATGACACTCAGCTCTTTGTGGCCTTACTCCTGGGCTCCAAACCCACCAGTGATGCCCAGGCCACCTGGGTCATTGAGCTCTATCACCCGTCTTTTCAGAAGTAACATCATTCTCCAGGCAATCTTCCAACTCTCCAGCCCAACAACTCCCCAGGGCTCAGGGAAGATTCACACAATAGTTAACCAATCCTGGACCCACAGTCACCAAACCACCAAGACAGGTCTCTACAAATCCTTCCAAGGTGCCCCCCAGAAACCCCAACTATGGACCAAAGTTCAGTCTTAGAAAAGACGTCAAGAGGCTTAACCATCTCAAATAATCATCAAGAATGAGACCATTCTTGTTGAGCTACATAAATGAAGGCCCAGAGAGGTCATACTTCTTACTTAGGCAAGATCACACACTCTTCCCTAAAAACCTACTGGTCCCAGAATCCACTACACATCAAAATCAGCAACGCAGCAAAAAAAAAAAAAAAAAAAGTCCAATAGCCCCAGAATCATATGCCCATTTCAGCTGGTATCAGAATTTAAGGTTTTTGGTTCCTTGAATGAAAGAGTTGTGAGAAAATTCAAAAAACGATGGTATATATTGATGTTCCAACTCCCTGCACTAATGCTAAAGTTTCCCAAGAGTGCACTTCTCATAACACTTATGTTGCAAGATGCTCAATGAAAAAGGGTTTTGTGGTCAAATCAGTTTGGGAAACACTGCACAGTGAACCCACTCCAGTGAAGTCCCAAGACAGGCTCACTGGTGGCTTGAGAGGCTCCCAGTAAAGGAGCCTGCGTGACCTTCTCAAAACAACACTGCTCAAATGTACTTAACCACAGGACCCTTTAACAAATAACACCACTGACATCCCACCAAACTACTGTTTAGAAGACGTTTTTGTGAGAAATGCTGATCTAGGTTTTTCTAAAGAAAAATCTTAACAGCCAGTTACCTTGGATTCAAGTCTATATAACCAAACTAACCCTGAATGGGATAAAGAGCAAGTGTCTACAAAGAAGAAATAACTAACATACTTCTAGGCCTCTGGGGATGGAGATATTAGTATTGCAAACATGAAGGAAATGTGTGAACATCTCCTGGCCAGATATGAGCGCTGCTGGGATGCTATGGTCAACAACTCCTGTCATCAAAAGAGTCACAGATGATTACTAAAATATTTAAAGTCCAAAAGAAATGTCTCCAAACTTTCCAAAATGAGTCTGGGGGAAAAAAATTACACAATTTTTAGAAAATAATAAAACATAAACTGGGACTCCAGGCAGGCCACTCACCCCTGAGTCAAGGTGCTGTAGACAGTAGGAATTCCTTTAATTAAAACTCAAAGCAAACAGTATGGAAACTCCTTAAAAAATTAACACAGAATTATCACATCAACCATAATTCCACTCCTGGATATATAACCAAAAGAACTGAAAGTAGGGCCTCAAAAAGGTATTTCTGCACCAATGTTCACAGCAGTTTTATTCACAAGAGGTGAAAGGAACCCAAGAGTCCATTGGCAGATGAATAGATAAACAGAATGTGGTATATACATGAAATGGAATATTATTCAGTCTTTAAAAAGGAAGGAAATTCTGTCACATGTTACAACATGGGTGAATGTTGAGGATATTACCCTAAGTGAAATAAGCCAGTCACAAAAAGACAAATACTGTACAATTCCACTTACACAAGCTAGCTAAAGGAAACAAATTCACAGAAACAAAGTAGAACGGTGATTCCCAGAGGTGGAGGAGGGAGGGAGGAGGAGTTATTGTTTAATGGATACAGAGTTTTAGTTTCGCAAGATGTCAAAGTTCCAGAAATCTCTTACTCAACAATGAGAATATACTTAGCACTTCTGAACTGCACATTTAAAATGGTTAAGATGGTAAATTTCATATAATGTGTCCTTTAAAAATTTAAAAATAAAATGGAAATTCTGACATGGATGACCCATGAAGACATGATGCTAAGTGAAAACAAGCCAGTCACAAAATGATGAATACTCTATGATTCCATTTATATGAGATACCTAGAACAGGGTATCTCATGATACCTGATTAAATTCAGAGACAGAAAGTATAATAGAAGGGTGGTTGCTAGAGGCTGGGGCGAGGGGAGAGTGGAGAGTTATTGTTTAATTGATGGAGTTTCAGTTTTGCAAGACTAAAAAAGTTCTAGAGATGGATGGTGGGGATGGTTGCACAATGAGAATGGACTTAATAGCACTGAAATGGACACTTAACAGTGAACAAGATAGTTATTTTAATGTTACAGGTATTTTGCCATAATTCAAAAAATAGCAGAAAATGTTTCAAATGGTAAATGTTATGCCATGTATATTTTACCACAGTATTAAAAAAAAGTACAAAGCAAATGGATTATGACCCTGAGTGTGAAATGAAACATCAAGGTCAACAGTCACCCCACAATTACCCACCAAGGGTTCAGAATTGGATGGCAAACATGGAACACTCAAAGTATCTGTTTAATTTAAAATATTTCTGTAGCACTTCCATGGAACTCTGTCTCAAACGAATCAATAGACACACACAATTCAGAGATATGCAATCTGCCCCGGGGAAAAAGGTGGGAAAAAAAAAAAAGAAACATACAGTATCTCCCCAACTCAAACCCATTTAAAATTCTTTTCTGAACATGTTCAGCCTCCCTACTGCAAAGGACGACAGGCAGTTCAGCCCTCTTGCTCTATACCCACTATTTGTGTGGCTCACATCTTCCCAAGATATAGGAAATAAAGAGCCCCCTCATGATGGTGGTTGGAATGCTGCTGCTGCTGCTGCTGCTAAGTCACTTCAGTTGTGTCTGACTCTGTGTGACCCCACAGACGGCAGCCCACCAGGCTCCCACGTCCCTGGGATCTTCCAGGCAAGAACACTGAAGTGGGTTGCCATTTCCTTCTCCAATGAATGAAAGTGAAAAGTGAAAGTAAAGTCACTCAGTCGTGTCCGACTTAGCAACCCCATGAACTGAAGCCCAGCAGGCTCCTCTGTCCATGGGGTTTTCCAGGCAAGTGTACTGGAGTGGGTTGCCATTACCTCCTCCAGTGGTTGGAATGAGGTGGACCAAAAAAACGAAGACAAAATATTTCTCCTACACTGCTTAGTTTTTCAGGAAATAGAAAGCCAGAGTACAAAAATCACTCAATACTAACGCTAAATCAAAAAATAGTGAGCATGGTACAGAGCTAGAAGAAGTCTCAGAAGTCTAATCCAACCCCATCACCAAGTTTCCTTGGACCTAATGCCACCTTGCAAGTACTGAGAACCCTACAGTAGGGGTCCCCAGCCTCTGGGCAGTGGACCGGGACCTCCTGTCAGATCAGCGGTGGCATTAGATTAGAAATTAAGTGCACAACAAATGTCATCCGCTTGAATCATCCCAAAACCATCTCCACCCCACCCCGTGGAAAAGTTTTCTTCCACGAAATCGGTCCCTGGGGCCAGAAAGGTTGGGGACTGCTGCCCTAGAGGACTGAGGCAGTCCTGAACTTCTTCCAGCTTTACCTCATCTAGCTTTTCACTGGAAAAAAAACAAGCCCTGGATAGTTAAGAGGCTCATCAAAAGTCAAGATATTGCGCAGTTAGGAGCAGATTCCCATCCAAAACTCTTTCGAGGACACCAAGCTGACATTCAAATTCTAAGCGCAGAGAGGGAAGGGCTCTCTAGTCCTGCAACAGGTAATAGGGTTGCTCCACAGGATTCCTGACAGCCAGTCCCACAGTGCTGGTACCTGAGGGGTGACTTGGGGACTTCCGACACCAAAGTCACACCATCTGTTCCATCACAGACATACTGTGGGAGGACATGTCCGTGTGTGCATCTGGAACTCACCCTGGCCTTCCTACACTCTCACAGCCTTCTGTCACTGTGAAGTCACCACCTAGGAATCTGCACCTATTTCTGAAGAGGATCTGAACTTCACAGGGACACGCCACTCATGCGCCACACCAGCTGAATAGTTATACATGCAACAGAAATTTACTGAATGCCCATCCTGGGCCAGGCTCTATTCTAGGCATTGGGAATACAACAGCAAATTTGGCTCACGGAGGTTACATTCTACTCCTGGTGACCCACAGCCACAGTAAAAGCAACCCTGACATCTGTTTAGCATAGTTTATAAGGAGTTCTCACATAACCCTCAGATACATCAGGAGAATCCCAAGCTTCTGCTTCTAAGGCTGGTTCTAGGCTTCATTGCCCACCACACTAATAGATGCTCCTTTTTTCCTACCATGGATTGTCAAACAGCACAGTGAAGTAGTTATTGTTTTAAATATTCTGTAGAGAGGGAGGAGATCAATCCAGTCAATACTAAAGGAAATCAATCCTGAATATTCATTGGAAGGACTGATGCTAAAGCTGAAACTCCAATACTTGGCCACCTGAGGCAAAGAACTGACTCCTTGAAAAAGACCCTGAGGCTGGAAAAGATTGAAGGCAGCAGGAGAAGGGGAAGACAAAGGACGAGATGGTTGCATGGCATCATCGACTCAGTGGACATGAATTTCAGCAAACTCTGGGAGATGGCGAAGGACAGTGAAGCCTGGTGTGCTGCAGCCTGTGGGGTCACAGAATCAGACACAAATGAGCAACCGAACAACAGAGAGGGAGACGAGTCAGTGAGGCTAACTGTCGTGCTTAAAGTCTAAAAGTCCGGCTAAGCTCTCTCAAATCCTAAAGATGACGCTGTGAAAGTGCTGCACTCAATATGCCAGCAAATTTGGAAAACTCAGCTGTGGCCACAGGACTGGAAAAGGTCAGTCTTCATTCCAATCCCAAAGAAAGGCAATGCCAAAGAATGCTCAAACTACCGCACAATTGCACTCATCTCACATGCTAGCAAAGTAACGCTCAAAATTCTCCAAGCTAGGCTTCAATAGTACGTAAACCGAGAACTTCCAGATGTTCAAGCTGGATTTAGAAAAGGCAGAGGAACCAGAGATCAAATTGCCAACATCCATTGGATCATCAAAAAAAGCAAGACAATTCCAGAAAAACATCTGCTTCTGCTTTATTGACTATGCCAAAGCCTTTGACTGTGTGGATCACAACAAACTGGAAAATCCTTCAAGAGATGGGAATATCAGACCATCTTACCTGCCTCCTGAGAAATCTGCATGCAGCTCAAGAAGCAACAGTTAGAGCTGGACATGGAACAACAGACTGGTTTCAAATCGGAAAAGGAGTACGTCAAGGCTGTATATTGTCACCCCACTTTATTTAACTTATATGCAGAGTACATCATGAGAAATGCCAGGCTGGATGAAGCACACGCTGGACTCAACATTGCTGAGAAAAATATCAATAACCTCAGATATGCAGATGATACCACCCTTATGGCAGAAAGTGAAGAGGAACTGAAAAGCCTCTTGATAAAAGTGAAAGAGCAGAATAAAAAGCTTCAAGTCAAAAGCTATGGTAAATATACACAATGGAATATTACTCAGCCACTAAAAAGAATACATTTGAATCCATTCTAATGAGGTGGATGAAACTGGAGCCTATTATACAGAGTGAAGTAAGCCAGAAAGAAAAACACCAATACAGTATACTAACACATATATATGGAATTTAGAAAGATGGTAACAATAACCCCGTATGCGAGACAGCAAAAGAGACACACAGATGTATAGAACAGCCTTTTGGACTTTGTGGGAGAGGGCGAGGGTGGGATGATTTTGGAGAATGGCATTGAAACGTATATTATCATATGTGAAATGAATCGCCAGTCCAGGTTCGATGCATGAGACAGGATGCTCAGGGCTGGTGTACTGGGATGACCCAGAGGGATGATATGGGGAAGGAGGTGGGAGGGGGGTTCAAGAAGGGGAACACATGTACGTACACCCAGGGTGGATTCATGTCAATGTATGGCAAAACCACTACAATACTGTAATTAGCCTCCAATTAAAATAAATAAATTTATATTTAAAAAAAGCTTCAAGTCTAAAACCTAGTAAAATCTGACCACCTCTCCCACCATCCCACACCAAACTGCATCATCATATGAAGATGAGACCACGTGTAGTAGACATTCACCTGATGCTTTACCTGCACAACATCCTTTCTACTCTTTTTTGAGAACTGCTTCTTCCCACTCTTAATGAACCACATGGTACTGGTACAAGCTGCCAATCACAACACCCCATCACGCTACCCTATTGGTTGGGCCAATCCTCTAGCCCTAGCCACAGAGACTGGATCTCACACGGACATGTGACCATAGTTAAGCCAATCAGAATCCTTCCATGAGATTTTTCTGCTTGGTTTAGAGGATTCAGCTCCCTTTATTCTCTGGTCAGAGGCTGTGAAGATGAAGCCAAGAAGGGCCTGAGGTCATGTTCCAGGATGACATTAATAGAAAAAGCCCATGGCATTCAGGATCAATCACCCAAAGGCCATTTACCCCAATCCATTCCGAGGTTTTGGAATATTATACAATCAATCCCTCTTTCCTGTCTAATACAGTTTGAGCTAAGTTTCTGTTGCCTGCAATCATAGATGCCTGATCTAATACATAGAGGGATTAAATAATAACTGCCTTTCTGTTAGAAATCTCATTTCAATCATTACTTTCAAGTTCTTCTACCACTTCCTCTTAACACAATTAAAACAACCAAACAAGGGCTTCCCTGGTGGCTCAATGGTGAGGAATCTGCCTGCCAATAAAAGGTCCAGATAACCTCTAATGAATAATAGATAATCCACACCTGACAATCAGCAGCCAACTGCACTCCTCCTACTAGAAACGCCTGGCAGGGTTAGTCCTTTTTAGAACACTCCTTCAGCTTTAATTTCTGACAAGTGTACAAAGCCTAAACTCCAAGTGGTATATAAACCCCTCGCTCCGCCTAGCCATCATGGTCCTTCAGATTATCTCTGCATCCCCACTCATCTAGAGCCAATGCCAAAGCCCTGCTCACTCAGGCTGGTCTAGTTTCTACAACCTGACAACATACTGCTCCCCTCACGGTCTCTGCTCTTGTTTCTCCCACCCAAAACTTCCTCCTTTCCCTCTGCACACTCAGAGAACCCCTTCAACACCGTGCTCAAGCCACAACCCCTCCTCGAAGCCTTCCTCAGCTTCTTCAGCAAACACTACTGTCTCCATCCTCTTAATTCTAGTGAAGCCAAGTCAGTCAGCTCACCAGGAAACTAAAGAGAAGGCACAGAGGGCACGAGAAGAGACATTCGGCTCAGGGCACACAGGAGGGAGGGCAGCCAGCAGTCACCAGGTTCTGCCACTTTTGCACCACTTGAGAGGCCTGCTGGGAAAATAGTCTGGGGAGCCCTCCATGTGGAGATGGCACCTAGAGCCACCAGAGGTGGATGAGAGCATGTGGGGAAAGCATGGGGTAGACAGAGTTATGATGATGATGATGTGTGTGCTCAGTTTTGTCCAACTCTTTGTGACCCCACAGACTGGAGCCCACCGGGATCCTCTGTCCATGGAATCTTCCAGGAAAGAATACTGGAGCGGGTTGCCATTTCCTACTCCAGGGGATCTTTCTGACCCAGGGATCAAACCTGCATCTCTTGCACTAGCAGGTAGATTCGTTACCATCAAGCCCCCGTGGTATTTCTATCACTCAGCTGATCTGTCTCATAATGTCACTCTTCTCAGTGTCCCCTTCCCCCACCTAGGCAGCGAGCTGCAGGCTAGAACTACATCCTATGCACTCTGGCCCTGTCTGCACCAAGTGCAGGACCAGACACTTCGATCCTCCTCAATCACATTTTGCCTCCCAGTAGATGAGGAAGGCCATGCAGCCCCATCTCACAGATGAGGACCCTGAAGCCCAGGGCCAGGCAGTTGAGGAGCTTCAAGAGAGAAAACCCAGATGTCAGCAAATGAATCAAAGATAAAAAACAAAGGACCTCGTGGGTTCCAAGTGAACAAACACGATCCTGGTATAGTTGCGGGAAAAACTAGAGACCTGAACCAGTCAGAAGAGAACAGTTCTCTCCTCTCTCTACCACCAGCAGGGACAAAGGTACCTACTCCTTTCTTAAACATTCATGTACTGGGACAAGGGAAAGCTACAAAATTCCACAGAGCTCCGAATGCAGGAAATGGCTTGAAGCTGTAATGGGAGGGCCTACCCAGGTAACAGGAAAAACCACCAAGGACATGGAATCTGGAGCGCGGCACTTAGCCTGACTCCAGCTCCCTTCTACCCTGCAACTTCCAGTCTGTCCTCAGATCTCACAGATAGGCCCGGAACCCTGCATACGCAGAGAAGGCAGCACTCATGCCACTGGGTGCCACAGAATTAAGTGAGATGCTAAAGTACGCTGTAAGATAGAAAATGCTCAATAGCAAAGCACTGTCAATTCTGTTACAGAAGTCCCCCTTGCCCCCAGAATAAAACCACACTGTGGCTTCTTAGTCACCTTCAAACTCCAGGTCTAAGCATGGGAGATCATAAATGTCCGGGCTCTCTCTAATTGAGCATGAACAGAATAGATGAGTTTGATTTGCTTACCTGCCCAGTGCCCCCTAGGCCAGTTTCCCCCAGTTCCAGACCCCATGTCGGGAGCTGTCAGACATCATTTCCCTGCAGCACAACAAAGTCCCACAGCACACAAGTGCTAGCCAGGGGATGGGCATTCCAGACCAGGGGTCCACATGGGATGTGAAATCCACCAAGGGAGCCCTTAACTGGGTGATGGCAGCACCTTAGATGGAGAAACAGTGACAAGGGGGCCTCCCCTTGAGGTTATGGATCTTGGGAAGCCAACAGTTTCCTCCCAGGAGCTCGCACGAGAGCCCTGCACTAAAGCTGACTGACAGGCAGAGCTGTGCACCTGTGTGCGAAGCAGAACCTGTTGGGAGGCAAAGACCAGGACACAGGGCTGCGCCTCCCTGGCTCTGGCTCCTCGGGGATGAAACCGCTGCTTCTATCCCTGCAACCTGAGCAGTCCTTTCTGGCACTGAGCTCTGTACCGTAAGAGGGGCTCCCTGGCTGCAAGAAAATATGCTGGAAAATCACTGCACAGTAATTCATCCTTTACAGAGATCCCAAGGCTCTGCGGTTTATGTTGCACCATGTCATCCCTCATCCCCAAAAGCTCTACATGGCATCTTACCAGGTCAAATGCCATCCTACTTTTTTCTAAAGTATTAACTAAAATTGGGCTTCCCTCATGGCTCAGTCAGTAAAGAGACCACCTGCAATGCAGAAGTCCCAGGTTCGATCCCTGAGTCGGGACGATCACCTGGAGAAGGAAATGGCAACCCACTCCAATATTCTTGCCCGGGAAATCCCATGGACATGGGAGCCTGGTGGGTTACAGTCCGTGGGGTCGCAAGAGTCGGACACGACTTAGCGAACAACAACCAAACCAAAATGAACAACTTTCCTTTGAAAAGCAACACAACTCTACACTGTGTTAAAACTAGGGTCTGAAAAGCTGCCCTTGAGAATAAAACTCAAGCCTTATTTCATCCTTTCCTTAGAAGTCACACCAGCTTCCAGAACTTCAGCTCAGAGAGGCCCCACCTTTATCCACCAGGCATGGAAAAGAGAGGGACCTAATTAATGACAATTCATCTATTCCAGAGATTAAAGCTAGCACTAATTCAAACACAGCCCACCCAGAACTTGAGTCTGCATTCTAACTTCTACCAGCTTCCTTGATCAATTTCTTCCTTCAAACACAGACAGCTAAACAGACAGCAAGCAATTAAAAAGATACTATGTATAAAATAGGTAAATAACTGGAGAACCTACTGTGTAACACAGCGAATTCTACACAGTGCTTTGTGGTGATCTAAATGGGAAAGAAATCTACAAAAGAGGGGGATATAGGAGATTCCTTTAGCTGACTCACTTAGTAAAGTGAGAAACTAACAGCAGAAACTACTACAACATTGTACTCCAATAAAAAAATTAATTAAAAAGAAAAAGAAGAAAAAGTTACCCCAAAGAGATTTCCCTCTGACCTTATTATCCTCATAGCCACATCCAACAGCTCTTCTTAACATCTTCCAAACCATCATCCCAGGGGAGGACTAGGTTGACCAGCAAAATGATCATAATTGGGGGACAATGTAGATTTGAGAGACGAAAATGCTAGAGTCAGAAACCCACAGTGGAGACAGAAGGGCCATCAATGAAACAATCTGCTGGGTAGCCAGCAGTTCAGTCTCTGTATGTCAGTTGCCTTCACTACAAAAAGTCGGTTGAGATGGCCAATATCCTACCAGGAACAGCTTATAAAATCATCTCCTTAATAAGTCAGGCTTTTAACAGTCAAATAAACGGGTCTCATCAGCCTGTGGCCTACAAGTTGTTACAGGCAGTTTGTCAGCCCTCTCCATTCACTTTTAAAACAAAGACAAGACACAGAAAAGGTGGCACTTGCTGCTTCCTGGCTCCAAAGGGGTTAAATAAAACAATGGGTCATAATTGGAAACTCCTGGAGCCCAATACTTTGAGCGACTTAACCACTCCAAGCTGGAGTTTTCTCTCTGGCAAAGTAGGAATCATAGCTCACAGAGTGGTAACAATTAAACGTGACAAAGCAGAGTGCCTATCACAACAGTAGGTGCCCAACAATTGCTGGCTCTTCCTTCCTCAGAATTATGCTTTCTTCCTCGGCTTCCCTGTCTAAAAGCCTGGCTTTCCACAGTCCCCAAACAGGCCATGCCAAGTCTACCAGTTGTCACCAACTCCCAGTAATACCCCCCCACACACACACATACATACACAGGAATACTCAAGGATTCATCACCCGCCATCCGTGGGTACCAGCCACCAGCTCTCCCTCCTCAAACAGCTGGCGCACCCTCAGGAAAGGAACTGAGCCCCAGCAGCTACTACGAAGATTTTCCCATGGTGCAATGCAACTCCCCCCAACTTTTCCCGGCCCACAGTTTCCAAAGAAACCTAACAGGCATTGTGCATAATCAACCACAAGTCTCGGCGAGCAAAGCCGACTTGAGCTCAGAGCAGAGGGAGCTAAGAAAATCAGAAAGTGAAAAGGCACGAGTGGTCCTGAAAGCGGGTGCCGGGGACCAAAATTCAAGAGTACCAGCCCTGGTCCGGGTTCTTTTAGACCTTAACATTGATTGAAGGCTAGCAGAGGTTCTCAAAGGACTGGTGGATGAAGAGTCTTGGAAAAGGGACTGACTGGACATACCTCCGAGGTCGCCCCGCAGGCTGGACCCGGTGGTCTCTAGTGGACCCCGCTGCGTGCCGCGGCACCTGGAGAATGAAGGCCTACAGCGCCGGGCATTGTTCACAGCAAGGGCGGGATTGGAGGGGGACGTGGGAAGCGGGGGGCGGGGGGTCCACGCATCAGCCCCTCCCCCGGCGGGCTGAAGGAAAGCAAATTTTCCCCGCGGCCAGGGCAGGTAGATGAATGGCCCTCGCGACCTCCGCTCTCGGAGAACCGGAGAGAGGAGTCGCGGAAGGCGGATGCGAGGGGCCGGGCAGAGGGGTCTGACACTCACCGGCGCCCTCGGCGGGCTGCGGCGGCCCGACGACGCCGTTCAGGTAGAGGATGGGCAGCAGGTGAGGCTGCGTCTTCTCCAGCGCCGCCCGCAGGTCGTGGAAGTGGTCCCGCTCCTTGGCCAGCAGCAGCTTGAGCAGCAGCTCCGCCTTGGCGCCTCCCGCCTCCTCGTCCAGCTGCCGCCGCTCGCCGGGGCTCAGCGCTCCCGCGGCCTCGAGCAGCCCGAGCACGGCCTCCACCTCCGTCATGGCCTGGGCCAGGCTCTGCTGACACTGGGCGAGCAGCTCCCGGCGCTGGGGCTCCATGGTGGCTGCCGCCTCGCCCCGCCCGGCCGGACGGCTCCCGGGCTCCCCGAGGCCGGCGGGCGCGCGCGCGCAGGCGGGCTGGAGGGCGGGCGGCGGCGGGACCCGGGCGCCTCGGGGCGGCGATTGCTGGCGGTCGCCCTAGCGCGCCGGGAGCCGCGAGGCCGCGGGGGCCATGGGCCGGGGCCTGGGCGGGCTGGGGGCCCGGGCGGCGCGCGGCGCTCAGCAGCGGCCGCCTCCCGGGCTCAGGAGCGCAGCCATGTTGGCTGCGGCGGCGGCGGCGGCGGCGGCGGCGGGACTGGAGGAGGAGGAGACGGAGGAGGAGAAGGAGGAGGCGGAGGTGGGGACGGCGGCCGGGGCGCGCCCCGAGGCCGGGCTGCAGCCGGGCATGCTCCCCCTCCCTCCCCCTCGGTGCGCGCCGCTCTCTCGCCGGCCCCGCGAGGAAAAACTCGCCCCGAAACGTCGGCCCCGGCGCCGCCCCCCGAGCACAGTCACAACTCCGAGAGGAAAAGTGGCCCGGGCGTGTTCGCCAGGCCCCCTCGACGGCTCAGGGCCCGCCTCGGCGCGGCCCGCTCCGTGCGCCCCGGCCCGGCTCACCGGGGGCCCGCGGCTGCCGCCCGCTCTGCCGTGCCCGCGCCCCGCCGCCGCCGCTGGTCTGTCCCTCCGCCCTCCTCTTCTCTCCCCTCCCTTCCCCCTGCCGGCCTTTCAGGAGCCCGGGCGGCCGGCCCCGAGGGGATGGGCGAAGGGGAGGGGTCCCCACCTCCCCGCCCCGAGCCCGCCTGGGAGGCGGGGACACCGCGCGCGCTGGCCCTCCGGGTCTCCGAGGCCCAGGCTCCACCCGCGGTAGAGTACGCGGAGTTAGGGGCCGGGTGGGGAACAGCCCGCCCCCTCAGCTAGGCACAAGGCCAGCCCCCAAGCTATTGGAGACCCCCTCCAAACAAAACCCTGACCCCCCGATCTAGCGTTTTCTAATCTGAAATACTCCACAATCAAGCCTGGAGACAACTGAGGGGGTGTCCCCTAAACTTCAGTTCAATTCAGTCGCTCAGTCGTGTCCGACTCTCCGCGACCCCATGAATCACAGCACGCCAGGCCTCCCTGTCCATCACCAACTCCCGGAGTTCACTCAAACTCATGTCCACAGAGTCGGTGATGCCATCCAGCCATCTCATTCTCCGTCGTCCCCTTCTCCTCCCGCCCCCAACCTTTCCC
Organism: Moschus berezovskii; assembly: GCF_049115385.1. Classification (NCBI taxonomy): domain Eukaryota; kingdom Metazoa; phylum Chordata; class Mammalia; order Artiodactyla; family Moschidae; genus Moschus; species Moschus berezovskii. The sequence continues at coordinate 34,570,036 of NC_142471.1, forward strand.
AGCATCAGAGTCTTTTCCAGTGAGTCAACTCGTCGCATGAGGTGGCCAAAGTATTGCAGTTTCAGCTTTAGCATCAGTCCTTCCAATGAACACCCAGGATCGATCTCCCTTAGAATGGACTGGTTGGATCTCCTTGCAGTCCAAGGGACTCTCAAGAGTCTTCTCCAACACCACAGTTCAAAAGCATCGATTCTTCGGCGATCAGCTTTCTTCACAGTCCAACTCTCACATCCATACATGACCACGGGAAAAACCATTGCCTTGACTAGACGGACCTTGGTTGGCAGAGTAATGTCTCTGCTTTTTAATATACTACCAAGGTTGGTCATAACTTTCCTTCCAAGGAGTAAGCGTCTTTTAATTTCATGGCTGCAATCAGCATCTGCAGTGATTTTGGAGCCCAAAAAAATAACGTCTGACACTGTTTCCACTGTTTCCCCATCTATTTCCCATGAAGTGATGGGACCAGATGCCATGATCTTTGTTTTCTGAATGTTGAGCTTCAAGCCAACCTTTTCACTCTCCTCTTTCACTTTCATCAAGAGGCTTTTGAGTTCCTCTTCACTTTCTGCCATAAGGGTAGTGTCATCTGCATATCTGAGGTTACTGATATTTTCCCAGCAATCTTGATTCCAGCTTGTGCTTCTTCCAGCCCAGCATTCCTCATGATGTACTCTGCATATAAGTTAAATAAGCAGGGTGACAATATACAGCCTTGATGCACTCCTTTTCCTATTTGGAACCAGTCTGTTGTTCCATGTACAGTTCTGACTGTTGCTTCCTGACCTGCATACAGGT